>NC_138773.1:288882660-289482660 GCF_965119305.1 Pelophylax lessonae
AATTGGTGTTCTTGGTTTTAATAGTTTTTTTATTCAATTTTTTTTAAAATATTTTGGTGTTTTGTTATTTGTCTTTTAACTATTTTGTTTTTGTTTTCAAGACACAAAGGACTAGCTTGATCCAGGCTTTCTCTTGTGTTCTTTGTTGACAAGTTTCAACAAGTCTTAGTCGGTTTTAATTTTTTTTATTATTTTATTTTTGTTTTTAATCTTTGTATTATTTTTTTTTTGTTTGTGTTTTTAATAACAAACAAACTTGATAAGCTGGTCTTTTCTTGTGTTTGGTGGTGTTGATGAAAAAGTTCAACAAGTTTTGGTAGGCTTTGTTCATCACTGTGGTCTGTTTACCTTTCTATTGTCTACCTAGAGGCTGGTTTCTGGGGAACTCCCTACTGGCTACGTGCTCTATTGTACGTGACCTATTGTGTTACGGGTGGAGACTCAGACAAGAGGCTATAGATTATTGTGCTAATTATCTGTATGTCTCCAAGATTCTAGAAGTTACATTTTAAATTTTCAAACCTGTTTTTCTCGGTTTGGGTTTCTATCTATTAATTTTTGTTTTTCTCTCTTCTTTCGAATATTATTTTCCTTCTCTCTTTCTTTCTTCTTCTTTCTCCTACTTGCCTTTACTCTAAGTGACTGTATAGTACAGGGGAAAGGTGACTTTATTTTTAGCATACCAATTGTGCATACTTTCTGGGGGTGATGGCGGCCATGCCCAGTTTAGAAAGTTTTGTAGCAACTTATACTCTAAACATAAGAGTAATGATTTTGTCTGTGATGCTAAGATTAAAGAATCTCCTTGGGCCTATGTCCAGGAGTTATTTGAAGAACAAGTAAACACCACCAAAAAGAATAAAAAGCCCAAAAGTCTAGCCATAGCAGGCATGTATGCTGCTTGCATGGCTATGAATGCTAAAATATCTCAATCATTAGAACATGCAGAAACTGTAGGAATTTTTTTTTGTTGTTGTTTCTCTTTTGTCGTTTCCGGGGGATTGGAGTGAAGGTTCATTCACTCTGATACTCAGAAACTACATAACCCATTATTTTGTACCTTATGGCATCTTATATTTTGTGTTTTGTAGAGTATATGTGGGGGTGTCTATACCTGTTTTTTTTTTAATGTACTGTCATTAAGAACCTCTCATAGAGGTTGAGTAAGGTGTTATTAATCATCTCTTAGTCTTGTATTTTAGGAACAATACACAAACCAACATCGGTGGACAAGGCAGACATGTCCCAGACATGACAATATTGTTTAGTAATAAAAATAACACAGAGGACCGTATAGCATGTTTTTTTTTTTATGCATGCTTTAAGGAGAAGCCTCTGAATTGGAGTAATTACCTTCAGGCCTAACTACATTCAAAAATATATATATATATTTTTTTTTGGTGTCTCTTTCATAAACCAGAGTTTCTCTCTGTATGTTTTTTTTGGTTTTCAAAGCCTGAATTACACAGGGGTTGTTTTGTTTTTTTCAAAGTCTGACTTACACAGTCATGTTAAAAGAATGCTAATTGATATGGTAATTCCCTACAATACAGGGAGTGTCTTTTTCAATAACTGCAAAGGTTACAAGCATTTTGATTTTTTTTTGTTTTAAACAAACATACCACTTCATTTCTCTGTAAAAAGAGAACGGTGTAGGGCAAAGGTAATGTTGAGCCAGCACCAAATCTGTACGTTTTTAATTTAAATTTTTTTTATCTTTATTTTTTTTAATATTTTTATTTTTATTTTTAATTTTTATATATTTGTTTATTATTGATTTTATTTTTGATTTTTTTTATCCTAATTTTTTTTTTGGTAACTATTTCTCTTTCTTTCCTTTATCACCTTAATTTGTAGGGTGATTCCATATTTTTGGTTTTTGCTAAAAAAAAAAAAAAGAGGGGAGTATGGGGAACATTATAGTGAGAACATTGAAATATTGGTATAGCATATTAAAGCTTCCATAGAGCATTGTGTTTATGGGCCAGTTCACAACAGTTTTGTATCCCTTCCACCATGGAATAATTGTGTTATATACAGTTATTGAAGCTCCCTCTTGTCATTTAGCTATTACCAACTATGGCAATAGGAACAATAACACCAGGTTTTGGGCAACAGTCACTCAACAATTGTTTTTTTTTGTACATGGTACACAAAGTCCGCTCTACAGCTCAAATATGTGGCAGTCATCACATGTAGTCAGTTTTTTTTTCTTTCTCTCCAAATTAAAATCATTTGTCAATTTTCTTGGGTGCCATGATTAAGTTCAAAGAGCATCGCTTGCATATCATATAGATATACTGGGACTTGTGAGACTCATAGTGATTGGCAAATAGCTGACCTGGTATAGTACAATTGTACTTAAAAGTAATGTAATTTAGTTTAGTGATTCCCGAAGCCACGAGTAACTGGTGACATCACACTTATCTGCATTCTGACATTACGTCATTTTGTCTGCTTGGTTGATACTGCCTACTCTGTTCGGAGCCTGATAAAGGAATGACCTCTGTCTCACAGCCTGCCAAAAGGCATGACTCCTACTGTAGCTACATACGCTAGCAAAGGACGAAACTACGTGCACATTTGTGCGGCACCAGCGAAGAGCCCACCGGGGTTTGGATAACTGAACACAGTGTCAGTAAACAGAGTCAGTGGTGAGTTGCCGGTAGCAACAGAACCCCCCTGGAGACTTGAAGGGTCACACACCACACAGTGGTAACCAGCAGAAGGCAGGGCAGAGTTATCTGCAGGCATATGACAATGGATGAATAAAGGGGGTGATGAAAATCTAGAAGCACCTGGCTGAAGGGGGTAACCATTTAAATTGATAAACATTTCAATGAAAAAGGGTCTCACTATTAGGTCACAGTAAATCTATAGCAAGGCAAAACAATGGTCCTTACTACTCATAATTACAAGATAAGCAGTCATTTGAATGCATATGTCTGAAAAGTACACGTGTTTCTCTCCCTACCTGTGTCCACAATAATAAAGTATAATCACAGAAAGCCAGGAAAGCTGGTCCATAGCCTTATACGGAATATGCTTTCTCCATTTGGAATCTCCATGGAAGGCTGTCCCAGAAGCAAGAGCAACAGGACCAGATTTGCATTATGGACTTTCATACTATTATTATTGGACTATTGAGAACTCTTATCCTCATTTTGTTTTTGTGTGGTTTGGACTCTTAGTATTTTTTTTTATTTTTTTTTATTTTTTTCTTTTCCTTCCATCGTTATGGAGGTATTACATCCAGAACAAGTAATGAACTGCTGACACTGAGATCCAGGAATGTGGGTCTGTAGAGACGGAGAGTTTATAGAGTTTTTTTTTTCCAACTAGTTTTATTTCAGATAGAGTGACAAACGCTCAAAAGGAGATTACACCTAAACTATTATGTTATGTGGGGCCTTTGCTTTCTGCAGGCCCCAAGCGGGCATCTGTTGCCATATGGAGTTTAGGCGTAATCTACCTTACCGTGTTGTGAGGATGAGGGGTTTATGTATAAAACTCCATCAGTAATTGTAAATATATATTAATGAAAGTAAATGTACCCATTTTTGATTGCAAACTCATACTTGGGAATTTATTGTAGATAGATTTGCGTGAGCCAGACGGACTGGTTTTAGTAATCAATGAATCCAGGATAACACATTCCTTTGAAAGGCCAGCTGGCTATTTACATATAAATACCTACGGATAGTATCAACCCATGTTTACATCTTGGAAGTGAGACTTTCTGGAGCCAGGACACATCTTGCATATCTTAAGTAGCCATTTCAGAGCTACTCCACAGTGAGGAGTAAACGCACCCCCCCCCACACAGAAAAGGAGTGGTTAGAAAGAGGCGTAACTATGGGAGGGGGAAATGGTCCAATCTGGGAAGAGATACGCCCACAGGAAGTGACAAAGCAAGATAGCTGAACCAATGAGAATTGCCCTATACAAGGCTATGGGAGATGGGTCTATATTTGGTTCGGGGAGAAAGGGTGACTTCCTGTTTGGCATGGGAAAGCACGAGGACACACCACGGGTAATTATGAAGGAATAAGGGTACATGGTATATTAGAATTGTGTCGGTCATAGTGTGTGTATATGAGTCTATACTCTATGCATTGTATTTGTTTAGTTAAACTAGGAAAAAGTTACATTTTGTAGTATGTACCATAGTTATATTGTTGTAAATTACGTAGGCTTTGCATACCTTATACAAATAAATAATTGTTGTGTTAAAGTTTTCACACAGTCATAGAACTCTCATTATTAACCCAAATATTGTCTGAGATAGATTAACTCTCATATATATTTTTGGTAACATTAGACAAAAAAACAGTGTGCTTGTTCATAAACAATCCCCATATATGCTTAAAACAATTAATCCAATGAAATAATCAATTGTGCAATACACCATTCATGTAATGAAACATTCAGTAAGGATGGTGGAACCATACAAATTAAAATAATAAAAAGGGACAAAAAGAGGAAAAACAAAAGTCCAAAAAATGTGCTCATAAACTCAATATCAACGTGCATGTGTTCAATCCACAAAATGTTGTTTGTGATCATTCATTCAGCAATATGTAACAATATTGAAAAATTGTGACGACAGGACAGAACCACCACCAGCAGGTGAAATCACTGCTCACTTTACGGAAAGACCAATTAGTAAAAACATGCTTAATCACCAGAGAGCTCAAGGAACTGATCCCTTCCACTGCAATGGTCTTCCTCCCTGGATCACCAGATACATCCACCAAATCATTATCTTCCAATTTTGGTAAATCACTCAGAATAAAGGAAAGATACAGAGTGCAATATTGCAAAACTTCCACCAAATTTTATAAAAAAATCCAAAAAGCTGCTCACATTAAGATTATATACAAAATGCAAGTAGGAATAAGGATCGAGGGAACTCCTCCTCGCCGCACTTCTGTGTATCGGTGTCACCGAAAATTACATCACAGGCTTCACCCAACGAGTTACGTCACTGGTCTCGAGACTTCTTCAGGGATCCTTGCATGAAGGAAGATTGCACAGTGTGCAATCTGTTAATTTCTCTGCCTGTTTGTGTTTGTGTCAGATGTAACTACTATATAGTTCTCACCTGCACCTGTACTAGACTGAGAGACTCAGGGATTGTGGGATATATAGTTTCTTCACAGAATTTGTACATTTTTAGACTACAGACAGAGGTCTTGTATTAACTGTGCAATGCCATGCCGCATGCATGATGTTTGAGCATAAACACAAGACACAAGAATGTGAAGAGTTGCTCTACTACAGGATGTGTGTACATGGCAACAAATGACAACATGAAAACTACATGATCAATGCACATTCAATTTAGAAAAAAAACACAAGGTGCAGGTAGGAAGGCTTATAATGTCTTTAAATAAGTATCCAGCTGCCTGAATTTTGATAAAACAGTTTTGTCTGATGGATTTGGGAGGTATTGCAAAATTGAGAACCAGGCATAGATTAAATGCAATTCCTTAGTACACTGGGAGGTTTAGGAGTTATATCCTTACAGTCTCCACTCAAACCAAAATGTCAGTTTTGTGTGATACAATATAGGGTTTATTTATTGTTGAGTCAAAGTGGAACTATTGACTCAAAAATTGGGTCCTATTGGAAAAATATTGGAAAAATATTGCTTCCTTATACCTCTTTCCATCTCTGGATGGCTTCCTCCTAGTGCATGACAGGCCCTCAAATCTCACCCGACCATAGGGGCCACCCTTAGGGTTGCACAAAAGACCTTCTTGACAACAAAGTTCCTTCTTCTCTCTCCCTCACCCAGATTTTCCTTCAGCATCTAGTGGTAGAGGGAAAGGTCAGACCTCTATGCTTTATTTTGACCCAAACCTGGTTGGACCACAGAGGGATTTAAACCTTGCTCTCTCCTCCACTGAATCATCTAGCTCAGTGGTCCTCAACTCCGGTCCTCAGGGCCCACTAACAGGCCAGGTTTTAAGTATTACCTTGGGGAGATGAAGACTAGAGTACTGCAATCACTGAGCAGCAAATGATATCACCTGGGATGTATTTCAGTTATCTTGCAAATCTGGCCTGTTAGTGGGCCCTGTAGGCCAGGGTTGAGGACAACTGATCTAGCTGCCTTCTAAGTTAGGCATTTCTTTAGATAGTTACCATGTCCTAAACAATAAGCCAGACCGCTTTCTCCCTTTCAGGCACTGTGCCACAATACACCAAACACCCTCCACCTCCGTTCTGTGCTTTATAAACTGCTCATCACCACCCCTGATGATTATGTCTTGCCATACATAAGAAAAGGGCAATCTGAATTATGCTTGTCATTTACCAAAACACAAATGCGGAGAGCCATCTCATTGTCCCAACGGGCTTCTATATCTAATGGATTTGAGGAACAATATTAAAAACTACTCATGCATTGGTGCTGCGTACCTGCCCTCCTTCATCAACAAATTCTGCAGGTCCCCAGCACCTGTTGACAGGGGGACTTATTTTAGAATTGTCCTCTATTATGCCCATTCTGGGTAGAGGTGCTTAAAACAATCATCAATCAACAAATCATCTTTTACTGCCCAGCTTCTCACTGTGGCTCAAGCATGTTTTCTGGTGTTATGGAAATCCACAACACCCTGCACAATTTGCATGTGGTTCACCAGAGTCAATGAAATCTATAAAGGAGGAGCTATTCTCTGCAATCAAAAAGAAAAATTCCAAAACACCTGGCTTCCCTGGACAGCTCATATCTGTACCCTCTCTTACCAGGATCTGATGTCCCGATACACGGAATCCTCCTACTAAATCTATTTGCACTGCACTGTGTTTTTGTTACAGATTGAACTTCTGTACCACTATAGGATATGCACAGTCAGTCTTATTGGCCCCTTTACTGTGCCCAGATCTGCCGCGCTGTCCCTAGCACTCTCACCCCCCCCCCCCCCCGCACACACTTTACTTCTTTTTCTTGTTTCTGTCCCTGATTCTCTTCCCATCCCCCCCATCCCCCCCCCCACACACACACACACACTTTATTTTTCTATACTCTAACTTCCAATCTTCTGCATAAATGTTGGTGCCCAAGCTGGTCTTTCAGCTCCTGATCGTTATACACTAGCATACATTCGTGCTGTCTTTCATTATTATTTTCAAAACCTGTGGCATTTCAAGTCCTAATAGTCTACCTTACTTTTCACATGTACAGGCACTACAGACTCTAGGCATGCCCTGCTATGATTAGTTATTTTACATATATGTGAATATGTTCATGTCTTTCTCTTAATTATGTCACCAAATGGAATTGTTGATGTCTGTATATTACACTATAGATGGACTTGACCTGTCTGACCTAAAAAAAAGCTTTTGTTTTCCTGAGTCCCTCATAATATTGTTTTAATATCCGTTGACCTTGTACATTTACTTGTTACATAGTCACATATTTGGTAAGGTTCAGGCTCGGTTCACACTATTGCGATGCGGGAAGGCTGCGAATTCGCAGCCTGTTCCCGCATCGCACACGCACCCCCGGCAGTTCACACTGCCATATGCGATCCGCTGGGGGTGTCAATGTAATCTTAACGACACCCCCAGTTTGATCGCATATCGCAGTGCGATCGTGCAGTTCGCACAGGATTGGATCGCACAAGTGTGAACCGCTGTGCGATCCGATCCTGATGCGGCAGCAAAAATGCCTCCTGTGCGTCTTTGCTGCGGGTGCTGTGCGAATTTAGCCATACAAACTGTATGGCTAAACTCGCACCGCACAGCTGATCGCATGTCATGTCGGAGCAGTGCGCTCCGACATGACATGCGAACCCGGCACACGCAGAAGTGTGAACCGGGTCTAAATGAAGACACCAGTCCATCCAGTTCAACCTGTGCATATGTGTTCATATCAATACCTTTTCTTATATCTCTGTATATTGCGTTCGATAAGATGCCAATAAAAGAGTTTTTTTAAACTATTGACACTTCCCGTTGACATCACCGATTGTGAAAGGGAGTTCCACATCCTTACTGCTCTGTTAGTAAAGAACCCTCTGTGCAGTTTAACGTTAAACTACTTCTTATCCAATTTCATTGAGTGGCTGTGTGTCTTCTTAAAGGGATTGTAAAGGCAGACTTTTTTTTTTTTTTTTACATCCTAATGAATTCTATGCAACAAGTTAAAAAAAAAAAAAAAATACCTGTGTGCAGCAGCCCCCTTCAGCCCCCCTAATACTTACCTGAGCCCATCTTTATCCAGCAATGTTGCAGGAGTGTCTAAGCTGCCTCTGCTGTCAATCAAAATCATTCCGCCAATAAGGCGAAAGAGGGGCGGGGTCAAGTCGTGGCTCCATGTCTGAATGAACACAGGGAGCTGCGACTAGGCTTGGATGCCCCCATAGTAAGCTGCTTGCTGTGGGGGCACTCAACAGGAGGGAGGGGCCACGAGATCCAAAGAGGGACCCGAGAAGAGGAGGATCTGGGCTGCTCTGTGGAAAACCACTACACAGAAGAGGTAAGTATAACATAAAAAATATATATATAAATATATTTTCATAGAGGAGAGCAGGACTCTGTTCGTCTCTGTGAGCGGAGATGGACCTGTCATCTGCCTGCTCAGCGGGGATCAGCAAAGGGATCCCCAGCTGAGCAAAGTGGAATCTGCCGCTCGTGTGAAAGGACCCTTATGCTGGGGGCTAAGGCAAACTTTCAGATGACCTAACCATTGTGATTGACGCTCACATGATTGGGAGCCTCTCCCACCAGCTCCCAAACATACTAAAGATCGAGAGCTGTGAATGGACATATATGTCCTTCATGTGGGTGTTAAAGCCCACCCTCTTTGCTGCTGCACATATGCGTTACGTGGGCAGCAAGAGGTTAAAACAGTTGTACTTGTGAACAAATTTATAGCACTGATCTGAGCAAATGTTAACAAATGTTATGCTTGTTGTACATCTTGCCTGATGGTGTTGCTGTGCGGAGAAGCAGATGGTTTTCCATAAGCCAATCACCTAGGTTTGGAATTCCGTGGATTGATGCAGTGTTACTCTCTGGTCTTCAAGTCCTTCTGTCCAAGCTAGGAGTCATGCACATACTTTGCCAGATGTACTTTACTATCTCATTGAGGAAAGAAAATTGAATAAAAGTTATTCTTTCCAGCAGCGCACAAATTTGGAATCTTGAATTTGCTGGAACATATGAGCCTCAGTCATAAGGACATAAGATAAACCTAAGAAAACTTAGTTTTACCAAAATATGGTATGTTAATGTAAAACCCAAGATACATGGTCTGTGATCTACGTGCTTGTTCCAAGTCAGTGACTCAGAAAGTGTTGAAGCCGAGGGATCAGTATAAGTCAGGCAGCTGGAATTTCCAGGTGCAGCTCCGGCATTCCTCTAAGGACTGATTTACTTTAACGAATAGCCTTGCCTGAGTTTGCAATAAAGCCTTTTTTATTCTGAGTGTTTCCCAGAAGTTCTCATGAAAAGGCAGTTAGGTGGATCATTATTTACAGGAGTAAAAGCTGTGATCTTGCTGCATGAGAGCCTTTCTATTTTCTGCCATGTTTCATATCCACTCTGTCTCATTTTCTTGCTCTGTATCTCCGAATTGCTCTTTGAAGATGCAACCTGGTCTCTGCCTTTGTGTTGCCTTGGGCAAAATACATTCATCCAACGCACGGCTTAATTCACTCAGATCAATAATTTAACACTTTCCTCCCATTTATCACTCATTGTATCATCATAACGTCAACCTGGGAAATAATGTTCCTTAAAGTGCTCCTGACATTGCCTTAGCTAACAAGAATGCTAGAAGGGCCTGATATTCTTCAAATCCTTTTCCACTGTATTTCCTTCTGGAGCCCCCGGATTTAAATCCTAGCTTGTATCTGTCTGAGTTCACAATAAAGTAAATATAAACCCTATTTGTCAATTATTTGCTAAAGCCCTTGTTATATAAACAATGGTCATTTTGTCCCTTTTAGGGCTCGTTCATGTGTGCAACAGTGGATGTTGCCATTCTCAAAAAAGTGATATATGTTCAGGTTGCTTTTCCGAAGTATTTAACAGGCACCAGGGAGGCCATATGATGCCTCCTCATGCCTGATTTAACCCTATAGCTGATCTACCACCATGCATGCAATTACATGCATTGCAAGCAGTTGTGGCGTGGCCCCATAAAACTGCAGTAATCGCATTTGTTGGTGGCACGCTGAAACCGGCCAAAAGTGACACGCTGTTTAAGTTTTGCCACGGTATGTGTACAGCTGTAAGCACTTGTATGCAGGGCCATCCTATTGAATGGGCACGCTGGGCAGTTGCCCGGGGGCCCCACTTGCCCAAGGGCCCCACCTGCCCAGTGACTTAGCCCCAGCCAAGCATTAGTCCTGATTCCCGTGTGCATCGCATCGCTGAACTTAGCAGGGGGCAAGCACCTGTTGGCCCAGCGCTGCTATCAGGCCACTTGGGCCGTGGAGGGGGAGCCCACAACTGCAGGAATGTCTGTGCGGGAACAGGCACACACAGGACAGTCGAGTCTGACTCCCGTCCGTGTGTGTGTTCACCGGACCCAGCCACTGCAATTGAAAGCTGTCATTAGCCTGGCACTGCTGTACCAATAAATATTGGCTTATCGATAATTTGCATTTTAATTCTCGTGGGTGATTGTGTAAGCAGAGCCCCAGTGCACTGCATTGCCCGGGACCCATTAATGCTCTTAAGATGGCACTGCTTGTATGTTAGTAAGGAAATGATTCCGGACGGCTGCACTTCCAAAAATCCTTTTATTGAAGCTTCATATGACAAGTGGTTGACAGATGTAGCTTAATCATTACCATGTTTGTTAGTGTTCAGGCAGGCAGTCAGGAGACGATATTACCGCAGCTCAGCTGCCTGTTTTTACTGCCCCTCTGGCCGCATGTGTGAATGAAGCAATGTTCTGTTTTTACCATTTTTATCCTTTGTTACATTTTATTGCTGTTAATCTCCTCCAGCCCCCTGGTAGCCACTTCACTGTGTACATGCACTCCAGCAGCAGCTGCATGTCATTGATCACCTTGAGCTTCCAGATCGTGACAAAAGGTAAAACGTGCATTGCTGTGGAACATCAAGCTTTTACAGTCCCCACTGGAAGCGCAGGGTGACAACTCAGAAGAGGAAATGGTAGATGGTAGAAGTGTATGAATAACTAACTATACCAAACAGGTGATAATGATCATCAATTTCATATGTAGGTTGAAACACAGTCATTAACTCAAACAGAAACAGCTGTGTAGGAGGCTTAAATTTGGGTGAGGAACAGTCAAATGTATTTTATGTATTTATGGACCTTGCTTTGTGACCTGGTGCGCAGTGACGTTGGAACAAGAAGGGGACATCCCCAAACTGTTCCTACATAGTTGGGAACATGAAATTGTCCAAAATGTCTTGGTATGCTGACGCCTTAAGAGCCCCTTCACTGAAACTAAGAGGGAAAGCCCAACCCCTCAAAAACAACCCCACACCATAATCCCCCTTTCACCAAATGATTTGGACCAGTGCACAAAGCAAGGTCCATAAAGACATGGATGAATGAGTTTGGGGTGGAGGAACTTGACTGGCCTGCACAGAATCCTGACCTCAACCCGATGGATCACCTTTGGGATGACTGAAAGCAAGGCTGAAAGCCAGGCCTTCTGGTCCAACATCAGTGTCTGACCTCACAAATGCGCTTTTGCAAGAACGGTCAAACATTCCCATAGACACACTCCTAAACCTTGTGGACAGCCTTCCCAGAAGAGTTGAAACTGTTATAGCAGCAAAAGGGTGGGCCAACTCAATATTAAACCCTACGGACTAAAACTGGGATGCCTTTAACCACTTGCCGACCGCCGCAAGTAGATATACTGCGGCGGTCAGCCCCTCACAGGCAAAGTGACGTATATATACGTCACTAGCCTGTGAGGCTCTGGGGAGCGAGCGCGCGCCGCTGGAGGCGCGCTCCCGCGCGGTCAAGGACCCCCCCGATGTCCGCCGGTCACTCTGCGATCGTCGCTGCAGAGGGAGAAAGTCAGACGGCTAATGTAAACAAGCCGCCTGTCATTCTCCCCTGTGTAGAAACAGTGATCATACGGTTCTACTATGTAGGACCGTTGATCACTGTTCCTACAGCTCAAGCCACAGCCAATCACAGTTAGAATCACGCCCCTAGGGACACACACAACCCCTCCCTCTCAAATAAAGTTATTCCCTTCACTACCAGTGTATTTTTACAGTAACAGTGCATATGTATAGCACTGCTTACTGCAGTAATGTCACTGCAAAACAACAAAAATGACAAAAATCTTTCCCTTTGTTAGAAAACGCGATAACTTTTGCGCAAACCAATCAAAATACGCTTTTTGCAATTTTTTTTTACCAAACATATGTAGCATAAAACAAATTGGCCGAAAATGTTAAAAAAATTTGATTTTTACATTTTTGGGGGGGGGGATTTCATATAAAAAAAAGTGAAAAATATTGTTATTTTTGCAAAATTGACGCTCTTTTTTTGTTTATAGCGCATGATCAAAAAATCGCACAGGTGATCAAATACCACCAAAAGAAAGCTCTGTTTGTGGGAAAAAAAGGACGTCAAATTCGTTTAGGTATGGTGTCGCACGACCGCGCAATTGTCCGTTAAAGTCAGGCAGTGCCGAATCGCAAAATACCCCCTGTCAGGAAGGGGGTAAAATCTTCCGGGGCTTAAGTGGTTAAAGTTACTGTGTGTGTAAAGGCCGGTGTCCCAATACTTTTGACAATATAGTCTAGGTGGTTTAGAATCTTCTGAAAGTTCACTGTATTTAATCAGATTTACTAAATATCCCCTTTGCATATGAAGATTAATTTTATCTAATTTTTCTCTCTATGTGCTCCCCATACCGGGAAGTGTCAAGTATGTCATTTAGCTGTACTGAGACAACCTAGTGGTGGTTAATCCAAGGGAAGGAAAGTTAGCATTTGGGGGGGGGGGGGGGGTGCTGCAATAAAGTTAACCTGTTTCTGTGCTCATGTTCACTCAAAGTGTTCCTAAAATTTCCAAACGTTTCTTATGCACAATATTTTTTGAATATTGGTGGTAACCAGACAATTATTATTCATTATTTTTTACCCAACATTATTTTTGCTCCAGCTATGAGAATTTGGCTACGTAAGTGGCTTGAGCACTGAAATGCTTGAACTCATCTATGCTGAACAAAGATTATTAAACAATCATCTATTCAACCAGCCTGTCATGAAAATGCCATTACCCAAATGAAAATATTTTAAATGTCAGGCTTAACAAGCTGGTCAGACTGCCAGCCGCTCAGCGCCTTTTTCTGTCTGTCTCTTTCCCTAACTTTGACTTGTAGGAATTACAATATTAATCATTTTTCATATTTGGCACCGACCGTTTCATGGTGATGCTGTGTAAGTGGAATTGTTCATTTAAAAATACCCAGTGAAAAATAATCATTAAAATAATGCTCACCAATAACATGAGGACTTGATTTTACGACCTGAGGCTGAATCAAGAATGTAACATCAAAGCAAATATGTTATTGTTGCAAAGGAAGCTCTCTATTATTTTTAAAGGTTTTGAAATAAAGATTGCAAGAACACTGAGTGAGTAACATAAGGTTGAATTAAAAAAAGAAAGAAAAAATACCATAACAAATACATTAAAACCCCGTTCACACTGGGTCGCCTGCCATAGAGCAGCACAGGACCCGTTCTAATAGGAGTGACACAAGTCGCTCCGACTTAGAAAAAGGGTCCGGAGCTTCTTTGGGGCGACCTGAAGCAACCTGCATTGACTTCAATGATATGAAGTCCGTGCCGGCCGCTCCGAGGTCGCGGTGCGAGCTGCGCACCGAGACTTCACAGGTCGCCCGGCAAAGTCGGGTCGCCCCAGTGTGAACGGGGTCTTAAACAGAACGGCAGCAAACAGATAAATTCACAGTGAAAAAAAAACATTTGTGTCCCCTCTCCTTGCCCACTCGTGTTTGCTCCCAAGTGATCATCCTTTATACCCCCTCAGACCCATCCAATCCTAACCATGTTCATGGGTATTGCTCAAATGTTTTGAATGAACCTTAACCCTATTAATTTGGGTCTCCCTTGCATACTTGTCCCCTCTAACCCTGCCACCCTCCCTCTCTTGCTTCTTCTTCCCTTCACCCTTTCTCTTCTCCCACCCCCTTTTTCTTGGTTATACCCCTTGCACCCTGTTAGCCATAGTTGTGCTATACAAGGCTTACTGTTAGCGAAATTGTATCTGTCTACAATGTTCTTTCTTTTTGATACACTGTAGTATTTTTGTATTGCTCAGTTTCTCAATAAATTCTTCCTAAAAAAAACATTTGTGAACTGAACTTTATGAACTTTGTAATTCTGTTCAGCAAGTCCTTTGATCCAGGCAACCTGCCAGACTAACCAAATTGTTGACCTCACTTCTCTACATTCTTCCCCCAGTCTACTGATTGGGATATAAAGAGTAGAGATAAGAGAAATTCTAAAAAGTTTGATCAATCGGGGTTTGACACGAACAAGAAAAAATCGTGAACCTTCGAAATGTGAAATTTCTGAACCAGAAGTCATATTGAAGCCAATAGAAATAATGTATAAACCAAACTCCAAAAAGTGTGCATTGTAGAGCAACAAATGAATTGTGAAGATCAGTTTTGAAAGCTCCTGCAGCTCTGCCTGATAAGATGACGGGGCAACAAAAAAAACATTAAAACACAGTCTGGGAAATCAGAAAAACTAGCAGCAGCACCTGGCAGCAATGGAAGACCTCACGTATTAACCTTTCTAGCAAGAAAATGTATTCTCCTATGCTTTGTGGGATGCCAATTATTGAATGCTTAGACCACAACAATAGGTAAACAGTATGTCCAGAAGCAGGTTAAATGTAAGAAGAAACGGGAGCCACTTTTTCCCAAAAATTTTGCTAGGTATAGATATTACTCAGATTGGGGCATTGCAGGTGGCACACTAAAGTAGAAGACATAGGTGCACAAGTAGTGCGAGACACTCTTTTCAAAAACTGTATCAGAGATTGCAATATATTACCTAGATATGTTCCTGACAGATGGCTGGAGCCTTGGCATGGCCAGGTAATTAAAGCAGTATACACTGTGACATGCCAGGGTTTCTTAGCTCAATGGTAGTGCCAAAACAGTGACTCAACTCCACAACAAATATAGTTTTCAGGGCTTTCCTGCCCACTTTTATTTAAAGGAAAGTCAAAATTCGTTCAGGCATATCTTCCCACACAGGGGTTTTCACCATCTCTATGAATCCAACATAACGTTCAGCCTCCTAGCTCTCTTGTGGCAGCTTTACTGCTCCAAGTACCTCTTCAGGATCCTCCTGATTGCCAGTACAGTACCTTTTTTGATGAAACACATCCCAGTGTTTATGCCCAGATGCTGCACCTCAGCTCTGTGTCTTCCTTACAGCTTCCTAGCTGCTCCCTCCCTCATAGACTCTCTCTACAGCTTGGATGGATTCTCTCTCAGGCTCAGGCCTTGCTCTATCCTGACCTGGACACCGTGGTGCACACCAGTTCCTCTCAATGGTCCCTTCACACACTGACTCCCTCCTGGAGAGTGGGGCTGTGAGCTCTATCTCTGGCTCTCATATGAAGCCAATACACACGTGTGCCATTAGTGTGCTTGCTTCTTACAAAATCTAATGTAAACCACCATTTTACCAAGCTACAACACCAAAAAAAGCGTGTAGGTGGAATATTGATATAAAAACAACCACAAAAAAAGTCTCTATGAAGTGCTCAGAACAGGGCTGTATGTACCATGGGTGGTGCAGACACCTCTAATAAACACCAGTCTTAGAAGTCAGGAAGTCATTGAACCAAGAACAGTTTACTGAACTGATGATATTAAAAATTAAATATAGCATAAACAATCCATGTGCGATTCAATAGTTAAAATTGTTTGCTGTAAAATGAGCCTGCAACAGGTCCACCAATAGTTGAATGTAAACAACCAGGGGCTGTGCAGCCTACTTGCCCATATGTGAAGATGTGACGGATGGGTTCCCAGCCATGGCCACATCACAAAATGTGTGGTTACCCTGGCACACACGGGTAACTACACAGAAAGGCTTGGAGCAAGAGAGGCGGCCAGCAATGATGTCATAGAGCCACGCCAGGATGGAGAGCCGGGTGGAAACCTCTGGGGATGGTGGAGCCCTGGACCGAAAGCTGGGTAGTGACATGACTTGATAAGGTGCATGCGGGCAAAACGCATAGTCATAGTGAAGGGACCTTCACCACCCATCTTTCGGTCTGCGGCTCCACCATCCCCAGAGGTTTCCGCCAGGCTCTCCATTTTGGCATGGCTCCATGACGTCATCGCTGGCCGCCTCACTCGCTCCAAGTGAACACTGCAGGCTCCTCCGTCTTCACCTCAACATCGGTGCCGTGAGTGGCAACCTTAATAGCAGCCCAGCCATTCTACACGCCCTCCCTGTGTGCCCGGCTAATCACACGTCCTGTGATTCGGCCATGGCTGAGGACCCATCCATCACATCTCCAGATACAGGCAAGTAGGCTGCACAGCTCCTGGTTGTTCACAACTTGCTATTGGTGGACCTGGTGCAGGCTCATTTTACAGCATACAATTTTAACTATTGAATTGCATATGGATTTTTTATGCTATGTTTAATTTTTTCTATCATCCGCTCAATAAACTGTTCTTTGTTCAGTGACTTGTGCCTTTCTACGATTGGTGTTTTTTATTAGGTGTCTGCACACCCAAGGTACATACAGCCTTATTCTAAGTGCTTCATAAAGACTTTTTGGTGGTTGTTTTTATGGTTTACCTTCCTCCCGGGGTTGTCTCCAGCTGCTAAGACCAGTAAAGCTGTCATTAATAACTCCCCTTAGTATTTTTTTCCAATGGGCGTCTGATCTCTCTGTGGTATTTTTTTGGAATGTTGATATAAGTCATACACTAAATTTACAGGCATCATCCCCAACATTAGAACTATATCAACAATAAAAACAAGTGGGACTTTAAGACCGCATTCACACTGAAGCGGCACGACTCTGTACTACTTCCGGGGCGAATTCTGAAGTCCCGTGCACCGCGACTCCGGCGCGACTTGCACAGACTTCATATAATGAAATATAAAAAAAGTCGCTCCGAGGTCGCCCCGAAGTAGTACAGGACCCTTTTTCTAAGTGACTTGTGTCGCTCCTATTAGAACGGGTCCTGTAGCAGTCAATGGACCGTGAGGGACTGCGACTTGTCTGGCTGACAAGTCTTCTGACAAGTCACTTTAGCCTAAATATGTGAAAACAACAAACTATTAAAGTGTTTTCTGTTACAATACTCCATAGGACATTGACAGACAACAAACATTAAAATACAGTATGTTTCATGAAATTTAATTAAAAATTGTATGTAGGACTGAAAAATGCCAGTGAGGTCAATATGTTGTTCTACGCATTTCACAGGGTGCTCCACTTATCAGGCCATTTTTTATATGGATTTTTGTAATAAAACAGTAGATACATTTTAATGGCTTTTAGTGTTCACTATCAAAAGGCATAATCAAAGTCCCACTTGTTTTTATTTTTAATTTTTTTAAACTAAAGCAGTAGGCATTAGTGGACAAATCACTCAAGTACAAAAAATGTACTGAGGATAGCAAGATATTGCTCATAGTTTGGCCCTGGCAGGTAGCAGAAGCCGTGTGGTGGCAAGGTAACTAGAGTAGCAGGCATGGGTACACAAGCTGTGCGCGCCAATCATTCCAAACACTGTACTAAGGATTTTAAGAACTGAGTTTGTCAGTGGCAGGCATAAGTACATACAAAACAATATATAGCTGTGCTCGATCAATATTAGAAATGCTATAAGCAAAAATAGTTTTGATGAAATTAGCAGCCAGCACATTAAGTTGTTAAATCTCAACTACACACTAGAAAACCTCACAAAGTGTGCAGCACCCAATATTCAAAACCAAATATGCAGGGAAAGTCCGTAATGCTCCAAAAAGTCACTTTTAAATCACATACAGATATATTCACATTCTGAGTTATAATTCCCCCTAGATGTGAATGATAAGTGATCACAGACAGTGAATCCCTCATGAGATGAGTCTCATAGATGTGTGCTTGTTAGATAACACTGTAGGACACAGAGAAGCCTCCCCCGATCACCCAAAAGTGTGTCCGCTTACCAGAAAATGTAGATCCCCATAACAGAGATCCACACCAGCTCCAATGACAATAAGCCCCGGGAGTAGTAGTCCACAGCGTGGGTGGTGTCCTTTCTCATCAAACCATATTATCCTCCAGGTGTATTAGTTAAATGATCCTCATATATTTCCACACTTCCCGAAGTACACCAGTACAGACCCTCATAAGCTGTCACGCTGGGGAAGGTACCGCTTAGCCAACGGTGGTGTCAGAAACCAAAAGAAAAGGGACCTCTCATAGTGAAGTATGCAAATACTATGTATTTATTAAAACAAGCAATTTCACTCACATGTAAAAGGCAGTTGTATTAGCACAGCATACCTCCTGCAGAGGTGTCCCTTTAAAGCGGTGAACAAGTTGTGGATAGCCGACAGTCCGACCTCAGCCAAAATAAACCAGGGAGACTCGAGAGATACCGGTATATAAATCCTGCTTGCAGGAAGCTAATAAACAAGAGAGGTTGTACTTAAAAATAAATTGAAAGAATTTAAAGTAATTCTTACCTGGTCTCAAGATCTACATTCAGGAGTGCTTCAACTTTAGAACAGAAGCAGCATGGGTATCAACAACATGTATTCTGCCATGTCTAATGCTGGAGATGTTCTGTATATGTAAGAAGAATTTGCAAAAGGCCAATTGCTGATCACCTATTGGTGACAATTTACAGATAAATCATATATATTCAAAATCGTGTCTTTAGACGTACCACTTCTGACCCGGAGTGTTTTGCCCCCTTAATGACCAGGCCATTTTTTTGCAATTCGGCACTGCGTTACTTTAACGGACAATTGTGCACTCGTGCGACGCTGTAACTAAATAAAATTGATGTCCTTTTTTCCCACAAACAGAGCTTTCTTTCGGTGATATTTGATCACCTGTGAAATTTTTTTTTTTTCTATGCTATAAACAAAAAAAGAGCGACAATTCTGAAAAAAAAAAAAACAGAAAACAATATTTTTCACATTCTGCTATATAAAATTTCCAAAAAAAAAATTAAAATCCAAATTGTAGGCTAATTTGTTTTCTGCTACATATTTTTTGTTAAAACAAATCGCAAAAAGCATATTTTGATTGGTTTGCACAAAATGTATCGCATCTACTAACTACAGGAATGATTTATGTCATTTTTTTTTTTTTTTTTACTAGTAATGGCGGCAATCTGCGATTTATTGAGGGACTGTGACATTGCGGCGGACAGATTGGACCCCTAACTAACATTTTTGACACTTTTGGGGGGACCAGTGACATTACTACAGTAATCAGTGATAAAATTGTGCACTGTTACTGTAATAATGACACTGGCAGGGAAGGGGTTAACACAGTGGGTGATCAGGGGTTAAATGTAAGCCTAGGGGAGTAATTCTAACTGTATGAGGGTTGGGCTTTTGAAATAATCACAGAGACCTGTGATCCTATATAGCAGAATCACAGGCGCTCTGTGATTATTCCAGAGATATGAATGGTCAGCTGTGTTTACAACAGCTGACTGTTCTCTCCCAGCGGGGAGCGATTGCGGGTGGCCGGCGGCAATCGGAGCCGCTGGCCCCGTGCATCAGAGTCCCCACTGCTGAGTGTGGGCAGGAGCGTGCCACCGGCGGTGCGCGCTCGTCCCCTAGCTGCAGGCGTGCGACGGATGTACAGTTATGTTGGTTTGCGCAGGAGGGGCTGCCTGCCACAGTAAATCTGCGGCGGGCAGTCCAGAACTGGTTAAAAGGATGGTAAGTATTATACTCACAAACCAACAGGTGTATAATGTTACAAAAACAACATTGAGTCCACGATACATCACAGATCGTAACAGGACATCATAAGACCAACTGGAAAGTGCTCTGAGGAAGAGGGAAGACCCTAGAAACATGTTAGCCTGATTTCCTGTTACGATCCGTGATGTATCGTGGACTCGATGTTGCTGTTGTAACATGAGAAGCTTTTATACACCTGTTGGTTTGTGAGTATAAAACTTACCATTCTAATAATAAGATACATGTTTTGAGATGAATGCAGTAGGCTGGTGTGCCCTCTGTTTTGTTTTATGGTTTTCCTGGCAAATGTTAGACATCATTTACCAGAATCCAATACTCATGTAACGCTCGATAGCCTTTGTCAGATGTCTGCACAGAGCTTTAGGTCAAATTTAAATTTGTTAATTGCAAAAAATGTATCATCCTTGACATTGTGAAATATAATATTTGGCTACTGCAACCAAAAAATATATTAATTTATAAATAATATTTACGTTTTTACTGTTTTTCTCTTTTTTTGTTTTGTGTTCATTCGTATTATAATGTGCTTTAGCCTTGTATCCAAACTTTTCTCCGTCTCTGAAATGTCCTCCCAATTTTCACAGCATGTGTGTTCATTAGAGTTAAGAATCAATTATCAGATGCCTGTCAGCCACGAGGACAAATCTTATCAGTCTGTACCAAGATTAGCCTGTTATACTCTGGTAATTACAAAGGGCTGCTCATTCCTGGGCTAGGAAATGCTTAGAGACGGAATGCCTACGAGCACAGAGAACATTGTTGCAGAATAAAGATGACTACATTTAAAACATACAGTGCACTTGTAATGCTGGAGACAATGATTTGCCAAAGATAGAGAATTTGTAGTCATGAAGATTTTGATGTATTTTGCAAACATGGAGTAAAAATTATGCTGAACAATTGTCATCAACTGATGTGAATGTGCAATAAATATACACTATATTGTCAAAAGTATTGGGACACCTGTCTTTACACGCACATGAACTTTAATGGCATCTCAGTCTTAGTCTGTAGGGTTCAATATTGAGTTGGCCACCCTTTGCAGCTATACCAGCTTCAATTGAGAATGTTATATATATACCCACGCTATTGGATATGTTCTATACAGGTAAATGAATACCAAACTAAAACTGAGTGAATAAATAAAAGCTGAAATAAAGTTTTTTAGTGAGGTTGCTGCTCATTAAAAGGTGTAGTGCCTTTAAATCATGTGTATATGTGTAAAGAGCGCTCTTACTATTAATTGTGGGTACAAAAACTATTATCAATACACATGAATCAATTTCATAAACATGTTATTAAACTCCTATCTTCAATAAATCAAATGTCCAAAAAAAAAACATCATTAATGGCGATCTTCTTAGTAAAGTATTGAAGTTTCATCGTAACTAAAGTGCTGTAGTGCCAAGTGCTAATTAGGTGCAATCTGTGCTCCCCTCCTGTGTGCCCACTCACTCACCAGCTGCCATAGACTCCCATGACAGAAGTCTTTTGCACATTGTGAATTGACTCAGATGCTGGGCTTTATAGTCCCCCAACTTGGCTCCTTATTTTTAGGTGAAGGTTTACTCATGTATAGTAATAATGGTGAAGAAAGGGAAGAGTATATAGTGTAATTCCATTTATTTAGGCATAGTATAAAACAAGGTATTCCACTCACATTTAATACACTAATACAGGCAAAAAAACTAGAACTGGAAGGATAACCTGTTGATAACGTCCCTTGGGAGGGACGAAACGTGTCAGATGACCGCAAGTGGTGGTGTCAAAGCCGGTCAGTAACACGCAAGTTGCGCCGCACTTCCGGCTCCGGTTTTTATGCCTGTATTATTCTATACTATGTGACCGAAATCGTTTTTTTTAATGCCAATCCTGATATTTTGGTCATCAGATATCAGTATCGGCTGATATAGGATGATATTTTCGGACACATAAAAAAAACATATATATATATATTTTTTTTTACAAAGGTACACCTTGCGGAGGGATCTGGGGGTCTAAAAGACCCCAAACCCCTCCTCGGGACTGAAAAGCATTTAAAACGCCAAGTTTGGCTATT
This sequence comes from Pelophylax lessonae, assembly GCF_965119305.1. Taxonomy (NCBI): domain Eukaryota; kingdom Metazoa; phylum Chordata; class Amphibia; order Anura; family Ranidae; genus Pelophylax; species Pelophylax lessonae. Next base: position 288,904,688 of record NC_138773.1, read on the forward strand.
TTGAATGCTGTCAGTTTTTTGAATTTGGCGCCAAGTACCCGCAAGTCATGTCATGACATCACCTCCGGGTTTTTTACATGGAGACCCGATCAGAGCCGAATGCGGCTTTGATGGGGTCTTCTCTTTGGCGGCGGTGGAGGTAGGATACCCGGGTCTCCCGGTGGGATGGGAGACCCGGGCGAGCAGCGGAAGGCGGCGGGAGGGGGGGGATGTCCCCTCCTGCTCCTTGTAATGACAGCTGAGCGGCTTCTCAGCCGGATCGGTTGTCATTATAAGACAGCCGACCGTCGGCTATGGACACCGGTATCAGGGTGATGCCTCTAGTTGCAGGCATTACACCGGTACAGCACTTTCCCTAAATATCGGTAACCTCAGGGGTCGATTCCGATATATCAGGGAAAGTGCATATTGGCCTCCGATATATCGGTGTTGCCGATAAATGGTCGATCCTTAGTTGATTTATACCAAGTGTCAGAATAAGACTGGCTTATAGCCCTGGAGTAGGATGAGGAGTGCAGTACTGGACCATAGAAAGGGGATTACTGCTTTAAAACCTTTATTTTTAAATAATTATATGGATTGTTCCTTCCTCTTTTTCCTTTGCACCTATTTTTGTTACCACTACACCCAGTGAAAGAGAATGATCCAAGCAAAGTAGGACATCCATTGTTTTTAATCAAATATATTACCATATTGATTTTGAATACATGTTTAATATGTATGATTTTTTTTTCCTAGACCCGTTTGTCTCATTATAACTTAGCTGCATGCCAACTATACAAATCAAGGTTGTCATCAAAGTTATGATTAAAATAAACTTTTTTTTAATAAATAAAAAAATAGAAAAATGCAAAATAAATTTTAAATAGATCAATTTACATATTCAATTAAATAAATCTTGGAACTTTGTGATTAAAATAAATATGAACTGTGAAGTTGCCCCCATAGTTGGTTGAACAAAGTGTTTGTAAACCCTATCAATCTTATTGATCCCATTGAAATCAAACTATCGAATGGTAATCATAATATTTGTTTGATAAATGCTTGAAAAAATATATATTGACCCTCGGCTGTGTTTTTTTTTTACAATGATAAGTTAGGTGCCCACAAATATCTGCACCAAATATTAGTGCCAGCACTGATTGAGCTAATGTCAGAGCTTTGCCAATTTCTCCCGCTCCGATACATTCCTTTTGGCTCATCTCTATTATGGGCTGCCCCATTGGTAAATATTGCTCAGTGAGATAGGCATTATCCTGGCATTTGGCCAAAGGCAATTAAAACTGCTGCAGAGGCTAATATTATAAACAAAAAACAATAAAAAAAAAATTGGAGCAAAAAAAATAGCTACTCATTGCAACCAACTACATTATTTTTTTCCAATGAATGCAACAATAGACTTTTTGTTTTAATAATATTATATTATATTTAAAATATATAATATTTTAATTATATTAGAAAAATAAAATCAGTACAAAAAAAAAAAAAAAAGCAGCTGCTCATTACAACCTACTTCCGTACTTTTTTGTGTTCCTAATGAATGCAATAAATGCAACAAAGGAGGGGTTTTTTTTTTAATAATCTTCCACCAATAAAGGATGAAACAGAATTCACTGCAGTGAGCAAAACTTCATTTTACTATTCCAGTTTTTATACTTTAACCCAGAGATGCCAGTGTCCTGAAACAGCCAATTAGATTTTAGCAGGTTATTGCATTGTTTCTGATACTTTTCTAGGGGTTTATTCGCACCGTTGCTGGCACTTCTCAACGACCAAAGGATACATTTATCTATATTTCTTGTAGGAAGGAGTAGTAAATATTGTAGTATTGTACTGTTTAACTTTTCAGAACAAGAGCTTCCTGTAAATCCCCGACCACTTCAGATTAAATCCTTTGCACTGCTTTAATGCAGAAGGATATCTTAAAAAAAAAAGAAAAAAAAGAATTGATTGTTCTTTGAAGTGTGTGCTGAAGAATATCTTTGTTGCTCTGGGCATCCTTTTCTGGGGGATTTGGAAAAGGTAAGACTTGTTTTGGTATTGTTTTTTTTGTTGTAAACAGGAAGTCCAGACCTGCGGCAAAGCCTTGAATCCCAAATGATGAATCTTAAAATACTCCAGCAACTTTCAAAATTCTCTGAACCCCAAAAATTGTTAGAAGGGCAGAAGTGGGTAGCCTAATTCCTTCGTATCAGTGCCGATAGCTTTATTAAACTCTTTAAACCCAAAAAATAGTACAAAAATTAAATCTGAAAAAAAGAAAATCAAATCCTAAAAAAGTATCACACCTAATATGGAATATGAAGTAAGTATATTCTGACTAATCTGAAATAAACCCAAACCCTGAACCTGCAATTTAACTCCAAATCCATGAAAACTTTTGCAATCACATAAACATTGCACCTTCATAGCATGATGTTTCAAACGCTCTTCTTTCCCCAAAACATGCAACCTAGTATGCATGTTTTTGGAAAACCATAAAACCTAGTAAGTAATGGCAAAGAAACAAGGATGGAGCCACTCAACTTCCAAAAGTCCACAATATATTTAATTTATTGTTGTCATTTGATACAAGGAAAATCCACCTGCTCCTCCTATGCATTTCACCTCATCAGGGGCTTAGTCATAGAGGATGACATTAATAATTATTCTTTAGACTTTTGCAAGTTGGGCAGCTTAATCCTTATTTCTTTGCCACTATAATTAGTGGATAAAGGACCGTTCTGGAGCATGTATCCTTTGGTAGAGCGGTGAGGGGAGGCTTGTAGTGGAGTGGTTAAAATGATTTGTGACATACAGTAAGAAGGCTAAACAGCACTGTTGCTAATATGCAAAGTCAACATTTTGTGAAAAGTCAACAGTTAGCTCTATGTATTTATCTATAGAAGCCTTTGTTAACCTTTGTAACCTGGAGGAACCCTTGAAAAGCATAAGTTTTACGTAAGGAAGCCCTAATTATAAGTACTATATCTACAGATTAAACACATTGCCGTGGTATGTGGCCCATATCCCTAAATTATGTAAATATCAAAAAGTAAAGAAAAAAGATGGGGCTTTATCAAGGCCGATGGGAAGAGGAAGATCACAGATCACACACCACTATAGTAAAAAATGAATGCATCTTTATTTAGAACAAAACACACATATAAAAATATGTATCATATAGATATTTATTCACAAATAAAATATCGCATGTGTAGAAATATATGCCCATAAGGGGATTATAGATTTAACTACATAATTATGTAGTTAAATCTATACATCCAGTGTACTAATAATGTAATTCTTGATATGTGGTTCTAATTGATTTTTGTACATATTCCTGTAGAAATATTTGTCTGTCCTGGTCTCTCTGGCCCTGAGGAAGCCTTTCTGCGAAACGCGGCGGCTTGCTGGGGACCCTTAGACCATGCTACATAGAGACCATATCATCTATCGATACAGAGTATCTGCATTCCCTTATGGGAATATATTTCTACACATGCAATATTTTATTTGTGTATATATATCTATACAATACGTATTTTTATATGTGTGTTTTGTTCTAAATAAAGATGCATTAATTTTTTACTATAGTGGTGTGTGATCTATGATCTTCCTCTTCCCAACGGCCTTGATAAAGCCCCATCTTTTTTCTTTACTTTTTGATATTTACTATATCTACAGATCACCCCGTACATTAGTATGATGGTCACTAGGAAGAATGTTCCTTACATTTATGGTCATTGGGAAGAATGTGCCCCTTACAGTTGGCTAAAAATTATTGATGTCAATGGTCAGTAATTATCTAAAGGGCAGAAATTGCTAATTGATAAAGAAACACATAGGAAGCCTTCTACAGGTTAGACAGAGTTGTCTAGTACCACATCCTTGGAAAGTTGTACAAAAAAACCCTAACTATTGAACAGAGGATTTTAATGGTAAGCTAAATAGGAAAAGTGACTTTCCCTATTAATAGGGGGTTATGGTGGGAAATTGCTCTTGGATTGACCACACTTAAGGACTTTTGTTCTCTTCGTCTATCCCTGACAATGGATTTGGGCCATACATAACCTAGAGGGACTTTGAGGACACTATGATTACAATTAAGTACACCTAAAAATAGGATACATTTAGGAATCAGTCACGATTAAAATAATCCCTTGACAGAGTATAGTATTGGAGATAAAGCACTGGCCAGAACTACAGAGGAAAAGATTTAGCCTCGGTTTCCACTAGTGCGGCTACGAAGTCGTGCTACTTCTAGCACGACTTCGTAGCGAAAGTAAACTGCGGCTTCAGTGAGACTTGTCCCTCATATATAGAGGGAAGTCGCACTGAAGGCGGCTCAAAAGTAGTGCACGATCTAATTTTGAAGTCGCCGCAACTGAAGCCGCAGCAGTGGAAACGGCCCCATTGAAAATAATGGGTTTTGACTTGCTGTGCGACTTGACATGTGTCAAGTCGCACAGCAAGTCGCACTAGTGGAAACCGAGCCTTAGCAGTACTTCTTTCAGATGATTGCAAAATGAGCAACCAGTGTGGCCAGGCAGTGGGGAAAGTGAATAGAATTCTATGGTGTATCACTAGAGATCACCAGCAGGATAAAGGAGGTCCTGATTCCCCTATATAGAAATTAGATTAAGAATACTGTGTCCAGTTCTGGAGACCTCAATTACAAAAACATATTGATTATTATTATTATTATTATAATACAGGATTTATATAGCGCCAATAGTTTCTGCAGCGCGTAACAAAATGAAGGCAGACATTACAGTTACAATACAATTTGGAACAAAAGGAATCAGAGGGCCCTGCTCATTAGAGCTTACAATCTAAAAGGGAGGGTCAATTGATACAAAAGGCAATAGCTGTGATGGAGCAAGTGAAACAGTGTTATTAGTTAGTAGCTGGGTAGGCTTCTTTAAAGAGAAGGGTTTTCACTGGATCGTCTAAAGATGGATAGATTAGGGGACAGTCGGACAGATTGGCGTAGAGAGTTCCAAAGAATGGGAGAATATTGATAAGTTAGAACGTGTCCAGGGACGGTAACAAAAATGGTGAAAGGTCTGGGGGATAAAACATCAAGACAGACTTCAGGAACTTAACATTTACAGTCTGAAGGGCAGAAGGGAAAGAAGAGACATGATTGAAACCTTTAGATACATCAAGGGGTTGAAGTAAGTTCAGGACAACAGTATTTTCAATATGAAGCCAAGATCAAGGACTTGGGGACATAACTTCAAACTAGCAGGAGAAAAGTTCAAAACTAATCTTAGAAAGTATTACTGTATGGAAAGGATTGTTGATGTTTGGAACATATGTGTGCGCAGCCTATTGCATTAGGGTGTGCACCCCAAAGCTCAAACACATAGACATGTGTATATACTGATGGTGTCAGTAGGTTAGAGATCAGTGTCTGTAATTTTATTGTTATTTTTTATTCTTTTTTACAATTGTATTTATTTTTAGCCTAGTAAGGAAGCTTTGGTGAAATATCAGGGGTCTAAACAGGGGGAATCTGCACCACAAGGGGTGATCAGGGTGTGCCCGGGCACACCTGGCACACCCTATGCGCACGCCTATGATTTGGAATAAACTTCCAGCAGAGATAGTGAGTCAGTTAAAAGTTAGATTCCAATATACTTGGGACAAACATAGATCTATAATCAGACTAAATGTTAACAAAAGCAGAAAAAGAAAAAAAAAAAAAAACATATATACATTTTTAAAAATTGGACAGACTTGATGGACCACTTGGAAAATTACCAATTCAGTTTTGAATGGCCTGAATATTTTCATGTAGATGTGTTTGATCTTTGGCAAATCCAGGAATTTAGCAGTCCAGGCCATTATGATTTATGAACAGCAATTCTCTGCAGAATGGGCAGATCTGGCACTACTAAATGGAAATACGATTGGCTAGCCTTGCTTATAATGATGACAAAAAATGTTTTGTTTATTATGAACAGAAGCATTTCAGATGTCACCATATACTGTATTATAAAACAGGGTACATTGGGTCAGGCTAAAGTTTGAAAATGCTTAATGCTAAGAACTTGATTTTTTTCCCCTTCTAATGTGTTTTATTTTATTTTATTTATTTATTTATTTATTCTTTTATTTTTTTCCAAGATAAACGGTAAGGTTTTAATTCCCTTAAGGCAATAAGGCATTGGTAATATTTAATTATCGTGAAACTCTGACCTGCCTGGCCTACTGAATAGTTTTAGTTATTTTATTGCACTTTGCAAATATTACCAAGTTAAATTTAGCATATATCTGTGGTTATGTGTTCAAGAAAGTTACTGGTGTATTAAATGCATGAGAAGGCATTCCTGTATAAGAGCAACCGGTTTGGTGGTCATAGGTACAGCCAGCTGATAAGATCTTATTGTAGGTAAACTATTAGCTACTAGCAATTTCATATTTCTTTTCCTTTTTGGATCTGTTAACCACATCCTGCTCGGCCTATAGAATAATGACGGTCGGGTGGTGGCTCTCCCATTCTGACTGGACATCATATGACGTCCTTCAAAATGAGTCGCCCATGCGCGCCTCCGGGGGCGCACAGCAGGGTGATCGGTGGTGCGGTGTGTCGCTCCGACACACTGCATCTCTGATCATGGTAAAGAGCCTGTGATGTAGGCTCTTTACCCTGTGATCAGCTGTGACTAATCACAGATGATAACAGTGTAACTAGGAAGTGCTGGTTATCTGCATTCCTCTATTTACTGCTGACAGCATGCTGACAACGGCTCCACTGACGGGGGACGGGGGGGGCGGGGGTCTGCACTAATAATCAGCAACCCATCAGCAATGCCCACCAGTGATGTCCATCAGTGATGCCCACTGGAAGGGGAGTTATTTTGGTAAAAGAAGTGATAAACTTTTGGTCATTTGCACGATATTGTGGGTCATAAATCGTTGCTCTGCTCTTCTTAAGGGTATTTGGGTATTAGGGTGAAATTTAACCCCGAGCCACACTCGGGAATACCGCTAAGAAGGTTAAATCAGGTGTGAGAAAGAGACACTGTGCCCAGTGATCTTTGACTTCTCTCGTGTTGTTCAGGTAGATCTCCACCTCTTTAAGGTTGCCTAACCATGGCTTTGAGAATGTGGTGAAGCTTCACTTTGTAAAGAATACCCAATCTGGTGCAAGGAAAAAAAATGCACTTTTGCTTGCACATGTTTGGCTGATGGAAGTCAGCAGAGCTCTACCACATTCCCTAAGCTCTGGGGAAATAAGAGCAACTGCACTCCCAAAGTGCACAGTATTTTTGCCTTTAGTAAATCAACAACTTAATATAAATGTTATTAGATCCTCCCTTTGGTGTCTATCTGTACATCTGGCAGTGAATCTATTACTTCTGCAGAGCAGCTGCTGAGATAAAAAAGGACATTCCATATAGAGATGTATGAAGGAAAAGTGCACAACCAATTAAAAAAAATAGTGCCACTTGTGCTGTTTCTCCATCTCCTAGCCTGAGCTTTGCTGACCTTAGGTAAAATTTAGGTACTTGTACTGCTTGCATAAAAAATAAATAAATAAATAAAAAAATAAATAAAGTGGACTTTAATCCTCCCCACCCAGTTACCCTCATAGCACTCCTATCAGCCTCCTCTCTCATAATTGAATATTTATAGATTTTCCCAAATCCTTTTTTTGGAATCGTGCTGGCACTTATGGGATTCTACCATAGGCAAGAATTATGCCCAATTTACCCACAGCCTACTGATCTACTGATGTTACACATCCAAGGAGGCCTTGGGGTACTCTGCACCACATGTGATGCAGCACATCATCAGGGGGTTGGCTTTCTTTTCCTGGACCTTGCAAACCATCCTACACTGTTGCACATGTATGTCATTACGGGGCTGGTTGCAAGAACCTGGGTATAACAGCAGGACTGTAATGCCATGATGACGTAAGTAAAGAAAATGCTGACCCGGGACCCAATGTGGCTCAACAGATTGCAGTAGGACAATGCTAGAAGGACATATGAGCATGTATTTTGAGGATAACCCAATGAACCCAACATAATAAATGAATGTATGAGAGCAAAATAATAATAATAATAATAATAATAATAATAATAATAATAATATTAATATTAATAATAACATGAAGAGGTAAAGTTCCTCTTTAATAATGTATTAATGAATGCAGTTTTGCAATAATATCTTTATTATCTAAATAAATATATTTAATATATTTTACAGTAGCTCACAAAAGTGAGTACACCCCTTACATTTTTGTAAATATTTTATTCTATCTTTTCATGTGACAACACTGAAAAATGACACTTTGCTACAATGTAAAGTAGTGAGTGTACAGCTTGTATAAGTGTAAATTTGCTGTCCCCTTTAAAATAACTCAACAAACAGCCATTATTGTCTAAACCGCTGACAACAAAAGTGAGTACACCCCTAAGTGATAAACTGACAATGTCCAAATTGCGCCCAATTAGCCATTTTCCCTCCCTGGTGTCATGTGACTTGTTAGTGTTACAAGATCTCAGGTGTGAATGGGGAGCAGGTGTGTTAAATTTGGTGTTATCGCTCTCCCTCTCTCATACTAATTAGTGGCACCTCATGGCAAAGAACTCTCTGAGGATCTGAAAAAAAAAAAAAAGATTGCTCTACATAAAGATGGTTCAAGCTATAAGAAGATTGCCAAGACCCTGAAACTGAGCTGCAGCATGGTGGCCAAGACCATACAGAGATTTTACAGGACAGGTTCCACTCAGAGCAGGCCTCGGCATGGTCGACCAAAGAAGTTGAGTGCACATACTCAGTGTCATATACAGAGGTTGTCTTTGGGAAATAGACATATGAGTGCTGCCAGCATTGCTGCAGAGGTTAAAGGGGTGGGGGGTCAGCCTGTCACTGCTCAGACCATACGCCGCACATTACATCAAATTGGTCTGCATAGGTGTTTTTCCCAGAAGGAAGCCTCTTCTAAAGATGATGCACAAGAAAGCCTGCAAACAGTTGTGCTGAAGACAAACAGACTAAGGAGTTGGCAAAATTACTGGAACCATGTCCTGTGGTCTGATTAGACTAAGATAAACGTATTTGGTTCAGATGGTGTCAAGCGTGTGTGGCGACAACCAGGTGAGGAGTACAAAGACAAGTGTGTCTTGCCTACAGTCAAGCATGGTGGCGGGGGTGTCATGGTCTGGGGCTGCATGATTGCTGCCGGCACTGGGAGCTACAGTTCATTGAGGGAACCATGAATGCCAACATGTATTGTGACATACTGAAGCAGAGCATGATCCCCTCCCTTTGGAGATTGGGCCACAGGGCAGTATTCCAACAGGATAACGACCCAAAACACACCTCCAAGACGACCACTGCCTTGCTAAAGAAGCTGAGGGTAAAGGTGATGGACTGGCTAAGCATGTCTCCAGACCTAAAACCTATTGAGCATCTGTGGGGCATGCTCAAACGGAAGGTGGGGGAGCGCAAGGTCTCTAACATCCCCCAGCTCTGTGATGTCGTCATGAAGTAGTGGAAGAAGCTCTGATGAACTCCATGCCCAAGAGGGTTAAGGCAGTGCTGGGAAATAATGGTGGCCACACAAAATATTGACATGTTGGGCCCAATTTGTTTATTTTCAATTAGGGGTGTACTCACTTTTGTTGCCAGTTGTTTAGACATTAATGGCTGTGTGTTGAGTTATTTTGAGGGGACAGCAAATTTACGCTGTTATACAAGCTGTACACTCACTACTTTACATTGTAGCAAAGTTGTCACATGAAAAGATAGAATAAAATATTTACAAAAATGTGAGGGGTGTACTCACTTTTGTGAGCTACTGTAAAAGATATTAAAGATATTTAGTTAGATAAATAAAGATATTATTGCAATGCTGCATTCATTAATACATGTTCGAAAATGTTTACAAAAATGGGGTGTACTCACTTTTGTGAGATACTGTATATCTAACTTGAGTCCAACTTGAGTCCAGATTTAAAGTGGAGTTCCACCCTATTTTTATACTTACCTCCATCTTCTCGCTCCGGGTCACCTGAAAAAGAAATGGATAATCGCATATTTTTTTTTTTTTTACTTACCTCGTAGCGAAGAAAATATACTTACCTTACTTCCTTCTTCCTCCTTCCTCGGCCGCGGCCCGTCGTCACTTCCTGGCTCTGCAATGATTCCTGGGAGCTGGACGTCATAGCTCCCAGGAATCATTGCGCCTGCACCGGCCCCGACGTCAGTTCCGGGTCGCGCGCGTCATCCCCTTCTAAACAGCTTCTGGGCATGCCCAGAAGCTGTGGAGGGGTGACGCGCGCGACCCGGAAGTGACGTCGGGGCCAGCGCAGAGCATCGTGGGACCACAGAAGGCGGAAGAAGACGCCGAAGAGGACGCGCTGGCTTCAAGCTGCCCACATCTGAGATGGCAGCGCTGGACAAGACGTTTGCAAGGTAAGTATTTCGTCTTGCAGGTAAGTGCAACCCGGGACAGATCAGAGGCTAGCCATTGTGGAATGCACTAGCCCTGACTGTCCCGGGGGTATTAAAAAAAAAAAAAACAAATCCAGGGTGGAACTCCGCTTTAAGTAGAGACAAGGAAAACAGAGAGTTAATTCAGTTTAGTCTTGATTTATTCACTGCAGGGGCACAGAATAAAAAAAAAAACTATTTTGTCTGTGAGCATTAGAGGAACATATATCTTTATGTAGCAAAGGAAACCGTTTATATCAAATGACATTTGAAGAACCATTGCTTGCAAGTTACGTAGAAGATAATTTATTAAATGTTATCAGTGAAGCAGTGAATGAGCACAGTGCACAGCTAAAGTCTTTCTCTCTGCAGGAAACCTATATTAGGAAACAAGCCTGCGTCTCCAAAACATTCTTAGATGATAACAACACGAGAACTGTCAGTAGCAGTATATGTGTTACTATCTGGGTAATAGAACGAAATAATCAAACAATATATATGTAAATGATTTATGCCATGCCAAACTGAATTACCCATTGCCTTTTTGCATTTCGTGGAGCTTGGATGCTTGTTTTGCCGCACCTGCCCCCCTACCGCCACGCACATTTTTCCGTCACAGAGCATTTTTTAGACCCCCAGCCCTATGCAGTTTTCTGCTATAGAATTTGCTATTTAAAGTAATTCTGTCATTATTTCAAGCCATAAAATAAAGATCTTTTTTCAAAGTAAACTGCTTGTCTTCCCAAAGTCTAACACATTGAAGAAATAATGTTGTTGAAAGACCTTCTTCAGTCGACACTTCCAGACGTTACATAGTTAGTGAGGATGAAAAAAGACATCAGTCCATCCAGTTCAACCCATAATGTGTGTGTGTGTTTACTGTTAACCGTAAATTATATACCCCTGTATGTTGTGGTCTTTAAGGTGCCCATCTAATAGTTTTTTGAAACTATTGATGCTCCCTGCTGATACTACTGCTTGTGGAAGAGAATTCCACATCCTTACTGCTCTGACAGTAAAGAACCCCTGACGTAGTTTAACCACTTTAAGACCAGGCCTATTTTGACACTTGGTGTTTACAAGTTAAAATCAGCTTTTTTCTAAGTAGTTTTAGAAAACTACTTAGAACCCCCAAACATTATATATATATATATATATATATATATATATATATATTTTTTTTTTTTTTTTTTTTAGCAGAGACCCTAGAGAATAAAATAGAGATGGTTGCAATATTTTTTATCACACCGCATTTGTGCAGCGGTCTTCCAAGCACAATTTTTTTGGAAAAAAATCACTTTTTTTTAATTAAAAAAATAATAAAACAGTAAAGTTAGCCCAATCTTTTTTCCATACTGGGAAAGATAATGTAACGCCGAGTAAATAGATACCCAACATGTCATGCTTAAAAATTGCGCACGCTCGTGGAATGGCGACAAACTTTTGTACTTAAAAATCCCATAGCCGACACTTTAAAAATTTGTACAGGTTACCAGGTATAGAGGAGGTCTAGGGCTCAAATTATTGCTCTCGCTGTAACGATCACGGCAATACCGGGGACAGGGCGCTTTATTTTTCTTTGCTTATTTATTTTATTTAATATTTAAAAAAAAAAAAAGAAAAATGTGATCATTTTCATTCCTATTACAAGGAATGTAAAAATCCCTTGTAATAGAAATAGGCATTACAGGTCCTCTTTATTGTGAGCTCTGGGGTCAAAAAGACCTCAGACCTCACAACTACACAAAAAAAGGAAAAAAAAAAAAAAAAACGCCCTTTAAACCGGTTGCTAGGCAACAACGTTTGCCGTCGCTCCGCTCCTCCAAGACCATAGAGTCGAGTGAGGGCCATCTTGCCCTCACTCGACTTCCTGTCTCAGAGGATCTGGGACCGGATCATTTTCCCCGTTGCTGGCGGCTCCGGTAAGTGGGGAAAACGGCCGGGACGCAGCGGGAGGGGGGGGGCACCTCTTCCGCCGCAATGTAAGGGTGATCCCACCACTGGGACCACCGTTATGTGAAAGCCGATCGCCGATTTAAAAAAATATCGGGGTATTTAGCCTCAAATATTGACGTAAATTGACGGCGGGTGGTCGGTAAGTGGTTAAGATAAAACCACTTTTCTTCTAGTTTTAGTGAGTGGCCACGTGTCTTATTGTATTCCCTTTCTCTGAAAAGTTTGTTCCTTATGCTAGGGTCCCCAGTACAGTATTTGTACATTGATATCATATCCCCCCTCAATCGTCTCTTCTCCAGAGAGAATAAGTTCAATGCTTGTAGTCTTTCCTCATAGCTGATGTCCTCTAAGTGTTGGATGGTAGCAACCCCTGCTATGTTTTGTGGTTTCCTCCGTGGGCCTCTACATTATTATATGACATAATCGTAACATAGGGGCTGGCAGAAGGAACCACAATGTATATCAGGGAACAAAAGAATTTGATACTCCCAAGTATGTGCCAGATATCACAGATCTTTAAGCAATATGGCAGAGAATGGTGATGTGGACATTAGGACAGGTAAGTGTTTATTATCTTTGCATGGAGTGTTTTCTTTTATCTTAAATAGTGACAGGGTCACTTTAAAAGGGTGCTTTGGTTGAAGAGGTAGACACAAGTACTTCTCATCCCCATCAAAACTCTAAAGCCTAAGTTTATTTAATTTTCTTTGCAAACACCTAACATGGAATTTACATTCAATGAGAAGGGTCCTTGCTGCTGGAGGCTGCTATCTTAGTTGAAATCTTCTATCCTCTGCCCCCCCCCCCCCAGCAATCTTCGAGTGCTGGAGGGTCTAAAATAAGACTCTGGATCTGGTATAGGCACTTATCAAGAGTGCAAACTAAGCCCATTCTTTCCACTCCGCCCCCTTTATTTATAAAAGTTGTACTATAATTTAAATGAGTGAAAAGTATTCTATGAATGGAGGATGGGTGGATGAATGAAAGATTTGCTTCTTACATTTATAGAGCGCTTTCTAATAATGGAAGCTATAGTACAGCTTTTATTAATGGAAGAGGAGGGCAGAAAGGACGGGCATAGTCGGCACCCTTGATGAGTGCCTATGACAGGTACCAGAAGATTAAAACTGTGGGGTCTGGGGGGGGGAATGATCATAGATGAAAGATTTCAAGACAGCCACCACCACCACACTTATATTAAATGTAAGTACTTTCCCTTGGGCTGATTTAAAAAACAATTTAATTGGGCTTCAAACGGACTTATAGATTCTAAATACAAAGAAAAGGCTAACTGCTGCGGCCTATCCAGGGACAGCTTGTTGTGCTTACCTCACACAGAACAGGCTCGAAAGGACCATTCTCATTGGTTGGCAGTCCCTGGTGCCACCCCACAAATAAATATATATATATATATATATATATATATATATATATATTATTATATAGTATTTATATAGCGCCGACAGTTTACGCAGCGCTTTACAACTTGAGGGTAGACAGTACAAATACAATACACTTCAATACAGTAGGAATCAGACGACCCTGCTCGTTAGAGCTTACAATCTAATATATATAAATATATATATATATATATATATATATATATATATATATTTGCTACTTTTTTGGGAGTTACCCTCTAAAGATGGAGATGCAGTCGGGAAGCCCGGCCTGGCACAATGACAGCTTAAGATCTGCAGCAAGCCAACCAAAACATGGTATTCAATCTAATCAATATTCAACTGGATTTTTAGGGTATAAAAGGGCTTTTCACAAAGCAAAAAACTTACCAGTAAGCCATCAACCCCCCCCCCCCCCAAAAAAAAAATAATAAAAAAATAAAAATTATCCTGTTTAACAATTTGGAAGAGATGTGACAGTAAAACCATCAAACAGGGTTCCTGACCTGGGGATCCAAACCCCTTGGGACTAAGGTATTGAAATTATTGGGATATGGGAATGAATCTCTAAATAATTAAATCAAAATGAAGTAGGGTTCTCTGCATTACTGAACCTGAAATTAAAATGGGTAAATCTGCCTGGTGTGTCTGACGACAAGCAAGTAATAAAAGTTTGAGCTTTACATACAGCACAAGTTTAAGTGTGCTCTGTAACTCTCTGACCTTGATTCATGTATGACAGATTCAATATATACATATTTATAAAATGTTGTAAAAATAATAGCAGCATTGTCATTAAAAAAAAAACAAAAAAAAAAAAATCTTTATGCTCCAGAAAATTATTTTATTAAGAATATCCAGTGTCTTCTTTTTGTGTGACGGAAGCAGGATTTGTAAAGGCACTTTGATTAATGCTTAAGAAAAAAAAATCCAGTTATTCATTGTATCCAAGGGACAAAAGTTAGAACCTACACAGGCAATTATAACATAGTGCCATTTAAATTGGCCTTGGAAATTACAGAAAGAAAATATGTGCCATTTCATTTGCAAGCTTTTTTTTTTTTTGTCCTTGATGAAAGATTGTCTGCAATTTATTTTAGCTCCGGAGCTCAGGCAAAGCATCCTGGACAGTCTCAGGCAAATAATAAAGATGTGAATTAATTGAAGGCTTATAAACTTAATAGGATAGTGACCTTAGACAAAATTCTTCTTGAAAAAGCAATTATAGATGGATTTTATTGTTATGTTTTGAAGGGGATTATACTATTAACGGGTCTTTCTGACCTCATGTAAAATGACATTACTAGATCTGAACACAAACGATGAATAATTGTAAAGTTAAAAAAGACCTGAATTATTGATAGACGCCTTACTATGTGCAAAGGGTAAATAAAATAATGGAAACTCTAACTAGATATTAATATACTTTCTTGAAATGCTGCCCTGGGTGTAGTTGATTTTTTTTTTTTTTCTATCCTTCTGGACGAAGAAAAAACCATTAAGTCTTTGAAGGATAAAGGTAGTAAAAACCCCCTTTCCATTTTTCTTACTTTGAAGTATAACTTCAATTCTGTTGAGGACAAAAACAGTACCCTCTAGGAAAAGCATGATTTGCAACCTTGTTTATCTAGCAAACATATTTACTTGTATCTATTCTAAACAATTAAAAAAAAAAAAAAAAAAAAAACATGTCCCTTTCAGACAATTAAAAAAAAAACATGTCCCCTTCAGGTGCTTTTTTTTTTTTTTTTTTAATGCAAATGTAAATGTTACTTAACACCCCCCAAAAAGAAAAAAAAAAGATTATACATTTTCTGACAAAAGAGGCACTTAAGACTAAAAAAAATGGTATTTGATTTTTTATGCTGCATGCTATTTGTGTAACTGTTTAGCAAAGCTATATTTTCAGTAGAAAATACAATAAAAAAAAAAAAAAATAGTGCACATAAACACAATATGATTTTCAAGTCCAGTATCTATTTTCACATCTCCACTTGTGATGGCAATTTTTCCCCTCTTTGCAATTACACTCTATGGCCAAAAGTCTATGAACACCATAAATGACCATAAAACTACACTATATGGCCAAATGTATAAGGACACTTTTCCAAATTCAGGAGTTTCCATATTGGTAATGCAAAAGCACTCAAAGACATTCTAGACCAAGGATTTCCAAACTTTGGCCTGAGGACCCCATTTGGTCTGGTAGCTAGGGTCCATGACCACAGATTGAGGATTCAGGTCAGCAGAGGCTGGCAGCATCCCTATAACTAATGACGTGCTTGCCCCAGCATTAACAGGACAATGGAACTACCCGCATCCAGACCTGCTCCAGACCTGCTCCACCTCCCAAGTCTTAGGCCCTGTTCATATCTGGTGATATGGGATCTCGGAGAGAATCGCTGAATTCTGCCCGTGATTCCAAATTGCACTGCAATAGTTGCAAAACGCACTATATGCGTTTAGGTGCAATTCATTTTCAATGTTACCTAAACTCGAAGCAGTTTTGCTGTCATTGCACAAAGCTTGTCACCTAAGAGAAGTTCCTGTGTCTTTCTGGATAACTTTGGATGATAGGCAATGCGGTTTTTGCGGCGATTGCCATGTGATTTATCGCTCGATAATCACAGCAAAATGATAAAGGAAAAGGAATTGGCAGCACTCCAGGTTGAGTCAAAATCCGGATTTATTGACTTGACATCCAAATATGACAATTGTGACAAGGTAGACGCGTTTCACACACTGACTGTGTGCTTAATCATTACCTTACCTAATTAGCATTACCTAATGATTAAGCACACAGTCAGTGTGTGAAACGCGTCTACCTTGTCACGATTGTCATATTTGGATGTCCAGTCAATAAATCTGGATTTTGACTCAACCTGGAGTGCTGCCAATTCCTTTTCCTTTATCAAGTTTTCACGGAGGCGAGCCGGGGCATGCACCGGTGTGAGTCATCAGGCAATCACACCACCTTGAGCAGTGAGTTCTTGTCTCTTCGATCACAGCAAAGTCACTATGCGTTTAGGTGCCAAAAAAAAAATTAATGCCACCTGAACACAAGTGGTGTGTTTGGCCACTATTGCAGTGTGATTTGCAGTGCAGATGCAAATATTTGCAAAATATATGGTATGGCCCATGTACTGAAAAAGTTGGAGACCCCTGCTCTAGACGTGCTTTTTGAACTTTGGGGTAATAGTATGGAGAAGGTCCTTTTCTGCTCCAGGGGGTCCAATCACTGTGTACAAAGCCAGCTTCATAAAAACGTGGCAGAATGAGTTTGGTGTGGAGGAACTCAAAGAGCCTACACAAAGCCCTGACCTCAACCTTGCTGAACATCGTGGAATGAACTGCAAAATCGATTTTGAGGCAGGTCTTTTCGACCTTACAAATGCTGTTTTTGCTGAATGGTCACAAATTCCCATAGCTACACTCCAAAATCTTGCGGAAAACATTTCGTGAAGAGTGAAAGCTGTTATTGCTGCCAAGGGGAAGGAAGGGGGGAACTCAATATTGATTGACATGGTCCATAGGAGTTTCTGAGGGAGACAATGGTGGAGAGGAGATAAGAATTGCAGACAGAGAATCTCTTCCCCCCCAAGGCCATCCCCCTTTGATTGGTTTTTCACTAGCGATTTATCTGAGGGGTCACCATGTTGACATTTTTGAGCTATCTCTATATAATCTTAGTCTAACATTAGTGTTGATATATACCTTGTTTTTGCGTGGATTTTGATACCCTGTGAGCTTTATCATTGGTACTGTATTTTTGTTCTTTCTTTATATTTGGAAATTTTGACTCTTGTACACCTATTTGGTTGTATATTCTGCAAACACTTGATAAAAGATAATTTTTGGGGATTTTTTAACTAGAACTGGTGGTTCTACAAAAAAAATGGCTTAGCCTGGAATTGGGCTTTAAGGAATGCATACTACAATATATATATATATATATATATATATATATATATATATATATATATACAGTATATATATATATATATATATATATATATATATATATATATACTGTGTACTGATAGCTAATCCGATTTTAGCTATTCAGATCTGTAAAAGATAAATTCTGATTGCTGTGTCTTACTGCACGACTGTAAATAACTGACACGGGTCCACAATGTATCATTATTTTTTAATGCATTTTCAGATTTGGATACGTTTTGGTGTTTCTCTATGTCTGTCAACAACATGTCTGCTTTGTTTTGGGAAATCGGAATGGCTTTGTGTGCGATGCACTTTGTTAATGAAACACATTGTCAGATTGGAAGTGTCTCGCTATCTTGTCATCTATGAAAGGTGGAATTTGCTTCTTCCCACTATCTTGCGGCAGACCTTTCCTTTCACTTTGCAGAGTCTTCTATATGATTCTGTTGAAAACCAATACATTGCACTCAGTGAATTCTGTCCCAGAGATTGACATTCTTTCGTGAGGGATGGGGGGGGGGGGGGTGGAGAGATGATGAGAAATGTGTGGTTATCTCCAAAATGATCATCTCTGTTAAAAAAAAAATATATATATATTTATATATATATATATATTTCTATCGCTCTCTCTCTCTCTCTCCACCTCTTGGTATTTAAATCCTCTTAAAGCGCCGAGGGTGATGGCGGGAAGGGGTTAAAGGTCATTATAAGGGTTTGTTCACACAAACGGCTGGTGGAGGGGGGGGGGGGTAAAAGCTGACAGTTGAGCCTATCTGCCAAATGCCTTCTGAAAAGCAATCAACTTTTGGTTACTTTTTAGAAAGGTGGCAGTATAGCAAATGTATGAAGGAGCCCTAAAAGATATAAGAGATAAACCAGCTAACAGTTTCTTATGTTGAGAATGTTATTGATGCAACTTTTGGGTCACAAAAGTGGCCCGGGCGGATGTGTGTTTCATCATTTTGTGACCGACCCAACTCTCATACATGTGCTTGGTTAACCCCTTCAGACCAGTGACTCACTGGTGTTGCTGGTTGCTAAGCAGCACTTGATTATCTTAATAAATATTTTCTTTAGGGGCGCAGCAGCGCCAATGATGTCACACCACAGCCATTTTGGGGTCAGGCAAGTCTATGGTGAGAAGTGGATGTTGCCATAACATGTACTAATGTGATCTCCATAGCACTCAGTGTGTGCACTTATGTGAGTGGATTTTTATTTGTGAGCTCTATTAAACATTTTATATGGAGAGAACTATTGGTCCCATTTTTATCTTGCATGGTATAAATGTATATGTGTAGTATAGGTGGTGGAGGCAAGGGGCTTGTCCAGGAATTACTCTGAGCATAGCCCAGGAGGGGGCAAAAAGCGCATTTGACTTTTATTCATCATTAGGTCAACTATTGAAGATGAGCATCCACTATTTTCATGAGGCGGAAAGCATGCAGAGCACGGGTGGTGTGTGATAATTTGGAAGATATCGGTATATGCCATACACATTGGTGGTTGGAAGCACAATATTTGACAGACTTTTTGTTATTTGGACTTTTATTGATGTTAAAGAGGAGCTCCAGGCTTCCCCCCTAAACATTTAAAGTTGGCAGCTACAAATACTGTAGCTGCTGAATTTTCATATAAGGACACTTACCTGTCCAGGGATCCAGAGATGTCCTTATCCAAGCCGATTCTTCAGTCAGCTTCAGGTGCAGGTGTTGGCATCTCAAGTAGGGGAAATAGTGGCTTCACATCGAGCTTCCTACTGTGCATGCTTTGTGAAGGGTCCTGTAGTCTTCTGGGACCTGTGATGTGACCCAGAAGACTGCGAGGGAAGGAGGGGGGGCACATCGTAATGCATCTCACTGAAAGTGGTGGGCATATTTGTCAAAGCCAGGTACCTGCTCCCCCCCCCCTCAAAAGTTCCAAATGTGGCAGTGGGGGGATGCAAACAAGGGTAAGTCTCCCTTTTAGGTGAATTTCCACTTTAACCACTTTACCACCGGAGGATTTTGCTGTCTTATGTCTGGGCCACTTTTTGCGATTCGGCACTGTGCGAATTTAACTGACAATTGCGCGGTCGTACGACGCCGTACCCAAACGAAATTTACGTCCTTTTTTTCCCACAAACAGAGCTTTCTTTTGGTGGTATTTGATCACCTGTGCGATTTTTACTTTTTGTGCTATAAACAAAAAAAGAGCATACATTTTGAAAAAATAATATTTTTCACATTTTTTTATATGAAATTCCCCCCCAAAAAATGTAAAAATACATTTTTTTTACATTTTTGGCCAATTTGTTTTCTGCTACCTATGTTTGGTAAAAAAAAATCACAATAAGCGTATTTTGATTGGTTTGCGCAAAAGTTATTGCGTTTACTAACTAAGGGAAAGATTTCTGTCATTTTTGGTGTTTTTTTTTTTAACGAGTCTGCGACATTGGGGCGGACAGATCGGACCCTTGACTGACATTTTTGACACTTTTGGGGGTACCAGTGACATTACTACAGTAATCAGTGCTTTAAATATGCACTGTTACTGTAAAAATGACACTGGCAGGGACGGGGTTAATTTTTATTGGAGAGGGAGGGGTTAATGTATGCCTGGTGCTTACTAACGTGTGTGGGGGGAGGTGACTGAGTGACACAGGGACAGATCGCAGGTTCAGCTATGCTGAACCCTGCAATCTAACCCTGCCTGTCACTTAGGAGATCCGCCCGCTTGTGTTTACACAAGCGGGCGGATCTCCAGACTCGATTCCCCGACGATCGGGGAAGAGCAGCCGCTGCTCCTCCCCTGGCCCGACTCCCGCTGTGACTGAATACAGCTGGAGCGAGCCTCCAGCGGCGCGCGCGCGCCGCCGAGAAAGGGGAGTGTCTGGCGACATAGGTCTACGTCGTCAAACCTACAAGAGCCACTTTGCCGCAGTGCAGCTATAGTGAGCAGTCGGCAAGTGGTTAATGACAATAGGGCAGGGGTCTTCAAACTACGGCCCTCCAGAAGTTCAGGAACTTCAATTCCCATCATGCCTAGTCATGTCTGTGAATGTCAGAATTTTACAATGCCTCATGGGATGTGTAGTTCCGCAACAGCTGGAGGTCCGTAGTTTGAGGATCCCTGCAATAGGGGGTCGCACAAAATCATAATTGATTATTGTATTGGTCCTCAGAGCCTGTTCAGCCAACCATCTATCAGGAGATCAATGCACATCATCGTTGTTATACAACAAAGGGGGGTCCCCTCCATTGCTACAGCCTGCTACCTCTGATCGAGGAGCTGGAGAGTGGTTCTTTGGCCCACAATCGTCTTGTTGTTGACAATGAACATATCCTTTTTGAAGCCCAAACCCCAGATACATCTCTAAAGCCCTGTGCAATTCATGTCAAGCCCAGTCTGTCCTGTTCTGCTGAGCTAATAGAAACATAGAAACATAGAATGTGTCGGCAGATAAGAACCATTTGGCCCATCTAGTCTGCCCAATATATCTGAATCCTATGAATAGTCCTTGGCCCTATCTTATATGAAGGATAGCCTTATGCCTATCCCATGCATGCTTAAACTCCTTCACTGTATTTGCAGCTACCACTTCTGCAGGAAGGTTATTCCATGCATCCACTACTCTTTCAGTAAAGTAATACTTCCTCATATTACTTTTAAACCTTTGCCCCTCTAGTTTAAAACGGTGTCCTCTTGTGGTAGTATTTCTTCTTTTAAATATGCTCTCCTCCTTTACCGAGTTGATTCCCTTTATGTATTTAAAGGTTTCTATCATATCCCCTCTGTCTCTTCTTTCTTCCAAGCTATACATGTTAAGGTCCTTTAACCTTTCCTGGTAAGTTTTTTCCTGTAATCCATGTACTAGTTTAGTAGCTCTTCTCTGAACTCTCTCTAGAGTATCTATATCCTTCTGGAGATATGGCCTCCAGTACTGCGCACAATACTCCAAGTGAGGTCTCACCAGTGTTCTGTACAGCGGCATAAGCACTTCCCTCTTTCTACTGCTTATACCTCTCCCTATACATCCAAGCATTCTGCTGGCATTTCGTGCTGCTCTAATACCACCAACCCTTAACTTATTATCTGAACTTAAATTCAGTCCACCCTAAATTTATACTTACCTCCATCTTCTCGCTCCGGGTCACCTGAAAAACAAATGGATAATCGCAATTTTTTTTTTTCTTTTTACTTACCTTGTAGAGAAAATATACTTACCTTACTTCCTTCTTCCTCCCCTCGGCGGCCACGGCGATTCGTCACTTCCTGGCTTTCACAATGATTCCTGGGAGCTGCACGTCATCGCTCCCAGGAATCATTGCGCCTGCACCGGCCCCGACGTCAGTTCCGGTGCGCGTGCGTCATTCCCTTCTAAACAGCTTCTGGGCATGCCCAGAAGCTGTGGAGGGATGACGCGCGCGCACCGGAAGTGACGGCGGGGCCGGTGCAGTGCATCGTGGGACCGAAGAAGAAGGAAGAGGACGCAGAAGAGGATCGCGCTGGCTTCAAGCTGCCCACACCTGAGATGGCAGCGCTGGACAAGACATTTTCAAGGTAAGTATTTCTCCGAAAATGTAAGTGCAACCCGGGACAGATCAGAGGCTAGCCATTGTGGAATGTACTAGCCCTGACTGTCCCGGGGGTATTTTTATTAAAAAAGGTATTACCAGTTGGAACTCCGCTTTAAGCCATCCCTGCAAACCCCTTTACTTCCTTTGGCTATCTCATTGTGTGCAGGAATATGTGTCATCATAAGCGCGCCAACATCCACAAGGGCCCCGGCAGCTGGCAAAAGATTGATTCTAAAAACGATATGTATTTTTTGTGTTGTCAGCACAGCCATTCTGTTTCTGCGCATTCTAACATCTAACAACAACCTAGGCCTAGCTCCCTAATTCCAAGTGCTCACAGGCAACCTAGTCCCTAAGTTTTATTTTTATAAGTCTCTGGTCGCCTGTTTCTGCACATAAAATGGGCAAAGCTACAGTTTATGCTGGTCAGAATAAAATCTCGGTAAAACACCAGTGTGTTGTTTGTGGTGTTATATGTTGCACTGTTATATTCAATCTTATTGGCTTCTCAAGTGACGATATACACAGTTGTCTACTTCAGTCTCAAGTTAAATTTCAGGGTGACCATAAAGTGTGGGGAAGTTGATAATCCACATTATCTACACTGGCGTAACCTAAGCTTTAGGGGTGGCAAGGTCTTTATCCATGCCAAAGTAAGAACAGAGGACCCAATATTACTAGCGTCTCCTGTGGGGGTAGTGCTACTGGAAAAACAGAGGAAATGGAGATGAGACTCACCAACTAATACTGTAATTGCAGTTTCAGAAAAGTGTCTCATTTCAGCATTAAGCATATTAGAGGACCAATAATTTACTGTAAGTACAAAGTAAATATTTTACAGTTGGGAAGCAGCTGTTGTAACTATGTGCTAGCTAGCAGTTAGTTATTATTTTGTTGGGGTTGCTCTTAATAGGAAATAGGTTTACTGTTGGAGTTATTGTTAAAGTGACTATAATAACCTTTGCTGTAGAGCCATCGTCACACACAGTACACATTCCTGGCAGGTACATCAAGATATCTGTGAGACAGTCTCGTAGGAGAACCATGTACGGTCTCTGAAGATCGCAGAGCTGGAGAACCATATGTTAGGCTGACATATTGGGCTCATACATTTTTCTGGATGTGTCAGCAATTCTCAAACATCAGGAAGTTTCTTCCAGTGCAGATGTCACTCCGTCAGACTAATCCTTGCAGAGTCGATGTGTAGCAGGTGTAAGTTTCTCCCACGTCAAGATGAATAAAGAGGGGAAGTCATTCAGTGTTATTTCTTGCAGAAAAAGTTAATGATTAGAAAGATTGTGCTATGCCTTGAAAAAGCAAGCTGGCCAATCACTGCAGTGATGCAGGAAGTGGGCACTGGCTGCTTTTATTTATTTATTTATTTATTTATTTATTTATTTATTTATTTTTATTATTAAATAAAAGACCAGTAAATAAAAAAAAAATAAAAATGTTAATTTATATGGAAGAGATGAAAATACTAAACAAACCTTTACATTAGTGGTCACTCCTGGACAAAAATAAGCCATAATGCAACATACACTATATTGTCATAACACACATGAACTTTAATGGCATTCCAGTCTTAGCCCGTAGGGTTCAATATTGAGTTGGCCCACCCTTTGCAGCTATAACACCTTCAACTATTCCGGGAAGGTTGTCCACAATGTTTAGGATTGTGTCTATGGGAATGTTTGACCATTCTTCCACAAGCGCATTTGTGAGGTCAGGCACTCGCAAACTCGCTCATCCATGTCTTTATGAAACTTGCTTTGTGCACTGGTCCAAATCATTTGGTGGAGGGGGGATTATGATGTGGGGTTGTTTTTCAAGGGTTGGGCTTGACCCTTTAAGGCCTGTACACACGTACCGATTGTCGGCCGTAAATATTTGGCCAACGTCCGATCGGCCGATTGTCGGCTTGTTAGTATGATGTTTCCGACAACCGACTGTGACTTTTCGGCCGAACAAAATCTGGTCTGCATGCTATAAAATTTTTGTTGGCCAACCCCAGAAGGGCCGATTGTTCGTCAGTCAGTACAGATTTCGGCCGACAAAAGCCAGTTGAGCAAGACTGGGCATGCTCAGAGAAGAAAAAACACAAGGAAAGTTAACCATCACATGACATCACTTATGAAGTTGGTTGTTGTTGGCCGACAAAATTTGTGTGCATTCTAGAGCACTTTTCAACCGACAGGACAGCACTGGACAAAAGACGGCCGATCATTCGGCCGACAATCGGTGAGTGTGTACGGGGCTTTAGTTCCAGTGAAGGGGACTCTTTAAGACGTCAGCATACCAAGATATTTTGAACAATTTCATGATCCGAACTTTGTAGGAACAGTTTGTCGATGTCCCCTTCCTGTTCCAACATGACTGCATACCAGTGCACAAAGCAAGGTCCTTAAAAACATAGATGAGGGAGTTTGAGGTGTAGGAACTTGACTGACCTGACCTCAACCCGATAGAGCACCTTTGGGATAAATTAGAAAGCAGACTGCGAACCAGGCCTTCACGTCCAATATCAGTGCCTGACCTCACAAATGTGCTTTTGGAAGAATGGTCAAACATTCCCATAGACACACTCCTAAACCTTGTGGACAGCCTTTCCAGAAGAGTTGAAGCTGTTATAGCTGCAAAGGGTGGGCCAACTCAATATTCAACTCTACAGACTAAACCTGGGATGCCATTAAAGTTCATGTGCGTGTAATGGCAGGTGTACCAATACTTTTACCAATATAGAGTATATATTCCATTCTACAGTTGGGAAGATCGACGATCGATCCCCCACTGTTTGCACAGATTTATGAAGACACTCAGGTGTGAATGGAACCTTAGGACCTTAGGAATAGCCTGACATGGACCTCAATGCACAAGAATCTGGGGCAGATGGCATTAGTTTTGAAATATAGGTGCATTCATAGAAGACACCATCACTGCTCACCAATCCATGCAATGTACGTTATACCACGCGTTACTGCAACGCAAGTGGTGTGAATGGGCCTCTCCTCAGGAATCCCCGAAATATCTGAACACCAGACTTTTTAGGTTTCTAGTCACAGGTTGTGTTCTGCTGCCAGTGTGGATATATGCAAATATTTTTCAAAGTAATTCTTCTGATAATATTGGAAAGCAGCTTATGCTCAGCAGATTCGGCAGACATGGTTTTAGCCAGAGAATATTATTTGTTACATTTATTCCTGTCTCTAGATTCAATTTGGAAGACAACAAGCGCGATCCCACTACAAAAAAAGAAGCCATTTCATTTGTCTGCTGGGCAACTTAAGCAGACAAATTTTCTTCTGCGCTGACTTTAACTATGAGCAAATAAGTGTAACCTGACAAAAGAGTGTGATAAAGATGTCATGAAATTGAATAAGCAGCCCGTTACTGTAGATTTATCCTGAACTGAGACGCCAACCTGTAGCCAAGACTTCAGCGTCAGACTGATCGTTTATGGGCACAGATTCGTTTACGGGGGGGTTGTGCTCTGTCTGTTCTTATACATCTGCCATCAATTAAAGTGACACTAAACAATATCCTTATTATCCAAAAATGATCATTACACATCCACTATTCAAAGTGGAAGTAAAAAGAATGGTCCCCTGCAGGTTAATGTCACAATGGGGTTGATCTACTCAGGCCCCTTTCCCACTGACGGACCGATTCAGGCAAACCCGACTGGACCATCCATTGCTCAAATCCTGTGGTCTCCAAACTGTGGCTTGGGGCCAGATGAGGCCCTTTTCTTGCTTTTATTCAGCCCTTGGCACTATTTCATCCACTAATATCAACAATAGGGCATGATTCCCCCCTACTGACACCAATGATGGGGCAAAATCTCTCCCACTGACACCAACAGTGGAGCACAATTCTTCCCAATGAAATCAAAGATGGGGCCCAATAACATTAGTGACGAGGCACAATTCCTTTCAATGACACCAACAATGGGGCCCAATAACATCAGTGATGGGGCACAATTCCTCTCAATGACACCAATGATAGGACCCAATGACATCAAGTGTGGGGTACAATTCCTCCCAGTTACACTAATAATAGGGCGCAATTACGCTCACTGAAACAAGCAATGGGGCAATATTTTTTCCCACTGATGTTGGGGCCTTTTCTACACCCACTGGTCACTGCTTTTCTATGAAGATTGCCCTCTCTTTTGGTAGTTTTACTGGTCCAAGAATTCCAAAGCTGTCACAGCCGGCTCCCAAATCCAAGATGGTTGTACCAGGGACAGCCAGGGGTGAGAATTATGAGCTATGGGTCCCTGGCACCACTATATTTGAATTTTGGAGCTTGCTAAGTCTTTCTGATGAATCCAGTGGGTATATCTTAATGGGCCACATCGCAGCAGGTATAAGTGAATGGGCCATAGTAACTCATCATTCTGCCTTTTCTTGGTATCAGGAAGCTCACAGACTTATGGGCCATACTCACTATACAATTTTCTTTAGATTTTTTTCCTTCAGACTTACCAAAATCATATAATATGAGGTCAAACCTAAACACTTTCAATTTGTATGCAATCAGACAGGCCCTTGCACTACATAGTTGAAGGTAAATCTAATGAAAATCTACCAACAAAAGTTGTATAGTGTGTATCCAGCAAGGTCTGATGCACAGTGGGTGTTTATCCCCGGTGTATGGGACTCCAGTGTTTGGGTGCAGACAGAAGGAACAGGCACAACATCCAGTCTCACTGCCTTTAAGATTCTATAAGAAGCTGACAGCTGCTGGGACTGGATAGTGCAGAGAAAGGTTATAACGTTTAGGGCAATATGTGCCCAGGGATGAATGGTTAATAAAGTCTGCAAACCATGTGTTCCTCCCAGGGCACATACTGACTTAAAAGATAGTACCTCTGGGTGTAACATTCAGCTATGTCTACTGGCAGCAGCTGTAATCCTCTCATAAGGGTTGATTTACTAAAGCCAAATAGGCTGTTTCTTTTGCAAGGGATGTTGCACCTTGCAAGGAAATTTGCCCCAGAACTTATTGAATGAAGTGAAGGTCTGCTAACTTCTATCGTCAAATCATGTGCAAAGCAATTTTCTTTTTTTTTTTTAACTTTTAACTGATTGAGTATTCTTTGCAAAGTGAAACTACATTAGATTCACTAAGCTTTGGGGCAAATTCCCTTACAAAGGGAGCAACCTATTAGTCTTTACTTAGATTTACTAAAACTATCACAAAGATTACGGGCTCCCCTATACCGAGAGACCCATGGACGGCTCTTTTCCATTGCACAGTACAATCTTCAAAGACATATAAGCATTCTATTTTACTCCACCTATTAAACGCAGCGAAGGCTTTGATTCCAGCAAGTTGGGGAAACCCGGAACCACCCTCGCTACGCCAATGGTGTCGCAAGGTTGATTCAGTGGCATTGATGGAAGATCTTACTTACATCTCAAAGGGACAGGTAGATAGGGGCCATAAAACCTGGGCTAAATGGACAGAATTTAAGGCTAATCTATACTTAGAGTAAATGTTCACTCTCCGGCCAGGGGAAACTTGTCTTAGACATAAATGAGAATCAAATAGTGCAGGATTATATACTAATATCTCCCCGTCGCCAATGATTGACATAGTTAATGGTTTGATAATGTTTGAAATGTTGAAAATATTTGAGAAATACACTGGAATCCCTCTCTGAAATTTTTTTTTTTTCTCTTCTCTTCCTTTTTTTATTTTTAATTTATATATGAATATGTTTAATTTTGTATTTATATATTGTGCAATGTTGGAAAATCAATAAAAACGTATTAAACAAAAAAAGATTTACTAAAACTAGAAAACTCAGAATCTGGTGCGGCTGTGCATGGTAGGCAATCCGCTTCTAATTTCAGCTTGTTCAAATAAACTTTGACAGAACAAAAATCTGGAAGCAGATTGGTTTCTATGCAGAGCTGCACCAGATTTTGCACTCTTAGTAAATCTCCCCCATAGAGTTTATGCACACCAAGGGTGCATGGATAACACTGCATTGCTGTTCTTCCTGATTGACGTACAGACATGGCCTCACTTTCCTAGTTTTTGTTCTTAGTCTATGGGATGTAGAATGTGGATGGCTGTAGATTGATAAGAAGAAATATATTCTGGTTCTGTGCTTTTTTTTTTTTAATTAATCTATAGCTGGATTCAGTGGTGTCTTCCTATAGTTGCCTGGCCTTCAGTTTTAATTAACAGACAGTGTTTTCCATAGCAACTGCTTGCAGTCCCTCATTATTTTCAATACTGATATAACTAGTTCCTCGCAGAGTACTGCCATTCAGTCATTAACCCCTGCCTCAGCTAATTTTTTAATGTGCTTACTAAAGCCCAGCAAAGGCATGCATTGTCCAAGGTCAATTTAGTTAGGAATCAGTTAAAGCTGAAATAAACTGTATCTGAGCATCACAAACTGAAAACCCTGTTTAATTAACTTTTAATATTTAAAGCAAACTCACCCATTTATTTATGTCTCCATGTTTTTTTTTTTTTTTGCTGAGAAATCACTTTTGAAAAAGCATTTCTAGCAGTGGCCATCTTAAGTAAGGGCAGGTGATTCATGAAGTATTTACATCCTGGAATGCAGCTGCCCTTAGCTCTGGCATGCAGGATGGAGGGTGTGCTTAGCTGAGAAAGCCCCTCCTCCATAATAAAAAATGACTATGAAGACTTCTGGGATATATGACATCATTGAGTCTTACAAAAAAAGAAGAAAAAAGTAAGGCAGCACAGGGCTTCACTGGTGTGAGCAATGAAGGGCCTTTGAGAACATATATGATCCATGGGATGGAGGATAATGAGTGAGAAAGCCCCTCCTCCATAGAAAAAATGGCTATGAAGACTCCTGGGATATATTACATTATTTTGTCCTACAAAAAGAAGGAAAAAAGGAAGGCAGCACAGGGCTACACTGGTGTGAGGCATGAAGAGCCTTTGAGAACATTTATGATCCATGGGACGCAGGATGATGAGTGAGAAAGCCCCTCCTCCATAAGAAATGACTCTGAAGACTCTTGGAATATATTACATCATTTTGTCCTACAAAAAAGGAAGAAAAAAGGAAGGCAGCACAGGGCTACAATGGTGTGAGCCATTAAGGGCCTTTAAGAACATTTATGATCCATGGGATGGAGGATTATTATTATTATTATTAAGGATTTCTATAGCGCCAGCAGTTTAAGCAGCACTTTACAATATTAGAGGGAGACAGTACATATACAATACAATAAAATACAAGAGGATTAAGAGGGCCCTGCTCAGAAGAGTTTACAATCTAATTGGGTGGGGCAGGTGTTACAAGAGGTTGTAAGAGTAGGGAATGAGCTGATGGCAGATTAGTTGGTGGTGTGATAGGCTTCCCTGAAGAGATGAGTTTTCAGGGATTGCCTGAAAGCAGCTAGAGTAGGAGATAGCTGTACAGGTTGAGGTAGAGCGTTCCAGAGGATGGGAGAGGCCCTGGAGAAATCCTGGAGACGAGCATGAGATGACGAGACAAGGGAGCTTAATGACCCATACACATGTGCAGATTATCTGCAGACTTTTGTCTGCAGACTTACCTTTTCTATGTAGTGCAAGGGCCTGCCGGATTGCATACAAATTGAAAGTGTTTAGGTTTGACCTCATATTATATGGTTTTGGTAAGTCTGCAGACAAAAGTCTGCAGATAATCTGCACGTGTGTATGGGGCATGAGAGTAGGAGGTCTTGAGAGGAGCGGAGAGGACGGTTTGGGTGATATTTGGAGACAAGATTGGTGATGTAGCTTGGGGCAGAGTTGTGAATGGCTTTGTATGTTGTGGTTAGTATTTTGAATTGAATTCATTGGGCAATCAGGAGCCAGTGTAGGGATTGGCAAAGAGGGGAGGCAGATGCTGAGCGGTTGGTAAGGTGGATAAGCCTGGCAGCAGCGTCCATGGTAGACTGAAGAGGGGATAGCCTATGAAGTGGTAGGCCTATGAGAAGGGAGTTGCAATAGTTGAGGCGAGAAATAACAAGGGAGTGAATGAGTAGCTTGGTGGTTTCAGTTGTTAAAAAGGGGCGAATTTGAGAGATGTTGCGGAGGTGAAGTCTACAAGCTTTTGACAATGATTGGATTTGGGGCTGAAAGGACAGGTCAGAGTCCAGGATTACACTTAGTACCCTGGCATGAGGGAAGGGATTGATGGTTGCATAACTAATTTTGATAGAAAAGTCATGGAAGGGGGCACGAGTCGGGGGGGGGGTAGCCTTAGGCTAAGTTCACATGTGGGCGTAGCGGATCACGGGCAAAATCACCACGATTCTGCTCATGATCCAGAATCATTGCAAATCGCGGGACGCCTGTGTGATGCCCATGATTTGCAATTGCACGCCAAACGCTGTGCGATGTTGCCACGATTTCCGCCTGCCGAATCGCGGTAACATTGCGCAAACAGAATTGCAGGACGCATGACGCACAAAAGAAGCTCCTGTTTGCGCGATGTTACCGCGATTCGGCAGGCGGAAATTGTGGAAACATCGCACAACGTTTGGGGTGCTATTGCAAATCCTGCGATTTGCAATGATTCCGGATCACGGGCAGAATCCACTACGCCCACATGTGAATGTAGCCTCAGGTTATATAGTTTGGGGCTGTTCCATGGACATACAAAATTTTAATGTGTGCCATGTTAGGCTTCAAATTGCACCCCCCCGATTGTTTTGTCTAGGGCCTCTGCTTAATAAAAATATATGTATATGTTTGAGGAGTTCTAAGTATATTTCTAGCAAAAAAAATGATAATTTTTACGTGTAGGAGAGGAATGTCAGAATTGGCCCGGTAGGGAAGTAGTTCAATGTCATATACCTTCCCAGCTTTTTACTAATGCTAGCAGTAAATGTAATAAAAATAGTTCATGCTGATCGAGAGAGTTTAGTTCCGCTTTAACTATTATACTTTTGTAGGAGGAAACCCAAACCAAACTTATAAACTCCATACAAACAGCATCCTGCGGGGATTTGAACTTGGGATCCCAGCTCTTGAAGGGTATATAGTGTGCTGTTCTATCTTAGCTGCTTTGACACTGTATATAAATTTAATAAAAATCGCCAAGCAAAGTTTGCCCTCCTGTTGCAAAAAAAATGATTTTTGCTGTCAGTATACACTATATCCTTCAACCTGGGAAAATAAGTCGCAGATTTATATCTCTGAATCTCCGCTGAGAATGAAACAAGACAGAGAGTGACCCAGTTCCCATTATATTTTGGATGTAAAGATGTGTACAAGACAGTGTGCTAATAAATTGTCCGCACATCATCCCTCTACGCCAACACTTAATGGAATGCTCAGAATTGCTGTTTACTGTTATGATCTAGTAAAGACAAGGAACCCCTTTGCAATTTATAATGTCTTCATGATAACGAAAGTTATATAGTAAAGTTGACGGACGGATCTCATCCATCATCTGCTGTCATATTTAAGCCTCTGGAGTTTTTTTATTGGCTGTCATGTCGTTTGCTTAAATTTACAGCGTGTTCTTTTTCTAGGAGTAAAGTTCTTCTAGGGTTATTTGGTGAATGGCATATTTATGGCTTAAAGTGTATCGAAAAGCAATTTTGTTTTCATTTTTGATATAGTGTGGAAGGGTTAGAAGCCCTGTCAGATATTTATTGATGGAGGTGTATGAAGAAAAGTTCCAAAATTGGAGTGTAAAGATTTACAAGCAGGGCTGCTAGCCAGGGGAGGAACTGTGGCCTGGAGGCAAACTCGACCAACTAGCCCTTTTGTGGTAGGGACAGATTTCTTTGAGGCTAAAAAAAGGTCATCACTGAGACCGGGTTCACATATGCTGCAGCCACGATTCACAGCACGGGGTCCAATGAGTCCCCGTTTAAGGGTTAAGGTGCAATTCAGGTCAGAATTTTTGCCTGAACTGGACCCAAAAATGCACAGGACTGCTCTGCAATCCGGACCGCAGCTGCCCCGGACCTGTGTGAACCGGCTCGATTGAGAGTGTACCAGGGTACCACAGTGACTGGTGGGAATGGTAAAAGTTGCATGTTCCTGAAAGAAATGAGCCCGGTACAGCTGAGAGGTCGGAGTGATAATGAACATCAAAACTAAACACATTAAAGCGGAGTTCCGGGCACAGATGTCATTTTTTAATGAACATACCCCCGGGACAGTCAGGGCTAGCACATTCCACAATGGCTAGCCTCTGATCTGTCCCGGTTCGCACTTACCTTTTAGAAGAAATACTTACTTATAAAATTTCTTCCACAGCGTTTCCATTTCTCTTGTGGGCAGCTGAAGCCGGCGCGGTCCTCTTCTGAGTCTTCTTCCGCGTCTTCTTCTCCCAGAATGCGCCGTACCGGCCCCTCTCGTCACTTCCGGTGCGGCGCCGCATTCCTAAACAGCTTCTGGGCATGCCCAGAAGCTGTTTAGCAGGGGAATGCGGCGTCGCCCGGAAGTGACGAGCGGGGCCGGTGCCATCGCATTGCTTCCTGGGAGCGATGACGTTTAGCTCCCAGGAATCATCGCAGCGCAGGAAGTGACAGCGGAGCCGCGGCGCTGAGGGAGGAAGTACCCTGAGGTGAGTATTTACGATCGTCAGTTACAAGGTGAGTTTTTAAAAAAAAAAAATTTAACTATCCAATTCCTTTTCAGGTTAGGCTGAACTAGTGGACGGGCACAAAAAAAATATATTGTTTTTGTGCCCGGAACTCCGCTTTAAAGTGGTTTAAAAATAATAATAAACATGTCATACTTACCTGCTCTGTGTAATGGTTTTGTACAAAGCAGCTCTGATCCTCCTCTTCTCAGGTCCCCCACTGACCCCTTGCCAAGTGCCTCCATAGCAGGCGCGCTTGCTGTGGGGGCACTCGCGCACGCTCGCTCCAGAGCCAGCTCCCAGAATCCATATTACACAAAAAGCACAGCTAAGCCCCACCCCCTTCTATCACCTCACTGGCTGTGATTGACAGCAGCGGGAGCCAATGGCTCCTGCTGCTGCATCTCAGCCAATCAAGAGGGAGAGACCTGAGAGAGCCTCGGGTCTCTTGCACATTGCTGGATCGAGATCAGGCATAGGTAGGTATTAGGGGGGCTAAGGGGGGAGCTGCACACTGAAGGTTTTTTACCTTTATGCGTGAATGATGAATGCATGACGATAAAAAACCTTTAGCCTTTACAACCACTTTAAACATCATATATAATACACTATGACATCAATTATTTGCATTGGAGTATTATGACCACACCTTTTATTAACAAATTGCTCCCCCAGGCACTGTGAAACACCCATACGCCACAGTGCTCGTGTGCACTGCGCGCCTCCTTGGGGAACGCAGCAGCGCGATCTTCAACCTCTGTGTCCACCGAAACTATGAGCAGCCCAAATACCACATGATCGCTATGCGATCACATGTCACGTAGCAAACAAGAGTTATAAATGGCATCTATTCATGACATCATTGTTTACAACTGTGTGTGATCTCTTTGGTCACCAGTGATCACATGGTACCTGGGCCAATCACACATCCGCAATATTAGGCAATGAGTCATGAATAAAAGCCGTTCATGACAGTTCAAATGATTGATGTTACAGTGATCCTCATTTCTCACTAATACAAGCAATCACAGTGTAAAATAAAATCCTTGATCATTCTGCCCAGTCACAGCACCCTGTACCATGTGATAGATGTGGGTCAATCACAGCATCACATTAGTAAACAATGAGTCATGACTAAAAGCCATTCATGACAGTTCAAATGATTGTTGTTACAGTGATCCTCATTGTTACAAGCAATCACAGTGTAAAATTATACGCTTACCTGTAGGTACAAGTAAAAAATATAATTTTTCTTCCACTTTAACCCTTTTCCTGCCTTTCAGCCCACCCTGTCATGTGCCCTTTCTCCAATGTGCTTAAGGGCAGTTCTGGTTTATTGTAACACACCTTCACATCTTCCAGCATCAACTTCACTTGCAGCTCTTAGCATTCCTTCACAGCACAGCTCGGTTAATGATGGAAGAAATTCCTTCGCTAGACTTATTGGGGTTGATTTACTAAAGGCTAAATAGGCTTTTCACTTTGCAAGAAAAGTTGCACTTTGTAAGGGAATTGTCACCATAGCTAAGTGAATGTAGTTAACATTTCCCTTTACAAAGAATACCCAATCACATGCAAAGTAAATAAAAAACAAAATTTTCTTCTTGCATATATTGAATGATGGACTCCAATCAATCTGGGGCTCTGGGGATACTTCCCATGCAAAGTGCAGCTTTCCTTGCTAAGTGAAGTCTATTTGCCTTTCTCAAGTGATTGAAGGTGTAAAAAGGGAGCAGAAAGCCGATAACATCCAGCAGTTGTCCCTATTTGATGGGCCACTTCTGCTCTCATTGATGCCTGGATGGTGAACAATCTCTACTAAAGGCCACCAATCCAACATATCCAATTAGTAATGGCATACGGGGCAAATGCCCCCCAGGCAAAGTCCTCCCCTGCTCTAAGCTACACTAGATTATTGTAAGGAGGAAAATGACTTACCAGGTAAATGTGCCCACCAAGTGAGTGTAAACGTTTCATGTTTATCTGAAGTGCCCTGATAATGATGTGTGATGATTCCATATAACAGTTTTACAAGAGCAAATAAGTATCTTTCATCCAAAATGTAATTTCAGGCTTCTATACCCAAAATGTTGACAAGTTTAGCCAGCATGATATTCTTTTTTAATCATTTTGCATATTGCTTTCCTTTAAAGCAAATGTTTTAAGTCCTTTGTATCTTCTTTCCCAGTCTCTGCGGTATATTTAGAAATAGTTTATCCATATAAAACATTTAAGAGTGACTATAAAAAATCTGTAACTGCATAAATCTGGTTTAAACAATGTTATAATGTCTGTGAATTACTGCTTTTGGAATTTTACTCGTCTCATGGCAGTCCACAAAGTGATCATTTTTAAAGGCAGTCACAGCAAATAAAAAACCCAATGTGAATTTTAAATGTATTTGCAAAACTTCTAGGCACTTGTCTATTAAGGTTGAAATGAGTGTTTTTTTTTTTTTTTTTACTGGAAAAATGATTTGGGTACTTTTACCTTTTTTTAAAATCAGTCTTTGTCATTTCTTTTTTTTTTTTTTTATTTATTTATTTTTTGTCAGCCCTGGAGCTCCATTCACACCTTAGCGTATCGTTTTCAGACACTTTTTTGGGGCGATTTTTAGGCGGTTTTTTAGGCGGTTTTCACACATTTTTTCAGGCATTTTTTGCAGGTGTTTGGAGGCAGGCATTGACATCTAACAAAAATGCTTGTAATCTGCCAAAAAAGAAGCTCATGTACTGCTTCAGGCAACAAAACGCTCACTCATATGCAGTGATGGAAGTAACTGCGTTAAAGTAAACGGAGTTACTTAACGCAGTTACTGTTGAGGGTAACGAGTAATCTATCAGATTACTCGTTCTCTCCCTGTAACGCCGCTACCTCTACTTCCGGCTGCGTTACTGCAATTACATCTACTGCCACCAGATGGCAGTAGATGTAATTGTAATTCCCCCTCTCCTCTATGACCGCTGTCTGCGGTACAGGAAGTAGAAGAGGAGGAGACTCAGCCAAGGAGACACTAGAGACTCGGCAGATGATGATGGCTGCAGAGGGGCGGAGATGATGGCTGTGGAGGCGGAGATGATGGGGAGATGCAATGCTCTGGCAGAACCTGCCTGGCTACATATCCATGGAGGGTCCTGCAAACTATGGAGATGACTACAGCGGGCGGAGGCAGATCGTTTTTCATGCTATGGAGCTGTGGTGTGGAGTACGGAGAGATGCACTGCTCTGGGGGGGGGGCTAGTGGCTGCATATCCATGCAGGGTCCTGCAAACGTCAGGAGTTGGGGGGGGGGGGCTTCAGATGAGTGTGCTTTGGGCCTGTTTAGTAGTGGGATGGGAGTTAGTTGCTGGATGGTGGATGGCAACCCCCAACTCCTGACGTTTGCAGGACCCTGAATGGATATGTAGCCACTAGCCCCCCCCCCCCCCCAGAGCAGTGCATCTCCCCGTACTCCACACCGCAGCTCCATAGCATGAAAACGATCTGCCTCCGCCCGCTGTAGTCATCTCCATAGTTTGCAGGACCCTCCATGGATATGTAGCCAGGCAGGTTCTGCCAGAGCATTGCATCTCCCCGTCATCTCCGCCTCTGCAGCCATCTTCTCTGCCCCTCTGCAGCCATCATCTCATAATGGGTTAATCATATCAAGGTATATCGGGCTCAAGAGGCAGAGAGCACAGCGCACCAGCCCCAGGAGGAGGACGGAGCCAGACGGACCCGGACAGTGTGCCAGTGCCTGCCAGGCCACACCACCTCCAGCAGCCAGCCCAGCACAGCAGGTACCAAAAAAAAAAAAAAAACTCACAGTCAGTCAGGACTCAGACCCACACCACCACCACAAGTGTGCCACACCGCCACCACCAGTGTGCCACACCGCCACCACCACCAGTGTGCCACACCGCCACCACCACCAGTGTGCCACACCGCCACCACCAGTGTGCCACACCGCCACCACCACCAGTGTGCCACACCGCCACCACCACCAGTGTGCCACACCGCCACCATCACCAGTGTTTCACACCGCCACCACCAGTGTTTCACACCGCCACCACCAGTGTGCCACACCGCCACCACCAGTGTTTCACACCACCACCACCAGTGTGCCACACCGCCACCACCAGTGTTTCACACCGCTACCACCAGTGTGCCACACCACCACCAGTGTGCCAACTGCCACCACTCGTGTGCCACACCACCAACAGCCAGTCACTCCAGGAAGCAGGTACCAAAAAACAAAACAAAATACAGTTACTCACAGTCAGGAGGACTCAGGACTCAGACCCCCACAGTGTGCCACACCGTCACAACTATTAAAGATCTCATAGAACGTAATTGCATTATAGAATAGTAAAAAAAGTCGCAGTTACTTTTCTGAGTAACTAATTACTTTTTCAATGTGGTAACTGAGTCAGTAACTCAATTACTTTTTGGGAGAAGTAATTTGTAACTGTAACTAATTACTTTTTTAAAGTAAGATGACCAACACTGCTCATATGTGAACAGGGGCCATTTAAATTAATGGGATTTAGCTTGTTGGGTGTTTTGCGACTTCAGAGATGAGCTTTTTACGAGCTGTGAAACACTCAGTTGTGAACACGGCCTGATTGCTAACTAGCACAGAAGCTCTTGTGTGGGACCTAGCTGTTTTCACAATTGTGGCAGGGCACATGTGTGCTTAGTGGTGGTCGCACAAAGTGGTTGGACTGTTGAATGATCCTTGGATGCTCTGGATTGAAGATGATTTTAGCCTCTTTAAGAGGACAGAAAGGGTATAGTATACCAGGCAATGTGTAAGGATACAGAAGTGCTTGACTCTTGTGTAAATGGATGTTTTTTGGGACAGAGGCAGCTCTCTAGAAATGGATGAGCCAGGATAGCTCCTCAGAGCACTGCCAATTAATACTATTGAGAGAAGAGGGTGTCACAGGGTTGTTTTTTTTCTGTCCAATTTGGAGTTTCGGATGTTTCTGCTCCCCTTTGTAATTTAATTAGCATTCTGCATAAAATGAAATAAAAAATAATTCAGCAGGGTGAGTGGAAGACCCTTATAATGGTCAAAGATAGAGTTCTGTACTTGAAGGGAGAGTTCTTTACTGGGGGTGGTGGGGTTATGGGAGAGCTTTGTAGTGGGCAGAACAAGGGGAGAGTTCTATACCTGGAAGGGGGTGCAGATAGAGTTCTTTACTGGGGGTTGAGGGGGGGGGGCTCTATACTGGGGGTAGGGTTTGGGGAGAGCTCTGTACTCGGGGTAGGGGCTTGAGGGGAGAGCTCTGTAGTGGAGATGGTTGGCAGGAGAGCTCTGTGGGAGAGAAGGGTAAGGTAATTTTTAGTTTTTACACTGGCAGGAGAAAGTGGTCAGGGAGTTGGTGGTGTGAAAGTACCTGCACCTGGGGGGGGGAGCCCTGAAAGTAAGATATTGTTGAACACCCCAGAAAAAAAAAAAAAAAACATATATATATATATATATATATATATATATGTAGCACCCTACAGGTAGGTGCTAGGTAAAGGTATAGTGTGCCTTGTCTAACAGCAGGGCTGTGATTTATTAGTCAGGGTGTCATGGTTTCCAGGTGTGCCTGCTGAAGGGGTAGTCTCCCCACTGGCTCCTGTGAGAGGTCATAGGGCGGTGGAGGAAACCCAATCAGGGGGTCACATCCAGGCTTGTAACTACCCCAGAAGGCAGATTGTGCTGCAGAGGATTCTGGGAGTGGGTATAAGTCTGGGGGTGGCGCATGACACGATGTCTTTGAGCAGAGTCCCAGGAGGGAGAGAACGGCTGTCTCCTCTCCTGTCTGAGGAGGAGGATCTTGGGGTGCTGCCTGAAGACCCAGAGAGTGCTGAGCTAAGCTGAGGGGATCCGGTGTGCCGAGAACTTGCGGAGAGTCAGAAGGGTCCAGTCCCAGGAAAGCCTAAACAGGTCGTGAGTACTGAGGATTGCCCCTGGGGGTCTGCCTGAAATTAGAGGGGACCACTCCGGAAGAGGTTTGGGGATCCAGTGCCAGCTAGTGGTGAAAGGGGGTACCTAGGTTGAGGACCCTGAAGTGACAGAGGGGGTACCTAGTCAGTGGACCCTGAAGAGCTTAAAGTGTAAAGGGGGCACCTGAGGTTTGGGCCCTGAAGTGCTAGTGTACAACGTGAAGTGTGCCAGTTGAGAGTTGCAGCAGTGAAGGAACATACAAGGAGTTTTCTCAGCCAGTGCAGTGCTGGAGGGAGCCATTCAGTGACTCTGAGCTATTGCAGTGTTACAAGTAAAGCAGTTCTACAGTCCTGGATCTTCTGGACTAAAGTCGAGGATCCAGCACAGTTTTTAGTGATACACAGTGTTCAAGCATCAGGAAGCTTTGGCTAGCATCGGCTGGCGTCAAGACAGCGTAACAGGCATTTTTGCCAGAAAAGTCCCACAATTGTATCTAGTTGAGCCTAAAGGAGTATCCCACTCATTTCCTTCTCCCATCCCCTTAACCGGTTGCCGACCGCCGCACGACTATATACTGCGGCGGTCAGCCCCGGCCAGGCAGAGTGACGTATCGGTACGTCACTCGCCTGTCACTGACTTGCGAGCCTATCGCGGGCGGGCGCGCGCCCGCCGAGGCGCGCGCCCGCCGCGGCTCGTTCACAGGCAAGTCAGTGCGTGTGACCGGCGGACTCGATGTCCGCCAGTCACACTGCGATCGCTCCTGTGAAGGGAGAAAGACAGAGCAGCTTGTGTAAACAAGCTGCCTGTCAGTTCTCCCTGTGTAAAAGTAAAGATCTGACCGTTCTACTATGTAGAACGGTTGATCTTTGCTTTTACACCAATAGGAATGTCCCTACACAGTAGAAAGCACGCCCCTAGGACACACTTAACCCCTCCCTGTCCAATAAAGTTAACCCCTTCCCTGCCAGTGTCATTTTTGCAGTAACAGTGCATATGTATAGCACTGATTACTGCAGTAATGTCACTGGTAACCCCAAAAGTGTCAAAAATGTCAGTCAAGGGTCCGATCTGTCCGCCGCAATGTCGCAGTACCGAAAAAAAATCGCAGATCGCCGCCATTACGCGTTAAAAAAAAAACACCAAAAATGACAAAAATCTTTCTCTTTGTTAGTAAACGCGATAACTTTTGCGCAAACCAATCAAAATACGCTTTTTGCGATTTTTTTTACCAAACATAGGTAGCATAAAACAAATTGGCCGAAAAATGTTAAAAAATTTTGATTTTTACTTTTTTTTTTGGGGAATTTCATATAAAAAAATGTGAAAAATATTGTTATTTTTGCAAAATTTACGCTCTTTTTTTGTTTATAGCGCGTGATCAAAAAATCGCACAGGTGATCAAATACCACCAAAAGAAAGCTCTGTTTGTGGGAAAAAAAGGACGTCAAATTCGTTTAGGTACAGCGTCGCACGACCGCGCAATTGTCCGTTAAAGTCACGCAGTAAAAAATCGCAAAAAAACCCCTGGTCCTTTAGCAGCCAAATCCTCCGGGGCTTAAGTGGTTAAATACAATAAAACAACAAAACAAAGATGCCGGAGTTGTCAATGTCTCAGTGCTCACACCCAGGGCCGCATCTCACAAGGGCTGGAGGGGTAACCGGTACCGATGGCAGACCCACATCAGGCCACAGGCCTGGAAAACCTGCTATATATATATATATATATATATATATATATATATATATATATATATATCTCAGTTTTGGGTGAATCTTAAAACCTTTGTGTGGGACCTGCTGCCATGTGCCCCAGTAATTATATCATTCATACCTTAAACCAAGCCTAATCAGGTTCCAGTGGGATGGAATTGAAGACCATTCATTCCTGCCTTTTCAATTTCTCCTCATTTTTTCATTTATTCACTGACCTGACTGCTTTCTATAATTTTTTTTTTTACTTTCAGTTTTAAACTGGAGAGAATTTTAAAGGTGAAATAGCTTAGCAATCCATTTATTTTCCCTGACACATAAGCCCTTTATTTTCTCGGTTTCTACATAACCAAGTAGACTCCACTGGCAATGCACAAGAAAAAAAGGCATTCCAGCCTCAAAATAAAATTACATCTAGCCTACCCAATTATTTCCCCAAAGTCAAAAGAAATCAAACATGTATTCCAAAGCTTTTAACTCAGGAATATCTTGATGAAAAATTATACAGTGTTTATTCCAATGCCATTTCAGCTGTTTAGCTCCTTCCATTCAGTCAGTGACCCTCTTTTGCCAGGATACTGTAAGCAATTTAAATGATGTTTTTCTTTAAAACCACATATAAAAAAAAAAAATAAAAAATTCAGAGGACTTCAAAGATCTCCCTTTTCTCTAAGCCTAATAAAACCGAGGATGTGGGCTTTAGTTAACATCTGTTGCTTTGAAAAAGCCTTTTTCCCCTCTTTTTTCTGCAGGTCGGTTTTTAGAACACTTTAAAAGATTAATTTCAGAGTTCCATTTAGTGTACTCCGCTTCCTGTGGCGGGGTGTGTTCTTGCTGAACTGGCATTCAGAGAAGCTTCTTCTGTTCTGACTCTGTAAGTAGTAAATCGCCGCACTGATGCAATCTGTTTTCTTTGCCTGCGTGGACATTTTTCACCACTTCTTTCCTGTTTAGCCGGTTTCAGTTGTTCGGAATAATCTCAGAACAGATCCTGGTACCATTCTGAATGGCACAGATGCTGCAGAGTATTTAATGGTTGTCTTGGCATGGAATAGGCCAATAGATCACAAAAATAAGACAGTTTGGTTTAGGAATTTGGAACAATAACTATTTAGTTGATTTTCTGCTGACTGTTGAGTATTTTTACGCTTCCTGTTTTAATGGTTTATAAAAAAAATGGGAATTCATGTTTTGTTGCCTTTCAATGGTAAACTTTGTACAGTATATATTAAAGCAGAACTAAACATTTTCAGTTAACATTAAAGTGATACTAAACACACACTATTTCATTTAGCGCCGGTTCATACTGGGGCGACCTGTGAGGCGACCTGGTCGCCTCACAGGTCGCCGCAGGTCGCCTCCCATAGGGAAGCTGCGGACCCGTTCTAATAGGAGCGACACAAGTCGCTCCGACCTAGAAAAAGGGTCCGGAGCTTCTTTGGGGCGACCAGGAGGCGACCGCCAAAGACTTCAATGTTATGAAGTCCGTGGCGGCCGCTCCGAGGTCGCGGCGCGCTGCTCGCACCGCGATCTCGGAGGTCGCCCCTGCAAGTAGCGTCGCGGTAATGTGAACCGGCGCTTACATTGTCCCTTCTATTTATTATTATTATTATTATACAGGATTTATATAACACCAACAGTTTGCTCAATGCTTTACAATATGAGGGAAGACAATACAGTTACAATACAATTCAATACAAGAGGAAATCAAGGGCCCTACTCGTTGGAGCTTACAATCTAGATGGGAGGGTCGAGTGAAACAAAAGGCAATAACTGTGGGGGATGAGCTGATGGAGATAATGGAAGTACAGTTGTTAGGTGTGGGTAGGATAGGCTTCTCTGTGAAAGGAAGGTTTTCAGCAGGGGGCATAACTACAGGGGTTGCAAGGGTTGCATCTGCAATTGGGCCCATGCTCCAAGGGGCCTGTGTGGCTTCCCTATACACCTGGATCACCCCACACAGATGTATTGCAGCAGGGTGACCCTCCTGCATGCAATCACGTACCTCTATGTGATTTTGTGCGCTAAGTCTGGGGCGCGCGCTGCCGGCGACCCGCTCCCACTGTGATTGGACACAGCGGGAGCCAATCAGCGGGTCCAGTGGACTTGATGTTCACTGGCATCCCTCCATCATTGTCAGGAGAGGCAGAACAATTGTCTGCCTATGTAAACAGGGCAGACCACCATTCTGTAGGAGAGGAAAATAGAGCTCTTGTGTTTCTGCTAAGCACAGTTAGAAAGCACATTTACCCTTTGATCGCCCCTAATAGTGCATTTTGTTAGCAGTGATCACTGTATTGGAATCACTGGTCCCCAAAAAGTGTCACTTAGGGGTTTATTTACTAATGCTAGAGAGGGCAAAATGAGTCAACTCTGCAGGTTTTATTTGCTAAAGT
This sequence comes from Pelophylax lessonae, assembly GCF_965119305.1. Classification (NCBI taxonomy): domain Eukaryota; kingdom Metazoa; phylum Chordata; class Amphibia; order Anura; family Ranidae; genus Pelophylax; species Pelophylax lessonae. The sequence goes on from NC_138773.1 coordinate 288,947,575, forward strand.
TGAATTAAACAAGCTGAGGTTAGAAGCTGATTGGTTTCTCTGCAGAATTGTGACTAATTTTGCCATCTCTAGCTTTAGAAAAATAAACCACATACTGTCAGATTTGTCCGCCGCAATGTTGGAATCCCGCTAAAATTCATTGATCACCGCCATTACTAGTAAAAACAATAATAAAAAAAAGTAGACGCTATAACTTTTGCACAAACCAATCAATATACGCTTATTAGGATTTTCTTTTACCAAAAACATGTAGCAGAACACCTATTGGCCTAAATGGATGAATAAATTAGAGTTTTTACATGTTTTTATTAAATATATTTTATAGCATTAAGTACATTTTTTTTTTTTTCAAAATTGTTGGCCTTTTTTTGTTTATAGCACAAAAAATAAAAACCGCAGAGGTGATCAAATACCACCAAAAAAAAAAAAAGGTTGTTTGTGGAAAAAAAAGGACATACATTTTTTTTGGGTACACGTCGCACGATCACGCACTTGTAAGTTAGGTAACGCAGTGCCATATTGCAAAAAATGTCCTGTCTTGAAGCTTCCGGGGCTGAAGAGGTTAAAGGAGGAAACAAGTGGTTTGAGTGCACATTTTGTAGAGTCTAAAGTGTTTACAACCCTTACATATACCCAGTGAAGTGACTTACTCTGATACACAGAGATGAAACAAAACCTTCTACATTATGTGTACCTGTTTATCTGCAGTCTTCTCTTCTGTGTACCTGTTTATCTGCAGTCTTCTCTTCTGTATATCCATTCAAAGTCCAGACTTATTATAAAGCTGGTCTGAGCTGTTAGAAAACAGAGGGTGGAGAGCTGAAATTACACTCTGCAGAGCTCATTGAGAAGAACCCCCCCCCCCCGCACACAGCACACAGGAACAGAGCTAAGACTGTCAATCAGCGGGAGATCCCTCCCATGTCACCTTTTTTCTCATGGTGTCAGAAAAACTTTTCAGAAGTGATTCATGCTGATAGCAGAGGGATGGGGCAGCAGGCAAAAATTACACTTAGTGCTCTAGACTGAGACAAATACACACTATAGAGGGAAATGCTTTGTTTTTTTTTTTTGTTTTCTGTTTTTTAGGTGGGTATTTTATGCAGGATCTTCTTTTATCTTCACCAACAAGATCCTGCATTATATGCAGACAATACACATATGCTCAAATGATAAAGCCTTTGGATGCAGCCTGCCATACATAATAAAGTATGAAAGTACAATGTACACACAATGACTGAAACAATTTAATATGAGGACCTATATGATTAGCCTAATCTAACCTTACCTGGTAACCTAAATGGTCCAATGTATAACTAGATCTTTGAGAGTAGATGTAATGTAGAGTATGCAATCAGAATCCTTTGTGTATGGTAAGCTTAGGGTGACCCTTAGATTTATTTTTAGAAAAATGAACAGTAATGTGCAATCACTGTATCACACTACTAAGCAGAAAGCATTCCCTTGATACTGAATGTAGTAAATATATAAGGCTGCTCCTATGTCTTATGAATTAACAAACTCTACATGAAGCAAAGAGCAAAATATTACAGGAGAACTATTATGAATGAGGAATAAATTTATATGCTGTATATATTTCGAATTTGAACAGCATATAGTAATAAGAATGAGCAAATCTGCCTGGATTTGGTTTGAAAACAGTTTAGTCATATTGCTCTATATAAGTAAAAAACTTAGAGTCCCTGTCACTGTCATCCCTAACTAAATGCAAACTCCACTTCCCTGCAATATCAGAGGTAGCATACAGTACTTACCCCTCTGTAGGCCCTGTCTTCTTCCACCTTTCCATTCAGTACTGTAGCCTTCATAGGATTCTTCTTCATTCAACACTCCTGGAAATTTCCCCTGCCACATGCTGTGGCTCCATCCTCTGACCCCCAGGTTGTGTTGGGGGTTTGGGGTCAGAATATAGGCCCACAAGGTTTGCCGCTTTTGGATGAGGGTTCACTCATCTATATTTTTGATCACAATGGTTAACATAGTTAAATACGCTAGTGTCACCCTACTAAATAAGCCAGTGGAAAATGTCCGTAGACATACCCAGACGTTAATATACTTCTTGTTCCTGGCGTCCAAATTTGCCATTGCGTCAGCGTGGAAAAGCCCTGTTATAGACATAGCATTGATGAAACGTAAACTAACTTGGATCATGCTGAATGAAAAAATAGTGAGCGTTTTGTGTGACAAACAACCCCTTTTGAAGGTCCCCCTGGCTTACATAACTACAGGTCCCTGATGCATAGAATTTTTCACCTGGACAACCAATGGAGGATTCCCGGATGGATTTGCCCTTTCCTTTTCTCCCTTTTCTTCTTTTCGTTCACGTCTTTATCTTATGCCAAACCTTGGTATCGTGTTTCTATAGCCCTCTCACTTCTCCTCTTCCCTTTTAACCCAGACACTCCTGGGTATACTGTTGGGAGAAGGGTCCCCCATAAGGGACAGTTGTAATGCTTGATTGCTGGAAAAGCTTTATCACACAACATGGGAAAGAGGCTCCATAGCCACCTAGAATTATTTACTGTGGTTTTATCTTGTAAATGTTGTGTATCTGTGATCACGTTGTTTTGTATGAACACAACACAACACTCTAGGTGGCTAGTCGGATGGTTGCCTCGTAGAGTTAATGAAGTTCAAACTTCTATCAGTAGTTTATAATTAGTTACTGCCCTGCCTTATATACAAGTTAAAAAGTGTTGAGAGCCTCACGACAGACCTAACCTGCGTGTTATGATCTTCATTAATCCCTATTAAGCCCCACATTTGCATGTTTCCTATGTTACATGCTTGGAGCGTGCGAGGATTGTTCACTGCTCTACCAAAAAATATTTGTCTTTGTTTTACTAAAAACAATTAATAAATACTATTGAACAGAATATAGGCCCACAGCATGTGATAGAGAGTAACATTTACCTAACCTTATGTCTTGTTATCAAGGAGTTTATATCTTCTCCTCTCTATCCCTAGATAGAGCTCCCTCAATATCATCACATGTCATCACATGTCATCACATAACGCAGGGCCAGTTGGGGTGGGATGATATTGGCTGAGAGACTGGAAAAAGAACATCTTTAGGGTCCAGTTGAAGAGTAAGGAAATAATATACTCTATTAGAGCCTGCTTAGACTAAAAAAGCAACATTTTTTCTACTTTTTATTTTTTCAGCATTCCAGACAAAGCAACAGTTTTAGTTCAATGATGGTTCCACAAGCTGCACATATTTTTTTTTCTTTCTTTCGCTCCCCCGCTGTTCTTTTTGGAGTAAAGAGAAGAAGAAGCTTTGAGTTGTATTGGAGCTTACACAGAACTTATGCCTTCCTCTATGTCCCCATGTAGTAGTGCATAGAGCCTGATCAGCCAATCATTAGGGAGAAATAAGTTACATGTGTAGCCCTGCCCCTTTGAGGGTGGCTGGATTTCTCACCTTTCCGGGTCCCCTGGGTTACCGATATCAACTGCATGCAGAATCTTAACTCATTCCTTTCTGTCTCAGTCAATGAACAGTCTAGGGGTTGTTGTTTTTATTGTTTTATTTTATGTGGGGATCGGAGAAGGGATGAGTGGGATACTCCAACACTTGAACTATTCACAATGCTGAGGACTTCTATCTGAGAATGCGGCAAGGCCACTAGATGAATCTGAAGTAATGTTCTTTAGCACTTATCTTCAGGGCACTCACCTAGTACCCCCTTTATATCCACCAGCTGACACCCGTCCTCTAACTACTCTACTCCGGAATGGCCCCCTTCCTGGTCAGGCCCGTAGACACGATCCCCTGTACTCATGATACTGCTTTTCAGGTTCTCCAGTGTCTCAATTCCTCTTATTCAGCTCTCCTGGACCTCTGGTTTCAGCTCCACACTTCTGGCTCACCAGGCCGACTGCCTCCGACCATACACCTACCACCGCAGAAGAGGAGGCAGCCGCCACCCTCCTTCCAGGACTCTTCTCACCAGCCAAAGATCCCGAGCACATGTGCTGCTGGCTTTTATACCACAACCCACAATTCACTGAGACAGCAGTCTGTGCCAATGACTGGGGCTGTATCAAAGCCTGTGTGCCCATTGGTCAGGTTTCCTCCACTATCCAATGTGCCTCCCCATTGGATCAGTGAGGACACTCCCTCAGACCGCATGAATCTCACACTGAGCACAGTGTGCAGACCTAACTCACAGATCCTGCTCCCTGTTAAGCAGAGAGAAATATATAATGTACCTGCTGCTCCTCTGATTGGTAGACAGAGCCAAAAACTATACTCACTCTCTAGCACTTACCTCGGAGGGTGCTACACTTGCTACTCTGTTCCCAATAGGTAGGATGTGATACATTGCCCCCAAATCTATTTATCAAAAAAGTGGTGGGGGAGGAGTGAGTATGTGCTGCTGGGTGGGGCTGTCATTACAGTAAACCTCTACTGGAACTCTCTACCTCAATCTATTCAGCTATCTCCTACTCTGGCTACCTTTAGGCGATCCCTGAAAACTCAACTCTTCAGGAAAGCCTGTCACACCTCCAACTAATCTAACTTTTATCACTTCCATCAGCCCATCCCCACAGTTATAACCTTTTGTACCACCTGCCCGACTCTGTTAGATTATGAGCTCCTATAAGCAGGGCTCTCTTAACCCTCTTGAATTGTATTGTATTGTAACAGTAATTGTAAAGTGCTGCACAAACTGTTATAAATCCTGTATAATAATAATAATAATAATAATAATACCCGTTTTCTTTACCTCAACAGTGCAAAGCACAGGTTCACTTTAAAGTAAACAAATCACAAACCAGTTAAACAGTGGTTACCTTCAGTGAAAACAGCAAACCAACATTATCAATAATTTAAGAGAAACAACAATCTGAAACTCTAGCTTCCCTTTTGGATAAGATGAGTGGGGTAGGACTATCATAATGAGCAGCCTCATTGACCAAGAGGAATACTCTGGAGGCTGGAGGCTGGATGGGTCAGAGCCAAGTCAACCTTTAACCACTTAAGCCCCGGAAGATTTTACCCCCTTCCTGACCAGGGGGTTTTTTGCGATTTTTTACTGCGTGACTTTAACGGACAATTGCACGGTCGTGCGACGCTGTACCTAAACAAATTACATGTCCTTTTTTTCCTACAAACAGAGCTTTCTTTTGGTGGTATTTGTTCACCTGTGCAATTTTTTGATCATGCGCTATAAACAAAAAAAGAGCGTCAATTTTGCAAAAATAACAATATTTTTCACTTTTTTTTATATGAAATTCCCCCCCCAAAAAAATTTAAAAATCTAAATTTTTTAACATTTTCGGCCAATTTGTTTTCTGCTACATATGTTTGGTAAAAAAAAAATCTCAAAAAGCGTATTTTGATTGGTTTGCGCAAAAGTTATCGCGTTTACTAACAAAGGGAAAGATTTTTGTCATTTTTGGTGTTTTTTTTTTAACGAGTAATGGCGGCGATCTGCGATTTTTTTTTTGGTACTGCGACATTGCGGCAGACAGATCGGACCCTTGACTGACATTTTTGACACTTTTGGGGGTACCAGTGACATTACTGCAGTAATCAGTGCTATACATATGCACTGTTACTGTAAAAATGACACTGGTAGGGAAGGGGTTAACTGTATTGGACAGGGAGGGGTTAAGTGTGTCCTAGGGGCATGATTCTAACTGTAGTGGGACATGGCTACTAGTGTAAAAACAGAGATCAACGGTTTTACATAGTAGAACCGTCTGATCTCCATTTTTACACAGGTGAGAATGACAGGCGGCTTGTTTACATAAGCCGCTCCGCCTTTCTCCCGCTCTACCGACGATCGTAGTGTGACCGGCGGACATCGGGTCCGCCGGTCACACACCCGGACTCCTCTGTGAACGAGCCGAGGTGAACGGGGTCTGAGTATATCTTTGTATGACTTTGTTGATGCATGACTTAAAGCGGACATTTCGGTAATTTCACAAATCTCCATGAATACAATCTTTGCTACTAATAATGTAAAAAAAAAATATATCATTTTTGCAAAAAAAGCTCTATTTTATATTATTATAAAGCAGTCTGTGAGCTCTAGTCAGTCATTTCCTAAGCTGAGATGGCAGGATTAGTCTGCTGCATGCAGGAGTAATGCTTTCATTATTGTTTTCTCCCCCAATAATTTAACTATGACATTTTGACTTTACAGCATGTCACAAGGTAAGAGTTTTCAGTGAGGGATGATCTGTGTCAAACATTTGTGAATAAAACCAAGAACTGCACAGGCACCAGGATTTGCATGATTTTGTCATCTCTGATCTGGCATCTTGATGCTGGAAGCAAAGGATGACCCTGGGTGATGCTTGAACAAATATGTCACCATCTTTCTAGATAGAAACGCAGATGAAGGCATTGTCAAGGGAGTGATGTGATCTGTATGAGTGTTACTATTACACATTGCTTAGCAAGAATACACTTAACATTAAAAAATACATATGATGTCAGGTCCATTGTAACAAACTTCAGACATCAAAAAGAAAATACTGAAGCACCAGCCTATTAGGGCAACTGTCAGAACAGTCGGATGGCCTATCAAAGCCTGTTGGCGTTAACTAAAAACAATGGGGTTGATTTACTAAAGCTGAAGAGTACAAAATGGGGTGAAGCTGTGTATGGTAGCTAATCAGCTTCTAACTTCAGATTGTTAAATTAAGCTTTGACAAAAAGACCTGGAAGTTTATTGGTTTCTTTGAAGAGCTGTACCAGATTTTACTAAATCAACCCCAATGTTCCTTTTGGAAGCTCTGAACCTTTGTCTTGACAAAACAGTAATTATTCAATGCTGTCTAACAGTTATAAAAAATTTTTTTTTTTTTTTTTTAAACTGTAAGATTTATGCTCTAATCAGTAGTCTATGCTTTATGCTGACTGTCGAAAACGGAAACTTTAGTTGTAAACTTCAGACGGTCTTAATTCAGATTAAGCATTCATGCATCATTTGGATTAGGGGCTCAAGATGAAAAGCTATGGACTCTGCAATTAATTTATCTCAAGTCTCCAACAAACTTCCAAGATTAGAAAGTAAATCAACACTTTCCTCATTAATAGAAATGAGTTAGCCAGAACCAGGCATGTTTGCTTAGTAGGGAAATTAAAGACATTATTTGCTTACTAAGGTAAAGAGGTTGATGACCAATATATGTGAAACTAGATGTCCTTTGTGTTGAGCCATCTAGAGACTGTGGGAAAAGAGGTAAAGACACATAAGGTACCTCAGAAAAAAGGCCTTTAAGTCGGTGTACTGCAATCCTAGAGATGAATATGCCTTGTCTATAATCAAAAGTCATCCTGAGCAGTGCCAAGTATGCCTGGGGCCCAAGATAATAGATTTGGAAATGCCATTATTACTGTTAACCGCTTGCCAACTGCGCACAGTATATTTACTGTGGCAGTCAGCCCCGACCAGGCAGAGTGACGTAGGTCTACGTCGCTCGCCTGTCACCGGTTTTGAGCCAATAGCGGACTGATGGTGGCCAATCACAGCGGCCATTTACCACGTGATCAGACTATGCAATGAGAGATGATCTCATATGTAAACATATGAGATCATCTATCATCGCCAGCTCTCCTTTCTCACACAGAGACTGCCTGTGAGGAAGGAGCAGAGCCGATCACCGGTAAGGGGACAAAGAAAAATGTAATCAGGACACTGATCACCAGTGCCCTGATTACAAAAGAGGTAAATAAAATAACACAAGTGCCCACCATCAGTGCCCACAGTGCCCGCCATCAGTGCCCCCATCAGTGCCCACAACCAGTGCCCATAGTGCTGCCAGTCAGTGCCCATCAGTGCCTGCTCATCTAGGCACTGATGGTGCTGCTCATCAGTTCTCACCCATCAGTGCTCATCAGTGCCACCCGTCAGTGTCCAGCAGTGCCGCCTCTCAGTGCCCATCAGTGCCGCCTCTCAGTGCCCAGCAGTGCCGCCTCTCATTGCCCAGCAGTGCCACCTCTCAGTACCCAGCAGTGCCACCTATCAGTGCTCATCAGTGGCGCCTTTTAGTGCTCATCAGTGCCGCCTATCAGTGCCACCTATCAGTGCTCATCAGTGGCGCCTTTTAGTGCTCATCAGTGCCGCCTATCAGTGCCACCTATCAGTGCTCATCAGTGCGGCATATTAGTACCTCCTCATCAGTGCCACCTCATCAGTGCCCATAAGTGCCACCTCATCAGTGCCCATCAGTGCAGCCTATCAGTGCCCATCAGTGCCGCCTCATCAGCGCACATCAGTGAAGGAGAAACATTTATTTATTTTCAAAATTTACTCGCAGAAAATAAGAAAAACTTTTATTTTTTCCAAATTTTCTGTCTTTTTTCTTTTTTTGTAAGAAATAAAAAAAACAGAGATGATTAAATACCACCAAAAGAAAGCTCTATTTGTGTGAAAAAAAATTATAAAAATTTCATATGGGTATAGTGTAGCATGACCGCGCAATTGTCATTCAAAGCGTGAGAGCGCTGAAAGCTGAAAATTGGCCTGGGCAGGAAGGGGGTGAAAGTGCCCGGTAGGCAAGTGGTTAAGAAAAAGCAACAGTTGGCCATGTTACTATTGCAGACATGGATAACTTCTACAAGGAGTATGTGAAGGAGAAGAAAGAATGCTTAGTCTTGAAACTTGGCCTGACTATTCATGATGAGGTTACAAGAGCAAAAGTAGAAAATTTTGAGCCAGGTGAAAGGATTTTCTTCCTTAAGTAGTATAAAGTAATGTGATTGTTCAGCTTTGATAGTTCAAACTCTTTAGAACCTGTTGATGTGAGCTTATTGAGCAATCCAACTTCTGAGTGGTGCAGTCAATCTTTATTTACATGGCATCTGTTGTCCACATTGAAGTACAACCATTCCCATTGGTTTTTAGGCAGGTTCGACCCTTGCCAATTGTCCTTAAACTACTGGGTCTAACATGGTGTACTGACTCAAAAGGCGGAGTTCACTTTTCGCGGTTGGTGAGCAGGATGAAGGCCCCTTGACCCCATCATCTAGGGAAAGGGAGCCTTGACTGATGGAAGCTTGGCAGCTATGTGGGCGTCGCGATAAATGGGGAGTTTAGGTGGATTTTACAGGATTGGCCACTAAGACACGAGGTGATGGGGTGGAGCCTGAACTCTAGAAAAGGGGCTACGCAAGGGCACGTCCCACCACTCTGAGGAGATCCTGACGTCACAAGAGTTGACCACCCAGCTTTATTGGCGGTTTTACCTTGCCAGCGATGGATATTCCTTTATGGGCCATGCCCTCAAGTTTAAGTCTGGGTTCAGTTTAATGCCTGTCTCGCACTGATGGTGGAGACAGGCCTATTATCTATGTTTATTATGATGCTCACGGTATAGACCGTGACTGGCATCGTTCTGTGGTAATTTAATATTGTTACAGTTGATAAGTTCAATAAAGCTGTGGCCTTGCCCTAATTCCAACTTAAACAAGTTTGTGTGTCTTTCCTGGGGGGGGGGGGGGGGGCAAGGTCTTGTGTTGGTAATACCTGGTCAGAATATGCCTAAGCTTATCAGCAGTCATGTAGTATGGTCTAATTGCTTGGAATGTGGCTGTCTGTTGTCTTATATGTTACTTGCTAAAGAACATTTCTCCTGTAATCAAAGCTAAAACTAGAATTATTTGGATGGGATTTTGCATCCAACAGAATGTGAGCGGTTCCTGAATGAAACCCAAAAAGCCTTCTAAAGCTTCAGATGACTCTCCTACCCTTTGTTACTCAATTATGTATTTTGAGACTTTGACGATGCATGATACCATGATGACACATGATACATGGCTTGCATGTAATGACATGCATACTGTTGTAGCTTATCAATCCCAATGGTGTGCCATTGTTTTATTGTGCTCCTTAATAAATCCTGTGACTAAAAAAGATAGGCAGTTCATTTTGACCTAATAACATTTACATAGAGATATCTTATAAAAGGGTCTTCTTTCATTAACAGACAAGGGATTCTATAGCAGGAACTCAATAGAGATTGTGTATTTGTGCAGTTTGCAATTCAATAAGCATGGTTAGTGCTTAGCGAATGATTATTGAAATTACATTGCAGAGGGATGCTTAGTACAGAAATGAGTATATAAGCCAAGGTTGAGTTGGTGAATTTGTTAAGCGCAAAAATACTAATTTAACACGTTGTAAATTTTCAGGTTTAGAATTTTACAAATGCATAGGGGTTTGCAATGTTCTGTAAAACAAGATAGTCATTATACTTACTAATGATGGGAAAGACAATTGAAGAAATCTGGTGCTAACTCAGTAAATGTTCAAAAACTTTTGTGTACAGTTTACATTTCAATAATCCTAGTTAATTGAACCCAGCATTTATTCAATTATTACTGTCTAGGGCAGTTTAATAAAATGCAATGCTACCTTTGTACAATGATTCACATTTATTCATTTTTTCGTTTGTTGATGTGGGACCACTGAAATATTCAATCTGATTGGCTGCTAAATGTATGCATACCCTAACATATTACTAGTAAGACTTCACTGACTTTGTTAGGTAAACAAAACATAGTGATGGGCACTGAAGCTTTGCAAGATAATTTTGGCTGTCTTTTGGAGATTCCAGTTCCCTGACCTAGGACTAGACACGTGCAATTCATTTCTGTCTGAATGTGACTTCGGACTAATTTTTGGTAATTCGGGGCTTCAGATGTTTCTGAATATCTGAATGAAACAGCAACAAATGTTGTTGTAATTCATTTAATTTTAATTAGTATATTTGTTTTCTAATGAATTCCACATTTTCGAAACATTTTGAATTTGCATCAGTTGAAAAATGATCGACTGATTCAAATTTTGTGTGAAGAATAGCTGTTTTTTAACCTTCCTAGCGGTATTCCCGAGTGTGGCTGGGGGTTAAATTTCAGTGGCAAAAGCGGTAATCCAGAGCCACACTCAGGGGAACCACTAGGAAGATCGCTGGATCCTGGAAGAGAGGGTACTCACCTTGTCCCCGGGATCCAGCGATGTATCGGCGGCGGATCTTCCTCCCGATGCTCTGTGCCCCGGCTTCCGTCTCCTGCGACATGACGCTAGCAGGGGGGGTGGAACCGGCGGCAAATTCAAATAGTAAAACACACCAAATACACTGATACATTACAAAATAAAATAAATTCACATTAGTTTGCCCCTCAGTGCCCTTTCCTGCAGTTTTACTTTACTTTTTATATATCTATATACAGTATATATGTATACACACACACATATTATATATATATATATATATATATAATATGTATACGTGTACTGTATATATTATATACATTACATTATATACATATATTGTGTATATATATATACACTTTAACTCATTGTTATTTATTATATTATAATTTATGATTTTGTGTTTCAAACTTTATCATACCCGAGATGTTATAAAGAAGAACACACGGTAAAAAAAAAAAATCATATGTAAATAGTTGGTTTGGGCTGCTCATTCTTAAGAATTAAATGCAAACTAATGGTACCGCTTTCAGCGCCTAAAATCGGAAAGAATTATACCGCCAGGGAGGTTAAGCTTCCTTCTCCAGGGAACTTTTGTGTTTCCCCATTAATGAAAATAATGGAGTCCCAAAACAAGTAAAATGAAGTTTAAATCTATTAGAAACACGTTTCTAAATACAGCCAGGGATTCCAGATTTCCAAAAGTTACTTTCAAATACACCCATAAAGAAAAGTCTCCTTTGACTGTAGTGCTTTCTTAGATTTTTTTTTTTCATTGCCAAAGGGTAGGAACAACTATATATGTTGTGCACCTTGCAGATGCTTTCTGAGTGTGCTATTGAATTAAGCTACCTATCACTATTATAACTGTGTTATTTACTGCCTGGTAAGCGATATTAACCTCCCATTAACCCCCCCATTATTAAGTATACATCGCTATGAAAGATGTCTGAGAGTTGCAGATGTATAACTACCTCTGGTGTTTCTATGCCTATTTCTTTCAGTAATTGAAATCTGTAGAGGCGTATTCATAGATCAGAGTTAAACAAATCCACATTTAATGCAGCTGAGATCTTAGTTATTGCTTTGCTTGCAGCTAAACAAGATCTAATCAGAAACACTTAAGAAATGAACAAATGGCCTGCATGCATCTGTGGAGAAGCAATGGATGTGTAGCAGTCTCACACCAAGCAAACGGGTTTAGAATAATAAAGCATAACCCCAGATAATTTTATAAGTGGTTGAAAATAATCCTAACATTTTAAAAACACTACTGTTGTTCAGGAGAAAAATAAGCTTTCTATGAATTTATGGGCAGTGATGTGGATGCCTGAGCATTCACCTTTGCCAATTACATTACTGTACTCCAGAAATTGGGAGTGTCAGTGGTGCTAACTTATTTAGGATCCAATTTGGTATATAGTGCTAGTTCCCTACGTGTTTAAGTCACTGGGAGGGAGTGCAAAATGGTGTCTTGTACCTGGTAGAGGCTGAGCTGATGAGTGGGCTTTCCTTACACCTCCTGCCCAATACCCCCTGGAGTTAGAAACAGGGTATAGCAGGACAAGGCAAAGTATGAGGTCCTGCAATAAGTCAAGACCCAGCATAAGATCAGAAGGCAATCTGGGAGCTGCTGTACCCAGTCTTGTACCTGATAGAGGCTGAGCTGATGAGTGGGCTTTCCTTACATCTCCTGCCCATTTCCCCCTGGAGTTGGAGACAGGGTGTAGCAGGACAAGGAGTAGTATGAGGTCCTGCAATGAGTCCAGACCCAGCAGAAGACCAGAAGGCAATCTGGGAGCTACTGTATCCAGTCTTGTACCTGGTAGAGGCTGAGCTGATGAGTGGGCTTTCCTTACATCTCCTGCCCATTTCCCCCTGGAGTTGGAGACAGGGTGTAGCAGGACAAGGAGTAGTATGAGGTCCTGCAATGAGTCCAGACCCAGAAGAAGATCAGAATGCAATCTGGGAGGGAGCTGCTGTGCTAGGGATGCTCTGACAAAGTCTGCGCTAAAAGCTGGTATGCAGGGTGGGCACAGGAACTTGCAGGTGCAAAAAGAAGAGCTGTAGGCAGGACAATCTGAGTCAGCAACAGCCAGACAAAAGAGGTACGAAGGAGGAGGAGGAGCAAGATCAAAGTCCAGAACAAGGTGAATAACAGATAGGCAGCAGAGGTACTAAGACAGGTGGCAGAAGGTGTAGTCAGGACATGAGCCAAAGTCAACAGGAGGTCAGGATATAGCAGAGTCAGGAAGTAAGGCAAGTGCTCTAACAGCAAGATGGGGTTTCAATTTTTTTTATGTCTGGACAACAGTTTAAAGCAGATCTTTACCCCCAGAAAAGACTCCCCTCCTCTCCCCTCCACTGTCAGAATAGGGCTGTCTTTTTTTTTCAATAAAAATAATGTGCCTCCCCCCCCCCTGCACATCATTTGCCTAGCCACTGATGGACTGGAGAATTTTCGCCCTTAACAACCAGGCCATTTGTTGCCATTCGGCTCTGCGTTACTTAAACGGACAATTGCGTGTCCGTGCGATGCTGTTCCCAAAAAAAAAATGATTTACTTTTTTTTCTCACAAATAGAGCTTTCTTTTGGTGGTAAATGATCACCTGTGCATTTTTTATTTCTTGCGCTATAAACAAAAAATAAATCGACAATTCTGGAAAAAAAAACAATATTTTTCACCCCCCCAAAAAAAAAAAAAAAAAAGTAAAATCAGATTTTTTTCATTATTTTAGACCAATTTGTATTCTGCTACATACAACTTTTTTGGTTAAAAAAAAAATCCCAATAAGTGTATTTTGATTGGTTTGCACAAAAGTTATCACGCCTACAAACTAGGGGAAAGATTTATGTCATTTTTATTTATTTTTATATTTTTTTACTAGTAATGTACTAGTAATTTTATTTTTTTACTAGTAATAGCGGCGATCAGCAATTTTTAGCGGGACTACGACATTGCGGCGGACGGATCGGACCCCTAACTGACATACTTTTACACTTTTGGGGGGAACCAGTGACATTACTACAGTAATCAGTGCAAAAAATGACACTGGCAGGGAAGGGGTTAACCAAGCGGTGTTTTCCAACTGTGGGGGGGTTGGGCTTGTGAAATCAATACAGAGACCTGTGCTCCTATATAGGAGGAACAGAGGAGCTCTGCATTGATTCCAGAGAGAACAACGGTCTGCTGTGTTTTCAACAGCAGACTTGGTGTTCTCTATTCCCTGGGTGCCTTTGCGGGTGACCGGCAGCAATCACGCCTGCCGGCTTTGTGGATCAGCTTCCCTGCTAGCGAGTGGGCACACGCGCCCCCAGGATTGCTCCTGCAGACCACCATACAGGTACGGCAATTCGCAGTAACCTGCCTGCCTACCTGCCACCGTATAACTGCTGCGACTGGTCAGCAAGTGGCTAGGCAAATTATGTTTACTGTCCTCGCCTTGCCACCTGGCATATCCCAAAAAGCATAGCGCCTCATTTAGAAAGGAGGATGATGGTGTGCCTAGTGCCGCATCATCAGGAGGCATGCCGGTTGAACCAGGAAGGGCTTGATTCATGATGATGTCACAATCAACATGATGGCACAGGACAAAGAGGTGGCTGGCAGAATACAAGAGGATCTCAGCAGGACAACGCTGGGTTCTCTGGTTGGGTGAGTTTCAGAAATGTGTCACCCGGACCACCTGAAATGTGGGGGGGGGGGATTTCTGCTTTAGATGTATTTTATATGGTTGTTATTGAAAGTAACTTTATATTCTGATTGGCCTGACTGAAGCTTGTGCATGTGTGTTAGGAGTGCCTAGTGAAAAACAGTCATCTCACTTGGAGGTTCATTTACATTTTTTATATGAACAGAAATGTCAAAAACAGCCAAGGAGTTTTGGTGGAATTAGACCCCCTTCTTCAAGGCTTGAGCAATGATGTGCAATACTGCCTATAGACCGCATTGCAGTAAGGCCAGAAAACTTGAACCTGGCTGTCTCCATTGCAATCAGGTCATGCTAACTCTCAGCCATAATCCAGTCCTACTCAAGGCTACAAGGATCTTTTATTTCCAATACCATTACATCTTATTGCTAAAACCCTGTTGAGCTGTCAAGTTCCCCCACAATGCATTGGCTCTATGTGAAATTTCTGTTGAAATAAAGTCAAACAAACGTTCACTACGCGCTCCGTACTACAAATCCAGAATTTTAACTTACAACAAGCAATCTTCCCACCACAACCAGAGAGGCAGCAGCTAATACAGGTTTACAGCTTCCAAGGAACTTTCTCCCCCTGCCCCTACCTCTTGTTGGATTTAAAAATTATCCTTGCTAGTCCAATGCTACCACAAATCTACCAGTACTCCTCAATCTTGTGGCCTTCCTTCCTTTTTTGATGTTCTGGCTGTCTTGCACCTCCCCTTTTCGTAGTTATCACTGCAGATTGAGCTTTGTTGGCAAGTCTCTGCATTGTCACTGTATCAACATTTACCATTTTGTTATTCATGGTTTTACCTCTTTCCTTTTTAAAAAATTGTGAATATAAAATCTCTGAGTAATTTACTTACATTTTTTATCTCATTGAAGGTAATTACCTGATTTCTACCTTCCTGAAAGGCTTACAATACCCTAAATATCAGAAGGTTAGACGCGATTTCTGAACATAGCTTATTGCTGAGGATGTGAATTGATTCAGAAAGAATAAACTGCATGTACATTCACAGCTACAAATGGAAAAAGCAATACTGTACCAGGAATTGCTCTTGTCTTGTTATGGACAATTTGACAAAATAATCAGATGATTCGACTGCTCTGCACTGGTATATTTGGAACAGTGTGAAGTTAGGTTTGGATTCCTGAAACCATTTCTTATCTCAAGCAACAATGGCAGCAAATAGAAAGATAGAAAGACGTAGAGATAAATATCTTGTTTAACTTCTCGATTTAGTTGCACACTGCTAGAAACCTTTATTAGTCTCCAGAGAGATGACTGGAGATTGCCGATTCCCCGGAGAGGTTTCAGGTGTTTGAGTAAACTGTGATAAGTCTACGGTATTCCTCCAGGATAGCAAAATGCTCAGGTGTTCATGCTGAATCAATTTTTTAGGTACATCCGTTCAATATTGGCTCCATTATCACCTCCAGTGCCATACGAAGAACAATGTAAAGGAAAATGGTCCTTGTTTTTTTTTTTATTAAAGCTAAACGTGGTTGACATACAAGCTGTTGACATACATTTTATATATATAAATATATACTGCTAAAAAAAATGAAAGGAACACTTTTTAATCGGAGTATAGCATCAAGTCAATTAAAATCCTGGGATATTAATTTGGTCAGTTAAGTAGCAGAGCGGCTTGTTAATCAGTTTCATCTGCTTTGGTGTTAATAAAATCAACAACAGGTGCACTAGATGGACAACAATGAGAAGACCTCCAAAACAGGAATGGTTTTACAGGTTGAGGCCACTTACTTTTTTTCCCTCTTCATCTTTTCTGACTGCTTTTCACTAGTTTTGCATTTGGCTAGGGTCAGTGTCACTACTGGTAGTGTGAGGCAGTACCTGGACCCTATAGAGGTTGCACAGGCAGTCCAACTCCTCCAGGATGGCACATCAATACGTGCCATTGCCAGAAGGTTTGCTGTGTCTCCCAGCACAGTCTCAAGAGTATGGAGGAGATTCCAGGAGACAGGCAGTTACTCTAGAAGAGCTAGACAGGGTCGTAGAAGGTCCTTAACCCATCAGCAGGACCGGTATCTGCTCCTTTGTGCATGGAGGAGACTTTGTGCATGACTGGTGTAAATGTCTCTGACCAAACAATCAGAAACAGACTTCATGAGGGTGGCCTGAGGGCCCGACATCCTTGTTTCGGACCAGAGCCCCATTATTTTGCCTGCGTCTATCTAGCTCCCTCTCCAGCTAAAAATTGTACTTTGGCCACCTCCATCAGATCATCCCCTATTACCTTTCATAGAATCTCTCTCTCGCTTTAGATTATAAGCTCCATGAGCAGGGCCCTCCTATTCCCTCTGTATTTAACTGTACTGTCCATTGTAATTGTACATTTCACAAACTGTTGGCTCTATTTAAATTCTGAATTATATACTGTATGTATGTAGATAGATAGATAGATAGATAGATAGATAGATAGATAGATAGATAGATAGATAGATAGATAGATAGATAGATAGATAGATAGATAGATAGATAGATAGATAGATAGATAGATAGATAGATAGATAGATAGATAGATAGATAGATAGATAGATAGATAGATAGATAGATAGATAGATAGATAGATAGATAGATAGATAGATAGATAGATAGATAGATAGATAGGTAGATATAATTTTTATTTTTTTTACTGTTTTACCTTTGCAAACTTGTTTGCTAAGCCATTCTTGCGTGGAGGAGTTCATTCATTCCAGTTCATTCATTCCAGTATCAAGGTGTACAAAGGAAAGAGATACACTGCTCAAGGTAATGGGAAGCTTGATGACCAACAGCGGTGCTCGCCCCGGCTCGCCTCCGTGGACAGTCAATAATGAAAAGAAATGGCTGCACTCAGATGTGGTCAAAATCCAGGTTTATTGGACATCCCAATGTGGCAAAAAAGTGGCAAGGTAGACGCGTTTCACACACTAAGATGTGTGCTTAATCATTACTAATGATTAAGCACACATCTTAGTGTGTGAAACGCGTCTACCTTGCCACTTTTTTGCCACTTTGGGATGTCCAATAAACCTGGATTTTGACCACATCAGAGTGCAGCCAATTCTTTTCATTATTCAGTATCAAGGTGTGCCAAGAATGTGAGCTGCACAGGCTCAGTATCATGGCTTGGCTCAGTATTTTGACATGGTACCAGCCTCTTGCAATCCCCTATAGAGAAGCAGACTGGAAGAGGGAGGGGTAGCACTAGTGGCCACGTAGGTGTGCAGCATGCAAACATGCTGTCAAGGAACATGCTGATAGGATCAGACAGCTGAGTGAACAGAGAGATGAGCTTATCAGTTTGCTGCTTCTCTCTAATTGCCCAGTCAGCAGGCTGGGGGAGTGTAAATGACACTAATAAATTATTAAGCACAATGAAGAAAGTGGTCTCATCCTCCTGGCTGTTATAATTGGGCAGAAATACAAACCCTTTGGAAGGTAAAACAGCTCTTCTATCCTCTGTGTATAGAGTTGAGCTTTAACATTTTTTTTGTGTGTGTAAAGAAAATTTTTACTCAAATAATTCAAAAGGATATACAACATGGCTTTATAAAACATGAAACTCTAAAGTCAAGAAAAAAAAAAAAAACCTAACTATAATAATTTTACCTTAAGATACTCTTGACTTGTGAAAATCTATTCATTTATCCTTCATCCACGTTTCTTGGAACAAACACTTTGCCTACTTTTACTCTTCTGATCCTCTAAAAACTGCAAAAACAAAAAAATCTCGAGAATCAAGTATGATGAAAACATATCGGCCAGTGACACAGAATGTGATTGTTACCATTGAAAGGGTCAGCCTATTTGTTTCCCTTCATAATAACCACCACAACATTTTTTTCATGGAGTGTGTTGTGGGCTCTATTCCGCTGAAGGTTTATTTATTGCTTTCCACTTTTTTCTAGATGGAAATAAATCTGTCTCTTTAGAGGAGTGACACGAATATCGGAGACAGCAGTGCTGATCTAAATATGATTATCCTTCAAGCTGTGACTTGTCCACAAACAAGAACAAAGTTTTCGCCTGACGCATTTACTTGATTAATGTAGAACAAAATAAAAAAGAAGGGTTTATTTCATTAAAGAAGGTATCTGGGTCCTCTGTAGCTAATGTAAAAGTCATGTGGCTTCTGCCAAAGAGGAGGATTATTGCTCAAACAAAGACACTGATTGGTAAACAATCAATGGTTGGGGTGGTTCCAGGGAGTATGCTAGTACTTGAGTTCTTGCAATCATGGGTCCATCGTTGGCATGTCACTTTCAGTTCATCCTCCACCCACCATGTAACTAAAATTTTTAAACAATTACAAAGTTTCCATTGCCTCTGTTGCATGCAAAAATTACCTACTTATTCTTAAAGAGGTTGTAAACCGAAAAAAAAAAAAAAAAAAAAAAAGTCTGTAAGACAAAGGCATAATGAGCTAGTATGCATCATGATGAAATACTTACCTTAGAACGCTCACCGATGACACGGCTGACATGTTCTGCCATCCTGCTTCCTGGTTTGCATTCCCCGGCCATCTGATTGGCTGGAGACACAATGACATCACTCCCGCACTCCCGCTGGAGCCGCAGTTCACGGCACAAGTGGCCGCTCTTTCACTCCCACGCATACGCTGATGACGTCATCTTCTGCATGAAATGTAAATATCTCCTAAACTGTGCAAGTTTAGGAGATATTTACAGTACCTGTAGGTAAGCCTTACTAAAGGCTTACCTATAGGTAAAAGTTATAAGAGTGGGTTTACAACCACTTTAATATTTGTCAAAGATGCCTTCTGCAAATTTGTGGACCCCTAAAGGCTAAAGGTGCTGTGCTTAAAGTATAACAAGAGGAAAAAATATTTTCTTAACTTTGGATAGAGTGGAGAGGGATTAGAACCTCTATAGTTTTTTTTTTTTTGCTGTCTACGTCCCCCGGGAGATTCCCCATCTCTATTTGTCCTGTTTACCATCATCATCTAAAGTGAAAGTAAAAGAAAATCACACCTTTTTGGTTATCCCCAGAAAAGTAATAGATGGGAAATCTTCTCATGGGGACACTAGTTCTGGTCACCTGGAAGAAGCAGGGGCAAGAAATTCTCATAACTTTCAGTCAGGGATTTCCTCTTACTTCCGGTTTTGGCTGTTGGACAGAAAGTGAAGGTAAGTCTCCCCAATGGGACACAGATGGCGAAAATAAGCCTTATTATAAACCTTTTATATTATAACCCTCCCTTATTCTATCAAAAAAAAAAAAATATGCCTTAAAGTTCTACTTTAAATAGACAAATTAGAATTAACTTAGGAGCTGAACATAAAACTAGTTTTGAATAATGTTTAATATTTCACTTTTTTTAGTAACAAAGCCACATGATTCAAACAACAGAGTTTACGAGGAAAGTAATGTGAGTCTCATGGTCAAGGGTAGATTATAACCCTCCTTTACTCCAAAAGGGAAAATGGAAGGTTTCCTCTTTAATTATCTAGAGCAAGGATCTTCAAACTATGGCCCTATAGCTGTTTGGGAACTAAAATTCCGATCATGCCTAGTCATTTCAGAGTTTTACAATGCCATATGGGATGTGTAGTTCCACAACTAGTTTGAGGTTCCCTGATCTAGAGTATGTTAGTTAGCAGATAATATGGCACCTTATCAATAGTGACTATTTCTAGTCTAGTGATCAGTAATAAAAAATAAAATTTTTAATAAACAGAATAAATAAATAAGTCACTTGTGCAGCTGCCCCTTTAAATGGGGATAACCCCTGTGCAATATAAGGAAACTGTGAAAAGGTATGGCGCTTACACAAACAAAAAAAAAATTCTCAGTGCTTAACTCAAAGTCGAATTAGAAAAAATGTGACATAAGATATAAGTGACAATATAAAACAATTAGGAGAAGTGTAGTCCTTCCGAGTGCAAATAAATCTACTCAGGAACCTTAAAAGAGGTGCATTTGGAGACAGAAACCATTAATTGTATAACCTAATCGCTATTTGACCTTTTGTAAAGGGGGGTAATGGAGCTTTGGTGAGTGTGCATTGCTGATTTTTCTTTGGCACAAGTGGTGAAGATATGAAGATATGAAAACTGAAACACAATAGTGAAGAATTGACTTATATCTAATCACATTATGGTGCTGGATTTTGTACATTTCTTAACAACTTGCCGACCAGGCCAGACGAATGATGGCTACAGCACGGTCGCCTTTTTCTGGGAAGGTATACAATGATGTCCTCCCAAAATCGCGATTCCATGAGGATCACGGATCGTGGTAAAGGGCCAATGACAGCGGCCCTTTACCACGTGATCGCTTCTTCCAATGACAGAACAAACTAGCACATGTCCGGTTCAGCTCTCTCCTCTCCTCACACTCTGTACACACTGATTGGTACAGCGTGTGAGGAGAAGAGGGAGACTGCAGCAGTGCTCAAACCTGCCTCTTCTGTGCCTGATTCAAGCCTCATTCATGCCCACCTGTGCCTCATCTATGCCTCATCTGTGACCATCCATGCCACATCACTGCTCATCCATGCCACATCAGTGCTCATCAGTACCACGTCCAAGTCACATCAGTGCCATAACTTGTGCCACATCCATGCCATATCAGTGCTCATCTGTGCCACATCAATGCCAAATCAGCGCTTATATCAGTGCTTATATGTGCCACATATGTGCCACGTCCATGCCACATCAGTGCTCATCTGTGCCACATCAACGCCAAATCAGTGCTTATCTGTGCCACATCCATGCCACGTTAGAGCTCATCTGTGTCATATCAGTGGTTATCCATACCACATCAATGCCACATCAGTGCCACATCAGTGCTCATCTGTGCCACATCCATAACACATCAGTGCTCATCTATGCCATATCCATGCCACATCAGTGCTCATCCATGCCACATCAGTGCTCATCCATGCTACATCCATGCCACATCAGTGCTCATCCATGCCACTACAGTGCTTATCAGTGCCATTACAGTGCTTATTAGTGCCCTACAATGTCTGACAAAAGTGTAATGGGTAGTCAGGAAATTAGATTTGTAATTTTTTGTCCTTAGAGCACCTGACAGTGCTCCCTGAATGTTGGGCCTCTGTATGTGGCTATGGTGTGACAAAGTCCCACACATGTGGTATCACCATACTCAGGAGGAGTAGCAGAATGTATTTTGGGCTGTCATTTTTGCTATGTACGTGCTATGTGTTAGAAATATCTTATAAATGGTTAACTCTGTGTAAAAAAATGTGTTTTCATTTTCTTTCCACAATTTCCAAAAACTTGTAGAAAAAATGACATGTTCAAAAGGCTCATTATGCCTTCTAGATTATGTGTTGGGGTGTTTGCTTTCCAAAATGGGGTCATTTTGTGGGCGTTTCCATTGCCGTGGTTCTCCAGGGCCTTCAAAAGTGTGATAGGTTGTCAGGAAATTATAGGTGTAATTTATGCTCCTAGAATGCCTGGAGGTGCTACTTGGATGTTGGGCCTCTGTATGTGGCCAGGCTGTGAAAAAGTCTCCCACATGTGGTATCGCTATATTCAAGAGAAGTAGCAGAATGTGTTTTGGGGTGCAGTTGCAAGTATGCCTATACAGTGTGTGAGAAATAATTTTTTAAATAAATTACAAATCTTCATATTGCAAAGGATCGTGGGAAAAAATTACAACTTCAAAAAACTCACCATGCCTCATCCTAAATACCTTGAAATGTCTATTTTCCAAAAAAAGGGTCATTTAGGGGGTATTTGTACTTTTCTGGCTTGTTAGTGTCTCAGGAAATGAGATAGGCCGTCACTACATCATGTGTGATCAATTTTCAATGATTGACACCATAGCTTGTAGACTCTATAACCTTCACAAAGACCAAATATATATACCAATTTGGGTTATTTGTTTACCAAAGATCCAGTATGTAGCAGTATAACTTTTGGACAAAATGTATAAAGAAAAATTACTAATTTTGCTAAATTTTATAACTGAAACGAAGAAAAAATATTTTTTTTACAAAGCTTTCATGCTTTTTTCTATTTTATAGTGCAAAAAATAAAAAACCCAAATTTCATATGGGTACAGTGTTGCATGACTGAGTATTTGTCATTCAAAATGTAAGAGCACTGAAAGCTGAAAATTGGCCTGTTTAGGAATGGGGTATACGTGCCCAGTGGGAAAGTGGTTAATTGTTTTTTTTGTTGTCACTTATATCTTATGTCACATTATTTCTAATTTGACTTTGAGTTAAGCATCGAGAAAGATGTGTAAGCACCATACCTTTTCACAGTTTCGTCATCTTCAATTATATTTTAAGTACCACAAAGGGGCACAGGTACAGTATGGGCTTTACGTTTGGAGAAGACCGCTGATCTAGATAGCTCAAGTTATCAGCAATGCTGCTTTTCAAGAAAACATTCTGTAAAGTTGGCCATACATGGCTCAAATGTCAGCCTATTCCTTCTGCATTGGTCGAAACTCAAGCAGTGGATAGCCCTGTCCACACCACCTGACTTAACAAGAGTTGATTTTTTTATATCAAAAAGAATGGATTTTTCAGGTGACTCACCTGTAATCAGTAAAATACACTTTTATTTCAAAGACAATATAAAACCAAGTATATTAAACAATTTAACCATTTAACCTGACCCCTCCCCATCACATACAGGTATGTTCCAAATACCAACAAGATGTATTGCTTTCACAATGGTACCCTATATGTGTATTATGCATTTGTTCAATCAACAATACAAAATGACGATATGACTTCAAAAGAGGTTTTGCTCGCGGGGTATTTGAATGGAAAGAGTAGACTTTTGATGCATTCACGGGTGAACCCCTGCTTCATCAGGGAAGAGGGTAACCTGGAAAATAAACTGCATTCAAAAAGAGGGCCAAGGCCAACTTAGGCCAGGGAACTCCAGAATTATCTCTCTACCAGCAGGTGGGGGACACAAACAAGGGTCAGGCTATGGTGAGAGATTGCAAATAATGTGGTAACAATCCCTGTGGTTTCCTATCATACAAAGATTTTAACTTCCTGATGCATTCCAACCATGCACCATCAACATTGACAAAGTGTCACAGAGATAATATGTATTTACAATCCAAGAGGTTACACAAGGCTTTCTATTCAGGTGAGGAATTAATTAAATGAATACCAAAGCAGCACTGAGATGTAAAAGATAGATTGCAAATGGATTAAATAGGAGATAAAACAGCTCCCACAAGCCTCAACACCACCCCATGTAAGAGAAACCAGTCACTGCAAAAGTACATTTTTGTTGAAGGAGCCTGGTGGAAAATTGTCAACCAAAAATCAGGATACAGAAAGGAGTGTCAGACCAAAATTGGATAAAAGAGTCCAAGATCATTTTAACTGCTGATAAAAAAAGTCAAATAAAAACAGCCAATGTGTTTCAGAGGCATCACCACTCCACATTCATCAGTACTCAACATGCAATAAAACTTAGATAAGCTCAGAGAAACCAGTGACTTCACAGATCTACAATATACAGTGCCTTGCGAAAGTATTCACCCCCTTGAACTTTGCGACCTTTTGCCACATTTCAGGCTTCAAACATAAAGATATAAAACTGTAATTTTTTGTGAAGAATCAACAAGTGGGACACAATCATGAAGTGGAACAAAATTTACTGGATATTTCAAACTTTGTTAACAAATAAAAAACTGAAAAATTGGGCGTGCAAAATTATTCAGCCCCTTTACTTTCAGCGCAGCAAACTCTCTCCAGAAGTTCAGTGAGGATCTCTGAATGATCCAATGTTGACCTAAATGATAAATAGAATCCATCTGTGTGTAATCAAGTCTCCATATAAATGCACCTGCACTGTGATAGTCTCAGAGGTCCGTTTAAAGCGCAGAGAGCAGGTCCGAGATACTGTTGTGGAGAAGTTTAAAGCCGGATTTGGATACAAAAAGATTTCCCAAGCTTTAAGCATACCAAGGAGCACTGTGCAAGCGATAATATTGAAATGGAAGGAGTATCAGGACCACAACAAATCTACGAAGACCTGGCCGTCCCTCTAAACTTTCAGCTCATACAAGGAGAAGACTGATCAGAGATGCAGCCAAGAGGCCCATGATCACTCTGGATGAACTGCAGAGATCTACAGCTGAGGTGGGAGACTCTGTCCATAGGACAACAATCAGTTGTATACTGCACAAATCTGGCCTTTATGGAAGAGTGGCAAGAAGAAAGCCATTTCTTAAAGATATCCATAAAAAGTGTTGTTTAAAGTTTGCCACAAGCCACCTGGGAGACACACCAAACATGTGGAAGAAGGTGCTCTGGTCAGATGAAACCAAAATCGAACTTTTTGGCAACAATGCAAAACGTTATGTTTGGCGTAAAAGCAACACAGCTCATCACCCTGAACACACCATCCCCACTGTCAAACATGGTGGTGGAAGCATCATGGTTTGGGCCTGCTGTTCTTCAGCAGGGACAGGGAAGATGGTTAAAATTGATGGGAAGATGGATGGAGCCAAATACAGGACCATTCTGGAAGGAAACCTGATGGAGTCTGCAAAAGACCTGAGACTGGGACAGAGATTTGTCTTCCAACAAGACAATGATCCAAAACATAAAGCAAAATCTACAATGGAATGGTTCACAAATAAACATATCCAGGTGTTAGAATGGCCAAGTCAAAGTCCAGACCTGAATCCAATCGAGAATCTGTGGAAAGAACCGAAAACTGCTGTTCACAAACGCTCTCCATCCAACCTCACTGAGCTCGAGCTGTTTTGCAAGGAGGAATAGGCAAAAATTTCAGTCTCTCGATGTGCAAAACTGATAGAGACATACCCCAAGCGACTTACAGCTGTAATCGCAGCAAAAGGTGGCGCTACAAAGTATTAACTTAAGGGGGCTGAATTATTTTGCATTGTGTCCCACTTGTTGTTGATTCTTCACAAAAAATTACAGTTTTATATCTTTATGTTTGAAGCCTGAAATGTGGCAAAAGGTTGCAAAGTTCAAGGGGGCCAAATACTTTTGCAAGGCACTATATTAGAAGCAATACTTAACTCTCCACACGGAGGAACAACTTGAGCAGAAATGGATGCAATCAGATACATCCACTGTTTGGGTATTTAGCAGTTGTCAGTCTCACTGGAAGGGGATATTCATTTATCCATGCTGTTTAGTGTGGATGAAGGAATCTTTTACATTTCTATGTGTGGATAGCTGGCTTTTGGTTTTGTGGCTTAGAAACATGAAAGGTGGTTGATAAGTCAGTTCTAGGTTTTAAGTTTAATAAGATGTCTTCTACAATGGACTGCTCTGTTTCTTTGGATTAACCTTCCACATAGCCTGAGTGTTAAGTGATTACAATATGCACATAATGCAAAGTGCTTTAATTATATACAGAACACTACACGAGAAAAGCCTTACAGTGAAAGAAATGAGATGAATAATACCTAAGCCTACACAGTCTATCATTTACATTTTCTTTGTTGAACACTGTACAAGATTTAAATGTCTTAAGTTGCATGAGTGTTATAAACCCATTTTGCCAAAGGTTGGCTGCTGGTTTGTTATGTGTTTCATTATACATTTAAAATGGCTGATATTTTATATCAAGTGTCTCAGCTAATTTCTGATTAAGGATTATGAAATGCTAATCGTATTTCTCTGCTGAAATGGAATACAAGACAGAAACCATTGTGGCATAGCGAACGAAAGTATAATTTTGCTGTTAAGTTCTAATCACTCCATTTTTATATCAACAACTAGAAAAGGCATACATTAAAGTCTGAAATGGAAATTTATGGTTCAGTTGATGTGAGGTTAAATTGACTAACAAGTACATATAAATCTTGGAGAGTCTAGTCTGCCAGGTTCTACCCCCGAGTCTTAGTATTGGCTCATCACTATGGCTGGCATCCTCACTAAACAATAGTGAGTTTTAACCACTTAAGCCCCGGTAGATTTTAACCCCTTCCTGACCAGGGCCTATTTTGCGATTCGGCACTGCGTGAATTTATCGGACAATTGCGCGGTCGTGCGACGCTGTACCCAAACTAATTTGATGTCCTTTTTTTCCCACAAATAGAGCTTTCTTTTGGTGGTATTTGATCACCTGTGTGATTTTTTGATCATGCGCTATAAACAAAAAAAGAGCGTCAATTTTGCAAAAATAACAATATTTTTCAAATTTTTTTATATGAAATTCCCCCCCCCCCAAAAAAAAATGTAAAAATCAAATTTTTTTTAACATTTTCGGCCAATTTGTTTTATGCTACATATGTTTGGTAAAAGTTATCGCGTTTACTAACAAAGGGAAAGATTTTTGTCATTTTTGTTGTTTTTTTTTTAACGCGTAATGGCAGCTATCTGCGTTTCTTTTTGTGGTACTGCGACATTGCGGCGGACAGATCGGACCCTTGACTGACATTTTTGACACTTTTGGGGCTACCAGTGACGTTTCTACAGTAATCAGTGCTATACATATGCACTGTTACTGTAAAATTACACTGGTAGTGAAGGGGCTAACTTTTTTTGAGAGGGAGGGGTTATGTGTGTCCCTAGGGGCGTGATTCTTACTGTGATTGGCTGTGGCTTGAGGTGTATGAACAGTGATCAACGGTCCTACATAGTAGAACCGTTTGATCACCATTCATACACAGGGGAGAATGACAGGCGGCTTTGTTTACATTAGCCGCCTGCCTTTCTCCCTCTGCACTGACGATTGCCGAGTGACCGGCGGACCCGATGTCCGCCGGTCACTCAGCGATCGTCGACATTAGCCGCCTGCCTTTCTCCCTCTGCACCGACGATCACCGAGTGACCGGCGGACATCGGGTCCGCCGGTCACACGCGCGGGGGGGTCCGTGACCATGCGGGAGCGAGCCTCCAGGGCGCGCGCTCGCTCCCTAGACCCTCACAGGCTAGCGACGTAGTACTACGTCGCTCTGCCTGTGAGGGGCTGACCGCCGCAGTAAATGGTCGTGCGGCGTTCGGCAAGTGGTTAAAAGGCTGGAGACTGAGATTGGGAAAAAGTCAGCTAAGGCAAAAGTTAGCCTCTCTTTGGCTATCAGAGCTCAATGGTTTTCCTGGTAGTATACTATTTTAACGCAAGAACCCACTGTCTGTAGTTTTTGGTGCAGGGAATTTTAGTGCCCAACAAAAGTTGAAAATCTGCCATGTGTCTTTAGGCTGACCTTAAACCCCACATTCAATCCCTGAAACATAACCTCTAAAATTACATTTTAAAACTTAACCTTGTATAACAATGATCTCCTAAAATGGACTTTCCATGGCAAACAGATGGTTTAGCTTTTTTTTTGCCAGCCCCCTGCTGCCCCAACACAAATGGTTTAGAAAGCCATCTGTAAAGAAACTATTTGGAAAAAAAATTACTTCAGCCCTAACCTCCAATCTTTCTAGGAGGCAGGGGGGACATCACCGTGCTGCTTGGCAGGGGTGAAAGATCAAAAATCTATTCTTGCATTGGGCTTAAGAACATTCTTGTGAGATTTCAGGCTTCCAGCTCCACCAGGAGACATCATCCCTGCGTCTCAGCAGCGCTAAAGATCGGGACTGAGGTAATCCATTGGTGTTGGGGTATAGGAGAGTGGCAGACTTTCCATTTGCCAGTAAAGGTTAGCTTTAAAAGGTGTGTAGCACATTTTTTTACTTACTGTATATTGTGGGAGTTTTCTTTTCAATTCTTGCCTGGAGATGCAGCAGGAGAGGAAATGTCTCCAAAAAAGGGGAAATTCCCCTCTTAGATCCTTGATCACGTGAACAGGAGGCCTCATTGAAAGGGTTTTCCCCATCGCCTACTCTGGTGACAGCTCAAAATTCTAGATTTCCAATCACTTTCTGTTGGAATGTACTTGATCATGCATCTTCTGATGACTTTTGGTTTTCAACAACAGTATCACTTTCACAATTAGTATGTAGCTATATATACAGGGATCAGGACGTGTGACGTCATCGTGCTCGGGACGCAGCGGCCATCTTTTTGGTTAGAAACCGAAGATTTTACATGCTCTGACGTTGCTCTGCAAATATATGAGTTTATCAGCCTGTTATTAATAAAATTTCACTTGAGTTCTAATATACTACTCTATGAGCGATTTTTCTATCTCTGGGGCTCCTTCTGGTTGTTCTCCTCTGGGAAACTGATTGTCCTGCTTTGGGGATCTGTAAATTTGGAGTACCATCTAACCCATGAGAGTGTGATCTGGGATTAAGGAGACCAGATGAGCCTGATGTGGGATATGTAAAAATGAAAATGCTCTGATGACATCGGCTGGATGGTAAGAGGCAGTGTGGTTGGTGATGTGTTGGTGGTGGTGTCACTTACTTGCCCGATCAGCTGATCTCTGCCTAAGGACTTCTGGACTTGCCTATAGCGTTGCACCTCCTTTTATTATATATACAGTACATTTCTCCGCTGCCCTATATCCAGGCTTTAGAGAAGGGTATAGACCCAAAACGAGTTGCCATAGCAATATTTCTGTAAGTAGTTCAATCCCTTCTCCGAGGACTCCCCAGGTAACCTAGGACACCACTAGTTGTGTCATCCATGAGCAAGTCCCTCGCTGTGGAGGTAACTCATAACAGAAAGATCTTTAACATATCCTGCCACTGACAAAAGGCTTTATGTCGCTGCAGCACTCCACGTTTTATTTCAGTGTATGTCTGCATGGTTACTTTCTTGTGTTTTTAAGCATTTTTACTATAGCGTATTTTATCTTTTTATCTTCTTCTGGCGCAAGGTTTGCATCTTTGCTTTTCTTCTGTTGTAAGAGAAGTCAGAGGCTGATTCAACCCACCAGGCTTCATCATTTTAAAGGCTAAGTTCACCTTTGTTCACTTTTTTTTTTCTAAAATCCAGCTCTCCTATGTACCAATATACCATTAATGTACTTCTTTTGCAAAAATAAAAAAGCTTTCCATTTACTCTACACACGCTTAACTCACTGTCCTCATGGCTGTTTAATAACACTTCCTATCTCCGGACTTGCCTTGCTAAATCTAGATAAAGACAAAATCCCTAATCCCCTGAGAAATGTAGTGGTCAATAAACCGTTGCCCGCCAGACTAATACTTGTAAGACATCTCCCTCGATTACTGCAATTAGGGAGATGGTAAACTTAGTTCAACAGTATTATTCATATGAGAAAATATATGCACTTGCATCAAATTCTCTAGGACCTGCAATGGATAGATGAAGCCCATGGGTAGACGCGTGTCACCCGCCTACTGTGCATTTTCAAAGACCTTTGAAAACGCCCAGTAGGCGGACGAAACGCATTGACGCCCCCCTCCGGTCCTGCCCTGACGCAATTGTCACTTCCGGTTACACTTCCTGGATCGGCCGTGGAACGCACGCCAACAGCGACGTCCACAACAACTTGTAGATTATACACTGCTCGTTTAATCATCCCATTTGTGAGTATGTTTTTCTCCGTTTGGAGTTTATTAATAAACTAATTGAAACGTACTTCACCATATGCGGTCCTTTGTTTCTGATTTGGGGTCCATGTTGGTGACTCGGGCCAGTTTTATCTAAACACCTGGTACAACGTGGCATTCCATAGGAGAAGTCCTTGTGCAATATCCCAGTGATTACAGGCTATTTCTACCTGCTGTTCTGATGAGTGGGGAACCTGGAGGGGTCACCGTCCCCCGGAGCACCTTATATTTTCATTTTGCACTGGAGCACTTTGGATTTTATTGATCACTTCTAATGAAAGGACTTTTTTCACTTAAATTGATTTATATACATTTCTATGAATATTATCACTTTGTGCACATTATATTTATTTTAATGTTTAGTTTTTAGCGCTATTTTAATTTTGTTTTTACAATTCTATCTAAGTTTTTACTTAGCGCAACAGCAGCTGCATCATAATTCACAATTCATTTATTTTATTCATTCACGAAGCGCGGGTTTAAATTAATATTTATACCTTACACTACATAATTGATAGTAGATCCAACAGAGGTTGTACAATCAGAATGTATACTGAATGGTGAGATTTACAGAACCAAGGACTTACTTCTCCTGTCCACATAGACTGTTATCTGATTGCTCAGTGCAGTCTGCCAAATGAAAAATCTATGCAAGATGAAAGTTAGGGTAGAAGAAAAAAAAATGGATGCCTTTGAAAACAGTGATCACTGAATGATTGCCTTTCATTTAAAAAAAGCATGCACCTAGAAGTGGGTGATAGGTAGAAGGGCAGATGAATCAGGGTGGGGGCTAATGAGGTCATCTGGTCAACTCCTTCCTGTGTCATGACCTATAGTCTGTCCAGGAAGTAAGGCAGAAGTAATGAAGAAGTGTTTTAAACAGCCATGAGGACAGTGAGGAAAGCATGTGGAGAATAAATGGAATGGATTCCATTGGATATATATATTTTTTTTTTTCAAAATAAGTAGATTAATGGTATCTTGGTGTATAGGGGAGATGGAATTTAGGGGGAAAAAAAAGGTGAACTTAGGCTTTAATCTCATATTTTAATCTACCTAACACGTTAAGCAAATTTCAGAATAGTGTTTCAGGACCCATGTCATCTTACCTTATTATTAGAAATAATAAATCTAACATTCAGTTGAATACTTGCTTGAAAAAACGGTTACTTTTAACTTCTTCCTTCCCACGCTATACCTGAAAGACGGCTACAGCGTGGGCCTAAATTGTGGGGAGGGTGTCCATTTACATCCTCCCATGCATGAGCTACCTGCTCTGTGATCAGCAAGTCCATGAGACTTACCTATCAGTGCCTTTCAGTGCAGCCCATAAGTGCCCATCAGTGCCACCCATCAGTGCCACCTATGAGTGCCCACCAGTGCCACCTTATCAATGTCCATCAGTGCCACCTTATCAGTGCAGCCTATCAGTGCCCATCAGTGCAGCCTATCAGTGCCCATTAGTGCAGCCAATCAGTGCCTATCAGGGCCCATCAGTGCCGCCTCATCAGTGCACATCAATGAAGAAGGAAAATTGTAATGAGTGAGAGAAAAGAGAGAAATTGTAGCGCTCAACAAAATATATATGTATATATCACTTAATTAGTCAGTAACATCGTGCAGATGAAATTGTGCAAATAAAAGTCTCTGGTGTCCAAAACAATTGGGTCAATCAAAACGGCCAACACTGGAAACACAGACTTGATAGGAGTGATTCCTTACAAAGCCTTCACCTCCACACGATCACCCAGTGAGATGTGTATAAATACCGCTTACCAGACCCACTGGACCCCTTAATTACAGGGGGTCAAACCTGCCCGGTATGGTGTGTAGAGGAGAGTTAGGCTGTGATCAGTGTGGGGGAAGGGGGGTGGTGTGGCCCCTGTGAAGGAGTAAGTGGTGGCCCCTGTAGAGAGGAGGGGGAAGTTGTGTCCTATATTTCGGAGGAAGGGCTGGGTGTGTGCATTGCTGGGGAGGACGCCCAGGAGAAATGGGATGCACAAGATGCTAATGTGAATTACACAGCGTGTTTGACCCCCTGTAATTAAGGGGTCCAGTGGATCTGGTAAGCGGTATTTATACACATCTCACTGGGTGATCGTGTGGAGGTGAAGGCTTTGTAAGGAATCACTCCTATCAAGTCTGTGTTTCCAGTGTTGGCCGTTTTGATTGACCCAATTGATTTGGACACCAGAGACTTTTATTTGCACGATTTCATCTGCACGATGTTACTGACTAATTAAGTGATATATGCATATATATTTTGTTGAGCGCTACAATTTCTCTCTTTTCTCTCACTCATTACGTTTTTCACGTTTATGTAGCAGCTTGCATTGTGGGAGAAATCCCACCTCAAATCACGTCTTTATTTCATTATTTATTTATTCATTTGGGCAGTTTTTGGTATATTTACCTTTTTTTCTCACGAAGGAGGAAAATTACCTGTTTGCAAAATTTTTTATCATTTTTTTTCTTTGTTCAGCAAAAAATAAAAACCCCAGTAGTGATTAAATACCACCAAAAGAAAGCTCTATTTTTTTGAAAAAAATGTAATTTGGGTACAGTGTTGCATGACCGCACAATTGTCATTCAAAGTGCAATAGCACTAAAGGTGAGAATTGGCCTGGGCAGGGAGGGGGTTTAAGTGCCCGGTAGGCAAGTGGTTAATAAAACTAATTTTACAACTGTAGCACAAAGTTCCAAACTCTTCAACATGTAATATTTTCTCAGCCATTGTTTTCTTCTGTTGGCTCCACCAAGTTCGGTCGATCATTAGTTAAACATCCAAGCTTGCCTTCAAGCTTTAACAAAATACGACCTGCAATGTATGTATATAACCAAAGGCACAATGGTGAGACTCCTATAATTACTTCTAGTCAGTGCAATCCAATTGGCAGCTGTAATTGCTTTCCCCTAGCAGTCAGAGATGGTTACACAGCTGGTGTGTATAATTTGTCTGAAGTTTGCCAGAAATCAGGTGTTTGTTGTATATATATACCTACTTGGGGAAGAAAATAGTTTAAAGTCAGTTGAAGCTACAGTTCTATTTCTAAAGGGAGTTAAAGAAAGAAAAAAAAAAATCAGCCAGAAAGATGCATTGCTTTTCGATAAAGTTGACTGACAGTGTGAATGTTGGTGTCAGGAACGTTTTTAAGGACAGTGTGACTGTAGAGTAGAGAGCATTCACTTAAAAAAATGACTGTGTACTTAGTTTATTATTTAACCACTTCTGGAAGATTTTTCCCCTTAATGACCAGGCCATATTTTGTGATTCAGCACTGCGTTAATTTAACAGGCAATTCCGTGGTCCTGCGATGTTGTACCCAAATAAAATGTATGTCCCTTTTTCCTCACAAGCATTTTAGGCCAATTTGTTTTCTGCTACATATTTTTGGTAAAAAAAATAGCAATAAGCGCATTTTGATTGGTTTTCTCAAAAGTTATCGCATCTACTAACTACGGGAACGATGTATGTCATTTTTTTTTTACTAGTAATGGCGGCAATCTGCTTTTTTTTTGCGGGACTGCAACATTGCGGCAGACAGATCGGACCCCTAACTGACATTTTTGACACTTTTGGGGGTACCAGTGACATTACTACAGTAATCAGTGCTAAAAAATATGCACTGTTACTGTAATAATGACACTGGCAGGGAAGGGGCTAAAACTGTGGGTGATCAATGGGTTAAATGTGAGCCTAGGGGAGGGATTCTAATTGTAAGGGGGAGGGGCTTATGGAATGACCATAGAGACTTGTGATCCTATATAGAAGGATCACAGGAGCTCTGTGATCATTCCAGAGTGGGGAGCGATCGCGGGTGTCAGGTGGCAATCGGAGCTGCCTGCCCTATGCATCGGAGTCCCCGCTGCTGAGTGGGGGTGGGTGCATGTCGCCAGCGGCGAGTGAGCGCTCGCCCCCTAGCTGCCAGCGCGCGACCAATGTAGCCCTATGTCAGTTTGCGCAGGAGGGCCAGCCTGCCGCAGTATATATGTGGGCGGTCCAGAACCGGTTAAGGTGGAGTTGTGCTTATATTGAAAAACCAAAGTTTTCAAAAAAATAAAAACTTTAAAAAAACTTTAAAAAAATTAAAAAAAAACAAACATTGGAGTGGATTTTATATCGGGATAGAGCATGTTCACTTTGCAAAGTGTTTAATGTTAGCATAGTGAATAAGATGCAGTCAATTGGCTGTACTGCAAACAGCCTCCCGGAGTCCTGCAGTGTACAGATGTCCCATGGAAATCAATGGAGTTCAAGCACACATGTGCAGCATGAAGAGAAGGTGACCACAACGTTTCTTTGGTAAGGCTAATGCTGGGAAATGATTGATAATGCTGCGCCAGGCACAATGGCACAGCAAACATCAATGGATTTTTGGAGGAAGGTAAGTATTTTACCAAACTGGCTGTGCTCAGTGGGTGGAAGATGGAAATCAATTAAGGGAAAACTTCACTAATGGTGAAGTTGACCTATTACCCTTTCACTTCCACAGCAGTAAGTACTACGACGCAGCAGGATTGTGATTTAAACAAACTAACGATCTTAATTTAGACCAGTGTTTCTCAACCTTTTTTAAGTCAAGGCACCCTTTAAAATTATGGGCAATCTCGAGGCACCCTCCAAAATTATGAACAGTCTTGAGGTCCCCCATTCTAAAATGTAAAAACTATTCCTATAGTTTTACATAATGCAGCAACATCAATACACGTAGGACACCCAACGTTAAAGGTGATTTATTCTTCTGAATACACTTTTGCAATCTGGTACTGACTACTATTCCAATGTTTCTCTTTTCCCTCAGCTTTTTTCCATCACTTAGCTAATGAGACCACAAAGCTGATAGAGAGAGGCAAGGGAGGGTCAAACAAGGATGATATGCAGGCAACTGATATCCTCCTTATCAGCCAATGATGTCATTAGCTGATAAGGAGGATGTCAGCTAATTATGTCATTGGTCGTTAGGAGGTTGTCAGCTAGAAGGTTATAAGTATGTACAATAAAAACCTGTGGCTTTGTGTAACTAAAAGGCAGGTTTCTTCCATTCACCGGCTTGTATACAATTTTGGGGCAATTTTTAGGCATTTTGCCAAGGCACCCCTGAAGAAACCTCAAGGCACCCCAGGGTACTTGGGCACTCCGGTTGAAAAAGGCTGATTTAGACTTTGCAATATAAGTGTTGCGCCTTCACCAGGTTTAAAATAATAAAGATTTTATACTTGTCTGCTCTCTGTATGATATATTAAATGTTGCTTACCTCTTCTTCTGGAAGTTCTCCACCAGCGCTATCAGATTCTCCCTGATCCTAGGGCATGCACTTTCTTGAAATGGGGTATGTGCATCTATAGACATACAGCACCGGTAAGCTATGACCCCGCTCCCTCCTCATAGGAGTTGGCCTATGGCTCCCGTTGCCCTCTGTGTCTCCTCTGAAAGCAGAAATTGAATGGATAGGTGCTGCAGCCAAGACAGTGTGGAGTAGTGACATGGACTTAAGTACGTGTTTAGGGATGGGGCTGGATAGGGCAGGTAGTGGGGATTTTTTTTTCTTTTAATAAAGAGAATGCATTAAGGTAAAAAACTTTAGACTTTAGAACTACTATAAGGTAGATTGATAAATGTGCACTCTAAATCTGTTTGAAAAGCTTTTGAGTTCCTACCCAGGACATTCTGGCTTGCAGTTGGCCTTCATCATGGCTTGCTTTAAGCTTCTTTCCATTGACTTGTACAAGGGAAAAATGAGTTCTGACTCACACAAAGGCCCATGTACTTCATTGCAATTGCATCCGGAATTCACACTGGTGCATACATAATGCATATGACCTCATATTATGTAAGTCAGCAGCATTGTTCATTCAAATACAGAATTTGGCTGTAATTGAGAAAGCAAACGTAATTTTACGCAGATGAATGTTACTCATAGACCACAAGTAACTCATAGCAATAAAAAAAGGAGAAGCCTCCGTCCTTGTGAAAAGAAATGTCTACTTCCATTCTCTTTCCTACAGAAACAAAGTAACTAAAATGCTAATTAAACGTTAGGACTGAGCTATTTAGTACTGGAC
This sequence comes from Pelophylax lessonae, assembly GCF_965119305.1. Classification (NCBI taxonomy): domain Eukaryota; kingdom Metazoa; phylum Chordata; class Amphibia; order Anura; family Ranidae; genus Pelophylax; species Pelophylax lessonae. The sequence goes on from NC_138773.1 coordinate 288,983,741, forward strand.
GGCGGGTTCACGGAATCACCGGCTGCTTTCATAAAATTACCAGCGCCTTTTATCCCGGCACACAATGACTGAAAGAAAGTGCAATGAGTAGCGGTGTGTTACGTTTATTTCAATAGCGTAAATGGAGACTCTCTTTTTTCCCTTTGTGCTTTCTGAATTCAAATAACACTTTAACTGTAATGAATTTATGAATATCAATGCCGCTGTCACTGAGCCTTTTTAGGTATGCAAACTAATTGGTAAGTTTGTCTAGGAAATTATTTTATCTTTTTTTATTTATTAAGGGGAACCTGTCACAATTGGGGTTATGCGAGACTCACTGCACATCAAATTAAATTATTTGGCAGTCCTACTTATAAAGGGTTTAGTTTTGCCTTGTTATTGATCTTCAATTTCCTTATCTGAATCTGATACTTTATTTGGAATTATGGGCACATCTGTTGCTGTCTATCCTTGCCCAGCCCTGGTCTGCAGGAACAGATTAAAAAAAAAAATAAAATAAATACATTTAAAAATACCTCGCAAAAAAAAAGAAAGAAAAACACACATAAAAAACCCCTAAAAAAATAAATAATAATTAAAAAAAAACTCAGGCTCGATGGACCACTTGTCCTTTTTTCTGCCATACCTTTTCTATGTTTCTACTCATTCCGATATATATTTTACATTTTTATTTGATAAATTTACGCAATAATAAAGCTGATCTCTAACCAGTGACTGCCCCCCCCCCCTGCATTTTACACTTCATCTCCCTTTAGTAAAGTAGAACTATAGGCAAAACTCTTTTTTTTTTACTTAGGATAGTGTAAGGAAGGGTTATAACCCATGTCAGATTTTATTTAATTATTTGTGTTGTGTCTCATTCTGAAGACTTCCCTTCACTTCCTGTTCCATAGCCAAAAAGGAAGTGAGAGGAAATCCCTGAAAATTAAGGGAATCTCCTGGGGACTCCCAGGTCACCAGAACTAGTGTCTCCATTGGAAGAGTTCTACTCTATTACTTTTCTGGAGACAACCCAATATTTGGTATTTTCTTTACTTCCACTTTCAGTGATAATGGTAAACAGGACATTCGTGGGGAGCTTTATATTCTATAAATAACTGATTGGCTGAGGTAGAGATCATGACATCATCTGCCCACCTGTCCACCCCAGCCAATCAAAGGAAGCTTTGTATTAATTCATAGAATACAACTCTTCCCATTGTCAGGAAATCTAAACAACTAATCATGACAGCAATACCAACTATTTATTTAATGTAAGACAGTGCCTCCGCCCTTCCGACGTGCCAATTAGCTAAAAATAGATTCTTTAAATATACACTACACTGATTTGTTTAAGTTCCTAGGTTACTGTGTATATATTTTTAGCACAATAAAATGATCAGTGAAAGTATGGATTACATAACCATAAAATAAATGGCAATTTATTCAATGTCAAGTCACTTCAATCATTTATACATCTGAGCAAGGTCCATAAAGACATGGATGAGCACATTTGGGGTGGAGGAACTGACCTTGACCCAATAGAACACCTTTTGAATGAATTAGAGAAGAGACTGCGAGCCAGGCCTTCTCTACAACACCCGTGTCTGACCTCACAAATGCGCTTCTGGAAGAATGGTCAAAAAATCGCATAGACACACTCCTAACCCTTGAGGACAGCCTTCCCCCAAAAGGTTGAAGCTGTTATAGCTGCAAAGGGTGGGCCATCTCAATATTGAACCCTACAAACTAAGACTGGAATGCTGTTACAGTTCATGTAAGGCAGGCATCCCAATACTTTTGGTAATATAATTAGGCATAGTCATCACTATTTAAGAATGCAAGTAATTTTGACTATACCGGTGTTCCGTGAGAATTACCTACCCCGTGAGAATTACCTACCCCCCGTCACTTCCGGCCAGGAACAGCTGAGCAGCGCAGCAGTGCGCATGCTCACAGGGCCGGATACCTAAAGGGACAACAGAGGAGCAGACTAGTGCGCATGCGCACTAGTTTGAAAATAGCACAGTGTACCGTTGAAAAAACATACCCACGCGGCGGTTAAATAAAACAGCGGGGCTGCAATACGAATCATCTCCGCTCGTGTGCCTGTCACTTCCCTGATCTCGGCAAGTAAATATAAAAGCGGCTGGCGTCTCCGTGATTTATGTTTACATACACCCGCCGCCGCTTTTATATTTAGTTGCCGAGATCAGGGAAGTGACAGGCACACGAGTGGAGATGATTCGTATTGCAGCCCCGCTGTTTTAATGTAAGCGCTGCATTCCATACAGTGCCGTGAACCGGAAGTGACGAGGGGTAGGTTTTTCTCACGGGTAGGTAATTCTCACGGAACACCGGCAGACAACAATGTCCACTTTAACCACACCCTCTTCTTGAATTCTCTGCAGCTGAATACATGGAAAGTGTTTAGACTACTAGTTATGCTGATGCTGCTCAACTTAATTACTTAATTCCTTGGGTTGGGGATGGTACCTTTGAATATGATTTAGTGCCAAAATTTACTTGTGCAAAACTATGAAACCCACATTCATTTGGATTCATATGTGAGAGAAAATGTTGCAGTGTAGATATTAAATAATACTTTACAAAGCAAAATAGTTGTGGATTATAGGACCTAGGATTCGCAAGGCTGCTCACAATAGAATCTGACTAGTAGGGAGGGTCTGGATTAATGATGGAGAATTTAGATGATGTACAGATGATGAGTTTCCCTGCGGGGACCCATAGAGGATATTCTGAGAATTTAAAAGTGCACGATCGCTAGAGCCCTTAGTTCGAAAGAGTGTCCCTTTTTCTTTCTGAACTTTGCCTTTTATTCCAAAAATTCCCATATCTAAGGACTAGCCTAAAAGGTGAAGTCCAAAATATTTACCCACATCTGATTGGAAGGCATTTTTATTGATTACGCAACTGTTTATTTAGGTGCTGAATATACCTGTCCACCAGATGGTGCTCTAGGACCAGGAATTCCTGTTAAATTAGATTTACTCAAAACAACCTGATTTGGGATGTTGTATGTTTATCCATGGTTTAATTCCATATATAGTACCCTTATAATGGAATGGATGAGGTCACCGGTGGGTATAATATTACTTGTGATCTTAATCTTTTTATGTGCTTTCATTTTAATTATGGAATATTTGCTAAACATGGGCAACTTATCAAGATAACAATTTTGAGGTAATAATTATTGAACCCTAAAAGGACATCTGGGTAAGTAGCACATCATAATTTTCCCCCTCACTTCTGAATCATTCATACTATGAAATCATATTTTTTTCTAATTTTTACGTTTTAGAACAATGCAGTACATACTGTATACTTGATAACATTATTCTTATCATGACTGAGTCCTTTATATGGTATGATGCCCTGTATATAAGTAAAATAATTGCTTCATAGTTTTAACACTTAGTTTTTTTTTACTCTTTAAATGGTATCCAGGAGATCTGAATTAATTTTGTTTTATATTGAAATTGTTCACAGTCTATCAGAATAGTAGAATCAATTCAGTTCACTTTGATTTGACCTCTCTCCATGTATTTATTTACTTTTTATTTGCATTTGCAGTGAATTTTTTGAGAGTTTTCTTTTGTTAATAGTTTGTGATGCACAAGCTCAGTTTGTTAGCAGTTCCTTATCCTTGGACAATGAGAACAGCTGAGCATGCGAAGACTGACGTTTCTTGTCATGCTAGAGACATCGAGAATAGACTTTGTATTTTCCAAATGATAAGCTAGTTGTTATATGTTTGAATAGCAAATATATTCATTGTTCACCAGCAGTTTTCAATGACCTTGGCTTGTTTGAATTGCGCTTAAGCTTTTCTACATGTCAATCTTTCAAGGTCCTTAGATTGGAAGAACTGAAATCCAATGAATAAAAAGGACAGGTCAGGGACAGTAAGGCTAGAGGGGAAAGGGCTAGATCAGAGGTAGGCAATCTTTGGCCTTCTAGCTGTTGAGGGACTACAAGTCCCATGAGGTATTGGAAGACTCTAACAGCCACAGGCATGACTCTCACATGGAGAAGCATGATGGGTTTTCTTGTTTCACCACAGCTGGAGGGCCAAAGTTTGCCTAGCCCTAGACTAGATGATCTTGGACGTCATCCAGCCACGAAATGGGGCTGGTGCTATCTGACTTGTAATGTGAGAAGCTCACAGTGTGCAGTGAAATCGGAGTGAGCTATTTCAGTGCAAGAGATGATCCTCTACAACTGTGCAAAACTAGAAATAAAGCTGGAGTTTACCTTTTAGTTTTAGGTTAACTGGGGTGGTAGGGATAAAGGGACAATATATGATGGAAATGGGCTCAATGGTGTATTCTTTCACTTTGCCTTGCATTGTTAAGGAACATAGAGTTCACAAATATTTTAACACAGTTTTATTGTGCATTGCGACATTTTTGATTACGTTATTTCAAAAATCCTCACAGCAAACAGAAAACTTGCCAACATGACTTGCTCATTTCCATTCGAGATACAAAGAAAGTCTAGACGGGATTTCAGAGCTAAAGCTGTTGTAGGGCAGGTTTTTGTTTTCCTCCTGGACACGATCAATTACTTTAATTCTACCCCTGTACATCAGACACATCGCGCTGCCCAACTGTTCCTGTCACAGAGGAACACAATGTGGGGAATATCCGCTGCTTAGCGGTTGATGCAATCACACTAGCTGAAACCTTGGAATCTTCCCGTAAGATTGGTAAATCCCATCAGGTTTGAAAACTGCCAGGTCTAATTAAGGCACCTCTGCTGCATCGTCAAACAAAGTCCAAATTTCTTCTTTTAATTTATTTAGAGGTAATTTATTTTGACTGAGTGTATTTTTTTTTGTTATTACCTCCGAGGTTTATCTACAACAGGCAATGTGTTTCACCTTTGAAGACCTTATGTTTCCCGCCCCAGGCAAAACAATTTGTATCTGGAGCCTTCTCAATTGACAGTCATTTTCCAAGGATTATTGAGAAAATTATATTTATATTGATTTGTTAACGCAATAATCCAAACAAATAATCAGCCAAGCGCTCACTCCGAAGGGGAAGACTGGCGTGCTGCTCTCCTCAGGCAGGGAACTCCAAACGGATGCATAAAAGAAAAGAAAAGGAGGCGCAAACACCTAGTGCATTACCCGTGGTACTGTTAAAATTGGTTTAATAAAAATGCTGAATGCATACTCACAAACATGAAGAATAAAAATCGTATTGCAAATTCCCGTCACCCATGTGTTGGACCATGTCCTGGAAATTGCGACCGCTAACGCGTTTCGGGAGTCAAGCTCCCTTCCTCAGAGCTCTTTCAGCATTTTTATTAAACCAATTTTAACAGTACCACGGGTAATGCACTAGGTGTTTGCGCCTCCTTTTCTTTTCTTTTATATTGATTTGTTACTTAAAGGATATTTCCATCCCATTCTGCAAATGTTTTTTTTGTAAATGAAAAGGCCATTCATTTAAAAGATGTGTCTGTAATGGATGAGGTCCTGGAAAAGATCTGAGTTTTAATGTGAATTCAATTCAGTGGATGTTTGAAGCTGAACTCCAGGCAGATATAAAAGACACAGATTTATGCAGCTCTGTATTCATTATTAAATAAGGAAAACCACCATGAGACCCTAACATTTCCCAGAATAATATCCCTATAAAGGTCAATACTTTGCTCTGTTACTGCCCAATTTGTCAAACACCAATGATTCTTCCATGGCATGAATGTGTTTACTCAGGCACCACCTGTTGTAGGGTGACAACTGTACCCCAAATATATCTAGTGGAATTTAGTTACATTCAAATTGACTTGTTCTACAATGTTAAAGATGTTTTGTAGCTTATCCAAGCCACTTTGTTCTGCTTCATCTGTATGTAATTTTTCTGCTACAGAACAGTCAGAAACACATGACGAAACACATGGCGAGGATTACATAGCTATCTTTTAAAACCCAGAATAACTTACTGTGGGCCTCTGAGTACTGTGACTTACTGTATTGCTGAGGGCTGCAAAGTAAGCTGATGCTCTAAAAAAACATGTTTCTCAATAAACCATGTCCTTTAGGGACATTAACCTTCCATTCACAGTAGCACAATTCTTATGGTATACTTTTTTAGTCCACAGAAATCATCCCTGACCCTGAAAGGGCTAGGTCTTGTGTTTCCTCCCAGACCAAAGGTTCCTAGTCCTCTCCTACCATGAAAATACTGTACATATTAAGGCCAGTTTACTCACCATTATGATTTTGATTGGAAACAAATGTTAACAGCAACCCTCAAATTTTCCACTCGCCTGTTCGCATTTTACGAGTGGAAAATGATTGAGGGTTAGTGTGGCGCTGCCTCGGGAGCCATTCTGCCAGTGATCACCCAGGGGAAGAGAGGGGAGAGGAAGAGGAAAGCCGGCAGAATAATCACAGAGCGGGGATCGCCCTGCTGTAACAGCTTTCATTTGAAATGCCAGGCACTCATCTTCACACACAGCACTGACTCCTGGCCCGGCAGAACAGAACACCGGTCTAGTGACGACTATCATAGGAGCCAATCCAAGAGGCAGGACTGTGTGTGACAGTGAATGCCCGACAATTCAAATGAAAGCTGTTACAGCGGGGCGATCCCCACTCTGTGATTATCCAGCCGGCTTTCCTCTTCCTCTACTCTTTCTTCCCCTGCACTGGTCAGGCTGCATTGATGAGCAGAGTTGAGGCTGCATTGATGGGCAGAGGTGAGGCTGCATTGAGGGGCACACGTTAGGCTGCAATATTGGGCACAGGTGAGGCTGCATTGATGGGCATAGGTGAGGCTGCATTGATGGGCACAGTTGAGGTTGCATTGATGGACTCTGGTGAGGCTGCATTCATGGACACTGGAGAGGGGACATTGATGGACACAGGTGAGGCTGACTTGATGGGCACAGGTGAGGCTGCATGGATGGGCACAAACTAGGCTGAATTTATGGGCATTGATGGGCACTGATCAAGCTGCACTGATGGGACACAGGTGAGGTTGCATTATTGGACACTGGTGATGCTTCTTAATGGGCACAGATGAGGCTGCATTGATGGGCACAGGTGAGGCTGCATTGATGGGCAAAGGGGAGGCTGCATTGATGGGCACTGATGAGGCTGCATTGATGGGCACTGATAAGGCTGCATTGGTGGGCACAGGTGAGGTTGCATTGAAGGGCACTGGTGAGGCTGCATCGGAGAGCACTGGTGAAGCTGCATTGATGGGCACTGATCAGGCTGCACTGGTGAGGCTGCACTGATGGGCACTGATAGGCTGCATTGATGGGTAATTATAGGCTGCATTGATGGGCACTGATGAGGCTGCACTGATGGGCACTGATTAAGTTGTTAATAATATTTATTTTTGTAACTTCCGCATTCATGCAAAAACATTTAACAGTGTCATTTTATGAGATCATTTATGAGGGCAAGTTTAGGGGTGGAATTAGGGGCAGGGAAGGTTAGGGGTCGGGTGGGGCAACTTGTGGCGAGTAACCTTAAGGCCTAGCTAGTAGCTCAGGACTTGAACATTGGAGCCCTGTTAACAGGATAGGCACATACAAGCCAATGCAGACAGTATCCTTGGCTGGGGGTTTTTAGTACCGCAAGCAATAGTGCCAACCATTTAGTTACCATGCTGTCTCAGATTTATCCTTTTCAACTTGAATTTCATTCACTAAAACATTTATTGCTTATGACACAAAAACGGTAATATGCTGACCACAAACGACTAGAGATAATACAAAAAAAGTTAGAAAATGTGTGATAAACATTTTTACAACTTGTCTTAATATGTGTGTGACCTCATTTACACTCTGTTAATTAATGACAGTTTAATCTACTAAAGTATGCTGAACACATTGAAATAGAGTTGAGTAATAGAGGCTGTTCTCTTAGGCAGCCCAAAGATGGGGTATATGCAATTTTCTATTCATCAGAAGGAAAGAAAATTGCTTGATCCCCCATCAACACAATCAGTATTGATGGGGGAATCCCTCCTGCAATGCTGTCTCCTGCTCGCGGGGAGCATGTGGAGCCTTCCTGCCAGCAGGACACAATGTTCACTACCGGCCAGCTTTAGCAAAGAGAATGTCCACTTTAAAAGATTGTGCTCGCTTTGAAAATTAATGGTAGTAAATAAGGTGAATATGTATTACTTTGAAAACTCAATCATGCTCAAATGGAAATTGAAAAAATAGGAAGAAACTGAATTTTTGCTAGCACATCCGGGAAAGTCCCACAGCTAGGTGCTCTTCCGAGTGATGCCGCATCCCAGGCTGCATCCTGGAATCATAGTTTCACCCTTATTTGAGTTGCTGAGCATTTGCAGTAGGAGATAGTAGGAACTCAAGTAATCGAAGACATGAATGGGCAGTAACCACATAATTAAGGGCAAGGTCACCTATAAAACCATCTGTACAGGTGATTCTAGCAGCAATCTTTGTTTAGACAGAGCCTATTTAAGGCCCTGGCTCCAAGACTTGGCACACATTTTGCGTGTGGGTAGTGTAGGGACAGGTCAACTGTCTGAAAGGAACAGTGATTAGTGGAAAGGAGAGGTTACATATGACTAGGGAAAGGATAGAGGCTTGCCATCCTTCTGGAGACCTCCCCATTTGGTCTAGGACTGGCCAGGCTGCATTCCATCCTTCAAGATGCTCATCTGAGACTTGTTCTTCATCTGCCATGAGTGTTCCCGTTGAATTACTGGATTCCGCATAATACTAGCTCCTAATACAAGGATGCGTGGAATGCATGCCAAATATACACATGGTGTCTCTGGTTATGCTGGTACTTATATAGCGCCATCATATGCTGAGCCTGTCAACAGTGTCATCTTTACCCCTTGCATGTGCGCTCCCCTAATGCTGACAAGAGGAGAAGATTTTGTTGGAGTCCCTGCCTGTGATTTCCAGAGTTGTATAAAGTACTCGAAACCCATACTTGAGTAAAAGTACAAGTGCTTGATCAAAAAGTGACTTGAGTAGAAGTGGAAGTGCTTGATCAAAAAGTTACTTGAGTAGAAGTACTAAAGTATTCAACATTTTTTGTACTTAAGTATTGCAAATAGTTTTTTTAAAAAAATTTTGCTACTCAAGTACTGAAAGTAAAAGTACCAGTAGTTTTGAAAAAAAAATTGCTACTCAAGTACTCAAAGTAAAAGTACAAGTACTGTGTTATGTAGTTATTAAAGAAAGAAATCAAAAGTTTGAACATCATATTGTTTTTTATTATTTCAAATGCAGCTTTTATTTATACATACAGTAGCTTTTATTTTTGTATGCGCTGATAATACACATGTTTAGAGCTTCATGAAACCTGCCATCTACTGTTCTGGCAGTGGTAATTTTATAATTGTAACGAGTAACTATGCAGCACAAAAAAAAAATATCGGAGTAGAAGTATTGAAATCATTGAAAAAATGTAGTGAAGTAAAAGTGAAACTAGGAGAAAAAAATTCTACTCTAGGAAAGTACAGATACCGCATTTCGGTACTTAAGTACAGTAGTGAAGTAGTTCTACTTAGTTACTATACATCTCTGGTGATTTATGGTACAAGGCTCATTAATAGCCACCTGTTGGTGAGTGCAATTCTAAGGGGAGTGTTCATTCACGTGGTGTGGTGGAAGTGGCACCGAGGTGGAACATCTGATAGTGTCAACATATGAATCATCACTTTTGAGCTGTCACTCATTTGCTTCTTTGAAGTGGTCCATCACCACTCGCATGAATTTATAACTTTTGTGATGGTGGATTTTGGTATTTAGACTGATGCTGTTATTACTTTATTCATTATAATACAAGTTATGTTCTCTGAAATCAGAGTCTGTGTGTTTACTGCTGCTGCCCCACACTTCACCTCCCCACAAATACGTTTAGAACAAGAGCAAAGGATCAATTTAAAGGACAAAGATAGGTAATAATAGGTATGTCTAGACCTCCTCTTTCAAATTTGAAAAAAGTAAATGAGTTTAAAATCACTTTAACTGCAGGCTAGGAATTTAAGCCCATCAGGACTGTGTAAATGTCAAAACTGGATGGACAGAAATGCAAAACCTTTGGCATGTGAAACATTTCCCAAATGTATTTTTAAACAATGTACTTAGCTGTTTGCCTAGAGTCCCCCTTTAAGGTTTCTTGTACAGCTTTTCATTGGATCATTCTCTTCTATAATCTCGATTAAAAAGCAATTCTTTATTTTCTGTTTGTCTTTTTTGTAGAGCTGCAATCAACGTGTCAGAAGCAGAACTGCCAATACAGATGTGCACTGAGCAGAAACAGCACGCAGTGCTACTGTCGAGATGGCTACGAGCTGGGAGCAGACAGGAAAAGCTGTATAGGTAGGAGAGTTGGCTGTGTGCAAGATTACCACCTTGCTCATTCATCTGTGTCTGGGATACATTCACCACTTGGCACTTACATGAATCATATTGCATCACAAGGGTGCCTGAGCCTCTCCTGTCACCGTCTTGGCATCGCCCGTGTGCGATTTAGTAAATATCAGCTTGATCATTTCCATCGCTTCCATGCATCTGCTGCTATTTACGATGACTGCAATAGCTATCCAGAAATAAAATAAAAAAAGAAAAAATATGCCGCAGTCTTCTCTGAAATCTAACACCTAGGCATCGGTGCCTATAAAATGCCTCCATTGATTTTACAGCTTTTATAAATAGCTAGAAAACTGGCAGAAGGCAGCAGATCGGCACTCGCAAGGCAAATGATGCTGTTTTGTGTGTTAGGCCATCTTCTCCATCTGCTGCTCTCTCACATTGATTAGATGAATAGCCCTTAAAGGGATCTATTTATCCCTAATAGATATATACCGATATCTCCCAGAGTAAGGTCATCTTATTTTAATTGTAGAAATCGTATTAGTTGCACTGCTTTTTAAACATCTGTCCCCTATATCAGTGTTTCTCAACCTTTTTTTTTAGTCAAGGCACCCTTTAAAAATTATGGACAGTCTTGAGGCACCCCATTCTAAAATGTAAAAATGATTCTAATAGTCTTACATTATGCAGCAACATCCACAAGTCCAAGTAGGACACCCAACGTTAGAGGTGATTTATTCCTCCAAAGCAAATACACTTTTGTAAACTGGTACTGACTCGTATTCCAATGTTTCTCTTCTCCCTCAGTTTTTCAGCTAATGTGAGGGGCAGGGAGGGTCAAACAAAGATGCTATGCAGGCGACTGACATCCTCCTTATCCACTGATTATGCCAATGGTCATTAGGATGCCAGCAGCTAGAAGGTTGTAATTGTGCACAATGAAAAAGTTTTTTTGAAAACGATTTTTGGGCAATTTTTAGCCATTTTGCTAAGGCACCCCTGTAGAAACCTCAAGGCACCCCAGGGTGCCTGGGCACACTGATTGAAAAAAGTTGCCCTATATTGCCAAGTTTTTCTATGTTACACTAAGCTAGTAATCGTGATGGAAAAACACGGTACAGCAAAACATTTGTGGACACCTCACCATCACACCTATACTTTATAGCAAAAGTAGGAGGATACACCTCTAAATTATTAAGCTCAGCTGTTTCCAATGAAGGGTACTGTTGATGCTATATGGGATACAAAGACATTTTGAGACAAGTGCGCACTTCTAACCTTGTGGTAGCAGTTTGGGAAATACCTATGTGCACAAAGTCAGCTCCATAAAGACATATTTTGATGAGTTTGATGTGGAGGAACCCAAGTGGCCTTCACAGATCCTTGGCCTCAGCCCTACTAAACACCTTTAGGATGAACTGGAATCCTGATTGTGAGCAAGGTCTTCTCATCTAACATCAACACCTGACCAGACAAATGATCTTTTGGGTGAATAGGTGCATATTCAGAGTGTGAAGCCATAGTTTTGGAAAGGGTTGTCTAAGATGTCCTCAAACTCATGGTCATATAGTAAATAAATGAAAAAAATATATACATATACACATACAGTCTGTGAAGGTTCTGGTTTTTCCGGTTCATGGCATTTAGTCACATTTACATGATTTGTTCTGTAATGTTGAAATGTTGGGATTGATTTACTAAAGGCAAATAGACTGTGCACTTTGCAAAGTGCAGTTGCACTCTACAAGAGCAGTTGCTCCAAAGCTTAGTAAATGAGGTAAAGCTTCACTTTGCAAAGAATTTCCAGTCACATGCAGGGAAAATAAGAAAAACTGCATTTTTGCTTGTGTAGCAGGATTCCCAGCTGTTTTGCTGGATATGGGTCCCCCTGGGTCACCGGGTGCAACAAAAGTACCTTTGTGCATGCTTCCCCAAGTGTGAGCACTGAGACAATGATCAGTCCAGTATCTTTTGTATTTATTTTGTAACTTGGATAGGAGAAGGGAATGAGTGGGATACTCTTTTGCTTCAACTATGAATAACTTGGCGGAGACACTTGAAAAATAGTGATTGGTGCTGACTTGACGCTGGCAGGATGCCAGTCAACGCCAGTTAACGCTGGCCTGATGCCTGATAACACTGAACTGACTTGTGATTGCCTTTTCACTAAATAAGTCCTCTTTAAGCTCCCTTAAGCACTCCTTGCTGAGGTAGCTATCTGTATACACTGCTGCACTGCTGAACACTTCAGGGCCCACACCTGTGCCCCCTTTTTCCTATCACTTCTCTTCAGGGTCTAGACACAGGCACCCCCTTTCCTCTAGACCTCTCTACTGGTTAAGCTGGCTCCCGGATCCCTTTGACCTTCTGGAGAGGTCCCCTCTCCTAGGCAGACCCCTGGGCAGTTTCAAGTACTCACGATACTGTTCTTCCTGGAAACTTCTGTCCACAGCACTCTGGATCCCTTCTCTGCAGCCCAGCTCAACCTCCATCCTCTAGGTCGACTGCCCAAGACACCTTCACTACCACTGACAGGAGGAGAGACAGCCATCACCCTCCTCCTGGGACTCTGCTTCCCGCCAAAGACCGCTCTGTCATGTGCTCCCCTCAGACTTATACCCCATCCCAGGATGCATTGAGGCAGACTCTGCCCACTGAGATAGATATAAGTCCCAGGATGCTATTGGCCAGGTTTCCTCCACTGCCCAACAAGAGCCCTCATTGGACACAGTGGGGAGACTCCCCAGACTCAACAGATACCCCTGGAAACACATGACAGCCTAGCTGAAAGATCAGACCCCCCTGATAAGCAGACAGGGCCATATAAATGCTTTTTCCTAGCACCTACCTAGGAGGGTGCTACACTTGCAAATGATTGGAAGATAGAAGTCAGCAGAGCTTCTGTTCATTTACTAAGCTCTGGAGCAACTGCCCTTGCAGTGTCCAAATGCACTTTGGAAAGTGCACAGTCTGTTTGCCTTTAGTAAATTAACCCCCTTTGTTTTCATTCAAGTGGCTTCTATAGTGAACTTGGAAGCAGGCAGGGATGTATGGGTAGGTCTCTTTGCCTGTGCAGGCCGCTGTCTCCAGTACAGTGTAGGCAGGTGATCCAAAAGGTAATGCATCCCCCCAAGCATAGTTACATAGTTACATAGTTACATAGTTAGTGAGGTTGAAAAAAGACATCAGTCCATCCAGTTCAACCTATGATGTGTGTGTTTGCTTTTAACCGTACATTGTATACCCCTGTATGTTGTGGTCTTTAAGGTGCCCATCTAATAGTTTTTTGAAACTATCAATGCTCCCTGCTGATACGACTGCTTGTGGAAGAGAATTCCACATCCTTACCGCCCTTACAGTGAAGAACCCCTTACGCATTTTAAGGTTAAACCACCGTTCCTCTAGTTTTAGTGAGTGGCCACGTGTCTTATTGTATTCCCTTTCTCTGAATAGTTTGTTCCTTATGCTAGGGTCGCCAGTACAGTATTTGTACATTGATATCATATCCCCCCTCAAACGTCTCTTCTCTAGAGAGAATAGGTTCAGTGCTTGTAGTCTTTCCTCATAGCTGATGTCCTCCATTCCCCTAATTATTTTTGTTGCCCTTCTCTGGACTCTTTCCAATTCCAGCACATCTTTCCTGAGAACTGGTGCCCAGAACTGGACAGCATACTCCAGATGTGGCCGGACCAGAGTCTTGTAGAGAGGGAGAATAATCTCTTTATTTCTGGAGTGAATCCCCTTTTTTATACATCCCAGTATTCTGTTGGCTTTGCTTGCAGCTACTTGGCATTGCATGCCACTGCCAAGCCTGTTGTCAACCAGTACCCCCAAGTCTTTTTCCATCCTAGACTCCCCCAGAGGTTCCCCCCCTAGTGAGTAGCTTGCTTTCTGGTTTCTGGCCCCCAAGTACATTACTTTACATTTATCAACATTAAACCTCATCTGCCATGAAGTTGCCCACCCCGTTATTTTGTTCAGGTCCGCTTGTAAGGTTTCCACATCCTGCATAGAAGATATTGGCATGCTTAGTTTAGTATCATCCGCAAATACTGAGATTGTACTAGATATCCCCTCCTCTAGATCATTTATGAATAAATTAAATAGGATTGGTCCCAGGACCGAACCCTGGGGGACCCCACTTTCCACACCCGCCCAATCAGAGTACTCCCCATTAATCATCACCCTCTGGACTCTCCCCTGGAGCCAGTTCTCTATCCAGGTACTCACCTTATGGTCCATACCTACCTTCCTTAGTTTGTACAGTAAGCGTTTGTGGGGAACGGTGTCAAAGGCCTTCGCAAAGTCCAGATACACCACATCCACAGGCTTACCTTTATCTAGGTGGCAGCTCACTTCATCATAGAAGGTTAATAGATTGGTTTGGCAAGAACGATTTTTCATAAATCCATGCTGATTACTACTAATTATATTGTTTTCATTGCTAAAGTCTTGTATGTGGTCCCTTAACATCCCCTCCAAAATCTTGCAGACTACAGATGTTAGGCTGACAGGTCTATAGTTACCCGGGATACACCTCGGCCCCTTTTTAAATATTGGTACTACGTTGGCCTTTTTCCAATCTGCTGGCACCATGCCCGTCTGTAAACTATCCTTAAAGATCAAGAATAATGGTCTGGCAATCACCTGGCAGAGCTCTTTAAGAACCCTCGGGTGCAAGCCATCCGGTCCCGGTGATTTATTTATGTTAAGTTTCTCAAGTTTAGTTCTAAGTCTATCTTCTGTTAGCCATGGGGGTACTTCCTAAAGGTGTGTTGTTTAGTTTGGCCTTACAAGCTGGGTTCGTGTAGCCCCCCGATTCTTTTGTGAAGACTGAAGAGAAGAAATTATTTAACACTTCCGCCTTTTCCCTGTCCTCAGTGGCCATATTTCCTTTGTCATCTTTTATGGGGCCAATGTGTTCTGGCCTTGCTTTCCTACTGTTTATATACTTAAAGAATTTCTTGGGGTTCTTTTTACTCTCTTCCGCTATATGTCTCTCGTGTTCTATTTTAGCCGCCCTGATTTCATCTTTACATTTCTTATTACACTCTTTGTAATGCTTAAATGCTGCCAATGACCCCTCAGCCTTGTATTTTTTGAAAGCCTTTCCTTTAGCACTAATATGCATTTTTATGTTGGAGTTTAGCCACCCAGGGTTTAATTTTGCTCTTTTAAATGTATTTCCCTTTGGAATGCACTGGTCTATCCCCTTGTTAAGTATGCTCTTGAAGCACTCCCATTTTTCCTCTGTGTTCTTTGTTCCCAGGGTTCTATCCCAATTGATATTTTCTAGCAGCGAGCGCAGTTTTGGGAAATTGGCTCTTTTGAAATTCAGCGTCCTTATATTACCCCTCTGCTTCCTATTACTGTAATTAATACTAAAACTTATTGACCTATGGTCACTGTTTCCTAAGTTGTCCCGTATTTCTATATCCGTGAGCAGGTCTGTATTGTTGGTAATCAGTAGGTCAAGTACCGCATTGTTTCTTGTCGGTGCATTCACCATCTGACCCATGAAATTGTCCTGCAAGATATTTAGGAACTGCCTAGCCTTGGCTGAATGCGCTGTTCCATCTGCCCAGTCTATATCTGGATAATTAAAGTCCCCCATTATAATGACATTTCCCATCCTTGCTGCCAATCCTATCTGTAAAATGAGGTCCGCCTCCCCCTCCTCCCTCAGGTTGGGGGGCCTATAGCATACGCCCAATATTACCTTCCCCACCGTGCCTTCCCTTTGAAGCTCTACCCATAGGGATTCTGTCTCGTCCATAGCTCCATTATTAATATCATCCCTCATATTTACCTGTATACTGTTCTTAATATACAGACATACCCCTCCCCCTTTTTTACCTTCTCTATCTCTGCGATAAAGCATGTCATTTAAAGGATTTGTATATTTTCAATGTTGCCCTTGCTGCAGGACATTTTTTTATGTTTGCACTGGTACATGTCCCCCATTACATTTCCCAACTGCCCACGTTACGCAGGTGCTAACAGGGAATTTCTAACACCATCCAACACTGGAGCGATCTATGATCTATTTATTTGCATACCTAACTCTCTATATGAATTCATCTTTCCCACACATATCTATGTATTTTTCTTCCTCAGATCTGTCTCTATCATAGGTTGCACGCAATGGTTATATAGTGCACCCCCTAAGGAGCAGCAAGTAAAGTGGGCTCCTCAACCTGCACAACCAGGCAAACCAAAATTCCACAGTCACTTAGGAGTCAGAGAACAGTCAGTCATTTTGTTTTTTTGTTTGTTTTATTGAGGAATAATAACTTGGATAGGGATAGGAGTTTATGGAATGCCCACTTGACTTCAAACAAACTTCAGGGACGGTTTTCTAGCAAAGGCCCGTTACATGTAGGGACTCACAGCCCCCATACTTGGAGAACACATAGGGTGACACATCTCACATTTTCCCAACACTACCTCTCTGTAGTCACTGCTCCCAGCACCACCTCTTCAGGCCCTGTCAGCGCTCCCAGCTGCAGCAGCCATTTTCACTAGCCCTCCAGGCTAACTTCTCCCACATAAAAAACAAAACCAAAGAAAATTCTCAACTTGGTTTTGACTTCTCCCACAGTCCTCCAGACTGACACTCTCTCCACAGTCCTCCAGACTGACAATCACCAGCCCACCTGGCTGACTCTCAGGAGATCTCTAGGATGTGCTGACCTGCTCCTGCTGTCCTTGCACTTGCTCCTGTGCCCCCAGGAAAGGATTTCTCTGTGTTGTAGAAGTTTCCTCCAGCACCCAAGCCTCAGACTTCGATGTCACCCCCTCAGAATAGGGGCACCCTCAAGGGCCATTGACAGCCTCCTCAGCACTCCTTTTCTATCTTCCACTGACTGCCTCTGCTGGAATGGCTCATGGCTATTTATGAGGTGGCCTGCCCCCTTCCAGCTCCCTTTCTGCTGGGGATTGGCTGGGGCCCTCATAAATATTCCAAACAGCCTCTCCTAGCCTCCACCCACTGCATCTGGAAGCTTCTCCAAGGTTCCAGAAAACAGGGGCAGGCACCAGAAGAGCTGTCTGAATGAGTCCTCTAGCCTCCCTGGGTTACTAATCCCTGACCCAGATTCAACCCAGGCCTGGCTCTCAGCCAAGTAAATTTACCTACTCTAACAACTAAACTATGTACACTAGCACACTAGCTAGAGAGTGCTACAGTTATGATGACATATTTGCTAGTTACTATAATCTAACATAAGCAGGACCTGTTTTTTGGTGGTGACTACCCTCTTTTGTGCTCTCTTTCAGATGTTGATGAATGTTTACTGTACGGCTTTTGCAGTCAGACCTGCAGGAACACACAAGGCTCTTATACATGCAGTTGTGTCGAAGGGTATTTAATGCAGCTGGACAACAAATCCTGCAAAGCCAAAAATGGTAAGCCCTTCTGATTCTGTGCAATATGTGAAAACAACAGTTGCCATGTACAGTATAGGCCATGATGAAATACATAGGAATAACAAAATAAAGTTTAGTGTCATTCATTTCAATAAAAAAAGGTAGGTAAAGGTCACTATACAGTGCTGGGAATAAAGGTGCAGTTTAAAGGGAATTGTATAAAGAAAATCCTTTTCTTGTTTGGTGCCCCCCTGCATGGTAACATGGAATATCCATTCCTCCCACAACTCCTGTAAAACTACAATAGAACCCCTCTCTATACAATCTTCCATATATAGAATCATTGTTTTTATGACCACATTTTACCAGCAGATAGAGATAGATGTTCACCTTGTTACAAAATAAGATTGTTCTAGTCTAGTTGTACAAGTTGCTTATAGTTACCGTGAACTCTGTTTTTTTTATATCTGCCATGTTAACGGTTGATGAAGACTAGCGTCTCCTGACGGCGCTAAAGGCAGCCTGCTGGGTCTTGAGCAGGCCTCCAAAGATTGGGACACAATGATATCCTCTATGACCTGAGTCCATACAGAGTGCCTACTACATGGCTCAGTACACGAAACAAAGCAGACCTACACCGACAAATCCTGCTCTTTTCATCTCTCATCACATCTTTTTTTATTGTCCCCAACTTTAAAAATTATCTAAACCAAAGAACAAAAACTGATTCTACTGCAGGTTACCAGTCCTATAAATGGGGTGACTGCATTTTCCTTTTAGTTTACCCTGGTAATCCTGCCATTAACCGCTTCCCATTGCAGCTGCACCGATTACAGAGATATCATTTTTTTATGGCTGGCAATTCCTTTCACTGCTGGATACTTTTACAGGCGGTAAAAGGGGGCCCCACCCTCTCCCACCGCCACCTTAACTGGGCTCTCTCAAGTTGGTGATAAGGGAGCCCAGTAAGGATGCAACCAGCGGCATCCGCTTCCTGGGACACAGTAAGAGGATCTGATGTTGTTCCCCCCACTGTGTTGTGCCAGAAATTGGAAGAAAGCATCTCATCAAACCGATATAGGTTTGATCAGATGCTTTGGAGGCCAGAGGAAAGATATGGGCTAATAGATATTAGACATAGACACATAGCAAGCTGCTTGCTGTGGGGGCACTCAATAAGAGGGATGGGCTAGGAGCAGGAACGAGGGGCCCTAAGAAGAGGAGGATCCATGCTGCTCTGTGCAAAACCAACTGCACAGAGGAGGTAAGTTTAACGTGTTTGTTATTTTAAAAAAAAATGAGACTTTACAATCACTTTAAGCTGCTTTTGCATTACCATAGTCTGTTATGTTGTAAGGGAAACCCCAAAACTTATGGGTTTCAGTAACATTTTGACTGTTGAAGACAGATTGAAAATTATATTTATTTAGACAAACATGTAGGTACATGTTTGGAGAGCAATTCAATACATACCTTCTGTTGATTTGATAAACATTGCTCTAACTGGCTAGGGCCCCTAATACAATTTATACATTCTAAAGTGGGTGTAATCTAGCTATCTAGTTTCTTTAAAGTCACATCTGAGTCTTTGGTGACATTCTTTGATATGTGGATGGATATTTCACATAGACGTGTCACTTCCAAAGCTTGTTGACTAAACAGGTCTTCAAAGGCCGCGATAGCAATCTTAACAGCTGGAGCTGTAAATGGCTTTTGAATACAAGAGCTGTTATACAATATGACTTCTGAGAACATTAACATCCAATATATCTGCTTAATCTTAAATACATGTTTGATAAATAAAATGGTTGCTTCCCTTTTCCCCATCAATGTTTATACTGGCCCTCAAAAGTCATCAGACAGAGGTTGTACAATCAGAATGTAACTAAGAACGAGCTAACATTGAACAGAGTCCCTCCTTAAACCAGAAGAAGACTGTCAGATCACAAGAGATCGCCAATCCAATCAGTTGTGTCCATTGATTCCCTGTCACACGGCTGCAAGTAACCAAGGGGCAGGGATTCTGGTGACATCATTGACCTAAGATGACCATGTGCTCATATTTGGTCAATTACATTGTTCAAGTATGGGAGCCTAAGCTCAATTCTAATTGTAAAATTTGTGGAAACTAGGAAAAACGGAAGAAAAATGTAAATTAAATTACTTGTCCTGATTCTTTTTCCTATTCAGAACCTCTCTGACGCCAATTACTGTACATACCTGTAGTCTTTGTTGAGCATCCAACCCTATACAGTCTGTAGATTGGTCAGTGCTGCCTGAAGATCTGTCCTCTAAATTTTGAACATAAATATATGCTGTGTGTGAAACCAATATATCACCAATCACGTAGTGTTATAACAAGTCACAGTATTATTAACCAAAATGGCATGCAGTTAATAGTGCTTACCTAGAATCCTCATATGTGCAGTCCTTATAATTCTTGTGTGGTGTGACCCTACCAGCCAATCACCATCTACATAGACAATGCTTCTTAGTCCAATGTCTCCTTATGGGGCTCCAAAATCAAAACGATTTGTCACCACACATGTGCTCTCCCCCCCCCCCCCCCTTATGGGTGTATTCTCACCTTAATATGTATGGCCTCGCAATTATGTTTGGTCATATGGCACTTTTTAGCCTCTCCAGGGCTGAATTAGTATAGTCTAAATCTCCCGATTCCCTTTCCTTCAATAGAATAACCTCCCCATCAGTCGTTACCATCAGAGTGCATAAAGGTAAAATATTGCTTATACCGTAAAAACGCTGGCTTTAATAAAACACATATAAAATGGGTACTCACGCTTCCCTGGTGCTTCTAGCGCACCGGGCTATAACAGGCAATGTGTTTGTCTGGTGTTCCCACACACAATCTCCCCACAGGCTGCTGTCTCCTCGTTGGGTCAAGATGCCATTACCGTCCTTGCCCCTCTGCTTGATTTGATTATTTTTCACACCTATATGGGATTGTGAACAGCAGCGCATTTTTAGTAAATTGAGAACACACAAAATCTTGCAAGATTTTTTTATTTATCTGTCCTCCAAGCCCCTTTGAGATAGTTGATTGAATGATGCTGGGACCCTAGGTGGATTTTACTGCCTACCTATGATTGGTATTCTTTCAAAACTCTACTACTAGTGATATGTAGGCTGCTTCCATATACAGAGAGACCTCTAAGGCAGGGGTGGCAAACTCAATTTAATCGAGGGCCGAATCAGCAATATGATTGCCCTCAAAAGGGCCGGTTGTATCTGTAAGACTAGATGTTCAAAGCATCCCCTACCCTTACATAAGACGTCAGAAGCCTCCCCACCATCAGAAGTTGAGTCCCTCGCCCTCCCTTACATTAAAGTGCACCAACCTTACCTTGTACTGCTGCTGGGAAGATGCTGGAGGCATTGCTGGAAAGCAGAAAGCACAAGGGTCTGGAGGAGGGCTGGAGCTCTCCTGCAACTGCAGGAGTGGTGCAAGGGCCACATGAAATAGCCTGGAGGGCCGGATTCGGCCCGCGGGCCTTGTATTTGACACATGTGCTCTAAGGAAAAGCTTGGGAAATGGGTGTACTGAGTGAATCAAAGAATTTGAGCGCTACACTAAAATGTTGAAATCCAAACAGGAGGTTTTATTTCAAAACATGTAGCAAACTCAAAAGCCAATGTGTTTCGGGGGCGTCACTCATCAAGGCTTAGGAAAATGGTTGTTGGAGGACTTGAACTGAAGAACTGCTGTTTGGATTTCAACATTTCACTGTGGCACCCTGACTGTAATTCCCTTTGGCAGTGACCATGTGAGCCATACCCAGATGTGCTCACTCAAAATACATTGGATTTTTCCCTTTAAGACTAGCAGGCGGGCAGGGTAAAATGGCATTAAATGGATTGATCCTCTGCTTTGCGTGTTGTGAATGCATCAATGTTTGTTCAAAACTAAATGCTGGCACCTAAGTTTATGCGTTGAAGTTCTTGGTAATTGAATCCCTGCAGAACAGTTTTGATTGACGGAGATGTTCTAATGCCTGGATAAAATCTACTAAACACTAAATAATCATCAAGCTGTTTTCATGAAGATGTTACTTGCTGAAAACCCTAGAAGGAGGAAGAGAAAATATTCCATCCACTATATTCGTCGGCAGCAGATGGGGACTTGCAAATAAATCTTCCATTATATCATAGGATAATATAAAATACCAGTGCTTACCTGAAAATTATAGTCATATTCCATTTAAATAAATGATTAGCTATGGTTCAACAATTTTAAATTCTAATAGCTTTACTTTCCTGATATACATTACAGTTCAATTAAAATACGCTTTGAATGGCCACATTTAATTAACTATCTCAGCTGTGTCAAGAATCCGGACTGATGAATTAACTTGACCTCCTTTACTTTGACATTACATTTTGTTCAGGAGGCGGCTAACTAAAATTCAGCTTTGACATTGAGTAAGAGTAGATGGTTGGTTCAACCTTCTTTGATAACCTGTTATTGTGTACAAAAAGTGAAGACGTATTCAGATGAGGACTGATGATAAAGATTGTTGATGATGGCTGATAATTATGATTAATAATTATTATTATGTCTCTCAGAAAGTTTGGGGTTTCAGTGATACCCTTTATTGGCTAATCTAAGTAATTAAAGATGCAAACTTTTTGGATAGATGGTAGAGGCGGGGCTGTGAAATCACAATCAGTATGGGATCAGGATGCTAGCAGAAACCACTGGATTAGTGGTGCGTACTACAGTGAGTTCCAACTTCCACAGGGATCCCATAGGTATGGCAACTACATACTTACATTGGTCCAAGCTGGATGAATGTAACTATGTAAAAATTGCCTCCTTTATCTTTAATAGCCAACAAAGGGTAAACCTTAAAGCGAAGCTTCACCAAAAAGGGACTATTCCACCTTAAGGCCTTTTCCCTCACGCTTCTTTAGGAAATGGCCTTTTTTTGGGGGGGGGAGGGGGGCGGGGGGGGTTTTGGCGGGGGGGGGGAGAGCGGGTACCTCGTTCTGACATGTGCCTGCTACCACTTTTACTCAGAGTTCTTTCAACCTCCCTCCCCGCAGTCTTCTGGGACACGTTGAAGCTCCCAGAAGACTGTGGGACCTTTCACAAAGCGCAGAAAGGCTTATAAAAGCGCAGTGGGCAGCCGGCTCTGAAGCCACAAGCTGTCACAGTTGAGCACATCGCCGGATGCCATGACAGGTGAGTATCTGTTTATTAAAAGCCAGCAGCTACAATTTTTGTAGCTGCTGACTTTCAATTTTTACAAAGGTGGCTGGAGCTACTCTTTAAATAAGTATTCTATGTATGGATATTTTTAAATAGTTACATTGATTTTGCTTGAACTAATGTAACTCTGTAAATACCATAAACAGTGGGATCCTCGTGGAAAGCTGGAAATCACTGTAATAGGCACCGCTACTATAGTGATCTCCACTAACTTCCAGTTCATGTGCCGAGTGGCTGTTCTGCGTACCCTGGTTCACTCACTGAGTCAGTGGCTCAGAAGATCTTCATAGAAGCTGGGAAAAAGCATATTCATTGAAAGGTCTGAAATGACAGCCCTGTATTTTTCATATGACAAAGATAAACTCCAGGCAGATATAAAAGACACAAATTAATGGGGCTCTGTATTTATTGAAAGAGAAGTGTGGGAAATATAAAATAATAAACATTAACACACCTAGATGGCTGTAGTATTGATCCAAGCTGCAGCTGTCCCTCACCACCTCAACACTGAGAAATGAGCCATCAAAGACCATTGATCGCTCAAAACTCAGGTAAACTCTGAGCACAGAGTGGTGACTGTCAGCCACTGCTCCATGCTCTGCCCCTCCAGCATTCATTGGAGCTTTTGGCTGTGGAGGGGCGGGAGCGGCTGGCTCAGGCTCTCAGTGGTGTGCTGAGAGACTGAACCATCTGCAGATCCAGGCATCTAGGCAGATCCCGACATTATTGTCCAGATCCCTGCAGAGCCTGGACCGGCTCTGTGACTTCAGCTGACAGCAGACTTTAGCCCTGTGTCAGTTGAATCTAGGCCACAGGGGTGCATAACTAGGTGCATTCATTTGACCAACAGAGGAAATACAGTCAAAAGAGCTTTGGCCCTACTTCTCCTATAATACATCATTAAATGTATCTTTTAATGCAAGCAGTGTATTACCTGAATCTGACTTGGTATCAGCCTCTTGCTGTCCCTGTAAAGCAGAGCTCAAACTGCAGGACAAAGAAGCAGCAAAAGAAGCTAATCAGCTCATGTGCAGCAAGGTGCATACATGTAGAAACAACTGAACACATTGGTGGACTTTACGAGCACATCATAAGATAGACTTGGACACAAATATATATAAAATAAACATTTATTGAATTCAAAGTTAAAATGTGTTCATAAAAGGTGATGAACCTTGACCAAACAGAAAAGGGTCCAAGTCATCCCACATATATATAAATAATCATGACCAAAGATTGGTCATGTACTGTATAAACACAACAATACTTTTCAAATAATGCGTGAATGTGAAAATACCTCTGCCCAAAGGTCAACGCATTTCGAGGTAAGCTTCATCAGGACCAGATGCAGACAATAGTATTCTTCTCCAAGTAATGCAAGGCAAAAAATTGACTTTGGGCGGACACAGGGAATAGCTGAGGCCTAGGACACCGAACTGAGTTTACGCTAGTGTAAGTGGAAAATGCATATATCCCACTGAGAGATGTAAAACCAATGACGGACACATAGGGTCTGGGAATGGATTATGAAAATGAATACGCTATACAGAGTGATTGCTATGGGCTCAAGTATGGGATCCAGATAGAAGATGTAATATTAATCTTGCCGTAACTTGGCTAAAGAATCAAGTAAAGATCATGTATTCTGACAAAAAAACAAAGAAAGCCCAAAGCTAGGGACTTCCCCACAGACAACAAACCACGTATATCCACGAGTAAGGGATAACCCTTAAACCAAGCAGGTAGACATTCCCCGGATGTGTCGCCAAGAGCTCTCACAGCTTATTGAAGGGAAGGGGCATAACCCCCTTCCCACAGCACACAGGAACAGAGCTGAGGCTGTCAATCACAGGTTGTGTGCTGGAGCTTCCTCCCCTGTCACCTTTTTTCTCTTGGTGTCAGGAAAACTTCTATTCAAAAAACAGATTTTTAAACCTTGTGTGAGAGTTCAGAAAAGGGGGGCAGAGAGCTGAAGTCACACTCTACAGAGCTCAGTAAGGTGAGCTCTGAGAGCTATTTAGAGGGAATGGAACCCCCCCTCCCCCCTTCACATAGCCCACAGGAAAAGAGCTGAGGCTGCCAATCTGCTTGAGCTCCCTCCTTTGTCACCTTTTTTCTTATGGTGTCAGGGAAACGTATCAGGAGGGACTCCTGATAGCAGAAGAACAAAACAGCAGACAGAAATGAAACTTAGTGCTCCTAATACATACTATAGAGGGACTTCATTCATATTTCATGTCTGTGGTTCACAACCATTTTAAATTATGCTGGCCATCATCCAGTCTAGAAGACTGAGGACATCTTGTAGAAGAGAAGTACTGCAGGGGACGGCGTTGGACTGAATGTGATTTTTGCAGCAAACGTTGTTATCCTTTTTATTTATTATTTTTTTAGTTCTACTTTAACCGCTTGCCGACTGCTCACAGTATATTTACTGCGGCAGTCAGCCCCTCACAGGCAGAGTGACGTAGGTCTACGTTGCTAGCCTGTGAGGCTCTGGGGAGCGAGCGGACCCCCCCGCGCGTGTGACCAGCGGACCCGATGTCCGCCGGTCACTCGGCGATCGGCGGGGGAGAGGGAGAATGTCAGGCAGCTTGTGTAAACAAGCCACCTGTCATTCTCCTCGCTGTAAAAACACTGATCACATGGATCTACTATGTAGATCCATTGATCAGTGTCCTTACAGCTCAAGCCACAGCCAATCACAGTAGAAAGCACGCCCCTAGGGACACACACAGCCCCTCCCTCCCAAATAAAGTTAACCCCTTCACTACCAGTGTATTTTTACAGTAACAGTGCATATATATAGCACTGATTACTGTAGAAATGTCACTGGTAACCCCAAAAGTGTCAAAAATGTCAGTCAAGGGTCTGATCTGTCCGCCCCAATGTCGCAGTACCGCAAAAAAAATCGCAGATCGCCACCATTACACGTTAAAAAAAAACACCAAAAATGACAGAAATCTTTCCCTTTGTTAGTAAACGCGATAACTTTTGCGCAAACCAATCAAAATACGCTTTTTGCAATTTTTTTTACCAAACATAGGTAGCATAAAACAAATTGGCCGAAAATTTTAAAAAGTTTTGATTTTTACATTTTTTTTGGGGAATTTCATACAAAAAAATGTGAAAAATATTGTTATTTTTGCAAAATGTACGCTCTTTTTTTGTTTATAGCGCAAAAAGTAAAAATCGCACTGGTGATCAAATACCACCAAAAGAAAGCTCTGTTTGTGGGAAAAAAAGGACGCCAAATTCGTTTAGATACAGCGTCGCACGACCGCACAATTGTCTGTTAAAGTCACGCAGTGCCGAATCGCAAAATACCCCCTGGTCGTTTAGCAGGAAAATCCTCCGGGGCTTAAGTGGTTAAATAAGCAGTCTTACACAGACATAGGAACTTAAATCAACTACAACAGTCACTGACACCTTAGTGTCAAACACCTAAGAATACCAGATAGACTTTGGTCTTAAGTTTTAGGTTCTTTGATGTATTTACATTTAATCTGCTCAAGATTAAAGTGTGACTTTGCTCGCATAATGCTGATGTCACTCAGAATAAACTTAAAAAATAAGACGGGGTGGCTTTAACCAACATTTACACAGTGAGGATATGACAGATAAGACAGTCTTATTCCAGACTTCTTTGAGGCATTTGCACAATGAATAAACATTGGGGGATTCTGTTTTTCACCCGGCTACATAATTCATTAAATCTGTCAGCCTTCTTGAGGTTGAAAGGAACAAGCTCTACACAAAGTGTAAAGACTTAGAATCAATACTGTGTTTTTAAAAGAATATTTTAGACACAAGTTCTCATTTGCCTCTAGGCAAGGAAAGCCAAAGCCTAATTTGCCCTGCAGACACGAGGCACCTGAATACAAGAATACCAAACTAAAAATACGCCATTTATTCTGTTTTCTGCACTTTGGATCACAGCCGTGCAGCTGAAAAGATCTGCAGTCTTGTAATTATGTCAAGGATTTCAGTATAGTAATGTATATGTAAACCCAGTCACTAAAATTTCATACAAATTTCAATATACAGTATATACAGGTGCATCTCAGAAATTAGAATATCATCAAAAAGTTAATGTATTTCAGTAATTCAATTCAAAAAGTGAAATTCATATATTTTATATACATGCGTTACACACACACTGATATATTTCAAGCATTTCTTACTTTTAATTTTGATTATTATGGCTTACAACTAGTGAAAATCCAAAATTCAGCATCTCAGAAAATTAAAATATTACATAAGACCAATATAAAAAAAGTTTTTTTTTTCTAGTACATGGATTGCAGGAAAAAACGTACCAGGAAAGGTTAAAGGACCTTAACATGTATAGCTTGGAAGAAAGAAGAGACAGAGGGGATATGATAGAAACTTTTAAATACATAAAGGGAATCAACTCGGTAAAGGAGGAGAGCATATTTAAAAGAAGAAAAACTACCACAAGAGGACACAATTTTAAATTAGAGGGGCAAAGGTTTAAAAGTAATATGAGGAAGTATTACTTTACTGAGAGAGTAGTGGATGCATGGAATAACCTTCCTGCAGAAGTGGTACCTGCAAATACAGTGAAGGAGTTTAAGCATGCATGGCCGAATAATTACGACCGACAATCGCTACGTGTGCCGATACCAATATTTTGGTAATTGGATATCGGTATCGGCCGATATCTGTCGATATTTTCAGATATTAAAATAACATTTTATATAGTAATTTTTAAATAAAAATAAATACATTTTTTATAATAATTTTCGGATTAAAAAAAAAAAAAAACATTAAAGGTACTCTGCACTTAAAACCATTCAAAACGCCAAGTTTGGCTGTTTTGAATAATGTACGTTTTTTTAATTTGGCGCCACCAGTACCTGGAAGTGATGTCATGTTATGACATCACTTCCGGGTACCCGTGGTGCCAAATTCAAAGAAATGGAGACCCGGTCAGGTGGCAGCGGTGACGGTAGGATGCATGGGTCTCCCGGTGGGACAGTAGGAGACCCGGGTGAGCCGTGGAAGGCGGCGGGAGGGGGGGGCGTCCCCTCCCGCTCCTTGGAATGGCTACCGAGCCGCATCATTTTTCATTACAAGACAGCCGACTGTTGGCTATGGACACCGGAACCGGGGTGATGCCTATAGCTGCAGGCATCACCCCGGTACAAGCACTTTCCAGAAATATCGGCAATATCAGTAAATCAAAAGTCTGCAGTTAAAGCACATCTTGTTTGTTTCATTTCAAATCCATTGTGGTGGTGTATAGAGCCAAAAAGAATTGTGTCAATGTCCCAATATTTATGGACCTGACTGTATATATATATATATGCATATACAGAGCATGTTTAGCTTTAGTTAAGTTTTGCCTGAACTTCTACTTTAAAAGAGGGAAAATAGGAAAGGTAGGATGAATAGAATAAAACTAGTTAGTGGGGGTGTAGTGTAATGGGGAAAGATGGGGGGAGGGGGTTGAGAGACTGGTTTTCGGCACAAGAGCAGGCCCAGAATAAAGCTTCTGTAACCCCCAGGAGTCATTTAAAGCCAACTGCACCCTGGACAACCATCAAAAGCGATGTACATTTCAAAATGGCAAAATTTAGGAAGATAATGGATTTTCTCTGACATTTTAACATATCAGGGTGACATTTTAGGAGAATGATGATCCTTAATTTCTCTCATCCCAAGTACCACTTGACAGCACTGCATTCAGTATACAAATTAGCACTGCTGCATAACTATTTTTCAAACATGCTTTTTTTTTTATGCCGCTCCAAAAATTCCGCCTGTGCTACTTTGGGAGTTTGGGTGCAGTCCTCAAGAGACTCCACTGCGCCTGGATTGGATGCATGAGAAAGGATGGTCACACTCCGAAGACTTCAAGAGCTGTATTTAAAAAAAGAGGTGCATAGGGAATACAATGGTCCCACCTACTGATTGCCCCTTCACTTGATGGGTTTCACCCCCTCCTACAGGGCTTGGTCGCTGAGATCTTCACGTGTCCATGTTCAAGCTTTCAAAAACAAAAAAATGTTAAAGATGATGTCTCCAGAGTGTGACCATACTTTTACTTCTCCATTTATATCCAATAATCGTTCGTATAAAATATCGTTCTGAAGTCTTTGAAGCACTGTCTTACGTCTGTGGGTAGAATTTGCCTATCTGGGATCGATAATTCTCTTGTCACTTGACTTTGCTGAGCCAATTCGCCAAGATTTAGGTCTGCACATTTGCAGACAGTAATGACATCAAATTGATTTGCTTATATGCATAACAATATATAATTCCCGGGACTTGTCCCTGCCTCGTTCTTTCACATTCCGGAGATGTAATATCTGGGCCAGCATCCAAGTTGATATTTTAAGAATGCTGGGAAGTGGAGGCTGTTGCTGTAATCAGACTGCACATTTTGTCACTGTCAGTAGCAAAATGTTGTCTTACCACATGCTGCAGAATCCATACATCGGGATGATAACTCCTTTTCTTTGATGTAACTGGGGGGAGAATTTTCCCATATTCCTTCAGAAATTCTGCTTCTTCTCACAATATTATGTTATCAACTCCTGTTAGCATGCCATGAATGCAAATGTTGTGTTGGCAGTATATTAACAGTACTCTAGTTACATTTTTCTGTTTTCTCTCTTGTATGAAGATTGCCATTTGTCTCAATATTATCCAAGTAATAAAAAAAAATGGAGATCTTTTTACATCAGTCTCAAAGCTCTCCATAGCCTAAGGTCACATGACAACCTTGTATTCCAGCAGATAGAGATGGAATGTGCAGTCTACCAAAAAGAGCCAAAGGCTATGGCGTGATATGCAGTATGTCCTTGGATCAACACAATTATCATCATATGTATGCATTCAGAGCATCAATAGCGATGAGAGCTGCAATCCACTAAGAAAATAAATGTTTATTCCTCACTACATTTTTACCATGGCCAGACATAGGGGCGAATTGTATAACACTAGAGCAGATCCAGCAAGGTTTTGCTGGGGTGAATGGCTGGGACAACTGAAGGCAGACATCGGAAAAATGCAGACTAAGCCAGGTATATTCTCTTGCCTAGATGCACTGCATTAAAGTTGTTGTAAACCTTTGCAATAAAAAAAATGAACAGTGCATTGCGTTCTAGTGTGTAGTTGTCTCAATCCAAAGCACCTACTGTGATTTCTCTCTGCTGCCTCATTCTTGCTGTCTGCATGAGTCATTTCTGAGAGTCTATGCCAGCCTTTCTCAACCTTTTTACACCAGAGGAACCATTGAAATAACTTTCAGGTCTCAGGGAAACCATAGGATTAGTTCATGAGGGATCATTGGGAACATGCCCCTGTCACGTATCTGGTAGCAGAGCCTGATACAGTGAGTAAGGCCTCTCTTACACCTCTGACTCTGGGCCACTAAAAGTGTAGACAGGATGTGCAGGAGTGCAGAGTGGCAGGAGTGCCAGTAAGTCTTCATAGAAGCAAGGCAGAAGAAGTCGTCAGGTGGCTCCAACAATCAGGCAGGCAGCTGGAGGATGGTAGACTGAAGCAGGCTGGTACTGGCGACAGCGGGCAGATGAGGCATGCACTGGTAGCAGACTGAAGAACAGCAGGCGCAGTAGAATGTGTCAGGAAGCAGAGTCAGGCAAGACGGGTCATACACTGCTAGGACAGATCAGGTACAGAGGAGCAGGCATCAACTTGGTCTGGGTACAATCTGGCTCAGGAGCCAGTTGGTGGAATAGAAGCCAATGGAGTAGACAGAAGTGGAGGTCAAGGACAAGCCGGGGTCGGTGCAGATGGAGTTCATAGGGTAGTCAGATGAGTCGGGTCAGTAACTGGAATCAGGATACAGGATAACCGGAACAAAGGATACACAGGAGGCTGAAAGACAAAGCAGCACTGAACCTGAGCACTGGCTGAGTTTAAATGGCCTGGTTGGCACCAACTTCTGTCAGTTGAGCACGTGTGCACGATTGCGCATAAGACTGCGCAATGGCTGGTGTGCGTGCATACGTATATGCCTAATTCCTGTGAGGATGAAGAGGAATCTCTTTTAGCCTGTGCACGCCTTTCCTTACAGCCTCTTACATTGGTGGTGGTAAGAGGAAAGAATGCCTCTTTTACAGAGATGGCCAGAATGACACCCTCAAAGTCATACCAATGACTCTATCAAGTGGCATTGGAACTAAAACAAAGCAGGTACCATCAGATGGGAGATCAGTTGGCTGCAACTCAAGGAAACTCAAGGAAACCCTAAACACACCTGGAGGAACCCTTGGGTTCCACGGAACCCGGGCTGAGAATGGATGGTTTACAGCTCTGCCCCCCACCCCTAAGCGCTTTTCAGCCCACTCCTTTACAACCAGCTCTTCAGTGTGCCCTGATTGGGCAAAGCTTTGCCCAATCAGGGCTTAGAATGCACTGTGCAGCGCGCAGTGCATTGTAGGGCTAACATCCCGCTGAGCGCCCTGCAAATTCGGATGTTCGCTGTACATGCTAACAGGCAATGTTTGGGCCGAACTTTTGTTTTGCTCAAACTGTTTGCCCAACTTTATAAGAGAAAAAAAAAAAAAAAACCTTAAAAAGGGAAAATGAAGGCAAACAACCAATATATTACACTTTCTGTTTTGGGGTTTAATACTACTTTAAAGATTCATAGCAACAAAATTTAAATTCTGAAACTTTAGACAACTATGAACCCCTCCCAGCCTTGGCATGCAAACACAGCCATCTGAAATATAATTTATTGATGGCATCAGTTTAATCAGTGTGATTTTGTTGGCTAGCTGGAGGGGATTTTCCTGAAATGTGTGCAATTTCTGTTTCGAGAGAAGTATTGCACCCATTAAAAAGATGGAAAAGAATGCTATTAATTAAGCCTGGCTCTCTAGCACGTTGCTTATCACAATGTCCTTACACAGATATATATCTACATTAGTTAAAAGAATAGATTGTGTTCTGTCCTTGAAACGCTGATCAGACAATCTAACTGCTGCCAATTTTTTGTGATTGAATAATACATTGATGCTGAGGATTGGGGAAGCATTGTGGAGGACTGAAATGTTTGCAACAGTAATGTAGCAGCTGAATTGTATAAACTGTAGAATTACCAGCACCCTCATTTACTGTAAGTGAAGTAAGGGAAGCGTCTAGAAGCCTGTTGTTTCCATAACTTACTGGCACAAATGTATCTGGAAAACAATTCTGTTCAAAAAAGAAATGTATCCCTTTAAAGTGACACTAAGCTCTGTGACTAGACTGCAAAATGATGTCCCTGGGCCATCTGTGAATCCAAACCTGCTGGCTTATAGCACAGATACAGCCTAATATTATGGAACCATTAATTACACACTACATTTAAGTGAGACTTAACCCATTCATTTAATGCAAATGCTGACTGACTGTCACATTGGTTGTGCTCTTAACCAAACTGTCAAACCATCAACTGGCTGATCTCATAACTGATCACATGTGCAGCACCATGGCAGTTGCAGATCAAACAGAGGCTAAAGCCTAGTATACATGGGCCGAATGTCGGCCGGTGTTCTGCTGAAAACTCCAATTCCCCAAAATCTCCAACCATATCACTTCCGGGGACTCTACGACTTGAATAATTGGAGATTTTGACCACATGGTGTTTTCACAGAACAGGCAGCAGTGTATACACTCCTCCACATGCTATAATGAGTGGACATTGTTAGTCCGCCCGCTAGTTGTCGCCACCTTAGAGGCAGCCATGTGGTTGGTTACAACGGACCAAATATGTCCACTCATTATAGCATTTACCAGAGTGTGTGCGCTGCCGCCTGTTCTGTGAAAACACCAAGTGGCTGAAATCTCCATTTATTCCTGCTGTAGAGTCACCGGAATTGACGAGGTTGGAGATTTCGGTGAGTTGGGGTCTTCAGCAGAATACTGGCATTGGCCAGTTCAATAAAAACCATCCGACATTCACCCTGTGTGTATGGCATCCGGTAAAACAGAAGTCAGCGCCTTGGCTGGCTTCTGTTGAAGGGGCATGACCAAAAAGGTCAGCTGAATGGCTTCCGACCAGCACTCTCAGCCATTGGTGTGTTCTGGTGGGGAGGGCTTCTCCTTGTCAGACAACAATAGCTCAGTGGGGGGAGATTGCTTTACTAATATTGCATAGTTAGTACAGTGACTACTCCTGTCCTCCTGAGCTATCAGGTTTTTTTCATTCAGACCATTGTCTGAATGTGTGTACTAGGCTTAAGATGGTGGCTTTTTTGGCTGAAAAAGAGAAGAGGGTTTAGTTCCGCTTTAAAGCTGAAGTATAGCATTTGTTTTTCTTTTTTTGCTTTGTTGCACCAAGGGCAATCTGACCTATAATAAATTGCATTTCTTGTCCAGCTGGCTGCTGTATAGTGTAGAAAGCTTTTCCGCTTTGTCCGCCCCACAGTGCTGATCTTCTTCTGCTGCTGGAGTTAAGATTAGCAATTGCATATTTGAAAGAGTTGCATGACTCGCCCGTCCCTTCTGTTCATAGAACTCATAGTATTTTTTCCCATAATGCAAAGTGTTCTGTGATTGGAGGAGGTGGATTATGTCATTCATCTGCCCATCCTGTATTCATAGAACACTTTGCATTCTGGGAAAGAATAGTGTGAGCTCTAATGGAAGAGGTGGGGTTGAAGGGGTGGGCAAGCTGCACAGTGTCACGGAACCATGAACCAGACGTACAACAACGGATAAGTGAAAATAAGACAGCTTTATTGAAAAACAAGCTATAAAGCAAAAGTCCAAACGGATGGCGAAACCGATGCAGAGTCTTTGCGAAGCCAGGGGTCTGGAACCAGCAGGGTAGTCAGACGAAGCCAGGATCAGGAACCAACAGGGTAGTCAGACGAAGCCAGGATCAGGAACCAACAGGGTAGTCAGACGAAGCCAGGATCAGGAACCAACAGGGTAGTCAGACGAAGCCAGGAACAGGAACCAACAGGGTAGTCAGACGAAGCCAGGATCAGGAACCAACAGGGTAGTCAGACGAAGCCAGGAACAGGAACCAGAAGTAGCAACAGTCTTAGTAGCATGTGAACACAGGAGGACCAAGCAGGGAACTGAGCCACAGACCTCCTATATATATGAGCTAGGCATCCAGCTCCTCCCAGTGGGAAGGAGGAG
This sequence comes from Pelophylax lessonae, assembly GCF_965119305.1. Classification (NCBI taxonomy): domain Eukaryota; kingdom Metazoa; phylum Chordata; class Amphibia; order Anura; family Ranidae; genus Pelophylax; species Pelophylax lessonae. The sequence continues at coordinate 289,017,801 of NC_138773.1, forward strand.
CCGCAGGGTAGGAGGCTACAAGAAACCCAGAAACCAAGATGGCCGCCAGCACATGTCAAACGAAGGAGAACAGCAAGGAGGTAAGACCATGACAGTACCTCCCCCTCAAGGGCCCCTCCTCCGCGGAGTAAAGAACGGTTTTTGAGGGAAGCGTGCATGGAAGGCTCGGAGCAAGGCAGGAGCATGGACATCTGCGGAGGGAACCCAGGAACGCTCCTCAGGACCATAACCACGCCAATGAACCAAAAACTGCACCCGACCGCGGACCAGGCGAGAGTCCAGGATATTGCTCACCTCATACTCCTCACGATTGCCCACTTGGACCGGACGAGGCCGAGGAACCGAGGAAGTGAAACGATTACACACCAGTGGCTTCAACAGGGAGACATGAAACACGTTGGAGATCCGCATGCCAGGAGGAAGCGCAAGGGCATAGGCTACCGGGTTTACCCTGCGAAGCACTCGGAAGGGACCAACAAAGCGAGGCGCCAGCTTGGGAGTGGGCACTTGAAGGTTGAGGTTGCGGGTGGACAACCATACACGGTCTCCGGCCTGGTAGGAAGGAGCAGGCGCTCGTCTGCGATCAGCCTGGAGTCTCTGGCGCTGCGCAGAGACCTCAAGGGACTTCTGGATCTGTACCCAAGAAGCACGTAGAACGGAAAGGTGATCCTCCACAGCCGGAATATCCTGGGGAGAGAATACCTCCGGTAACACGGCAGGTTGGAACCCATAGTTGGCCAAGAAGGGAGACGTCCCAGAGGAAGAGTTCACCGCCGTGTTCCTGGCAAACTCAGCCCAAGGCAGGAGGTCAACCCAATTGTCTTGGTGATCGGAGACATAGCAACGAAGGAATTGCTCCAAGGCCTGATTGGATCGTTCTGCGGCCCCATTGGACTGAGGGTGGTAGGCCGAGGAGAAGGAGAGATGAATCCCCAACTGGGAGCAAAAGGCGCGCCAGAACCTGGACACAAACTGACTCCCCCGATCCGACACAATCTCCTTGGGCAAACCGTGCAACCGGAAGACCTCCCTGGCAAAAATCGTGGCCAACTCCTGTGCAGAGGGTAACTTCTTGAGAGGAACACAGTGGCACATTTTGGAAAACCGATCCACAATCATGAGAATGACCGTATGGCCTCGGGATGCAGGGAGGTCCACAATGAAATCCATCCCCAGGTGTGACCATGGGCGCTCCCCGGTGGCTAAGGGTTGCAGAAGACCCACCGGAAGGTGCCGAGGGGACTTACTCTGGGCACAAACGGAGCATGCCGCTACATATGCGGCGATGTCGGAACGTAGGGAAGGCCACCAGAACAGACGTGAAACAGCCCAGGACAGCTGATTCTTTCCAGGATGCCCCGCGGTCTTGGAGTTATGGTAGGTTCGCAACAACCGAGTGCGCAACTCCTCAGGCACAAAACATCTGCCGTTGGGTCTCCCAGAGGGAGCACCGGCTTGAGCCGCCAAAATCTGCTCACCCAGGGGAGAGGTCAGGCTGGTGCGAATGGCGGCCAGGATCTGATTCGGAGGTATGACCGAAGTCGGAATCGACTCCTCCCTGGACAGGTCGGAGTACTGCCGTGATAAGGCATCCGCCCTGATGTTCTTGGAACCGGGTAGGTAGGAGACCACGTAATTAAAACGTGACAAGAACAGAGCCCATCTGGCCTGACGTGGTGTCAATCTCTTGGCCTCAGAAAGGTAGGTCAGATTCTTGTGGTCCGTCAGGATGAGGACCGGAACCACCGAACCCTCGAGCAAGTGCCTCCATTCTTTAAGAGCCTGCACGATGGCCAATAACTCCCTGTCACCAATCTGGTAGTTGCACTCAGCAGAAGACAGTTTCCGGGAGTAAAACCCACAAGGAAGCAGAGGACCCTCTGGTGTTCTACGCTAAGACAGAAGGGCGCCTACTCCCGTCTCGGACGCGTCCACCTCGAGGACAAAGGGCAACCCAGGGTTGGGATGTGACAGAATCGGAGCCGACACAAAGGCGGACTTTAGAGCCTCAAAAGCTCGGATGGCCTCGGGCGGCCAGACCTGGGAATTACTGCCCTTCCTGGTAAGATCCGTGAGAGGTTTGGCTAGCATGGAAAAGTCCCTGATGAACTTCCGATAATAATTGGCGAAGCCCAAAAAGCGCTGCAGGGAACGAAGACCACTGGGCTGGGGCCACTGTAAGACAGCCGAAACCTTCTCAGGATCCATGGAGAACCCTTCAGCGGAAATGATGTAACCTAAGAAGGTTACCTGGGATCGGTGAAATTCGCATTTCTCAAGCTTACCGAACAGCTTGTTCTCTCGTAACCGTTGCAACACTCGTCTGACATCCAGAATGTGGGTCTCCATGGACTCAGAATATACCAGGATGTCATCCAAATAGACCACCACACACTGCTGCAACAGGTCACGGAAAACATTGTTGATGAATTCCTGAAAGACTGCGGGCGCATTGCACAGCCCAAAGGGCATAACCAAGGATTCATAATGACCGGTCCTGGTGTTAAACGCGGTCTTCCACTCATCGCCCGCCTTGATCCTTACGAGGTTATATGCCGCCCTCAGGTCGAGTTTGGTAAAGACCGTAGCCCCTTTAAGACGGTCGAACAGCTCGGAAATCAAGGGTATCGGGTAAGCGTTCTTGATCGTGATGCGATTGAGACCCCTGTAATCGATGCAAGGCCTCAACTCACCGCCCTTCTTTTTCACAAAGAAAAATCCAGCCCCTGCCGGGGACGAGGATTTGCGAATGTGACCGCGTGAAAGCGCCTCCCTCACGTACTCCTCCATGGCCTCATTCTCTGCTACCGACAGTGGATAGACTTTGCCACGAGGAGGAGCGGCACCAGATTGTAACTCGATGGCACAATCGTATGGGCGGTGCGGAGGTAGGGCAACCGCGCGCACCTTATCGAATACATCCCGGTACTCCTCGTATTCAGGGGGCAACAGAGAGTCCGAGGAAGTACACAGCAACTTGACAGGCCCATGGATGCAACTAGCCCCACACTGCGGTGACCACGAGAGGATCTCGGCCGATCTCCAATCGAAAATCGGATTATGCTTCTGGAGCCAGGGGTACCCCAAGACCACCGAGTAGTGTGGAGACGAAATAACCTGGAAGCAGACCGACTCTCTGTGAACGGCACCAATGGCTAACCCCACTGGAAGGGTCTCATGAGTCACGTGTGGCGGCAGAAGGGGTCTGCCGTCTATCGCCTCAAGAGCCAGAGGTGAACCCCGAGCCTGCAGAGGAATGGAATTGGTGGCAGCGAACACACTATCAATGAACAAACCACCAGCACCAGAGTCCACCAACGCCTGGGTCGTCACCGAGCCCCCGACCCAGGAGAGGACAACAGTGATCAGTGGTTTGTCAACACGGGAAACCGGGGACGAGGAGACTCCACCCAAGATCTGCCCCTGACAGGATCTCGGGTGCGAGCGTTTTCCCGGACGGTTCGGACATGCCAACCGAAAATGCCCACCGAGACCACAGTACATGCATCGGCTCTCGCGTCTCCGGAGTACCCTCTCCCCCTCGGACAGGCGAGCAAACCCCAGCTGCATGGGTTCACCCCCAGACAAGTCATCCCCAGGAGGCGTGGGAGGAGAGGGAGGCACGGGTGGGACAGCAAACGTAGGCGCCAATCTGTTAGGAGGCCTCCGCAGACTCTCCTTAAAGGAAGGTCTCTCCCTGAGTCTGGTGTCAATCACAATCAGGAAAGAAATAAGGGACTCGAGCTCCACTGGTAGGTCCTTAGCTGCAACCTCATCCTTCAAGGCATCCGAGAGACCATGAGAGAAAGCAGCGACCAGAGCCTCATTATTCCAGCCCACCTCTGCTGCCAGGGTACGAAACTCAATGGCGTATTCAGCTACGGATCGTGAACCCTGTCTGATGGACATAAGGAGCTTCGCAGCAGAGGCAGCACGAGCCGGCACATCGAATACCTTCCGAAGAGAAGCAACAAAACCGGAAAACTCGGCAACCACCGGATTGTTGTTCTCCCATAAAGGGCTGGCCCAGGCCAAGGCCTTGTCCGAGAGCAGCGAGATCAGGAAGCCCACCTTTGATCTCTCAGTAGGAAAGGCATGTGGCAGCAACTCGAAATAAATGCCCACCTGGTTAAGGAAACCTCGGCACTGAGTTGGCTCTCCCCCAAAGCGCTGTGGAAGGGGGGCAGAACCGGACATACCCCGAAACACCGCAGGCGCAACAGCAGGTGTCGGGGTAGACTCTGGAGCAACAACCGGAGCGGACCCAGGAGCGACAACCGACCCATCGGCAACGGAAGCGAAATGAGCCGTGCGTTCAAGCAGGGATTGCAACGCCACGGCGAACTGACCCAACAGGTGATCCTGCTGATCAAGTCTGGCAACCAACGTGGGTAGTGAGGATGGCCCTGTACCGTCAGAATTCATGGCCTGTGGTACCGTGCGTTCAAGCAGGGTTTGCAACGCCACGGCGACCCGACCCAACAGGTGATCCTGCTGATCAAGTCTGGCAACCAGCGTGGGTAGCGAGGATGGCCCTGTACCGTCAGAATTCATGGCTTGGTCCTAATGTCACGGAACCATGAACCAGACGTACAACAACGGATAAGTGAAAATAAGACAGCTTTATTGAAAAACAAGCTATAAAGCAAAAGTCCAAACGGATGGCGAAACCGATGCAGAGTCTTTGCGAAGCCAGGGGTCTGGAACCAGCAGGGTAGTCAGACGAAGCCAGGATCAGGAACCAACAGGGTAGTCAGACGAAGCCAGGATCAGGAACCAACAGGGTAGTCAGACGAAGCCAGGATCAGGAACCAACAGGGTAGTCAGACGAAGCCAGGATCAGGAACCAACAGGGTAGTCAGACGAAGCCAGGATCAGGAACCAACAGGGTAGTCAGACGAAGCCAGGATCAGGAACCAACAGGGTAGTCAGACGAAGCCAGGAACAGGAACCAGAAGTAGCAGCAGTCTTAGTAGCATGTGAACACAGGAGGACCAAGCAGGGAACTGAGCCACAGACCTCCTATATATATGAGCTAGGCATCCAGCTCCTCCCAGTGGGAAGGAGGAGCCGCAGGGTGGGAGGCTACAAGAAACCCAGAAACCAAGATGGCCGCCAGCACATGTCAAACGAAGGAGAACAGCAAGGAGGTAAGACCATGACACACAGCTCCTTTACACCTACAGATCAGCACTGTAGAGTAGACATGGTGGCAGTGGGGAAAATGTTTCTATACTTTGTAGTAGTGAGCCAGACTTGGGACACACTCCATTAGATGTACGTTATATGTCCCTGATGCGTCATAGCAAAAAAAAAGGAAAATAAATAAACCTTATCTTTAAATGTTGTGGAAAGTGAAAAGATAGCGCTGGACCCATCGGGTTATCTTACTGTTATTGTTATCTTAAGATATTGATGTTGGTGTAAATGATCTGGTTCCTGGTCAAGCAGCTCCTACACTCAAGAGGATCTCCACAGTCTCCTTTAAATTGAAGCACCGCACCACTGCTAAGAGATTCAAAAACTACTTGATTCCATTAAAAAGCAGGGGTACAATCCAAAAAAGGAGCCAACGCGTTAGGGGGTCTAAGCGCCCCATTCATCAGGGCTAGAAAGAACATTAGATTTCCATATCAATCTTATATCAATACAGTATCCCCTCCATGGGGCCATAATTACAACCAAATAGTCAAGCGTAAAGGGAATATCACAATTATTATACAAAAAAGAGAACACGAATGCTAAATGATATTGTTTCAAAAAAGAGAGAAGAGAAAATAAAAAAAATATTAATAATAATTGTCACCATCATTGAAATGATATGTTAAGGATGATACGTAAAGTGTGAAGGTTAAACATTAATAGTATAATACTGTATTGATATCAGATTGATATGGAACTCTTCTTATGTTTTTTTTTTTAGCCCTGATGTAGGGGGTGCTTGGATCCCTGAAATGTGTTGGCTACTTTATTGGATTGTACCCCTGACCTTTAATAAAATAAAAATGTATCTTGACCTCTTAGCAGTGGTATTGCGCTTCAATTTCAATTCTTGTTATCTTTAAATATGTCAGTCTTGTTGGAAACAATGGAGTTTTTTTCAAATTATGCTCGCTTGTTGAACTTTAGAAATCCAGCATGCCCCTTTGCCAATTGCCAATTTTTTTAAACCATTTTTCCCCATTTTTAAAAAATGGGCTTCTAGGTTTGGATGAATTATTTCTATGTAGCACTAGTGAAGTAATACAATCTAATCAGTTCAAAAAGACAGCAAAATGGTGTGGTAATTCCTTTTCCCTGTGTGTTTGAGGAATACATGTCACCATGTAATTAGGCGTCAACTTTTTTTTTTTTTTTTACAAAATCTGCAAGAATTATCTTGAGGGGACAAATTATAGCCATCACAATGCAGGGCTCTGGAATACAGAAGCTGCCTACTTATTAACACCCTAATTTTCGTGATGGATGGAAGAATGTGATAAAACACAGCTGTGGACTTTGTGTTCCTCCGACATTCAATCTGGCATCACTTGGAAATGTACCGGATGGAATTCGCCCAGGAAGACTTGTTCATGTCAATTTTTTTTAAGGGCCTTTTTATTTAATATGTCTTTCAACTGTGTTTTAAATAACCAGTTTTCAAATATAGAACAGCCTTCAGATTTCCTGGAAAGGCAGTGAAAGATTAATTATATCATGTTATTAAGAAAAATAGAAGCTTCCTATATTTTGTGGTATATTATATAAGGAATGAGCTTTGGGTTCGGAATGAACATGAGGTCTACCTGAACCCAGCCTGTTTGCAGTTTGGTAAGTGTGAACAACCTGTCAGATTTTTCAGTTCACCCATCTGTCTGGTCTTCTGGCTGATGTAGCTAGAGAGGGGATCAAGAGAAATGTCCCGATCGCTGCACACCTTACCCGGTTGTATGGTTAGCAGATGAAAGCAACCTCAGGTTTTGCCATCAAGACCATCCCCCCCCCCAATTTATTTTGTCCTGCCCCCGGGCTTAATCATGGAGGTCCTCCATGATTAAGCACGGTGGGTGGGGTGAATAGTATTGGCAGCTTGGCCTTGATAAAGTGGGCTGCGCTGCTTTTATCTGCTAACCATGTGGCTCAGTTAAGGTGTGCAGCAACCGGGGCACTTCTCTTTATTTTCTCTGCATGCTTTATGTCAGGACAAACTCATCCCCAGCCTGCAGTAAGGTAACTAGAGGTTTGTTATTTAGTGGCAGTGTCGCTACCAGCTCTAAATACCAGATCCATGCCGGTTTATGATTTAAATTGCAGAAGCAAGCCATGCAGGGATCCTGGGTGATGCCATTGACCAAATATGGTCAATAAAATCAACTGAGACCTCTGCCATTGCAAATGGCAGATCCCCAAGGCTCTTGGAATGTAAACTATAGTATTGTGGAACCTGAGTGATGTCTTTGACCAAATATGGTCATGCCCATACTTGGTAATTAATGTCACCTGGGATCCCTGCTGGCTTGTTTATCATTTCAAATGGAAGCTGGCAGGATTCCGTTATTTAGAGACAGCATTGATACCACCGCTAATTGACAAACTTCTGGTTGCATCAACGAGAGGTTTGGGCAAGCAGGCAAATTGGCCTTATCTGGGGGGTTGACCTTAAATTGAAGTTCATCCCTATTCAAGAGCTGTGGCTACCTTGACAATCTTCACATTTGACACTTATTATTATTTATTATTTCAGGTTCTTATATAGCACTGTCAATTTACGCAGCGCTTTACATATACATTACACATTCACATCAGTCCCTGCCCTCAAGGAGCTTACAATCTAAGGTCCCTAACTCACATTCATACATACATAGTAGGGCCAATTTTGTACAGGATCCAATTAACCTACCAGCATCTCTTTGGAGTGTGGGAGGAAACCCGAGTACCCAGAGGAAACCCACGCAGGCACGGGGAGAACATGCAAACTCCAGGCAGGTAGTGTTGTGGTTGGGATTTGAACCAGCGACCCTCTTGCTGCTAGGTGAAGGTGCTAACCACTACACCACTGTGCCACCCAACACTTCTGTGAGTTCAGTTCTGGAAGCATATCTGATTTTAAGATGCCATTGCTAGGGGTGAAGAGCAGACCAACAAGTGGCAGGAAATGTCGATACATTGGAAAATTACCTTTTGCTACCTAAAAAAATGGTAAATCCAGTAGGTCTGGTCCTCATCTATGTCATTCGCCTAGGTGAATGACGTAGCTAGTTCTATTCCCGCTGACTCCTGGAATATTATCGTCACTAATCCCAGGAGTCAGCAGGCTTTTTATTTTGTATCAAGAGATTTCTACAATGCAGAGATGGGCTGGAGGATGGCTGGAGAAGTGTGGAGACAGGCCAAGATAAGAGATGAGAGGAGACAGGCAGAGACAGATGTGTGCTGAGAGCACTTTGTCTTTATTGCGCAGGAATGTCCAAGCTATTCCCATATTGTGCATGTGCTTCCACCCCCTTGTGTACATGTTGCTACAAAATTGACAGCGGAAGTTTGCTGTCGCTGATAAGGGAACATGTAAGCAAAGAGTTGGAAGCATGCAGGCGCAAGTGCTATGTGGACTTAGCAGACATGTGAGAGATGAAATAACCTGAATGAAATGGCCATGGCTTCACTTGATAACAGTTAACCTGGCTGCATGCAGCAAACCAATGAGAGTAACATTTGTTCTTGAAAATAATGAAGGCTATTAGCAATAAACTTCCTAAATAGGATACTCACTCCTTTAAAAGCTTGAAGGTATATTTTTATACATTTAGCTGCTTTGCCTGAGGGTCCTCTTTAAGTTCCAAGCTCCCCCAACTTGCCATTGCTTTTCTTTATGTACCTTGCTCTCCCTGCTGTTTTTTTTTTCCAGTTGCTTTATTTTATACAGGCATACCCTGTTTTAAATACACTCACTTTATGTACACTCGCAAGTACGGACACAGCCTGGTCAGCTTGGCATGGTACTACTCCTGGTTTTTAACATTGGCGTCTATGGGAAATCTTGGTCAGCTTGACATGGCACTGTTCCCAAACCATAAGTGACAGGGATACCAAACTTAGGGAGCACCGAGAGGGGACCCAGGACTACAACCTATCCTACTTGCCTAGGTAATCTACCATGTCATAGTCCTGGATCCCCTTAACATGCTCCCCAAGCTTGGTATACTTGTCACTTATGGTTTGGGAGCAGTGCCATGTCAAGCTGACCAAGATTTCCTATAGAGCTAGTGTATTTACATACATTGAGAAGTGAAAAAAAGGTATTGCTTCACTTTAAGTACATTTTCGTTTTACATACATGCTCTGGTCCCATTGTGTACTTAAAAGTGGGGTATGCCTGTACAGCAGAAGCAGAGATACTTCAAGGAGATGGAACGGAGCCAGGTAGCACAATAATAAAGTTTTTGCCAATGGCACCCTTATGTGGCACTGTACATAAAAAGGTATTGGGTTACTCAACTAACCAGCATCTAGCAAAAACTGGAAAATAATTTTTAGGTGGACTTATTGATAAATAATTTTCAGGCTTCATGAAAATGGTCTTCCTTTGTAGGAGACAATGGATGGATCCTTTCAGCCATCTGCAGCTTTGAAAAAAGAAACCTTCATCCTGCTGTTATACAGATAAGCTTGGTGGACCAGGTCCAACAGTGCTCATAGTGTTATGATATCTGAATGGTAATGCTATGGTAGCAGGTTCTATTACCTTGACAGAGTAGTCAAAATGTGAAATTATGAATTTGCCACTGGCCTGAAGTGACCCACACCTGGAATTATAATATGATATACCAAGACAATTGATCTTGCTATCCTAGCCTTACCATTCAGATATCATAACACTTCGAATAATGTTGGACTTGGTCCACCAAACTCATTTATAGACAGCAGGATGAGTTCTTTTTTTTTTTAATTTTATTTCAATGCCGCAGACAGACGACAATTATTATTTTTTTCATGTTCTCCAGTAGGAGTCTTTTCATTCCTCCAAACAAAGCAATGTATGGGGCTTTGGTTTGTATACACTTTTATATTAATTTTAGAATCCTATTACCATGATAAATTTCCTATAACAATCCTAAATTAGACTCATTACTGCTCACAAAGAAGGGAGTTATTCCAGTGCAAGAATTTATTTTAAAACACTTCAAAAAGTAAATGAAAATACTAAAACATTAATTTGGTTTATTTTTTAATTGTTGTTGACAACTACATCCCAAAATACATTCTGCTACTCCTCCTGAGTATGGTGAAACCACATGTGTGAGACTTTTAACCACTTAAGCCCCGGAGGATTTGGCTGCTAAAAGACCAGGAGGTATTTTGCGATTCGGCACTGCGTGACTTTAACGGACCATTGCGCGGTCGTGCGACGCTGTACCTAAACGAATTTGATGTCCTTTTTTTTTTCCACAAACAGAGCTTTCTTTTGGTGGTATTTGATCACCTGTGCGATTTTTTGATCATGCGCTATAAACAAAAAAAGAGCGTCAATTTTGCAAAAATAACGACATTTTTCACATTTTTTATATGAAATCCCCCCCCCCCCAAAAAAAAAATGTAAAAATCAAAATTTTTTAACATTTTCGGCCAATTTGTTTTATGCTACATATGTTTGGTAAAAAAAATTGCAAAAAGCGTATTTTGATTGGTTTGCGCAAAAGTGATCGCGTTTACTAACAAAGGGAGAGATTTTTGTCATTTTTGGTGTTTTTTTTAAACGCGTAATGGCGGCGATCTGCGATTTTTTTTGCGGTACTGCAACATTGCGGCGGACAGATCGGACCCTTGACTGACATTTTTGACACTTTTGGGGTTACCAGTGACATTACTACAGTAATCAGTGCTATACATATGCACTGTTACTGCAAAAATGACACTGGCAGGGAAGGGGTTAACTGTGTCCTAGGGGCGTGATTCTAACTGTATAGGGACATGGCTATTGGTGTAAAAACAGAGATCAACGGTCCTACATAGTAGAACCGTCTGATCTTCATTTTTACACCAGGGAGAATGAGGGGCGGCTTGCTTACACTAGCCGCCTGACTTTCTCCTTTCACCGGAGCGATCGTGAGTGCCCGGCGGATGATCGGGTCCACCGGTCACACGCACTGACTTGTCAGTGAACGAGCCGGGGCGGGCGCGCGCCTCGGCGGGTGCGCGCCCGCCCGCAATTGGCTCACAAGTCAGTGACAGGCGAGTGACGTACCCCTACATCACTCTGCCTGGCCGGGGCTGACCGCCGCAGTATATAGTCGTGCGGCGGTCGGCAACCGGTTAAACAGCCTGTTTAAAAAACCTTCTGTGTGCAACAGCCCCCCTCAGGCCCCTAATACTTACCTGAGCCCCATCTCGATCCAGAAATTTTGCAGGAGACTCTCGCCTGCAGAGAATCATTGGCTGAGATGGCAGCCCAGCGCCATTGACTCCTGCTGCTGTCAATCAAAAGTCTGTGAGCCAATTAGGAAAGAAAGGGGGCGGGGTGGGGCAGGCGGGGCTGAACTGTGGCTCTTTGTCTGAATGGACACACAGAGCCTCAGCTTGGGTGCCCCCACAGCAAGCTGCTTGCTGTGGGGGCACTCAACAGGAAGGAGGGGCCAGGAGCACCAACGAGGGAGTGAAGAAGAGGAGGATCTGAGCTGCTCTGTGTAAAACCATTTCACAGAGCAGGTAAGTATAACATGTTTGGTATTTTTAAATAAAAAAAAACTGAGACTTTAGTATCATTTTAAGTTCATAGAGATTCTCAGGGAGACAGTCAAATGCTAGGCTGTCTTCTGAAAAGTGTCTCTACAGCACGGTGCGTTCAATATTATTATAATTATTTGTGTCAAAGCAGCATTATAGATCAAACAAATAATGTGAAAATAACTGCAATATGAAACAGCAAATAAAGTGTAAAAATTACAATATGGAACAGTATAAAAATACGAAATTTTCTGCGCTATAACCAATGAGTGAAAATGATGAAAATTCTAGTGATATAGTGTATAAAGCAGCTGGCACAAGATCCACAAACAATGATCAGCAAACAATATAATCCAAAAAGTGCAGCGCTAAAATAATTAGTGACATGAAAAATGTTAAACTTAAAAGTTCATATAAAGAGAACAATAAAGCGAGAGTGATTGAATAACCAAGAAAAAAAGTCCCATATTTGAAAGGGAATCCAGAAATATGAATCAATTCTTCCTCCTTATGACACCCAGGAATTCTGTGAGTAGGGGACACCTCTGTGCACAAGTGTGAGAAGCAGCTTACCAGATAGCCATGGCTACTCAAATGAATGAGACAGCCTCACCAGATATAGCATGGATCTCAGGAACTCCAAAGGGGTCATGGATAACACCAGGAGATAATATATTCCTCAAGAAAGCTCCATAAAGGTCAGATGAGGGTGTAAGAAAAAAGAATGGTACAAAAAGACCATGGCGTAATCCCGTAAGATATAAAATAGTATATTTATTTAAAAACTACTCACATATAAGTAGATAAGAACAGGCACATAGATTTAGTAGCTGGGGATCCAAACAGCGGCGTCCCGCATGTATCCAATCAGCATAGAAATGATGGTAACCGTCTCATGGAAGCGGCGTGTGGACAATTGTGTCTGGAGTCGCCAACGTTTCGTCATAAAAGAGACTTCATCTGGTCATGCCCATCTACTTATATGTGAGTAGTTTTTTGATAAATATACTATTTTTTTATTTTTATACTATTTTAGCGCTGCACTTTTTGGATTATATAATATGCAACAGTAAACTATAAGTGCAATATGAGACGGCAAATATTTAAACATGCATGTTCCAATAGGAAACAGTCTATAAAGTGCCAGAGAGTGCAGTATGGAACAGCATTCAATTAATGGCGGATATACATCCAACACTTAAGCATGCATAAAAGTAACAACAAATGTGCAAACAAACATGGTGCATATATAAATGACCTTTATATATGCACCATGTTTGTTTGCACATTTGTTGTTACTGTTCCATATTGCACTTTTTGCACTTTATTTGCTGTTTCATATTGCAATTATTTGCACATTATTTGTTTGATTCATATCGCCGCTTTGACACATATATTATGGGAATTGGTATCACAATTTTTTAGCAAGCTGCTTTTTAAGTCTTACTTACCAAGCCCATTTTTCTACAATGTTTGTTAATATTATTCAGTATTCATATACAGTAGTGCCAAAAGTTTGCGCAGCTCTTTACAACATGAGGGCAGGCAGTACAGTTACAGTACAATTCAATACAGGAGAAATCAGAGGGCCCTGCTCGTTGGAGCTTACAATCCAAAAGGGAGGGTCAAATGATACAAAAGGTAATACATGTGGGGGATGGGCTGATGGAGAAAATAAATGTACAGTTGTTAGGTGGGGGCTAAATAGGCTTCTCTGAACAGAAGGATTTTCAGGTATTATCTAAAAGTGGGCAGAGTAGGTGGTAGTCGGGCAGATTGGGGTAGGGTGTTCCCAGGGCCGGGGCAAGGGGTGGGCAGGAGGGGAAGCTGCCCTGGGCACTGTGATATCATGTGAGGTTTGGGGGCATCCAGTGCTGGGACAAGGGTGGGCAGGAGGGGAAGCTGCCCTGGTCACTGTGGTATCATGTGAGGTTTGGGGGCATCCAGGGCTGGGACGGGGGTGGGCAGGAGGGGAAGCTGCCCTGGTCACTGTGGTATCATGTAAAGTTTGGAGGCATCCAGGGCCGCGGCAAGGGGTGGGCAGGAGAGGTGGCTGCCCTGGGCACTGTGGTATCATGTGAGGTTTGGGGGCATCCAGGGCAAGGACAAGGGGTGGGCGGGAGGGCTGGCTGCCCTGGGCACTGTGATATCATGTGAGGTTTGGGGGCATCCAGGGCTGGGACAAGATGTGGGCAGTAGGGGTGGCTGCCCTGGTCACTGTGGTATCATGTAAGGTTTGGGGGCATCCATGGCGGGGACAAGGGGTGGGCAGGAGGGGCGGCTGCCCTGGTCACTGTGGTACCATGTGAGGTTTGGAGGCATCCAGGGCTGGGACAAGGGGTGGGCAGGAGGTGTGGCTTCCCTGGTCACTGTGGTATCATGTGAAGTTTGGGGGCATCCAGGGCCAGGACAAGGTGTGGGCAGGAGGGGCTGCTTCCCTGGTCACTGTGGTATCATGTGAGGTTTGGAGGCATCCAGGGCCGCAACAATGGGTGGGCAGGAGAGCCGGCTGCCCTGGGCGCAATAGTTTATTTCAGGGAGGGGGTCACCCTAAACCTAACCCTAAGGGAAGGGGGGGGCGCAGTTTGGCATCTTTGCCCTGGGCACTGGATGGCACATGGTGTTCCAGAGGATGAGAGAGGCTCAGGAGAAGTCCTGGAGGCAAGCATGGGAGGAGGTGACAAGGGAGCTAGAGAGAGAGCATACCAATTGTATAAGTAATAGAAAATGTTATGGAAGGCAGTTTACAAACTTGCATGCATTCAAAATAAGTAAGTACATTTGACCACAATTTATTATAGTCTGAAGCAGGATTTCTAGATCAATGGGGATGTTGGTGCTCTGATTATGTGTAATTGGTCCCATCCACAAAAACCCTTGAAGCAGGATTTTGTTCATTTTTTTTGGGCTGTTTTTTTCCACTTTTTTAATACATTGCAATTTTCAACACCAAACTTCTATAAACCGAAATAAAAAGTGTGAAATTGTGCCGTGAAATATGACAAAGTACAGCACCAGGAAAACACAGTTACTTTGCCAATCCCAGTAAACAGGTCCCCCAAGAGATGCAGACAGGCATGTTGGATGTCTTCTCAAACCATGGCAGCTTCAAAAAGGAGATTAACCTTTATAGCTGCAATATTGCCAGGTTTTTGTGATGTAATAAAAATAGCCTTGCTTGTAATTATGCAAATGAGATAATTATATATTCATAGCTTCAACTCTTATCAAAAGTGACACCGTTTTAAATGCAAATGCTCTTTTACGATTTCATCTCAAATTCTAGGGGTAAGTGCTAAAAACGGACAACACAATTTCTTTACTTCTGAAATCTGCCAGATTTTACATGAACAGAACGAAGTTTGAACACTTAGGGGTTGATTTACTAAAGGCAAACCCACTGTGCTCTACAAGTGCATTGCAAGTGCAGTCACTGTAGATCTGAGGAGAAGCTCTGCTGATTTCTATCATCCTATCACGTGTAAGCAAAGATGCTATTTTTTATTTTCCTTGCATGTCCCCTTTAGATCTACAGGGACTGCACTTCCAAGTGCACGTCCAATGGACTTGTAGTGCACAGTGAAATTGTCTTTAGTAAATAAAACCCTAAAGGTCATCTCCAGACAATGCTGATCCCTCTACCAATTCGCTTTCTACTTCTCACAACCCTCTCATCCCCGTAGCAGTTTTTGGACACTTTTTTATACTCACCTAAAGCTGCCATCTATATCCAGTGACTTACTTCTTCCAGGAGTTATGACTGGTCAATCCATTGTGGTAGTGGACCGGTTGTCTCTTTCTGACATCATCCACTGCAGTTTTCAGATGACCTGCCCCTGGATGGTCAAACATGGAGCATCCTCACATCCCAGGAAGGGATGTGGACACTCAAAGAAGGACCTTCCTCTTTGCAGGGAAAAGAACATTAAACACTCCGGACCCACTGCATTGTGTGACCACAATAAGAGAGGGTTAAAACTACTGTCAATAGTTTTTCCCTTACTTTCTGTACTGTAGACTTAGCAGAAAGTGTGAGGATATAATTTCAATTTTAAGGGAAATCCCCTCTTAGTCATGGAGCCAAGTGTTCCCGTTAGAACATTTCCCAACTTTTCCTGTTTTGGTGGCAACTCAAAATTTGGGATTTACCCCTAACTTTCATTTCCAGTGGTATTAACAAAAAGGACACTAATGCCTCGTTTCCACTGAGTGGTATGGTACGGTTCGGTTCAGTACGGTACGGTTCAGTACGGTACGGTTCGGAATGGTACCCTTGCGTTTCCACTGCCAATAGTACCCTTTCATGATAGGCGTGGTGTAGCCGGAAAGCTGTGATAGACGATTCTCTGTCAACCAATCAAAGTTCTGCAGAGTGTAGCTCCACCCTGTTGGTACGGTACTAATGTGCTTGGTACCCCAACGAAAGGGTACCAAAAAAGTGGTACGGTACGGTTCGGAATTAGGGTACCGTTCATAATGGAAACGGCATAAATAGCGTAACCTACCGAACCGAACCGTACCAGAAAGCTCAGTGGAAACGAACCATTAGAGAGAATAAATCTCCCTGATGGAGGACACATACAATGATAAAAACATGGCAGTGGTTCTGACCCCTCAGTCACCACTCAAAACATGAAAAGTTTGCCTTTAAGTTCAATCTGTACCAACAATTTTCATTGTACCATTTCACTAAACATTGGTGAGGATATCAAGTGTTTTTACTTATCCTTAGCTATCTTTCAGAACACCTCATGAGTCCTAAAACCCATGGTCTTCTCATACAGAAATACCCAATTCAGCTATGAAGTTGCCAATTGGCTCTTCCCCCTCTTTCCCCCAATGTCTCACAATTGGTCAATGAATGTGATTTGTGGCCCCAGAGACCAATAGTGAGGTGGTATGAAGGGATGCAGAGAGTAGAGTCAAGTGCTGTGAATATTAGAGAGTTCCAACATTGGAGCTCTAGATCTGTCTCTGTCTTCAAATAAAATAGTGAGTTTAAACCTACTGGGATAGGATAGCTAAAGGACTTACACTGATGCACAGTTAATGTAACCTTAGCAACATTTGGGGTTACTTCTGATGAAGTTTTGGTTAAGTCAAAATCAAGCTTGATGATACCCCCCACTTGTTTCTAATTGCTACCGATAATTCCAAACATCGTGTAGACAAAAAAAGTACTGAATAAAATTTTAACCCCTTCTCAAAGCTTCCCCAATAGCCCTTTAAGTGGGAAACCTCAGCCCCCATGGATGCATATGTGTGTTGTGTGGTCATTAAAGTAGTAGTAAACTGCCAAAAAAAATTTGGGACCCCCTGCAAGTTTAATAAGGGGTATGAGAGATGATTACGGCCACACACACACCTACACAGGTTGAACTGGATGGACTATTGTCTTTATTCAACCTCAACTACTATGTAACTATGTAACATTATGACAGACTTACCTGCAAATGGAGCCCTTCAGCACAAAACTGTCACGGCTCCCCCAGTGCTTCTTTTTTCACCAAGTATTCTTTACGGGTTTGCAGGCTCTAGTCAATTGAATGGCCGGGGCCATGATGATGTTACTTAGTGCATGTGTGCTCCGGTGGGGGCGCGGCGCTCTGCATTATTATATAAACTAAAAAATACAGGACATTCAGCCCCCGTTCACACTGGGGTGACCTGTGAGGCGACCTGGTCGCCTCACAGGTCGCCTCCCATAGGGAAGCTGCGGACCCGTTCTGATAGGAGCGACACAAGTCGCTCCGACTCAGAAAAAGGGTCCGGAGCTTCTTTGGGGCGACCAGGAGGCGACCGCCATAGACTTCAATGTTACGAAGTCCGTGGCGGCCGCTCCGAGGTAGCGGCGCGCTGCTCGCACCGCGACCTCCGAGGTCGCGGTGCGAAGTAGCGTCGCCCCAGTGTGAATGGGGGCTAAAAAAAAAAAAAAAAAGAAAAAGCAATATTTTTCAATTCTACTACAAACATATTAAAAAAAAAAAATCTTCATAAGTTTGGGCCAAAATGTATTCTGCTACATGATCCTTCTATATAGGATAACATGTCTCTATGATCATCTCAGAAGCCACGCCCCCCACTGTTAGAATCACTCCCCTAGGCTCACATTTAACCCCCTTATCATCCACAGGGTTAACTCCTTCCCTGCCAATGCCATTTTTACAGTAAAAGCGCATATTTTTAGCACTGATTACTGTAGTAATGTCACTGGTCCCCCCAAAAGTGTCAAAAACGTCAGTAAGGGGTCCGATCTGTCCATCGCAATGTCGCAGTCCCGCAAAAAATCGCAGATCGCCGCCATCACTAGTAAAAAAAAAAAAACTATAAAAATGACATAAATCTTTCCCGTAGTTAGTAGACGCGATAACCTTTGCACAAATCAATCAATATATGCTTATTGGGATTTTTTACCAAAAATATGTAGCAGAAAATAAATTGGCCTAAAATGTTAAAAATTTTAGATTTTTACATTTTTTTTTTTTTGAGGAATGTGATATAGCAGAATGTGAAAAATATAGTTTTTTTTTTTCAAAGTTGTCGCTCTTTTTTTGTTTATAGCACAAAAAATAAAAATCGCACAGGTAATCAAATACCACCAAAAGAAAGCTCTGTTTATAGGGAAAAAAGGACGTACATTTTGTTTGGGTACAGCATCGCAGGACCGCGCAATTGTCCATTAAATTAAGGCAGTGCCGAATCGCAAAATAGGGCCTGGTCAGGAAGGGGGCAAATCCTTCTGGGCTTAAAGTGGTTAAAAATGTCTATAAGATGGCTTTACGGGAAGGTCTAGCAAATATTCCAAACATGGAATGACTGTAGATAAATCTGAATCAGAAGTCAAAGGTTGCGACCGTGCTCCATAGTGGAATTACAGGACACATACCGCCACAGCCTGTTCTGCCGCTGTGCTGTAGATCCACTTAAAACAAACAGCCATAAAACAAATAAATTCCTCTAAGTGTTCTGAATCGATTATATCCCTCAAACCTTTGGAGTCCCTGAACCTCTGAGCATTTCTTTGACCTAACAGCTATGAGGAAAGTATAAAAGATGTCTCCCCTGGCACCAAATGCACACAAGACAACAGAGGGTTTTAAAAGTGCCGCTACCTTGAAATAGTTCAAAGTCTGCTCCAGTGCCTGGGCAAAATACATACAGATTAAGTTCTTGGCAAGGTTAGTTGCCAGCTAGTAAATACTGAGGGCTGTGCTCTTGTAGATAGGATGGTCAGATTCAGGATAAAGATAGTCGTCTAGGTATACCTGTAATATCTTTTATAAGGTGTGACAGCTTTCTAATAATAGGATGGATTTTTACTATAAATAGGACCTGTCATCAGAAAGATATGCTATTGCTATCTTGTTAACAAAAGTATAGGTTGCAGGGTTGTCATTATTATTTTAGAACTTGATAAAAGATCAACCTGAACCAATGGTATAAATTACGTGTCACTGGCTGCAGTAAATAGAGGAAGGATAAGGATGACAGCATCGGCAACTTCTGGACCGGAAGGATTTTCCCCATTAACCACTTAAGCCCAGGAAGATTTTACCCCCATTCCGACCAAGGGGGTATTTTGCGATTCGGCACTGCGTGACTTTAACGGACAATTGCGCGGTCGTGTGACGCTGTACCTAAACTAATTTGACGTCCTTTTTTTCCTACAAACAGAGCTTTCTTTTGGTGGTATTTGATCACCTGTGCGATTTTTTGATCATGCGCTATAAACAAAAAAAGAGCGTAAATTTTGCAAAAAATAACAATATTTTTCACATTTTTTTATATGAAATTCCCCAAAAAATGTAAAAATCAAAATTTTTTAACATTTTCGGCCAATTTGTTTTATGCTACATATTTTTGGTAAAACAAATCGCAAAAAGCATATTTTGATGACACTGGCAGGGAAGGGGTTAACTGTATTGGAGAGGGAGGGGTTAAGTGTGTCCTAGGGGCATGTTTCTAACTGTGATGGGACATGGCTACTAGTGTAAAAACAGAGATCAACGGTCCTACATAGTAGAACCGTCTGATCTCCATTTTTACACAGGGGAGAATGACGGGCGGCTTGTTTACATTAGCCGCCTGCCTCTCTCCCTCTCTACCGACGATCGGCGAGTGACCGCCGGTCACACGCACTGACTCCTTAGTGAACGAGCCGCGGCAGGCGCGCGCTTCAGCGGGCGCACGTTCGCCCGCTATTGGCTCACAAGCCGGTGACAGGATAGTGACGTACCGGTACGTCACTTTGCCTGGCCGGGGCTTACCGCCGCAGTATATGTACTTGCGGCGGTTGGCAAGTGGTTAACAGACAATTGCACGGTCGTGCGACGCTGTACCCAAATAAAATTGATGCCCTTTTTTTCCCATAAATAGAGTTTTCTTTTGGTGGTATTTGATCACCTGTGCGATTTTTATTTTTTACGCTATAAACAAAAAAAGAGCGACAATTCTGAAAAAAAATATATATATATTTTTCACTTTCTGCTATATAATATTATAAAAAAAAATGTAAAAATCTAAATATTTTAACATTTTAGGCCAATTTGTTTTCTGCTATATATTTGTGGTAAAAAAAAAAATCACAATAGGCGTATTTTGATTGGTTTGCGCAAAAGTTATTGTGTCTACTAACTACGGGAAAGATTTATGTCATTTTATTGTTTTTTTTTTTTCTACTAGTAAAGGCTGCGATCTGCAATTTTTAGCGGGACTGAGACATTGCGGTGGACAGATCGGACCCCTAACTGACAATTTTGGCACATTAATACAGTAATCAGTGCTAAAAATATGCACTGTTACTGTAATAAAGACACTGGCAGGGAAGGGGTTAATACTGTGGGTGATCAAGGTGTTAAATGTGTACCTAGGGGCGTGTTTCTAACTGTGGGGGACGTTGCTTGTGAAATGATCATAGAGACCTGTGATCCTATATAGAAGGATCACATGGGCTCTGTGATCATTCTAGAGAGAAGAACGGTCTGCTGTGTTTACAATAGCTGACTGTTCTTCTCTCTCAGCGGGGAACGCTCGTGGCTGCCCGGAAGCAATCAGAGCTGCCTGCCCCATGCATCGGAGTCCCTGCTGCTGAGTTGGGGCGGGAGCGCTCCACCGGCGGCCCGCGCTCGCCCCCTAGCTTCAGGCGCGCGACCGACGTAGCCCTACCTCAGGAGGGCCAGTCTGCCGCAGTAAAACTGCAGCGGGCGGTCCGGAAGCGGTTAAAACAAGTCAGCAATGGTCAGGATATGTTTCTCTCAAATAAATCCCTCTGAAAATGGAGGATTAAAGTTGGAGAAAAGCCTAAGTCAAACTATTCTTAAAAATGTTCCTTACCCCCTCCTCCCACCTATCCTGCCTAACCTGTATAAAAAAGATCTGTATGCTTGCCTATTTCCACTCCAGTATGGTCACAGGATCCCACAGCTCTGGATTAGGAGGCACTAAACAGTGGCTGGAAATTTCAGGAGCTGTGATGTCACCCACAGGCTCCTATGACCCAGCCATTGTTGGTGCTCCCTCCTCTCCCCTTCAGCAGCCGCTCACTGATACAGAGAAGCCACAGTTGTGGACTGGGGCCGATTAAAAATAGATACAGTAAGTAGATAGATTTTTATACAGGTTAGGCAGGATGGGTAGGAGGGGGGGGGGAGGCGTTTTTTAAGGATAGATAGTGTGATAATATTAGACTTTTCTTCCACTTTAAGCATTATACCAATATTTTAATGCATTCATGTTTAATAGTACATTGAATAATGCAGGGCCTTTTTAAGTATTTTTAGGATTATGCAGAGCCCCAGTTAAACATCATACAGTTTAAACATTCAAAGTGGTTCTAAAGGCTGAGGGCTTTTTACCTTCATGCATTCTGTGTGTAGGGCCAACCCCCAATCCAGCGATGTTCACGATAGCCTCAGCTGTCCCAGGACTACCCCCCCCCCCCCCCTCAATGGCTGAGACAGCAGCGAGAGCCCATTGGGAGAGAGCATAGGGAGGGGGGGGGGGGGTTAGAGGGGGCGAGCCGCGGTTCTATGTGTCTTAAGCTAAGTGCACATTATACAATTTTTGTTGTTCAATTTCCTTAGATTTACCTTCAACTATGTAGGGCCTGCCTGATTGCACACAATTAGAAAGTGTTCAGGTCTGACCTCACATTTTATGGTTTTGGTAAATCCAAAGGAAAGTTGTATAAGAAAACTGTATAAAAATTATAAAGTGTGTAGCCAGCTTTATGGATTCATAGAACAGCGGCTCATGAGTGAGCACACAGCAGTGCCCCCAGTGCAAGGGGTTTTCTCTGGGGGTACTGCTGGAGGGGGAGGAGCCAGGAGCACCATCGGGGGACCACTGCACAGAGCAGGTAAGTATAACATGTTTGTTATTTAAAAAAAAAAAAAAGCTTTATAAGTATTTTAAGTGTGACAATATTATTGTCTTCCAACAAATTTAAGGAGGTATCAAGGTATACTTGTGATTCAGTCACCTCTGGCACACTACATATTCAGGAAGGTGACACCACTGGTTGTTGATGGAGCTTCCTGTGCCACTTGCCTGCTTATTGGAGTATGACTCATACTGTTCAGGCCCACCGTGAGCCCTTCTCCTCTTAAAAGTGTGTCTTAGGGTCTATCCACATTACAAGGTTATGTGCTGCAACACACATGCTGTCGTGTGTTGGCACGTGTTGTGTTACTTTAAACATCCCATTCAAAATGAATGGGCTCCAACGAACAGCAACGCATATGAAAATAGAGCAGACTGCATTTTATATCAGTGCAATTCAGTCACTGACATGGAAAAAATATGTAGTTAAGAATTTCTGATTTTTACTCTTTTTAACAGCTGTCTCTGGGTAGTAATGGAGATTATATTAGCGATTGTATTGGTTTTATTCTCAATTTATATTTGGCGAGCCCACAATGATGATCAACCATTTTACGTATATCTTCATAATAGAATGTTCAAACAATCCATCCATGAAAAAAGATATTCAGAAATAGCTCAATGATTACTCTAATCATACATAATAGGAACAAATTCTCCTAATGAACTGGGGTGATACGACTTGCATTGTCGGCCCTTCTTACAGCTATCTTGTTATTCCAACCCCCTGTAGTTACAACTAATAAACTGCTCTGTATATAGAATCTCAAATCATGGATAATACAATTATTGTGGAAGAGAGCTTGTAGAAAAATATTTGTGCCAGAAACTAGACAAAATTGGACTAGGAGGGACAATATGTTGGCATCTACCTCTTAGAATTTGGGGGACCTTGTCCTGGCACTGGTTCTATTTCAATCTTTCCTGTAGTTTACTCATCTATTCTAGCAAGGGCCACGTCATTCCTATTACGAGTTTGGAAAGGAGTGTATAGTGTTATTGTATATCTATATCTATATCTATATCTATATCTATATCTATATATATATATATATATATATATATATATATATATATTACATCATTTACTTCATATTTATGTTTCTAGGCAGAAAAAAAAAATCTCTAGGCTCATTTTCACAGGTTTAATTCTCAATTCTTATCTGTGTCATTAAAAAAAAAAAAAAAAAAAAAACCTGAACAGCTGAATAAATCAAGGCAGTGCTTTTCCCCCATCCCTGTGTTTTTAATCAGTGAGAGAGAGAGAGTCTGAAAGCAAACAGCTTCTACCGAGCTCTCACTTTTAAGTTCATCCTGAACGAAATGTTTATTTGAATAATAAACTGTTTATATAAATAATAATAAAAAAAGGAATCAGTTTACTTTTTCTTACATATAACTTACATATTAAAGTGGTTGTAAAAACAGAACGTTTTTTCCTTAATGCTTTCTTTGCATTAAGGTAAAACAACCTTCTGAGTGCACCTTCCCCCTTAGTCCCCCTTATACTTACCTGAGTCCGATCTAGATCCAGCAATGTGCACAAGATCAGAGGCTCTCTTGGCTCTCTCCCTCCTCAGTGGCTTTCTATGGGGGCACTTTGTGGGGGGAGAGGAATCAGGTGTGCTGCTAGGGAGCCAAAAGAAGAGGATTGGGGCTGCTCTGTGCAAGACCATTGCACAGAGCAGGTAAGTATATCATGTAAGTTATTGTAATAATAAAAAAATAAACCTTTAGGAACACCAGTCCACACTGTACAATGATAAATTAATTAAAAAATAAACATTTCAACACTTTTGTCAGCCTATAATAACATATAGCATATGTTTTTTCTTTAGCAAAGCAGTGTACCCAATAAAAGCCTCATATATTGTCATGAGAATAGCACAAAAAGCCCCCCAGGTGTGGCGTTATGTAGTAATTAAATGACAGATTCCTAGCTGTAGCAATTCACATTTAGTAATGGGAACCCATGTGACATCAGTGACCAAATTTGGTAAATGACATCACATGGCGATATTACTACAGCCAGGAAT
This sequence comes from Pelophylax lessonae, assembly GCF_965119305.1. NCBI lineage: Eukaryota > Metazoa > Chordata > Amphibia > Anura > Ranidae > Pelophylax > Pelophylax lessonae. The sequence goes on from NC_138773.1 coordinate 289,041,917, forward strand.
CTGTTATTTAGTAGCTGGATGGTTTTATTCCTAACTACTACTTACAGTATCTCACAAAAGTAAGTACACACCTTACATTTTTGTAAATATTTGATTATATCTTTTCATGTGACAACACTGAAGAAATGACACTTTGCTACAATGTAAAGTAGTGAGTGTACAGCTTGTATAACAGTGTAAATTTGCTGTCCCATCAAAATAACTCAACACACAGCCATTAATGTCTAAACAGCTGGCAACAAAAGTGAGTACACCCCTAAGTGAAAATGTCCAAAGTGGGCCCAATTAACTATCTTCCCTCCTCGGCGTTATGTGACTCGTTCGTTTTACAAAGTCTGAGGTGTGAATGGAGAGCAGGTCTGTTAAATTTGGTGGTATCGCTCTCACTCTCTCATACTGGTCGTTGGAAGTTCAACATGGCACCTCATGGCAAAGAACTCTCTGAGGATCTGAAAAAAAGAAATGTTGCTCTACATAAAGATGGCCTAGGCTATAAGAAGTTTGCCAAGACTCTGAAACTTAGCTGCAGCATAGTGGCCAAGACCATACAGCGGTTTAACTTAACATTAAGCGGTTCCACTCAGAACAGGCCTCGCCATGGTCGACCAAAGCAGTTGAGTGCATGAGCTCAGCGTCATATCCAGAGGTTGTCTTTGGGAAATAGATGTATGAGTGCTGCCAGCATTGCTGCAGAGGCTGTCAGTGCTCAAACCATACGCCGCACACTGCTTAAAATTGGTTTGCATGACTGTCATACCAGAAGGAAGCCTCTTCTAAAGATGATGCACAAGAAAGCCCGCAAACAGTTTGCTGAAGAAAAGCAGACTAAGGACATGGATTCAGATGGTGTCATGAGTGTGTGGTGGCAACCAGGTGAGGAGTACAAAGACAAAGTGTGTCTTGCCTACACTCAAGTATGGTGGTGGGAGTGTCATGGTCTGGGGCTGCATGAGTGCTCCTGGCACTGGGGAGCTACAGTTCATTGAGGGAACCATGGATGCCAACATGTACTGTGACATACTGAAGCAGAGCATGATCCCCTCCCTTCAGAGACTGGGCCGCAGGGCAATATTCCAAATTGATAACGACCCCAAACACACCTCCAGGAGGACCACTGCCTTGCTAAAGAAGCTGAGGGTAAAGGTGATAGACTGGTCAAGCATGTTTCCAGACCTAAACCCTATTGAGCGTCTGTGGGGTATCTTCAGACGCAAGGTCTCTAACATCCACCGTGATGTCATCATGGAGGAGTGGAAGAGGACTCCAGTGGCAACCTGTGAAGCACTGGTGAACTCCATGCCCAAAAGTGTTAAGGCAGTGCTGGAAAATAATGGTGGCCACACAAAATATTGACACTTTGGGCCCAATTTTTACATTTTCACTTAGGAGTGTACTCACTTTTGTTGCCAGCAGTTAAGACATTATTTTGAGGGAACAACAAATTTACACTGTTATACAAGCTGTACACTCACTACTTTACATTGTAGCAAAGTGTAATTTCTTCAGTGTTGTCACATAAAAAGATATATTAAAATATATACAAAAATGTGAGGGGTGTACTTTTGTGAAATACTGTAGCTGCCACACCAATGGGGTGCAGCGAGTACAGAACAGCGGGTGACAAATCGGTATATCAAGTTGTCCAGCAAGGCAATCCACTTTAATCAAAATGACCTGTTGTCCATCAATCAGTATGCACTGCACTCTTGCTGCTAAATGACAGATTAATTATTATTTACTGCCAGGAATCCTGGGTCAAGTCATTGACTACATTTGGCTAATGACATCACCTGGGATTCACAATGGTATTACTGTATCCAAAAATATGTAATTTAGTGATATGAGTGTGGCATGTACAGTTCACCTGATTTCCATAACTATGGATTTAAATTTGGTTTGGGTTTTTATGCTGATTTTTAGCCTGTTTAGCTGAACTGCTGATGGATCAATTGTGGATGTGTTCTAGCAACACTGCTTACAAGAGGCTAAAACCAAGGCATATTCAAGTACTACTTGAAGAATACATTTACAGGCTAATGCATATTTACTGCAAGGAATCCCGGGTGATGTCACTGACCAAATTTGTCTAATGATATCACCCGGGATTCCTGGCAGTATTACCGCAGCCAGAAATCTGTCATTGAGTGGTGGGAGTGTAACGTTTACAGTCCATCTGAATTCCATCACCATTGACTTCAAAAGTATACAAAAAGCAAAAAAAAAAAGGCACACCAGCCTAGTGCATCATCAATGGCACCATTTATTGAAATAAAAGTAGCACACCATAGACTCACAAACTTGGATAAGTGTAAAGCCTTGTACATACGATCAGATTATCGGACACATTTTCGTCCATTTTTTTGTTGCATGCTAGTCTCATCTGGAAAGTGAAGAGGTTTCATACGAAAATTCTCATTTGACAGAATTCAACATTGTTTTGTATGTGTTCTTCTGTTTCCGAGCATGCGGCAGTCTGAGTCTGTATTTTTGAATGTCAAAGCGGTATATTGTTTTGCATGGAAATCTGTTGTTTTATATAGTAGGCCTGTAATTCTTAGGAATAAAACAGTAAAAGTGAATAAAAATTAATAATAAATTAATTAATAAATTAAATTAATAAATGCATTAATAAATTAATAAATGGTTAATAAAATATTATTAATAAAAATAAAAGGAATAAAATTGTAAAAGTGCAGCCAGGGCACTGGTCAAAGCACTAGGGACAAAACTAAGGTGAAATGGTTTGATACGGTAATGTAATCCTAACATTACAATGTATCATGTCATGTTTTGTGTACTATTTTTTAATTTCCCGCCCGGTTCCGCCCCCTTGCGTCACGACACTCACAGGGAAGGGAACCTGGAAGACGGATGCCGGTGTTTTATCAGAATACCGCTGCCTCAGATTCTGCAACCGGAAGTGACGTTTGGAAAGAAAAACTTACTGCGCATGCGCCATGCATCCCAGCATGGCCGATATGCGTTTCAATAGCTTTCCTAATGTGACAGAACATGAAGCAGCTGCGGACATCTTCTTACACCCACGCAAGTCTTGAATTTTAGATTTATTTTACCAGTAAACTGACCTTATAGACTGAATAACAGTATTAAATTTCTATTATTGTTGTAATATAGTAAATATAGCGAGAAACCTGCGGGTAGAAGGTGACGATGTCCATCTTGGTACACCCCGCACTGCTCAGCGACAAACTGATTATATAGTGAAATATACTATTTCACTCGGTTGCGGCGCAATAGTCTATTTCAGTATAAAGTGAGTTTACTGCTAAAATCAGTCTGCAATTCAAGAGTTGCTTGGGTATAAGAACATATCTGCTGCTGCTTTGTGTTCTGTCACATTGGAATGCATAGTGCCCATGTTGGAATGCGTGGTGCATGCGCAGTAGGTTTTCTCATCCGAGCGTCAACTCCGGTTGCAGAATCTGATAGATAGCAGTATTCTGATAGAACACTGGCATCGGTCGGAGGACATCGGGGGATCGTAGGGGCAAGGTAAGCTTCAATACAGGGTAATCCCGAGTTCTGCTGCTTTGTGTTCTGTCACATTAGGAAAGCTATTGGAACGCATAGTGCCCATATTGGACGCATAGTGCCCATGTTGGAACGCATAGTGCCCATGTTGGAACGCATAGTGCCCATGTTGGAGCGCATGGCTCATGTGCAGTACGTTTTCTCCTCTGAGCATCACTTTCGGTTGCAGAATCTGATAGGTAGCAGTATTCTGATAGAACACCGGTATCGGCCGGAGGACATCGGAAACAGAGAAGGATGTGTTGGGCGCTTGTGCCGACAAGTGGGACCCGCACTGGGATATGGGTGAAGAAGGGAGGGGATGGGGGAAAAAAAAGAAATTCTGGATGATGCAAAGTTCCAGTGTTGACTCGGAGGGCAGCGCTGTTGGCAGGCAGAAGCCAAAAATCCCGCTGTCACAAAAGAGAAGAGAGGACAGGCGCCACTCAGTGAGACAATAAAGGTTTATTGCACAATTATCATTACAAACTTACATTAAGGCAAGGTGAAGGCTTCTCCTAATGGCTCCTATACCCCCTTCTGTGGCATGGTACTTCCTCCAAAAATTCGTAATCGGCTGTCGAAAGCACCATACTAACGATCCGAAAATTGGCAGATTGTTTGTCAGATTAAATTTTACTTCCGATTTTCTTATCGTGTGTATGGGCCTTTAGGCTCCTAACAAACAACAGAAGGAACTCTGACCAAAGCCACAAGCCGTGGCTCTCAACAGATACAGATGACACCTGATGATGTGTAGCAGATGTTGACACATTTCGAGGGTATCCCCTCTTATCCTAGCTCTAATGAAGAGCTCTGTGTGATCGAAGAAGACACATTGGGTAACCTAGGAAGACACAGTGCAGACGTCTTTTTGGATATTGACTTCAATGGTGTTTAAATGTGGGTTTGGGCTTTTTTTTTTTATGTTTTTCAGCCTATTTGGCCTATTGTGTTCAAGCAAAAATAATTGCAACAGAATGATACTGTGTCAGAGTCAAATACTTATACTGCTTGAATTAAAAAAAACACATTTAATGATTTATTAATGAATACAGAGCTGAATTAATTTGTCTTTCATATCCGCTTGGAGTTCAGCTTTAAGCTCCAGCAGCAATAGTCTTAGCTCTTTCTTGCTTTCCTTTGCTATGTGATATGCAGATCGACATTACTCTCAAATTAATACTTATGATTGCATTATGTTTAATTCTAGAGCCCGCTGACAGGCCTTCAGTTCTTTTGATTGCAAACTCTGAAACAATAGAAGTGCTGGATCTTAATGGGGGCAAAGCACCCACCAGGAGCCCTATGAATGCAAATGGAATTCAAACGCTGGATTTTCTGTATGATGAGAACACCGTCTGCTGGATTGAATCCAGGAAGTCTTCATACCAACTGAAATGCCACAAGATAACAAAGACGTGGACTTTCACAGAAGGGAGAACAATGTACATATCTCAGCACCTACACAGTAAGTAGATTGATTATTTTCTATTGATTATATGTGAATTGTGTATAAAAGTTACTTCTGACTCAAAGCTAAATTTTACTAACCGCTTGCCGACCTGCCGCCAGTACATATACTGCGGCGGTCAGTCCCGGCCAGGCAAAGTGACGTATATATACGTCACTAGCCTGTGACCGGCTTGTGAGCCAATAGCGCGCGCGCGCCCCGGCTCGTTCACTGAGGAGTTCGTGTGTGTGACCGGTGGACCCGATGTCCTTCGGTCACACTGTGATCGTCGGTAGAGAGGGAGAAAAGCAGGCGGCTAATGTAAACAAGCCGCCTGTCATTCTCCCCTGTGTAAAAATGGAGATCAGATGGTTCTACTATGTAGGACCGTTGATCTCTGTTTTTACAGTAGTAGCCATGTCCCATCACAGTTAGAAGCACGCCCCTAGGACACACTTAACCCCTCCCTCTCCAATACAGTTAACCCCTTCCCTGCCAGTGTCATTTTTACAGTAACAGTGCATATGTATAGCACTGATTACTGTAGTAATGTCACTGGTAACCCCAAAAGTGTCAAAAATGTCAGTCAAGGGTCCGATCTGTACGCCGCAATGTCGCAGTCCCGCAAAAAAAATCGCAGATTGCCGCCATTACTCGTTAAAAAAAAAACACCAAAAATAACAAAAATCTTTCCCTTTGTTAGTAAATGCGATAACTTTTGCGCAAACCAATCAAAATATGCTTTTTGCGATTTTTTTTACCAAACATATGTAGCATAAAACAAATTGGCCGAAAATGTTAAAAAATTTAGATTTTTAAATTTTTTTGGGGAATTTCATATAAAAAAATGTGAAAAATATTGTTATTTTTGCAAAATTTACACTATTTTTTTTTATAGCACATGATAAAAAAATCACACAGGTGATCAAATACCACCAAAAGAAAGCTCTGTTTGTGGGAAAAAAAGGACGTGAAATTCGTTTAGGTACAGCGTCGCACGACCGCGCAATTGTCCGTTAAACTCACGCAGTAAAAAATCGCAAAAAAAAACCCTGGTCAGGAAGGGGGTAAAATCTTCCGGGGCTTAAGTGGTTAAAGTGAAACTTCCCTTTTGTAGAGAAAAAAAATAGTTCCAACTCCGTTATGTATATTGTTGATATTAAAAGAAAAACAACTGCACTGTAGATTTTTACTTGCTTTAGCTCTGTTGATACTGAGAAAGACGAATGCAATTGTTTCTTACATTGGGTGCTAAACTGGGAGGTCTGCCTATTATGATAACTTGATTGGTCCAAGAGCTGTTATTAATGAAACATTTTGCATAGAGTAAAAGAAGGAAAGTGCTACGCTACAGCTATAAGTTCAAATAATAATTTTTGGCTGGCTGCCAGACATCTTAAACAAGAAGTTTTTACTTATAGCTTAGAAAGAATTTAAATCCAGAATTAACCGATTAACTTACTGATTTCGTTTGCACAATAAATCTAAGCCCTGTAAATAGGGAACAACCTCACACTGCATTAATTGTCAACAATTGATAAATCATTTTACTCTGACATAAAAATCTATCTGTATCCCCCAAATCCTTGTAGACGTGTTTACAGCATATCTACTCCCCACTAGTGTTGAGTGAGCAGTTCGGGCTGAGCATAAGTTCGGCTCGAGCATAAGCTGTTCAGTGCACGCCCACATTTTCAGGGGCGCTTGGTGGGATGTTCGCCCGCCGAGGGCACAGTGAATAGCTGGCGGTTAATAAGGAGCGGGCTGGGAAGCCGACCACCGCATCCTTAACATGAGTCATCATCTGACAGTGGGCTATGTACTCTCCTCCGTTTAACATAATATGACTCCAAGATGGAAATTGGGGTCCAACTGGGGGAAACAATAAGATGATTACACAACGCGTTTCTTGGGTATACATTCCCACTTTCTCAGCCTCTGTGAAACAATAAAACACAGTCAGAATCTATACATATTCAATTTATGGCTACATGGATTTGTTGTCTTGTATATATTTCCTTAAGTACCTCAAGTAAAATAAGAAAGATAATCTCAGACTGGAGTCGTGGGCCTAGGCATACACGTCATCAAGAGGTTTTACGTCATATTCTGGGGAAATATTGGTATCTAATCAAATGGGGAAATAATGAACAAATATGTAAGGAGGGTCCTTCAGATCACCTTTAGAAAATCAAAGTCTATTAGGTATAGATTGGTTCAAAGTCATTACCAATGGGGCAACCTGCCTATTAGACTATAATTAGACTATCTAGGTGGGGAACGTTAGGATGTGAACACTGTGATTTTTGCTACTGGGTATTTAAAAAAGATTAAATCCATTTACTGAATAATCAATTATTCTGCCCTCAACATCTGGCCAATTGTGAGACAACGGTAGTTTATTTAATGACACGTAAGTGTGGAACATTTTATGATGAAAATACCAAAATAATGCTTAGGAAAAGGATCCAAGACCATTCCCAAACTTTTCCCACAAAGTTGGGAGCATGAAATTGTCCAAAATGTCTTGGTATGCTGCTGACGCCTGAAGATTTCACTTCACTGGAACTATGGGGCCAAGCCCAACCCCTAAAAAACATACCCACGCCATAATCCACACTCCACCAAATGATTTAGAACAGTGCTCAAAACAAGGTCCATTAAGACATGGATGGGCAAGTTTGGGGGGGAAAAACTTGACTGGCCTGAACAGAGTCCTGACCTCAACCCGACAGAACACCTTTGGGATGAAGTAGAGCAAGACTGTGTGCCAGGCCTTCTCGTCGAACATCCGTGCCTAACCTCACAAATGCGCTTCTGAAAGAATGGTCAAATATTCCCATAGACTTACTCCTAAACCTTGTGGACAGCCTTCCCAGAAGAGTTGACGCTGTTATTTCTGCAAAGGGTGGGCCAACTCATTATTGAACCCTACAGACTAAGACTGGGATGCCTTTAAAGTTCATGTGGGTCTAGAGGCAGGCGTCCAACAACTTTTGACAATATAGTGTATTTGTATAAAAATACTGTATATACATATATTTTTCTCATATGCACCCAGTAAGGTTTTATTGATTCGGTATCAGTATGGAAAAGGAATAGATACTTTAAAAAAAGTAAATAAAAGCAAAAAAATTAAAAAAAAAAAAAAAAAATATATATATATATATATATATATATATATATATATATATATATATAAATAAATTTACAAGTCGTTTATGTGAATTCTCTGCCTTTAGTAAAAATAAAGTCTCAAATAAGTTAATGTATTTTGATATATATGTAAAGGGATAAAGGTACCCTCCTTGTGTCCTTTTCCCTTCCTTTCAACTCTTCTTATCATGCTGCTTTATGATTTAAGAAAATGTTCATGCTCTTCTGATGAATATGAGGAACAAATAGAATAACTAGTGAACACCTTCAGCAAACACAAAACATCAATTAGATAGAAATTAAGCACAAAACCCCAGAGCTGCAAGGTCACACCACCAACCATTGCATCATTGCGAATAGCATATGGAGATAAAATAGAAGCCTTGCCATGGAGAACTACTAAAACGAATCTTCAAACAAGCCCAATTAAATTGTTCAGATAAAATGTTAGCATACTTTATTAGTTTTTACTTTGGAAAAAAAAAATCAAAGCATTGTCAAAATTGTCAGTGGCGGTAATTCTATTCTCAGGCTGAAGGTAGAGATGGTCGACGCAGTAGGGGTTTATATTCTGATAAAAGGGTGGAGAGGCTACAGAATTATTTCCCTGGGGATGCGCAATTAGAATTGGTAAAGTCTAGCAGGATTAAGTGGTCGTGTCGCATTATCCTCAACAGTGCGTCTCATTTGGCTGTATGTATTTGATGATTTCCTTACTAATAACACATTACGCGTTTTAGCTTAAGATCAACAGTGAAAGGCCTTCTTGCATTCAGGGAAGAAAAAAAAAAAATATTTTTTGATTTATAATAGCAGATTTACGAGACGCGTTTAGAAAAGATTGTAATCATTGTGTACCTCCATAAATCTTGTTTTATTGTGCGGTTCAGATGCCAGGCTTGAGGGACGCCATTATAATTTTATAATCGTTTGGCAACGGGCTAGGAATTCACTTACATAGAAATTAGGCTCATAATGGTTGCCTTTTGTTTGCCTTCGTGTTTTGCATGGGTCCTGGCAGGGAAAAAGCCGTCTACACGTGTAAAAATCCAAAATAGGCGAAAAAAAAAATGGCATCTAAACACTGCAAGCTGGGAACCCGGAGGTCGGTTTGAAACAGGATTTTATTTTGTAATTGTCTAGTCTTTGGCTGATGTTGAATGCCAGTAGAGAGGATGTTCATGAAAACAAGTGAAAACAGAAGAAACAAATAGGAACCAAAACAGTTGGAGTTTAAAGGAGGAATCCAAAAAAGAAATAGCCAACTCAAAGATAAAAAAACAACTTTTGCCACAGTGCTCACTATCAATCCAGCTGTTTCTGCAGTACTTGTTTCCCACCACTAGATGTCCTCAGTCTTCTTGGTTGAATGACAGGGAACATCATTGAACCCACTCTCTTGACCCAGCGCTATTGATCTGTTCTTAGTTTCATCAATGTATAGCCTATCCATAGGAATAAATGAATATCCTTTTGCCTATCCGGGAAATTTTCAGAATAGAGGCAATGTCCTCCACATGCTCCTGAACTCTTCTTTTTTGCCCCCTACTTCTGCTTGCTTGGAACGAGCAGTGCACGTTACTTGCAGACAAGTGCCCTGGTCTATTCACTATACAAACCCCATAGTCCCTGGTCCGTTTCAGGAGAAATAAAGAGAGGGGTGGCTATGTGTCTACATACAGTGGGACCATTCGAGTGAACATAATCACCATCTAACAGGAAGTCAGATCACAGCAGCAAAACAATAAATTGGAGGAGGCTGAGTGCAATAGAAGGGGCCTTTTCTTAGTTAAGAATATATGCTCAAATTACATTTTTTTGAAAACCACCAAAACCAAGTTTGCTGTCAATTTAAAGTGGTTTTTAACTTCCCCTCCCCCTACACTGCATTTTTTTTAAACCCCTACATTCATGGTGACGAGTTCTGCACAGTTTAGATACTCATCCACCCAGTGGATCCAGTGCTGTCCAGTTGAGATCCTCTTCTCTTCTAACAGCGCTCAATCCCGCGCCGCCATGTTTTGCTGTGTCATAATCGAGAGGCTTCCGGCTTTTCAGGATTCATCCGGCACATCTCTCAATGATGCCCCGCTAGAACAGACCCCCCTCTTTTACTTAATGAAATGCTTTGCCTTCTGGGATGTGTGATGTTTATACCCCAGGAGGCAAAGGGAGGACAGTGAATGTCATTTGCCTAGGCAAATTAATTGCATGGGGGGGGGGGGGGGGGGGGCAAGCCTGAAGAATTTCAATATAGTAAATACGGAAAACAAAAAAAAGAGCCCTAATCGTGCAGAAGACTGGAGAAGGGGGTTGAGAGGAGGTATGATGAACTAGATCAGTGTTTCTCAACCTTTTTTCAGTCAAGGCATCCTTTAAAATTATAAACAATCTCAAGGCACCCTTTAAGATAATGGACAGTCTCAAGGAACCCCATTCTAAAATGTAAAAATGTATTCTAATAGTTTTACATAATGCGGCAGCATCAACACATGTAGGACACCCAACATTAGAAGTGATTTAATCTTCCAAAGAAAATACACTTTTACACACTAGTACCGACTAGTACTCCAATGTTACTCCTCTCCCTCAGTTTCTCTCCATCGCTCAGCTAATGTGACCCAAGAGTTAATGGAGAGGGGCAGGGGAGGGTCAAACAAGGATGCTGTGCAGGCAATCAACACCCTTCTAATCAACACTGATGACATCACTGGTAGTTGGAACGCCGATGACTGAAATGTTAAAATAGTGCACAATAAAAACCTGTGGCTTTGTGTAATTAAAAGGCAGGATTCATGCATATTTGCTGAGGCACCCCTGAAGAAACCTCAAGGCCCCCTGAGTTGAAAAAGGCTGAATTAGAAAGTACAGATCTCTATAACACTTAAGGTTAAAGAGATCTGTACTTTCGGAAGGTTTTACCCCCTTAATGACCAGGCCATTTTTTGCAATTCGGCACTGCGTTACTTTAACAGAAAATTGCACGGTCGTGCGATGCTGTACCCAAATACAATTGGTGTTCTAGGTTTTCCCACAAATAGAGATTTCTTTTGGTGATATTTGATCACCTCTGCGGTTTTTAGATTTTGCGCTATAAACAAAAAAAGAGCGACAATTTTGAAAAAAAAAAAAGCCATATTTTTTACTTTCTGCTATAAAACATTCCCAATAAACATTTTTAAAAATTAAATTTTTTTATCAGTTTAGGCAAATTTGTATTCTGCTACATATTTTTGGTAAAAAAAAAAAATCCCAAAAAGTGTATTTTGATTGGTTTGCGCAAAAGTTATAGCGTTTACAAACTACGGGATAGATTTTTGGACTTTTTATTATTTTTTTTTTATTAGTAATGGCGGCGATCTGCGATTTTTAGCAGGACTGCGACATTGCGGCGGACAGATCGGACCCCAAACTGACATTTTTGTCACTTTTTGGGGACCAGTGTAACTAATACAGTAATTAGTGCTAAATAATATTCACTGTTACTGTATAAATGACACTGGCAGGGAAGGGGTTAATACTGGGGGTGATCAAAGGGGTTAAATGTATGCCTAATATGCTTACTGGCTGTGTGTGTGTGTGGGAGGGGGGTTGTTCTGTGACAGGCACAGAGAGATCGGGGTTGTAGCTTAGCTGAAACTGCTGATCTCTCCCTGTCTGTATGACAGAAGATCCGCCTGCTTTGTTTACATAAGCAGGCGGGTCTTCTCTCTTCAGTTACATATATAGTTACATAGTTAGTGAGGTTGAAAAAAGACATCAGTCCATCCAGTTCAACCTATGATGTGTGTGTGTGTTTGCTTTTAACCGTACATTGTATACCCCTGTATGTTGTGGTCTCTAAGGTGCCCATCTAATAGTTTTTTTAAACTATCAATGCTCCCTGCTGATACGACTGCTTGTGGAAGAGAATTCCACATCCTTACCGCTCTTACAGTGAAGAACCCCTTACGCATTTTAAGGTTAAACCGCCTTTCCTCAAGTTTTAGTGAGTGGCCACATGTCTTATTGTATTCCCTTTCTCTGAATAGTTTGTTCCTTATGCTAGGGTAGCGTGTGGTCAGCGAGTGGTTAAAGTACATTATTCATTAATACCTCCTGTGATGATTCACTGGGCTCTACCACAATGCTATAAAATGTCATTGTGTAGTACCTGCAAAAAGCCTTTTATAGTTTTGAGTCTTTTGAGAAAGGTCCCTTCACTTCCTGTCCAGGGGACTAAACCGGAAGTGAAAGGAAATCTCTACAAAATAAGTAGAATTTTTCTTAGAAAGTTGTCACTCAAGCAAGTGTCTCTATTGGAAAATTTACCCTCACCTTCTGTTTTGGTGACAACTCTGACATTTTGACTACTCATCACTAAAATTAGAACCAAAATATCTAATCAGAACCTTGTGAATTAATTGAGAATTGCTACTACATCCTTCCAACCAGATATTGATGCATTTGTTTATCAAAAGCAGTGTCAAATAGTGATGTCGCGAACCTAAAATTCGCCGTTCGCCGTGGCGAACGCGAACATCGGCAAATGTTCGCGAACCGGCGAACCGGGCGAACCGCCATAGACTTCAATAGGCAGGCGAATTTTAAAACACACAGGGACTCTTTCTGGCCACAATAGTGATGGAAAAGTTGTTTCAAGGGGACTAACACCTGGACTGTGGCATGCCGGAGAGGGATCACGCAAAAAAAAGTTCTTAAAAATTATAATTTTTTGATAGAGAGCCAATTATTGGAAAAATTAAAAAAAAATAAAAATAAAAATTTCTTTGGATTTAGCATCTGGGGGGTCTAAAAAGTGTACCTGTGAAGTTTCAGCTCTGTAGCATGTCCAGAACCCCTAAAAAACAGCATTTGTCTTATATTTTCAGGAATATGGCTTCTCTGCGGCTGGCTTTTTCTCTTGCAGGCATTTAGCGGGCATTTTTTTAGGCAGGCATGTCATTTTTTGTATTTAGTGTCTGGGGGGTCTAAAAAGTGTACCTGTCAAGTTTCAGCTCTGTAGCATGTCCAGAACCCCTAAAAAACAGCATTTTTCTTATATTTTCAGGAATACGGCTTCTCTGCGGCTGGCTTTTACTCTTGCAGGCATTTAGCGGGCATTTTTTTAGGCAGGCATGTCATTTTTTGTATTTAGTGTCTGGGGGGTCTAAAAAGTGTACCTGTCAAGTTTCAGCTCTGTAGCATGTCCAGAACCCCTAAAAAACAGCATTTTTATTATATTTTCAGTAATACGGCTTCTCTGCGGCTGGCTTTTTCTCTTGCAGGCATTTATCGGGCATTTTTTTAGGCAGGCATGTCATTTTTTGTATTCAGTGTCTGGGGGGTCTAAAAAGTGTACCTGTCAAGTTTCAGCTCTGTAGCATGGCCAGAACCCCTAAAAAACAGCATTTTTATTATATTTTCAGGAATACGGCTTCTCTGCGGCTGGCTTTTTCTCTTGCAGGCATTTATCGGGCATTTTTTTAGGCAGGCATGTCATTTTTTGTATTTAGTGTCTGGGGGGTCTAAAAAGTATACCTGTCAAGTTTCAGCTCTGTAGCATGTCCAGAACCCCTAAAAAACAGCATTTTTCTTATATTTTCAGGAATATGGCTTCTCTGCGGCTGGCTTTTTCTCTTGCAGGCATTTAGCGGGCATTTTTTTAGGCAGGCATGTCATTTTTTGTATTCAGTGTCTGGGGGATCTAAAAAGTGTACCTGTCAAGTTTCAGCTCTGTAGCATGTCCAGAACCCCTAAAAAACAGCATTTTTCTTATATTTTCAGGAATACGGCTTCTCTGCGGCTGGCTTTTTTTCTTGCAGGCATTTAGCGGGCATTTTTTTAGGCAGGCATGTCATTTTTTGTATTCAGTGTCTGGGGGGTCTAAAAAGTGTACCTGTCAAGTTTCAGCTCTGTAGCATGTCCAGAACCCCTAAAAAACAGCATTTTTCTTATATTTTCAGGAATACGGCTTCTCTGCGGCTGGCTTTTTTTCTTGCAGGCATTTAGCGGGCATTTTTTTAGGCAGGCATGTCATTTTTTGTATTCAGTGTCTGGGGGGTCTAAAAAGTGTACCTGTCAAGTTTCAGCTCTGTAGCATGTCCAGAACCCCTAAAAAACAGCATTTTTCTTATATTTTCAGGAATACGGCTTCTCTGCGGCTGGCTTTTTCTCTTGCAGGCATATATATCAGTGGTGGGTGGGCAGTGGCACAGTACACTCTCTGTGGACCTGACAGCAGTCACTGGCACCCAGGCAACTGCAATTTTAAAAAATATATATTTTATTTTACTTTGCAAGCTGCTGTGCCACCTTATATATCAGTGGTGGGTGGGCAGTGGCACAGTACACTCTCTGTGGACCTGACAGCAGTCACTGGCACCCAGGCAACTGCAATTAAAAAATATATATATATTTTTTTACTTTGCAAGCTGCTGTGCCACCTTATATATCAGTGGTGGGTGGGCACACAGTGGCACTGCAGTGGGCACAGTACACTCTGTGGACCTGACAGTAACTGGCAGCCCAGGCAACTGCAATAATAAAAAATATTTTTTTTTTTCAATTTATTGCAACAAGATGCTGTGCCACCGTATATATATATCAGTGGTGGGCAGTGCACTGCAGTGGGTACAGTGCACTCTGTGGACCTGACACAGCACTCACTGCAATTATGACAGAGGAAAAAAAAAATATTTTTTAAAATGCAAGGTACTGTGCCTGTGCCACCCGAAATGAGTGTGGTGTGCACACAGTACAGTCTGTGGTAGGTCTGTGGCCTCTCACACACAGCGGGCAGGCAACTGCAGTGTACAATAGATATATATAGATATATATATAAAGAAAAAACTCTATTACCTTACCAGCCCTTAAAAGGGCTTTTGGGGACACTATATATATATATATATATATATGTATATATATAAATAAAAAAAATCCTCAATTACCAGCCCTTAAAAGGGCTTTTGGGGACACTAGATAGATATAGATATATATATATAAGAAGAAACAACTCAATTACCAGCCCTTAAAAGGGCTTTTGGGGACGCTAGGTATATATATATATATATATATATATAAAAAAAAAAACACAAATACCAGCCCTTAGAAGGGCTTTTTGGGGTGCTGATATTACAGCAGTAGTGGACCAAGAACACTGCAAGACCAGGAACACTGACTAACTGTCCCTAGCTTAACAGCAGCAGCAGCAGCAGCAGCAGCTCTCTCCCTACTCTCACTACACACACTGCTTCAGAATGATCTAAGATGGATGCTGCCCTTGCTTATTTATAGGAGGTGGGAGGGTGTGGGAGGGAGGTATGCTGATTGGCTGGAAATGTGTCTGCTGACTGTAAAGTTCAGGGTCAAAGTTTGCCTCAATGATGTCTTATGGGGGGCGGACCGAACATCGCATATGTTCGCCGGCAGCGGCGAACGCGAACATGCTAAGTTCGCCGGGAACTGTTCGCCGGCGAACAGTTCTATACATCTCTAGTGTCAAATATTGTGTTAGTTTTATGTTGCCCTCTTTTACTTTTATAATAAATAATATTACAGAAAAAATGAAGTTTTATTACTCAAATTAGGTTTTTCAATGTGGCCCAGGAAGTCAAAAGATTGTACACCCCCACCCTAAGAGTCGGTTCACACTATGGTGACACGACTTCGGGGGCGACTAGTGAAGTCGCTGTGCACCGCGACTTCGGCGCGACTTGCACGGACTTCACATAATGAAAGTCAATGCAAGTCGCTCCGACTTCGGTCAAAAGTAGTGCAGGAACTATTTTCTACTTGAATCGCTCCTATTAGAACGGTTCCAATTGCACTGAATGGACCGCGACTTGTCAGGCGGCCAAGTCGCCGTAGTGTGAACCAGGACAAAATCTCAGCTCTATCATCCAGAATTCTCCTCTTCCTACTAAGTCTTGATGAACAGGGACATTTCAACTCACAAAACATTTGGGCTGTTTTACAGCTTGCATCTTCTGTATAAAATGTATTCTGGATTTCACATGCCTCATTTTTAGCACTTTCCCGTGTGAACCTTTAAAATATTGATCAAAAGGCTTTGATAAAAAATAAAGTAATGTGATTTTTTTTTTTTTTTTATAAGCATGTTTTGCTAAGCAGTCCTCATGACAACATTTGAGGATAATTTTACTAAAATTTTGACATAGGCAAATCAGTAATTTCACTGCAAAATTATGTTTGCCAAAAACGCTCTTCTGTAAATGTAACTTTAGAAAATACAAAATCAATTTGTCTTGCTCAGAATTCTGGTCTAAACATTTTGCCTTCCTTTGTTAACGTTCATTATTATCTATTTTTTTCTTTCCTCAGATGTTCAGCAAATGGTCATTGACTGGATTACTGGAAACTTTTACTTTGTGGATCATGGGAACGACAGGATTTTTACATGTAACCGCAATGGGACTGTGTGCATCACCTTGGTTGACCTTGATCTTCATAATCCGAAAGCGATTGCACTGGACCCGATAGCGGGGTAAGATGGATAGCTACATACAGCCATTTTGCTTGTTTTCTGCTAATGGTCAGAAAAAGTTTCTGAGAATTTTTGCCTCTGAGCTGTGCCTATAGCACGTTGATTGCTGACAAAAGAACATAAAGTAGGATTTTCAATTTTTCAAATTTCTGATTTTCAAATTTGTATATAGTTTTTTTCAGTGAATGCTTAGGTGATAGGATGTTTCTTATGTTTACAAGGTGGTATTAAAGTCAATTTTTAATTCATAAAAAAATTGCAGAACTTGCATGCATTTTATTTATTTATTTATTTATTTTCCTTCTCGGAGCTCCTTTTTCAATTTTATCCTGACCATGCAGCCTTATTTCTGTTCTCTCTGTGCCCCCTGTGCCGCCAGGACCTATGGAGTCTCCCCTCTATGTGCCGCAACCGCTGTCTTCTACAACTCTGCATGCAGCCATTCAGAAAGTCACACACACTGCCCTCACAGTGTGTGGGCACACTGACACCCTCACAGCCGCTGTCAATTACCGCTGTGGACAAGGAGAGGCGTGGCTTTTACTTTGTGCTCCTCTTGCATTGGGTGTGTGTGTGCTGCTCATGGGAGGAGTTATGAATAAATCACAATGCCTCGATGGGTGGATGTTAGTCTGGATGAGTGGGCATTCCTAGGCAGGATTAATTTGGTAGTGCCCACATGTGATATTGAGCCTCCATAATTAAAAAAAGAAAAGAGCTAGATAATGCAGAAGGGCTCTGACTGACTTGTTGTAGCTTTCTAATGCACACCTTGAAGGCTCACAGTCTGCAGTGAAACCAAAGTAAGCAATTTCAGTTCAGGAGAAGATCCTGTACAACTGTGCAAGATTTAATGTAAGGCTTTAAAGATTTGGAACTTTGCCGTTTATGATCAGGTGAGAAGTGGCAGCTCTGTCCTGATAGGTCCTTTCCAAAGGAACCAGAGAAGGAAAGTGCCACAGATATAAAAGAAAATGTACTCCTGTATCTGATCGGCTAGTCTGGCTGCTGTCACCCTCATTGCCTTGATTACTGAGATATGATAGTTCATCTCTCGTGTCCTCGGGAATGACTTCACGACATTGCATTTGTCAAAATTCTACTTCCATGAAGTGTCAACTTTTCAGTAATGCACATTCAAAGAAAAATAGGTTCATATGTCTTTATATATATATATATAAACCAGGATGAGATACCAGCCTGGTGCCATCATCCAAATTATATAGAGAAAAGAGAAATGTTTGTTGGAAACCAACTAAACATTAAAACGCTGGATTTTCAAAGGCACATCATAAGATAGACTTGATACACATAGTCATTAAAAGATAAACTTTTATTACATACGTTTTAAAATTACAGAGCTGGGGAAAAACACCTCCACACTCGGTGAAAAAGTTATATACAGTATATATATATATATATATATATTATCAGTTCATATAAATTGTATCTTTCATTTATAAGAGCAAATTTTTTGAAAGACACAAATCCACCCAGATACATCTGTAAGGAACTCATTATTCCCATACAATGTGAACTCCCTTGAATCTGTAAATCTATATACAACAAGCGTTTAGAAGATCATAATGATTGTTATTGAGCCAAGTAAATAACAGTGTAAAAGTAGGTTATATGCTGAACAAAATGAGAAATAGAAAAAAAACTTTCTGTATTTCACTTTGAGAAATCAAGTATATCTAGTATAAATGCATTATTAACATACTAAAAATCGTTTTTCTTAGGTTGGTTTGGAAATGTACACAATAAAACGTTGAAATGATGGAAAACTAGGAATAATTGTATTAAAATGGACCTGAGCTGAGCTATTATTTGCATGCCACAATATATAGCAGGTTAAATAAAAAAGGGCTACTTTTTAACATTACATTATATACAGTGTATATATATATATATATATATATATATATTGTGACAGGAAGTCAGGTAAATCTGTGGATGTAGTCACAGACAGGAGATACATTTCCACCTGGTTTAGAAAATTCACCAATTACTATAGGGTGTCGGCTGCAAAGGTAGCCAGAACTGTCTAAGGACGGTGAACAGACTTCAGCTGTTCAGAATGAGGAAATTAAGGCCTCTATAATTTGTCCAGAGGAAGTCTAAGGATTGCTGCCTCCGGACGCTGTGTGAGCATGGGAGAAGGAATGCCCCCTGAAGCTGTGTGAGCATGGGGAAGACCTCCTGAAGCGATGTGCGCTGAGGAGGGTAAAAAGGTGAAGACTTCTCAAGGTGAGAAAATGAACTATTTCTATGTGAAGAGTGTGAAGAGAAAAACCAATGGATGTTTTCTATGTGAAAGGAAAGTCCAATGAACATGTGCTGTGTGAAGAGAAAAGGGACATTCTCTATGTGAAGAGAAAATAAATGGACTATTGATAGTCTGCTATATGATCAGCCAAGTCTGCCCAACAGTAGGTTGGGGACAGACTCCGTAGGTAGGTTCCTGTGTGTGAGAAGGTAGCCACCCACAGTGGCAAGGATTTATTTTGTGTTTTATTTTATTTTGGATGTTTTTGACGCTTGCAGTCTGGTGAAGAAAATTGCATGAATAAACCAAACTGTTGTTTGCAACCACTTCTCGGCTATCTCCCTGTGTAACTAACCCCCCCAAGGGGTCATCCACACCCGCCACCGAGCTAATCCCCTCACAATATATATATATATATATATGCCCTATTTTTTTTTTTTTTTATCATTTAATATTCACTGACTGTTGTCTTACTCGCTAACTCTGCTGGAAGTACATTGTAAGCATCAAGTCTTTACAGTGAGTATAACAAGCATGCCTTACTGCAAATAGAGATGGATTTTAACGTTGTGGGTTTAGTAACACTTTAAGGACACCATTGTGTGAGTTTTTACTGAGCGCAGAGGTTATCACAGTGCTAACATTAAGAAGATGTTTTTTTAACTTTGTAACCGGCAGAGCTGAAATCTGTATTTTCTTGGTATTTCCTAATGGGGACCTCAGACCTTATGGAAGTTACAAATGTTATGTTGGAGGCACAACAAAAATCACCTACTTGGCTTTTCTAATTATAGTTCTGCTGAACGTTCTCTGTCTGATACCTAAACATCAGCCGTAAATGTGTAAATCTTCAGGAAGTGTTTGATTTTTGTGTACACTTCTATTCTCAGTGCCATCATTTCATTTTGTTCTGTGAGATTGCATTGCTGAGTACAGTGACCTTTTTGGAACAAATGTATTGCCATTGGTATATATATTCCCTGTCACTTGAAGCTGACGATGCTGTTTGTGCCCGTTCCGAAATTGCCCAAAAAAAAAATATATATATATATATATATATATATATATATATTAATATATTTTATATAATATTCTGCCGAAGTGCACATGTTGACATATGTTGACATTCACTTGGAAAAGAAGGTCAGTGTGAAGCTGAAATATATTCCACTCTGGTTCTGCACATACTTCCTGGTATTATATTCTCCAAACCACCGCAGACACACACACGCTCTTCACTCTTCACCAGTTATTTTGTGCACATATTGCCCGCCATCATACCCATCCTGCTCCTCTTCTGCACATGCCATCATGTCTTCCACATTCCATTGCTGCCATTGCTACCCCTGTCATATCCTTTGTGCTACTTTTCTGCACATACTTCCCAGCATCATGTCCTCCTAAAACTGGGACACGGAGGTTAGGAGGGCCAGCCACCCCGGGTGCAGTGCTGTGATGCAGTGGGGTCATACATGGCAAGCTGTGCTACCCCCCCACACACACACTGCAGATCTGTGGCTGACAAACAACAGGCCACTACTTCATGTCTTCTCTGGCAGCTACTGCTGTCACAAAATGCTCCAATTGTTCACAGCTGACACAAAAAAATGCACTGTGCATGCTCAACCACCTACCAGCTGTTTGGAAGCAAGCAATTGGTCATGCATGCTCAGTGAAAATGAAAAAACAAACACAGGCAACCAGAGCAAGGGGGTGAATAACACATCCAATGTGGCATGCTCATTCTATATCATGCATTAGCAGCATCAGAAGAGGTAGCGGTTTTACATCCTAGCCCTGGGTGCTGGACGCATCTGTCACTGCACTTCTTTCCTGCAAAAACTGTGCACAAGAATACCCTCTGCAATCCTTTCCAACAATCATTACCTCATGTTATACCTTCTCCTATCTAGCATACACTGCCCATCATCATACCCTCTGCATGCCTGTCCAACAAGCACTGCCTGCTGTCATACCCTCTGTACCCCTCTCTAGCATACACTGTGTCTACATACAGTATGTCTATACACTGGACACACCTATCCCTGTACTGTACCCATCGCACTACTTTTCTGCACAAATTGTCCACCATGAGACCCTCTTCAATCTCCTCTCCAACAAGCTATGACCGCCTTCATACCCTCCTCTTTCCTCTCTAGCATACATTGTGCCTAGCATACAGTGTGTCCATAAATTGGGCGCAGCTGCCCCTGTATTGTACTGTTCTGCACAAAGTGTTCATGCTTTCCAAAAAGCATTGGCCACTGTCATACCCTCTACACTTCTCTCTACCACACACTATCCATCATCATAACCTCTGCTCTTCTCTCCATCATACACTGCCCATCATCATACCCTTTGCACACCTCTCTAGAATACAGTGACCATCATCTTAACTTCTGCACTCCTCTTTAGAATACACTACCCATCATCATAATAACCTCTGTACTTCTGTCCATCATATACTGCCTATCGTTATATCCTTTGCACTCCTATCTAGCATACACTGCCCATCATCATACCCTTTGTACTCCTCTCTAGCATACACTGCCCATCATCATACCCTTTGTACTCCTCTCCATCATACACTGCCCATCATCATACCCTTTGTACTCCTCTCCATCATACGCTGCCCATCATCATACCCTTTGTACTCCTCTCTAGCATACACTGCCCATTATAATATCTTCTGCACTCTTCTCTAGCATACACTGCCCATCATTATACCCTTTGTACTCCTCTCTAGCATACACTGCCCATCATTATACCCTTTGTACTCCTCTCCATCAAACACTGCCTATCGTTATATCCTTTGCACTCCTAGCTAGCATACACTGCCCATCATCATACCCTTTGTACTCCTCTCTAGCATAAACTGCCCATCATCATATCCTATGCACACCTCTCCAACAAGTATTGACAGCCGCCATACCCTCTGCACTCTTCTCTAGCTTACATTGCATTTTTGAATTGGAGTGCCTTATTTGGAATACTGTGTGGATTGGGGACAAACATAAGATATCTTCTTCTCCCTTATGGCGCTGAGCAATTAATGGTTCAAGGACGCAGCACGCTTGATCCCATGGTGGTTTCTTAAAGGCGCAGTAAAATAATTCAGTCAGCGAGTGAGCACTGCCTAAGGGGTGTCACATAAGGTGCGGTGAAGGTGCATGTTATGAATATTAAGCACTGGAGTTAAGGACATAATTTTCTGACCCTACCAATAGACTGTGCACCCATCTGAACATCCAATCAGGATCTGCTAAATCCCAGTTGGAATATAAAAGACTGTGATTAGCGCTGCTAGTGTGATTTGCTTTTCAGGAGGTGCATGTCTTTCATTCTGAGCAGCTCAGCACATATGTTGTATATTATCTGATTTATTTTTATAGCAGCAGCTACACCTATACGGGGTGGTATATATATGTATCATTTTTGTATCATTTTTTCTTTATAATATAATAGCACTGGGTGAGTGGGTAACAGTGGTGGCTATACTATTGGGTCTTACTCTTTCTTTGAGACTTCTTCAGCATTGTTTATAATATTCCAACCTTGCCATTGTGGAATACACACACTTTACAATAACTTAAATATGGAACATTCTGTTCCACAACTTGCTTGTTTGTGATTTTAAAGCCTAACTCCAGCCATCTTTCTTTCTCATAAGTACTGTAAGTAAGGGAAACTAAATGGAGAAGCCCCCTTTAATTGAACAAGACAAATCATAATATTGTAATTGTCACATCTATTTTCTGACTCTATCAGTCAGTAGGATGATAGGCATTTGCAAACTAAATCCCTTTTGAAGCCTTGATTGGAATAATGTAAAAATATTTATGGAAGAAACAGCTTGTCACCCATATGTGGACTTTTGTCAGTCTCAGCTTCCCCTGATTGATATTAAAATGCATCACGGCAATGGGTTTAAGGCTGACAAGAACAGCTTGGAAACACAACTTTGCACAGAAAGTTCTATCCATAATCCTTGAATGAAGCCATATTGCTGAATATAACAGATGGCCGCCCTGACTTTGTGTGACTACAGTCATTTCTCAAAGTAAAAAGTAAAGAGTGCATATTCTTCCCAATGTTCATATATGATCTGTTATTACCGTGTTAGGAACCTTTGTATTTAAAAAGCAGTTCCAGGCAACAGCTGAATGCAATCACTGAGCTACGAATGGTCTACAGCAAACACTGCAGCTGTACTAAACCTTAGAAAAAAAAATCAGAATTTTGGGTAATACGCAGCAGTAAAGGATGCTTCATGTCATCAATTACATTCCAATTTCCAAAGCAATCCTAAATATAATCAGTGCCCATGAAAGACATCCTAAAGGATAACTAAACCCGAGAACCAAAATGTAGTATATTGCAGTTTACCAGTTCTTAGATGTGGTGTCTGCTTTTGTTTTCATTTTTCAGGTTAAGAACATTTATAACAAAGTTTTGGTTCAAGGTCAAACGCAACTTTGCTGAGAAAGTCCTATCCATAATGTTTGAATTAGGCCATAATTCTGAATATAACATATGGAGTGTCCTTGTCACTTTCTGTGAGCTGAACTAAGAGAAAAACAATGTTTTCTTTCTTCTGTAAGCAATTTATCCCCCATCTCCTAGGTAATGAAGATGAACAAAGACTGGCATATTTGAAATCCAGATTGGGTGACAACCATAGATCCACGGCAGTATTTACAACTGCCAGGCTGGACGGGACATCATAACGTCACGTTCGGGTCTCCGAGAGTCATAGAGACTGCCGGAGACCATCTGGTCCTAGGTATTCTCTAAGGTGATATGGAATGGTGGCTAGTCCAAAATACACAAGAAATGCTGATAAACAGGAAAAAATCAAGTCCCAAGTGTACTGGCAGAGTCCACATAAACTGTAGATATGGAGGGGTGCAAAACAGGAAAGACCACCACCGAGCAGTATAATAGGGTACTCTTACCAACTTGATAGACCCCACAGGGTCAAAACATGCCCAGAGTATATTGAAGACAGTGGCAGGAAAGGACCGATCATATCCAAACACTTCCTCTCACTGGCGACCAGATTGGGTTCCCCCAAAGTCTCCTTCAAACACTCGGGAAATATAAAGAGAGAATCCCCTCATGGTGTAGCATATCAAATAATTTATTGAGACATGAACGAAAAGCAGCTTACATTTAGGTTGTTCAAGATCAGCAAACAGCGGTTAAGTTGTGTGGATATCCCACCATCAAAATGGCCGCCCTGTCCCTCGTCTGCGCATGCGTCAAGGCGCCAGCCAAATCCCGACGCGTTTCGTCATAGAGTGATGTCATCAGGGGTGTACTTCTGCCGCCAGCAGATTCCTTCTAGTCATTCGCACTGGCGAGCCGGTAGAAGCCCCGGAGGGCGGTAGGAGGGGGGGTTGTCCCCTCCCGCTGACTGTATGAATGATCCAGCAGCTGGACTGCCACTATGATTGTTCTTACGGTGCAGGGAATCGCCAGCTGCAAAAGATGATATCTGAATGATGTCTGACTCAAAGTCGAGGACGTCATATGACGTCCTTAGGCTGGAAGTGGCTAGAGCTGAAAACCAGGTAGATGTTAAAAAACTAAAAAAACAAGGCACAGATAATATTAGTTAAAGTGACCCTCTTAGGGTTAAAATCCCTAAAAGTGATGCACAGTGACTAAGTGGTTAGCACTTCTGCCTGACAATAATGGGGTCTTTGGTATTATTCCCAACCATGGCACCTACCTTGAATTTAGTTCTCCCTGTGCCTGCGTGGGCCTCCGCTGGGTATTCTGGTTTCCTCCCACACTCCAAGGACATGCTGATAGGTTAATTGGCTCCTGTCTAAATTGGTGATGGTATTTATGTGAGTTAGGAACCTTAAATTGTAAGCTCCTTGAGGGCAGGGACTGATGTGAATGAACAATATCTATATACTGTATATGTAAAGCAGATTCAGAACTTGTTGGCACTATATAAATACCTGTAATAAATAAATAAAGGTGCTCTACTCAGCATCCTTGTCACTCCTACCTTTTCCACCACTCATCTTCGGACCTCTGTTACTGCAGGACACAGCCGTGATGTAGGAGTCAATGTATGGAACCACAGTGTGCAGAGAGTTAGCAATGCTAAATGATAAAAAGACTAATTATTCTTTTTCACCCTGGTCCCCTTCCCCCTTCTTTTTCTTTCTTTGTCTATTTTCCATAGCTCCTCCTTTTTTTTTCTCGACTCTAGGCATACCGTCTATATGTTTCTTCATCCTCTTTACCGCTTCTAGGTATTGGCTATTATATTATTGGCTCCTTATAAGGTTGTTTAGTCAGTTTCCTGGAGTGATGCTGTGTGACACCCCTTTGGGGGAAGTACCGCCAGTGGACCCTCTGGTGTCTGCCGCGGCATTCCGTGGCGCTTAGGGGGGGCTTCCCTTCCCCGGTAGCCGGCCATGAGATGGATGCCGGTGGGGTGGGGGAGTTTACCTGAATGTGTCCTGAGAATTTATCTGTTCAATATTCAGCTCTGAAATGTTAGGCCGTGGGCTTCACGGAGGGTTTACATTCTGTTTCTGATGTGCTCTATAGACGATTTAGTGCTACGTTGGTACATTTTGAAATGCTTTCTGTATTGTCTATAATTTGTTATCTGCTCGCTATATCTTTGAGTGAGTAGTGAGCAGGGCTAACTGCAATGGTCTATGGGCCTTATTATGATGGAGTCCAAATACAGTCCAAGTAGTTTAAAGCAAGAAATCTAAACGGCAGGGTAGCCAGGCTGGAATCAGATTGACGGAGCATTTGATCAGCCAGAGATTGCATTTGCTAAAGTCTAATTTAAAATACATATAAACCGTCACCTCGTAAAATAACCTATTCAGTTTCAAATAGAAATGAAAGCAAAACATTTGTGTACTCATATTAAAAACTTTATAATTTTTTTCCCTCTTTTACACATACCCCTAAGGAGTTTAGAGAGCTTGGGCAGAAGAAACAGTAGCACACTGGTCTCTCTAGTGAATGGCTGCGGGGGTGGGGGTGGGAGGGGGGTTGTGCCAGCACACGTCGGTTTATTGGAGGAGAGCCAGCCGAGAAACTGACCACTCTGTGCTCTCATACCTAGTGTGGCCAGTTTTTATTGGACTGACAGGAACACAAAGGAAGCAACACAAAAAGAATAAGATGAGTTTTCATACAAGTACATGATACAGCAGGCACATATCAAGAATATAAAATGTTGGCGTGACATATTCTTAAAGCCCTCCTAAAGAGAACAGGTGTGCACTGCAGCATGACTTGAGTTGCTGAATAACGTCCAGCTGGTAGTGATGCTTCAAGATTGATCATTACAGGGTGACAAAGAAAACTTCTAAGCTAAAGAAACTGAACAATGGTGTTACCCTCTAGGCTGAACAACATGTACAGTTATTTTGGTAGGTGGAACATTACTCACATGTTTGTCTGGAGTTCTTTTTAAGGCATGAGCTATCCGCCTGCTGTTTTCTGTTTAGAAGGCACCACACGTCCCTCATCCTGTATCTTTCCAGATTATGGCAGAAGCTTTGTAAAGTCTCAGCTTTTGTTCCAGTTGTTTTAATCTACTTTTTTTTTCTTTGCCAAAAGAGAGGAAAGCGTCTTTCATGACGGGACACTTTTATAAGACAATTAGGTTGCAGCTTTTTTGTAAGCAGATGATGGGAATGTTAACTTATGCATATTCCAAACCGAACATTCATTTTAAGGATTGATGCCTTCCAGTCTGAGATTACATTATTTTCCTCCAATGTCTTATTCCGTAATAATAAAAATAAGCATTCGTCTCTAGTGAGCTTCCTTCTTGAACTGTCTTGATTAAACATCTTGGCTTCTTGTTATCTAAGAGCAGCCATAGAAGTTTACCTTGTTGACAGCAGTTATTACTAAATGCACCAATAAATTATTAACACAGATTTTTTTTCTTTCATTTATTCTAGGACTTATTTTCTTTTTATCGGTTTCAACATATTTTTACAGCTTCTAGCAGCCTTCTTTTTTTTTTGTTGTGTGTATTACCATTTTATTCAAGTTTCAATAAGCATATGAAAGCATAGTTCAAGTCGTTAACAATCTTATATAACTATTATAAGTAAACTTTATATATTGACAATCCTGCCCCTTCCACCTCTCCCCAAAAAAAAAAAAAAAAAGCTTATAACAGCCTTCTAACGCTAGCCTCCCTGACTAGCTATTATTTTTTTTTTTTTTTTTTTTTTTTTGGAGAGGCAATTGGCCAATGAAATTACATATACAGCATGTAAGACGATGAGAGTCACATTTTGTTGTGATACTTTTTTCTGTTGACAGTGAAACATACATACTGTATCAAAAAAAGCGAAGGAAAGTGGGGCTTTATCGGTGTTAACTACCCCATTAAGCAAAAAAATACATAAATCTTAAAAATTCTTGCTTTATTCATATCAAATAAAATTAAAATGAATGAATTAATTTTAATCATGGCAAAAAGAATCAATACAAAATATTGCACACATTCTTTGAACAATCCAATCCATAAAAAGTCACCCCCTTAGTCTAAAGACTATCAGGAAAAAAGAGAAGAAAAAATAGTCACCTATTTAAACCCTCTTCACCTAATACCCCTGAGGAAGCCGGACAGGCGAAACATGTTGGGAGTAGATCTGTGCCCTCTTGCGTGCACATTGGTCACATTGTATTTACAGCAGATCTATGGGAGAGGTCGAGCTTCTTTAGACTGAGGGGGGTGACTTTTTTTTGGATTGGATTGTTCAATGAATGTGTGCAATATTTTGTATTGATTCTATTTACCATGATTGATATTATTTAATTAATTTTAATTGTATTTGATATGAATAAAGCTAGAAGTTTTACGATTTATGTATTTTTTTTGCTGAATGGGGTACTCAACACTGATAAAGCCCCACTTTCTTTCCCTTTTTTTGAGACCATACGCTCTTTTGGGGTGTTGGCAGGATTGTCTAGGTCGATATAGAAGCATACATATTGTCTCCACATGAAAAACGACACTCTCTAAATGTGTTTCAACGCAATCTACTGTGACCTACTGTATCCTCCTAAGAAAGCCTCATTGGGGTGAAACACGTTTAGGGGGTGTGGCTTTTCAGGTGGAGACCATATGTATGCAGAAGCTGTATTGCCAACAGAATAAGGTGTCAACCTTTTATATAACCTTTTACTTGTACTTATTATTGGACATTTTATTGGTATCTATTACTCCTCTTAAGTTTTTATGTAACTATTGTTTGTGCAAATTGTTATATGTGTTTATTCCTTTGTTCTTGCTCCTTCTCTTAGAAAGCTTTCAAGAAAATAGCTTGTATTGTATGTGATCAGAATTGGGCATTATTTGTGGATAATGACTATGCTGTACTATATTGTGTAGAACCTAATTGTGTGCTTTAATCCCAGCATTCTGTCATCCTGCATCATTTTATCTCATTGCTTGCTATGAGGTTGATTATAACTGAAGGCAAAAAGACTGTTCACTTTGCAAAAGAAGTTACACTTTGCAAAGGAGTTTTCCCCAGAGTTTAGAAAATGTGTGAAGCTCTGCTGACTTCCATTCAATTATGAGCAAGCAAAAATGCCATTTTTTTTCTATTTTCCATGCACATAATTGGTTATTCTGGGCAAAGTTAAATCTCACCACATTCACTAAGGGCTGGGGAAAATATTCATATAAAGTGTAAGATCTATCTATCTATCTATCTATCTATCTATCTATCTATCTATCTATCTATCTATCTATCTATCTATCTATCTATCTATCTATCTATCTATCTATCTATCTATCTATCTATCTATCTATCTATCTATCTATCTATCTATCTATCTATCTATCTATCTATCTATCTATCTATCTATCTATCTATCTATCTATCTATTTCTCTCTCGTTCTCTCTATCCCTCTGTTTGCCTGTCTATCATTACTTTAGCATGACCTTTCAGATAACTAATTCTGATCTGAAATCCACTAATATTTTATCCAGTTGTACATTAGGGAATCCAGATCTGGCAGGAGCTTTTCTTAAATCCGCTTCAGAAGCTGGCAGGAAAATGACAGCCTGTGTTGCCATAAAAAATGTGCATTGTAACAGAGAGTGGGCAATTACATAACTACCTAAAAATAAAGTCACCGCACAACCATGAGAGACACATTTTAGACGATCTTTTTTTTTTTTTTGTGCAAAAACAAAAAGTATAAATATACATAAGAGTAATCTATAATTTTTATGGGGCTTTAATATCAAATAGGTGGAGAAAAAGAACTAACAATAGAAAAACAAGATTTAAGTCTTGAATCCAGGGATTAGGGGAGGCCTAATAGACAATTGGGAGGACAGGGTTAAAACCATCTTTTGGTCAATTTATTTATTTTTATTATGTAACATTATCCAAGAAATATTATTTGGAAAATGATACACTTCTAACATAAAGAAAAGAGATAGTAAGTGCTGTAAGCAGAGAGTAGTCTAAGGCCCCGTTCACACTGGGGGGATCCGACTTCCAGGGGCGCCCTCCGAGGTTGCGGTGCGAGCAGCGCGCCGCGACCTCGGAGCGGCCGGCACGGACTTCATAACATTGAAGTCTATGATGGTCACTCCGGGTCGCCCCAATGAGGCTCCGGACCCTTTTTCTAAGTCGGAGCGACTTGTGTCGCTCCTATTAGAACGGGTCCGCAGCTTTCCTATGGAAGGCGACCTACGGCGACCTGTGAGGCGACCAGGTCGCCTCACAGGTTGCCCCAGTGTGATCGGGGACTAACTCTGACCACTCCAACATGTCAACTGGGAATTGGAAAGACATATGCTTTCAGCAATATGGTTGAGCAAAGTTAGTTGATTAAGAACCTTATCGCCTCAATCGATATTGATAATGATGATAGCCAATAACCTAATTTAACAATCTATGAACCAGGAAGAGGAAATAGATCCATACAAAGGACATGATGAAATGATTGTCACCGATATTTGGGGGTTCTATACTATCCATCTAGGAGAAAAATATAGAAAAAACTCCACACCTATAATTTTATACTTAACCTTAGGGATTGGAATTCTCCCTACTTGTTATCTTATCTCCATTTACAGCAAGACATATCGGTATTGCTCGGTCTCTCTGGCCCTGACGGAGCCTGATGCGAAACGCGTTGGCTCATTGGGACCCACAAACCGAATATCACCAAGACTTCTGGCACTAACATCAGCTGGAAGCATGTATTGCTCCCGTAATAGGGAGATATTTCTGTGCTGGAGTTTTTAATTGATATATGTCTTGCACATGAGGGATGTTTTATATATGTCTTTATACATCCCCCTGTATGTACAAATTTTATTTTAAATACATTCAATAAATGATTCAATTTTAATGTATTGGTTCTCTGGCTTTCCTTGTCCCAAATTAGCCTGGAAACCCCTACTTTATCTTTAGATAGTTGTGGTTGCATATATTGGGGCATGGGCTTACTATCACGGTAAATCTCTTAGAAAAACAAGATTTAAGTCTTGAATCTAGGGATTAGGGGAGGCCTAATAGAAAATTGGGAGGACAGGGTTAAAACCATCTTTTGGTCAATTTATTTATTTTTATTAAGTAACATTATCCAAGAAATATTATTTGGAAAATGATACACTTCTAACAAAAAGAAAAGAGACAGTAAGTGCTGTAAGCAGGGAGTAGTCTAACTCTGACTGAACATGTCAACTGGGAATTGGAAAGACATGTGTTGAGCAATATGGTTAAGCAAAGTTAGTTGATTAAAAACCTTATCGCCTCAATCAATATTGATAATGATGATAGACAATAACCTAATTTAACAAAACATTAAAAAAAAAAAAATATTTACAGATCTAATCCTACACCCCCACCTTCTCATTTCCACGTACCCAGTTATGCATGTTCTCAGTTAAGGACACCTTGCACATGCCTATGCTCCTGCATGCATCAAGGTGTTGCATCAAGAAGATCTTGGAAATGCTGAGGGTTTTTATAATCAATCTTTTATTATATTATTACTTTGTTTACACAATGTGGGTGCCTTAACAAAGTAATAGGAAGTAACCACTTTACAGCCCAAACTCAAACTGTCAAGATGGGCAAAACTCTAACTCTTCTGGGTAGTTTTGGAGCTTGCTACATTTCTATTGGCACATCAATGATGAGCAGCCTTAATGGCCAATAGAAATGTACCTGTAAAAGCAGGGCTTAGAAGCTACAGCAGATATGTATTTTTTTAATGCCCCTCCACATGATTGGGTATTCAACTAAAACATGGCTAGCCTTTTTTCTCTAAATTATAGAAACCCACCCCTACTTACCTGGTTCAGTTTCCTGCACAGTTAAGATACCCATCCACCCAGGGGAACCAGCGTTGTTCTGCAGAGATCTGCAGAGATCCTCATCCCTTCTTCCCCCTGCTCGGTCCCCTGCTGCCATCTTCTTGCATGACATCATCATTAAACTACCGGCTTTTTCGGGTTCAAACGGCGGCTGTTCCGATGGTGAGCCGCTAAGCTCACCTCTCCACCCTTCCACCCTTTCTGAGTCTAAGTGTTGAGATGAAGCCAATGCTTTTTCCAACCTGAAAAGTTATGATTTTGGACAAAGTTATTTAAACGTGAGTTTTCTTGTCTATGCTGAGAAAAAAGCTTGATGTGTTTTTGAAAGGCCCCAAACATTTCGCTTGGATTAAGGTAAAAAACCTTCTGCCTTTAGAACCATTTTAATCCTCTATCCTCTCTCCTTAAGGGTTTCTCTAGGCACAGCTCTTAAGGTGTGTAGGCACACAAGCCTCTCAAGAGTTACTCCTCCTCCTCCACAGGAATATCACCAGTCCCACCATAGCTCCACAAAACATAGACACATCATTGTGCTTTCCATAAAAAAAAGTTTATTATAATAAAATATTAGGAATACTCCCATTCATATAGGCTGATGGATCGCTTATAAAATTCCCATATACCACTTTCTATGGCTAATACAGATTAATTCTACTTCCTCAAACTCCCAGGAACACCCCTAGCATGATGACGTCACACTTGTGGCTCTGTCTTGAGTTTGTATTTAGCTGCTTTTAGGTGTTGAGGTTTATGATTGCAATTTTGTTTGCTGCGAGTTAGCGGGTGACAGTCCGCGCATGTAGCCATAGCGAGCAGCCGGAACACCCCTAACATAGACTAACCTTCCAGACAAAATGAGTCTTAGCCTTTTAACTCTCCTCAGTGTGTGGGTGGCAGCCAGAGACCAGGCCCCCTTCCACCCTTCTAGCTGAGTGGCTTTACTGCCTCATTCCTAAGGGTATCCAGCAGGGGAGGGCTGGCAACCTTAGGCCTGGGGAGCAAGTCCAGTCAAGTGGCTCATTGAACTATTGAATCAGCTCTCCATCCATGCCCACCTGGTTTTATAACGGATATTGATGTTATGAAGCAAGACAAACATGATGCAATGTGGTAACATAATTTAATGTTAATAGCAGCAAAGGAGGTTTAACAGAAATACGTGACATCACACCAGGTGGGGCCTAGAAAGCTCCTGTCGGGAGGAGATCACTCTGCCTGACAGGGAAGTGACTTTGTTAGTATTGTGCTAGCTGCGTGCAGGAGCGTACTCTGCTCACTCATACCGCTCCGCTGCAGCTCTACAAATATAACATTGTGTAGCGGCGACCAGCAGCTGTATACAGCGTCTGGCCCCTACATTCATCCAGCCCCGAGGGTGGCCTTTTTGCATCAGAGCAGCCCAGGGGGCAATTGCCACCCTGCCCCCCTTCCCAGCCCTCCCCTGGTATCCAGACACTGGCTATTTTAGTAGTACCTTTTACCTAAAGTGGTTGTTAAGGCACAAGTTTTTTTTACCTTCATGCATTCTATGCATGAAGGCTAAAAAACCTTCTGTGTGCAGTAGCCGCCCCCTGACCCCCCTAATACTTACCTGAGTCCCCTCCCGATTCAGCAATGTCCAGGAGAGCCTTGCTTCTCCAGGGACTCGCACTCCTGATTGGCTTTTGGCAGCAGCGGAAGCTGTCAATCACAGCCAGCAAGCCAATCAGGAGGCGGATGGGCGGGGCTTAACAGTGGCTTCATGTGTGAATAGACACACAGAGCGGATGATCGGGTGCGTGCCTGCTTGGGTGTCTGGCAGGACAGAGGAGCCAGGAGCACCAGCGTGTGACCTGAGAAGAGGAGGATCCGGGCTGCTCTGTGCTAAACCACTGCACAGAGCAGGTAAGTATAACGTTTGTTATTTTTAGAAAAAAAAAAGTGAGACTTTAGTATCACTTTAATTCAGGTTCTCTTTAAACTGTTTTTATATTTATGTAGGTAGGTTTTCCTTGTAGTCTCAAAGCGAGTTAATTTTTTTCTTTTGGTTTTTAAGAAATGTAAAGCTGAACTCTTGGAAAATACCTACACACACAGTTGAAATCCTGCCAAATTTAAGATTCTCTTCAGCTGGTCTTGTGATGCTCTCTGCTGACCATTGCAGTTACAACTTGGTCCAGAGACCTTTCCAGTCTGTGATTAGACAATGAAGAAGAAGCAGATGAGGCTGTATGTGTGCTCTCCCCTCCTGTAAGCAGGTTAACATTTTTGACTGACAGCACTGTGCAAAACAAGAGACCCTTGACTGGTTCATAGTGCTAACCCTCACTCTCCCAATCCCAGCGTTGCTGTGTAGGGAATTACTGGAGGTTGAAAAATGTCATATTTTGGTACTCATAGTCACAGATTAATTATTTTTTTTAAATAATTATTTTTATATCTACCTAATGCTTCACTAAATGTAATATGACAGCCCATTAAAATAAGTTTTGGTGTGATTCCAGTGTCCTTTTCACAATCATAAACAAACTTTTGACATCACTTGGGTGCAGACAAATAGTCAGCACCCCGCTGGGACTCTCTTCTTGAGCGTGTTACAAAACGGTTCTCCTTGAACCTCGCTGTTAATCAGAGAGTGACAGGGAAGGTGGCCGCTACAGGAAAACTATTTGCTTTATGCTGTCGCACAGCCTCTATGGACACGAAAAAGAACACGCAGGATTAATTGTTCTCCTTAATCAAACTAATATTTGCTCTGATTATGTACAAACGTTTTTGGCAAACTGGTCCATCGTGAACTTGAAAATTGCTCTTAATGTCGCTCCAAACAATTCTTATTAAGTGAAAAAATAAATAAAAACTTCATTTTTTTTAGTTAAATGCTATTATATATGAAATTAAAGCAAATCTTTATTTTTTTAATTTATAGTAAACTGAGAGAAAGTTTTTATTACTTTGCCCTGAATTATTAAGCTAATTAAAAAAAAAAAAATCTTCAAGAAACCATATTTATACATTTAAACATGTTAGAGGTCAGCATTAAAGTGTCATTAAACCCAAAGCAAACTGTCAGTACATTCTATATAACATTGTGTTCATTCTCACTCATCCACTAGACAAGGGGTATACAACCTTTGGGAGGTGGAGATGTAGGCAAGTGCAGTCTGCTTTCTCCACTGCAAGTGGTGCTCTCCGCAGCGGCACTGTTGTTGGAGAGGAAGTCAAGAGAAGCAGGGATCCTATACGGTTTCCTGGGCCACTGAAGAAGCTATCCTATTGGATGATGTCACCCCATGTGACTCTGGTGACCGTCTTAGGTCAGGCAGAGCCTATTTTAGGCCCTGGTTCCTGGGTTTGGCGCTGTTTATGCGAGTGGGTAGCATAGTCATTAAACCCAAAGCAAACTGTCAATACATACTATAACATGTTGTGTTCATGCTCACTCATCCACTAGACAAGGGGTATGCAACCTTTGAGAGGTGGAGATGTAGGCAGGTGCAGTCTACTTTCTCCACTGCAGGTGGCACTCTCCGCAGAGGCACTGTTGTTGGAGAGCAAGTCAAGAGAAGTAGGGTTCCTCAATGGTTTCCTGGGCCACTGGGGAGACTATCATATTGGATGATGTCACCCCATGTGACTCTAGTAGTCATCTTAGGTCGGGCAGAGCCTATTTAAGGCCCTGGTTCCCAGGTTTGGCACTGTTTATGCGAGTGGGTAGCTTAGTCATTAAACCCAAAGCAAACTGTCAATACATACTATATTACATTGTATTCATACTCACCCATCCACTAGACAGGGGGTAGGCAACCTTTAGGAGGTGGAGTTGTAAGCAGGTGCAGTCTGCTTTCTCCACTGCAGGTGGTGCTCTCCACAGCGGCACTGTTGTTGGAGAGCAAGTCAAGAGGAGCAGGGTTCCTCAATGGTTTCCTGGGTCACTGGGGAAGCTATCCTATTGGATGCTTTCACCCCATATGACTCTGGACAGCCATCTTAGGTAAGGCAGAGCCTATTTAAGAATCCGGCTCCTAGGTTTGGCGTGGTTTATGTGAGTGGATAGGGTAGGGAAAGGTACCCCTCTTGGTAGGGATAGTACTAGTGATAGGGAACGTTTACTGACGAGGAGAGAAACAAAGGGATGCAGCTCTTCTGGATACCTTCCTCACAGGGCTCTAGATGGCCAGGCTGCATTCTGCCCCTCTCAACAAACGCTGTTAGTCCAGCCGAACACTTCTCTTGTCTCTTCCTAGAAACCGTGAGTGCAGCTGGTCGGGTTGTCTGCCCACTGGGTTTGTTGTGAACTGTTGTTGAATTTCTTCAGTACAAGTTTTATATTGCACCTGACTTTGTGACTTATTACTGCCACACAAAGCTGCACCCACCTACAAAGATCTACCTGAACAACATGAAAGAGATCAAAGACCACCGGGGTTTGACATCTCTTTTTTTTAAAGAAATTACCTAGCAAGGCCTAACTAAATAGTAAGAAAAACTTAGAAAAATAGAATAAAACAAATGTCACTGTAAAAATATAAACTTAGTCTACCTTAAAAGTGGATAGTATCAGTCAGTAGAGCAGTAGACAGTGTCAGTAGGGCAGTGGATGGTGTCAGTAGGGCAAAGGTCGGTGTCACTAGGGAAGTGGATGATGTCAGTCAGTGTAGTGGATTTTTTTCAGTAGGGCAGAGGACGGTATGTGTAGAACAGTGGATGGTGTCAGTAGGACAGCGGTTGGTGTTAGTAGGGCAGCGGTTGGTGTCAGTAGGAAAGAGGTTGGTGTCACTAGGGAAGTGGATGATGTCAGTCAGTGTAGTGGATTTTTTTCAGTAGGGCAGAGGACAGTGTGTGTAGAACAGTGGATGGTGTCAGTAGGACAGAGGTTGCTGTCAGTAGGGCAGTGGATGGTGTCAGCAAGGCAAAGGTTGGTGTCACTAGGGAAGTGGATGGTGTCAGTCAGGTTAGTGGATTTTGTGAAAGGAGCCTAAGTTTTATTGTTGCATGTGAAAATTATTTTTTGTTTCTTTGATTTATTTTCATTGCTTTTCATTTTTTGTTTCTTCCTGTGCACAATCTGCTAAGTTGCAAATAAAATATCAACAAAGTCGGTTTTCCATCTTCTGGATCAACAGTATTACAAAACTGTTAGAACAAAACAAAGTTGATAAACTTAACAACCTTACCTCTATGGTGGTAAAGTTCTATGTTTAAAAAAATATTTTTTTTTGCTGTTTTTTTTTTTTTTTTATGTTGTTGCTTTTCCTTTTTTTTTTACTGTGTACCTTCTACTAAGTTCCAAAAAAATTATCACCAAGGTTATTCCTTCCTCTGGATCAACAGTATGGAAATAATATTAAAGCGGAGTTCCGGCCTATTTTGCAACTTTAGTGATTCCTGGAGTGCTCGCTATGCTGATCAACAATTGGACATTTTAAATTTTTTTCGGGGGTCCCTTACCTTATTTTCTGGGGAATTTTTGATTGTACTTCCCCCTTCTCCCCCTCTCTGTGGCTGCGGCCACCGACATCACTTCCACCTTTGCATTGCATCCTGGGAGCTGTTTGTCACTCCCAGGAGGCTGGAATCATGAAGAACTCCCAGAACACTCCCTGGAATCAGGAAGAAGGATACAGCAGATTACACTGAGGCTTCAGATGCCCACATCCAAGATGGCCGCGCTCAGACAGCCTTTTTAAAAGTACAATTTTGACTAGAATCCAATACTATACACCTTGTAAGTATGAGAATAGCAGTTCTGTAAAGGGCGATGGATTAGTATTATAGGGGTATTTTTAGTTAAAAAAGGTATTTGAGGCCGGTCGGAACTCCTCTTTAAGTTAAAATGGATTTGATAGACTTTTTTTTTTTTTTTATTTTACTGCTTTAGTGTTACTGTTGTATGTAAAGCAAATTATTTATTTTTTGTTTCTTTAATTTACTTTTGTTGCTTTTCCTTTTTATTTTTTTTTGTTTCTCACTGTGCACATTCTGCTAAGTTCCAAATAAAATATCACGAAAGTCAGTTTTGTTAAGCAGACAAAGCAGCTGGAGAGAACATGGAATGCAAATTGTGTCCTAAATTGTCATTACACTGCCGCTGAGGCCGTGCAGTAAAACAGCAGTCGGCGGATCTTTTGAAAACGCCCCATGCCGATTCATGCTGTGAACATGTGATCGGCCCATCACTAGGTAAAAGGTATATTTCCTCATGCATGTAATTATAGTCTTATCCATCCTTGAAATGCATCCCATACATGATGGAAAAAAAAAATCAGTGGATTCCAAACTGTGATTCTTCCCACTGAGAACACATGTATACAGAGGACTAAAATACCTTCCATAATGACAGTTATAATGGTTATATTTTATTTATATATACGTATCAAAGTCCAACTGCTGCGGAAAACTGTCACAGCCAATAAGGGAGGAAAGAAGGGAAAATTGGGTAGATGATTTACAGTTTACTTTAGAGAGGAATAAATGTATATAAAATAAAAAGAGAGAAATATTTCAGATGTTATAAATAAATAAAATGTTGCTAAAAAAAAAAAAAAAAAAAAAAAAACACTTCTCTGAAGGACTATGACACCAGTGAGCTAAATAATAACTCATCTGGTCATTCACCACTGTGAGTTATTTCTGATTTTATTTATTTTTTTATTGAAAATTACATTTCCAGTCTAGAAAAGGTTTTATTTTATGGGTCATATTTATTTAACCTCTAGAGTGTTCTTTTTTGTTATATTAATCAAAATTCACAGCAAATTGAAAATACTGTTTTCAACTTGTGAACAAGCTGTGTTGCAGGGCTCTTGTTTATTTACCACGTTATACTTTTTCTCAATAATATAGAATTTTGGGGTACATTTATGTAAAGTAGATTTACAAACAGTATTGTTTAGGTTATTTTTCCTTAAAACAATACTTTAGTTAAGTATAACAAACGTTTTATACTTACCTATCTGTGTAGGGGTATTGCACAGAGCAACCCCGATCCTCCTCTTCTCAGAACCCTCTTCAGCGCTCCTGGCCCCTCCCTCCTGTTGAGTCACAGCTCCCTTTGTCCATTCAGACACAGAGCCGTGGCCCGGCCCCCTTTCTCTCCTCATTGGCTGACTGACTTTAATTGAAAGCAGTGGGAGCCAATGGTGCCACGCTGCTGTCTCAGCCAATGAGGAGGGGAGCCCCGGGCAGCTGAGACACTCCTGAAACATTGCTGGATCTAGATGGGGCTCAGGTAAGTATTAGAAGGGGTGAAGGGGGCTGATGCACACAGAAGGCGATTTATCTTAATGCATAGAATGCATTAAGATTTTTCTGCCTTTACAATTACTTTAAGGCCCTGTTCATACCTGAGCATTTTTTAGCTCATAAAACACTCATCTCTGAAGTCCCAATTGCTCAACAAGCAAAATCCCATTCATTTCAATGGCCCCTGTTCACATCTGAGCATTTTATTGCCTGAAGCAAAATGCCTGAAGCTCAAAAAAGTACATGAGCTTCTTTTTTGGCAGGTTACAAGCGTTTTTGTTGGATGTCTTGTCAATGCCTGCCTCCAAACACCTGCAAAATATGCCTGAAAAACACCCTAAAAAAGCCCCAAAAAAATGCCTAAATAAGCCAGAAAAAAACGCCTGAAAAAAAGCCAGAGAAAAACCGCCTGAAAAAAGCCTAAAAAAAAAAAGGCCAGAAAAAAGCCTGAAAAAACACCTGAAAACGATATGCTCAGGTGTGAATGGAGTCTGAAGCTCAAAAAAGTACATGAGATTCCTTTTTTTGACAGATTACAATTGTAGATGTTGATGCCTGCTTCCAAAACTCCTGCAAAAAATGCCTGAAAAATGCCTAAAAAATGCCTGTAAAACACCCCCAAAAAACGCTTGAAAAACGCCCCCAAAAACGCCTGAAAATGATACACTCAGGCGTGAATGGAGCCTAAAGATGAACTATAAAAAAAAAACGCTAAATATATATATATATATATATATATATATAGAGAGAGAGAGAGAGAGCTGTTTTGTTTGGTAAAGGATTTGCATTTCTGTCCAGTCTTGAGATTTGCACATCTCTGCCACACAGCACAGCCCTGATTAGCAGGGCAAGAGACCTGATTTTTCTTTTCTGCAGTTGAAGCAGAACCGAAGGCAAAGCTTTGTTTTTTCATTTTGGATAATGGAGGGTAATAACCCCTGTCTGCTTTATTTTTTCCAACTGTGTCCCAATGAGATGTCCTTTCACTTTCTGTCTCATAGCCAAAATAGGAAATTAGAGGAAATCCCTCAAAAGTGAAGGAATACCTGGTTTTCAGCAGAGTCCCCAGAGCTAGTGTTCCCGTTGAAAGATTTCCCTCCTCTTCCTGTTCTGCTGACACCCCAATATTTTGGATTTTCTTTCACTTTCCCTCTTAATGATAATGGTAAACAGGACAAATGGAGAGGGTCAATCTCCCTAACTGGGGCATAGATAGCAATAAAAACCTGTGTTCCAATCCATCTTCACTTTTTTTCAAAAATTACAATAATAAGAAAAAAAAAAAAAATACCAGTAATAATAATCATTCAGCCCCCCCTGAACAATTCCAGGCCACATTTCCTCAACATGGGGCAATGCTTTGGGGCAAGGAGGGCTCTGCCCCCCCCCCACAGCACCTTGCCCCCATGTTGATGAGGACAAGGACCTCTTCCCCACAAACCTGGCTAGTGGTTGTGGGAGTCTGCCGGTGGGAGTCTATTTGGAATCTTGAAGCCCCATTTAACAAGCCTCCTATGTGAATGAGTAGGGGTACAGGGGTAATGAGCAGGGTAATGAGCTCCCCCTGCCCCAAAGCAACCCCCTCAATGGTAACAGCATGTGGCCTGGTATGGTTTAGGAGGGGGGGCACTTACTTGCCCCCCTTCTCACCTGGCCTGCCAGGCTACATGCTTGGATAAGGGTCTGGTATGGATTTTGGGTGGGACCTCACGCCATATCTCCTCAAAATCCATATAAGCTCTCACCCAAGTGTGAGATTTGAGTCAAAGACCAGTCTGGCATCTTTGGTTTGTTTTATTTATTTTATAATGGGGATGGGAGAAGGGAATGAGTGGCATACTCCTCTGGCTCAACTAGGTAAACTGGGACACTTTGAAGAAAAATGCCTGTTAGCGCTGTCTTGACGCCAGCTGAATGCCGACGAATGCTTACTGGTGCTTGAAAAATGCTGTCTTGCTGGACTGTGCTAGAACTTGGCTTTTAATCCTCTGGTTAACTCAGAAGATCCTGGACTGTAGTGAGACTTGACTCTTGACACTACGTTTGCTCAAAAGTCCTGTGAACAGCTCCCTCCTGCCCTTCACTGGCTGAGGTAGCTC
Organism: Pelophylax lessonae; assembly: GCF_965119305.1. Classification (NCBI taxonomy): domain Eukaryota; kingdom Metazoa; phylum Chordata; class Amphibia; order Anura; family Ranidae; genus Pelophylax; species Pelophylax lessonae. Next base: position 289,082,493 of record NC_138773.1, read on the forward strand.
CTTGTAACTGCTTGTGCTGCTGCAACTCTCAACACCATGCACTGTACTGTACACTGCTCGCTCTTCAGGGCCCAACAGCTGGCACCCCCTTTACACTTTCAGGGTCCTCTCACTAGGCACCCCCTTTACCGCTAGCTAGCTCCTGGATCCCTTCACCGGAGTGGTCCCCTCTGTCAGCTAGTCAGGCCCCCAGGGGCAGTCACAGTACTCACGAACTTGGAATGCTTTTCTTAAACTGGACCCCCTCAACTCCGCTGGTCCTCGGCACACTGGATCCTCTCTGCAGCTGAGCTCAGCTCTCTCTGTATCCTCAGGCAAGCCACCTGAAACACGCGATCCTTCTGACAGGAGGAGAGACAGCTGTCCTCTCCCTCCTGGGACTCTGCTTCCCGCCAAAGACGCTGCGTCATGCCTTCACCTCAAACTAATACCCACTTGCAGAATGCTGTGTGGCAGAATCTGCCTTCCTGGGGTAGATACAGGCCTGGATGTGCCACTGATTGGGTTTCCTCCACTGCCCAATGAAAACCCTTCTCATGGAGCCAGTGGGGAGACTCCCCAGTCTCAACAGCCACACCTGGGAGACATAACAGAAAATCATGACCCTGATGTTAGGCAGCCAAGGCCCACTATACTTTACCTAGCACCTACCTTGTAGGGTGTTACATACGCTTCTTGTGATTTTTTTTTTACCAAAAATATGTAGCAGAAAACAAATTGGCCTAAAATGTTAAAAGAATTTTGATTTTTAATTTTTTTTTTTTTTTTGGGAATGTTATACAGCAGAATGTGAAAAATATTGTTTTTTTTTTTTTTCAGAATTGTTGCTCTATTTTTGTTTATAGCGCAAAAAATAAAAATTGCACAGGTGATCAAATATTACCAAAAGAAAGCTCTATTTGTAGGAAAAAAAAAAAGGACATCAATTTTATTTGGGTACAGCATCGCACGACTGTGCAATTGTCCTTTAAAGTAACGCAGTTCCGAATCGTAAAATATGGCCTGGTGATTAAGGGGGCAAATCATTCCGGTCCAGAAGTGGTTAATAATTTTACATTTTTAGAATACAAAATGAAATAAACCAGTAATGTTAAAAACAAATTCTCTTTTTATTAAGAAAGACTTTGAAGGTTCTGGATGAGTTAAGGCTGTCAAAATCGAACTGCTAAAAACTTTTCAAATGAAGTCAAAATGAACTTTGCTGAAAAGATAATCGAATGAAAGCATTTTATTCCCAAGTCCATTTTGCTCACATCGCTCCGTACAAAGCGGTGCCACATGTGATGTGCCGTTTCAGGTTCATCTTCCTTTTAGATATCTTTCATTTGTTCTACCCCATGCTGCCTAAAATCTGCAGCTAGGCAGAATGTGGGAGAGTCCAGCGGCGTGTTAATAATGGGTGCTTTGTTTAATGGCCTATCATCTCCTTGACTCCTGCAAAAACAACTTAATAAAACATATATATTTTGTCAGATGTCAGAGTCCTGGCTTATCAGACTTAAATATATATATTTTATTATATCTCGGCGGAAAGTAGCTACCCTGTTGCGTTTAAAAATCCACACTAAGTTCCACTTCACACTGCGTGTATTCAGCTTCTTTGTTGTACGAAAAGTTCAATTTCATATTTTTAGGAACCCAACTTAAAACATGACCGAAACTAATATATCAGTAATGGGAAATCAATAGCATGAAAGGTTGGTTTTTTTTTCAATCAGAACTCCAGGCAGTCAGCTAAAAATGCAGTTCAAGTTAATGCAAAGGATCTACTTTACCTGCCAAAGGATTTGTATTTCTCTTCAGCCAATCCTACGATTTACATGGCCCTGACAGGCGATCGAGTCAGGTTGGCTATCTTAGCTTTCTCTGCGGCAGCTACAGTGCGCGTAATAATTTTCTCTTCTCCAACCCAGGTCTGTGATTGGACAGTGACAGAGCAGAAGCTCACTTATGAGCTCAACCTTCTGCTCATTCTGCTCTTTTTTTCCTCTCGGCATGTTCTTTGACAGCATGTGTGCAGCCAGCACATATGATTGGCTCCTAATATTGTCCCTCCTTTTTCAAATTCTGCAGTGCATGACATCACAGGATGCTGATGCCAAAGTCAAATTCAGGTTTTTGCACTAGCTGCATGTAAAAATAAATTAATTGATGTGTAGCACTGCCCCCTAGAGGACTGCTGGAAATAACACTTTCTGGATTCCCCTGGGTTACCCGTAGCAACTGGTTGCAGAAACGTATCAAGTTCTTGGCTCAGTCAATATTCAGTCCAGAGGATGTTGTTTTGTAGTTTTATTTAGAACTTAGATAGGAGAAGGGATGAGTGGGATACTCCAATTAATAACTATTCTCAGTGTTGAGGACAACTGGCTTTAGGATTCGGCAAGGCCGCTGCTTCACTCTGCCACTGAAGTGAAGATATTTTAAGTGTTCCTGCTTGTAATTCTCTTCAGGGTTCTAAACTCGGCACCCACTTTCTCTCTCACTGTGTGTGCTGAAACCCACCCGTCCACTGACTATATCCTCTGGAGTGGTCCCCTTCCTGGGCAGACCCCGAGCAGGTTCCTCTGTACTCAAGGACACTGTTTTTCCAGAGTCACTGTTACCTCCAACTCCACCAGTTATCTTTCCTGGACCTCTGGATTCAGCCATACACTCTGGTTCACCAGGTCGACTGCCTGTGACCACCATCCACAGCTACAGAAGAGGAGACAGCCGTCACCCTCCTTCTGGGTCCTGGATTCCTCCCCAAAGACCCCCTGCCTCATCTGCTCCTGGCTTTTATACCCTATCCCATGATGCACCACTCTCTGTGCCAAACCCATGGGATGATACCAAAACCTGTGTGTCATTGGCTGGGTTTCCTCAACTGTCCAATGTACCTCTCCATTAGATAAAGTGGGGACACTCCCTCAGCCCATATGAATCACATATGGGCTGAGGGAGTGAGCACCCTTAAAAATAGATAAGTATATAGATCTTTTTCTTTACAGGGTAGTTAGAATAGGCTTACAATGGGGGGTGGGAGCAGATTTAAGTATAGTTAGAATTTGACTAGACTTCTACTTTAACCCTTGAAGTGTCAGCATAGCCCACAGCAAAGGAGAGTTTTGAGATTTCTTGGAGTTGGGCTTTACATTTGACTAGAGCAGAATAGGTTAATATAGCAGGCCTAACTAGTAGATCCAGCTCCCTGATAAGCAGAGAGCTCAAATATTTTACCTACTGCTTTCCTGTTAAGCAGAGAAAGCCAAAACGATACTTGCTATCTAGCACCTGACTAGGAGTGTGCTACAAATGTTTTAATGAGAGGGGGATTTAGGAATGTTGGGGGTTGGTCAATGTGTACTAAGGGACTTGTGCTTGTGTCTGGATTGGGGGTTCGATCTATGCTGGTTAAGAAGTCTGTACCGAGGGGTTTATGCTAGGGAGGCATCTGCCCTGTGGGAGTCTTTGCGGGGGGGGGGGGGTGTTCTGTTGAGGGACTCTGGGACACTAGAAAATTCTCCCTTTGAGAAGAGTTGACTGCTCATTTAGTTTTAGCCAGAATAGAAAATACATTTACTTACCTAATCCTCCACGCCATTAGAACAGTCCTTGCAGTAGCCTACACCAATTTAAAGTCTTCGAATCATCTACACCAATGCAGAGTCTATAGCTCTGGATTGGATGTGATGCAGCAGTGGGACAGTACACCATTGGAGTATATTTGAGCATTTGAAAAAGAAGTCCATTCAAATCCTAACTACACTTCAACCTGCTCTTACCCCCATTCTAAGCCTATTCCAACTACCCTGTAAAGGAAAGATGTGTATACTTACCTATGCTGAGGGTGCTCTGGTCTGGTCACATGATCTCTCCAGTGGCCGGATTTAGTTTAGAGGAGAGATCGCCAACCATGGCTGCAGAGCCTGGGCAGTGACATCGCCCATAGGCTCACTTTGGGGCATCCATTGTCAGCTGTTCCTCCTCTACACTGAAGCCGGGACTGGGACCAATCATGTGAGCACCCTTAAAAATAGGTAAGTATACAGATCTTTTTCTTTACAGGGTAGTTAGAATAGGCTTACAATGGGGGGTGGGAGCAGATTTAAGTATAGTTAGAATTTGACTAGACTTCTAATTTAACCCTTGAAGTGTCAGCATAGCCCACAGCAAAGGAGAGTTTTGAGATTTCTTGGAGTTGGGCTTCACATTTGACTAGAGCAGAATAGGTTAATTATATTTTATTGGTGTTCAATCCAGGGGCGCCACAAAGACCCAGGAATTGATGTGAGGAATAAAAAGGGTACTTTAAGGTACCGCAAAGTGCATTGTAGAAGTATTGTTGCCCTCAGCAGTACTGATACTTTTTTCAGATTGGGCGGTGGAAATTTAAGACCTGCTTTAAACAGTTTTGCAGATCATGTCCCCTTTGGGTGAACCTGAACTAAAAAGGTTAGAGTGAGATTAAAGTCCCGTTTTTTTTTTTTTTGCTTAAAAATTTTAAAAAATGTTATACTTTCCTGCTCTGTGTAGTGGTTTTGCACAGAGTAGACCGGATCCTCCTCTTCTCAAGTCCCTCCTGGCCCCTCCTTCCTGCCCAGTGACCCCACAGCAAGCAGCTTGCAATGGGGGCACCCAAGCCAAGTCACAGCTCTGTGTGTCTATTCAGACATTGAGCCACAGCTTGGCCAATGCCCCCTCTCTCTCCTCATTGGCTCACTGACTGTCTCAGCCAATGAGGGAGAGTCCCTGGACAGTGATTGAAATGGGACTCAGGTAAGTATTAGAGGGGCTAGAGGACTGCAGCACACAGAAAGTTTTTAACTTATTGCATAGAATGCATTAAGATAGAAAAATAAAAAATAAAACCTTCTGCCTTTAGAACCACTTTAAGTGTGCTCAAACTGTACACTGAAACGTTTACATTTTGTCTTGAATTCATCCTGAAAATAGTGGTGCTGTTCCTGGTATGTATGTACGTGTGCCTAGGCACTCCTATTCCTACAGGCTCATAGCCCTATATCTGCAGGGTGGGATCTTAAAGTGGTATTAAACAAAGATATTTTAATTGTCATAATGGATTTACATAAATCATATATATCATGGCATTGTATTTTGTTTTTATTTTGTTTTTAAAGCGGAGTTTCACCCTAAAAATTATCTTTGCACCGTCGCTAGCTTAGATGAACCTGAAAAAGAATTGGATAATTTAATTTTTTTTTTGTTTCACTTACCTTGTTTTTAATTAAAATATACTTACCTTCCTTCCTCTTCCTCCCTCTGCGGCCAAGGCCCACAATGTCACTTCCTGCTTTCATTGACTCCTGGGAGATGAGCGTCATCGATCCCAGGAATCAATGCGCCTGCAGCAGAGTCACTCGTCACTTCCAGTGCAGGCACGTCATTCCCTGCTGAACAGCTTCTGGGCAAGAGGGACACTCCGGCTTCAGCTGCCCACACCTGAGATGGCAGTGCTGGACAAGACATTTTCAAGGTAAGTATTTCTTCTTACAGGTAAGTGAAACAGGGGACAGTTCAGAGGCAATCGTTGCTTAAATGCACTAGCCCTGACTGTACCGGGGGTATTTTTAGGTAAAAAAATATTTTCTGCCCGGAACTCCACTTTAAATCCTCTAAGTACCTCATTCCTTCAGCGCTGTTGTGTGGTCACATGATCTCCCCTGTTCTTTGTCATCTGCAGGGAAAGATCCTTAGGAGGGTCTTCTATTACTCTGCTGATGTATGCTCTCTATGAGTCTGTGTCTGCACAGCCCTGATTGGCACTGTGCCAGTCACATGACTAACAAAAAAAAAAAAAATGTTTCAGAAGAGCAATTCAAATTAAATTATAAATATCACATAACTGTTTTATAGCTCCCTATACATCTTTATTGAACATCAGATATGTATTATTTTGTACGGTAATTACGGTGTAGGCGGAATCAAAGATGATTGAGACTAGCTTTCATTTTGTTGTTCAGACGGCATTTGCATACAAGGCTCTTTTTTACTTCAGAGGTATTAGCAATTACATTGGATTTTTTTTTATACTGATTTATATTACTAAGCTTTTTATGTGATTCTCTTAGTGAATATAATCAATCAGCATACTATATCCCGATCACCATAATTTTTAGCAGTAGGAGGACATAAAGGAGGAAGGAGGGAGGGAGGGAAATGACATTTACCACTGTGTATATGCCCATATGTGTAACTCTATAGTCATGTGACCTGCATAGATAAGAAAAAAAGGAAATAAAAAGCTTAGAAGATAACTGAAATTGGAGCATGTCCCATAGAGGACATCAGCTGGTCTAAACAATATCAACCCATGTAGACGTTGTGAAAATAGGAGGGACAGCTGAAGGCAGGATCAACTGGGTATACAGTATTTCACTCTACACAAAATAAATACTTTTGTGGTTTTGTGAGTATGCACATTCTGTTATATAGCATGTAACAAGAGTTGTTCATTGTCTGGGTTTATAGACACTTAAAGGCACCTCTGCCTCTGATGGCTACTCTTGTGAGATGTGGTGATGTCACCAATGTGCCGCTCACCATTCTCCTTGCTCCGAGGCTCTGACATGACGAAGCAAGATGGCCATCTTTGCCTAGAGACTAAGGGGTTGATTTACTAAAACTGGGGAGTGCAAACTCTGATGCAGCTCTGAAACCAATTAGCTTCCAAGCTGATTGGCTACCATGCACAGAGTGCTCCAGTTTTAGTAAATCAACCCCACATTGCAGAATAAAGAATCATAAGTCTGTACTGGGCAAAGGAAGGAGAGCACATTAAATATTTGTGATTAGTCCTTTGCCCTCTACCTGCCTTTTTTGTGGGCACAGTTCCTGGTTCCTCTTCTTAGTTTCTCTTGAAGGACTCAATCACACTAAAACAAATTTTAACTCAAATTGCACTAGTGTTTTTTTTTTTTTTTTAAGGCCCATTTTGAATTTACTTGAATAGTGAACTTCAGGTCAATGCACTAGAAATTCAGCAGGCAGGACATTTTTCTTTCAAATACACTGCAACACAACATATTGGTGGAAACAGTCTCTATTGAAAGCAAGTCATTTATAAAGTCCGTGAACTTTGCCTTCTCTGACCTGAGAAAAAAAATGCACTAAGTGGGAAGGATCCCTGATATCCTCAACAACATCCATGTTTATAATAAGCTCCCCTGTCACCTTTCAGCCCAGCAGAATCTGTGTACTCATTGTCAGTAACACATGGTCTCTTTATCCCTCTGTTCTGAAGAAGGAGATGAAGACAATACAATGTGGTATGACCGTTGCTCTTCTTTATTCGGGGGCATTTAGAAAAAAGTCAGCCTATAATTGCTGACAGTATGCAGAAGAAAACGGTAATCTCGATTAACATCCCTGGGTTTATTTTGCACCTACAATTATCCAATACAGTAATCCCCTGCTCCATCGCGGTTCAGTTTTTGCGGTCCCGGTAATTAGCGTTTTTTTTTGTAATGTTATTTTACTATATAAATCATTAAAAATGAAATATTTTTGTGTTTTCCATAGCTCTTTCTCTGTCTCTTAGTATCTTTTATGTGTTTAAATGAGTTTCTATTGTTTTAAAAGTGTGTTTAAAGACCTTAAAATGCTTTTACACGTACAGTGACAGTAAAAAAACATGCCTACAATGCATTTTAATAGGGTTTTTCTATTTCGCGGAATTTCACTTTTCGCGGCTGGGTCCGGAACGTAACCCCCGCAATGGAGGGGGGTTTACTGTATGCAACAAAAGGTTGTTTTCTAATAGTCTTGTTTAGTGTAAATAATTCAACATGTGCCGAGTGAAAGAAGACCAGTTTAATGGGAATAAAGATCCCCGCTGTTCTGTCTCAAGTGTAAAAAGGAAAGTACATTTAGACATAGTCAAATAGCTTGCATATGTATAGGAGTTTAAAATATATCTGAACTTTAAAGTGGGGATGATTTACTAAAACTGGAGAGTGCAAAATCTGGTGCAGCTCTGCAAAGAAGCCAATCAGCTCCCAGCTTTTTTTTGTCAAAGCTTAAAGGATAAATTCACCTTTGGGAACACGTTACATAATCCATCCTATTTTAGGGTGGAGCAATTAACATGTTCTCAATGCTGCAGTGGCCGCCCGCTGCCCCATTCAAATTTCTTCCCAACTTAAACGTGAATGCAGAGCTGAAATCCAGAAACTGAATGAGGAATTCCTTGATCCAAGCAAATGTCACAAAGGTAATGCTACCCCTTCCACCCTGGCTCAGCTAGACTCTGCCAAGGTGAAATTAAATCTAGCTCAGACTACAGCAGCAGAAAAGCACATTAGATGAACTGGTGCTAAATTCTACTCACAGAAGGTCAAAATAGGTTCTAAATTGGCAAACAAACTATGCCCTAGACCGCAAACCTTCCCCAAAATTCACACTTCATCAGGGGACTTATCCCAAAACCCTATCCGTATAATGGAAACATTTCAGACTTTCTATTCTAATTTGTATGACTCACAATCTTCTCTTGCCCCACATAAATTGGAGACTTTACTTAGGGATCTCCCTCTACCCAAAAGCACACAAACCTATAGGGAACTTCTCGATAAACCTTTCACACCAGAGGAGATATTGGAGGCCATTAAATCTCTCAGACCAGGCTCAGCGGCTGAGCCTGACATTTTTTCGTTTGCCTATTTATTATAAGACGTTTGGCCCCTCAATATCAGCAACAAAAAGTCTCCTGGATCATGTCCCAGAAACAACTTATTGCTGAACTTCAGGATAGAGTGTGAAGGTTTGAAGCAGTCTGGGAACCTTGGGCTCATTTTGTTGGAGTACCCCTGTACCCAGGCATGGTATTCCCCCAAAGGGCCGCCCCCCCCCCCCCCGGCAGACCTACTTTGCCTCCCCTTGCTCTTTGATTTTTTTTTTTTCTCTAAAAGCCAGTTGGCTTCTGCCGCCTTTCATCTCTCTCTTCACTCTTCATGTATTCTTTTTCCTCTAATTGTGAAATCCTTTTTCTGCTTCTCATGCTACCATATGGAGTGCTCAGAAGGTTAAACACTTTTTTTCCCCCACATTTTCATATATTTTGATAGCCAAACACAAGTTTTTTTTATAGTGGTTTTTGAAATTCTCTTCTCCCTTTCTGTAGGATGCAAAGGGCCCCAGCTTTGACATTAGCTAGACCAGTGGCTCTAGAGGAGGGCCGGCGGGGAAGCCTTCGAGGTCTTCAGACACCCTTGATGGGGTCTCTACATCCACAGTTTGATCCCATAGGGTTGGCGCACCTGTCTCCCACCGGGTTGGAGGAGCCCTGGCGATGCTCCCTTCCCCTAGTCTGGGATTCCCAGGGCCTTCTATGACAAGAGGCTTAGAGGGTGTAAGAGGCTTTTGCTTTTTGTTGCAGTCATACATTTAGTTTGACTTATACCCTCTCTGTCTCCATATAATTACACAAACCACTGTAAAGGGTTTTAATTATTTGTATTGTACTGTTCATTTACACCTATGGGCCTTTCAGGCTAATTTATTATCTGTATGTCCTTTTTTTTTACTATATTCAATAAACATATTGAAAAGAAAATAATGTAAAAAATCAAACATCTTCATCAATTTAGGCCAATATGTATTCTTCTACATACTTGTGGTAAAAAAAAATCCCAATAAGCATATTTTGATTGTTTTCTGCAAAAATAAAAACATCTACAAACTATAGGATAGATTTATAGACTTACATTTTTTATTTTTTTACTAGTAATGAGGGCGATCAGCATTTATAGCAGGACTGTGACATTGCGGTAGACAAATTGGAAACTAAGTGACACTTTTTGGGGACCAGTGACAATAATACAATGATCAGTGCTAAAGATTTGCATTGTCACTGTACTAATAACACTTGCAGGGAAGGGGTTACCATCAGGAGCAATCAAAGGGTTAAATGTGTTCCTAGGGAGTGCTTGCTAACTGTGTGGGATGTGCTTTTACTGTAAGAAGGCAGAAATATATGTTCCTGCTTAATAGAAACACAGGATCACTACCTCCCCTTCTCACAGAATGGTGATTTGCCCTGTTTACTTAGGCAGACCTCCATTCTGTCTCTTGGGAACGATTGGCAAGTCTGCCAGATCTGCTGATTGGCTCCCACTGTGTCCAATCACAGTGGAAGTGGGTCACAGGCAGCACGCATGCGTGCCCCAGACCTGGAAATGCAGAATCACTTAGAGGTACATGATCCTGTGCAGAGGAGTCGTATATATACAGAATACAGTTGGCAAGCTGTTAATTGGACAAGCTGAAGTTAGAAGCTGATTGGCTACCATGCACAGCTGCACCAGATTCTGCACTCTCCAGTTTTATTGCTATAAATTTACTGTAAATTGCAGATGCCTACACTGTTTATTCTGAAGGCCTCAAGGCAGAATTCTTGGAAGATGGAAACACATGATGGCTACTATGGCTGAAATATGACTGTATAAAATCTCTAAGGCAGGCCAATATGTGGTGCGAATCAGCAGGGCAATCTGTAATTGTCTTCTCCCTGTGAGAGGGCAGGGGTGGGCAAAATAATCTGTCCCCATCGGGAGAAGACAGTGATTATCCCTAGCGATTATAATCGCAAGATAATCCGGCAGGCTGGTTGCATCCAAGATGATCGATCAATCAACTTGGTACATTCAGCCTGCCCATTAAAGGTCCAAATCTCGGCTGGCTCCTGCTGAACCGGCCGAGATTCAAACCGTGTATTGCCGGTCTAACAGTACTGGAAGCAGTGAAACCAAGAGAAAAGCTATAAAATGAAGAGAATAGACTATTAGGTATAACAAATTCATAGAAAAAAAATATATTAAAAAGTAAGTCAGTGATTATGATAGTTTAGGCAGTATTGAGGGCAGCAGAGAAGACCTTGTTGATCCTGGTGGCTCACCAATGATGTCCTTTGATGACGTCCTGGAAGGTGGGGCGAAACGCATTGACATATTTCCGGTATGCCGAAACCATTGACGTCACTTCCTGTCCTCTGTGGAACGCACGTTAGTACGGCGTTCCTGGAAGAGTTTTACTCTCAACCGGGGAATATTTCTGATTTTCTGTAAGTAGTGTGTCATTGTGCGCAAATAAAAAATTGTTTTACAGACTTCACTATGCCAGTCCTTTATTTTGTTTGATCCTCAAAGATCGCATGATAGATGGTGGGCAACAGAGTGTGGCACCAACAAGGAGGACCATTGGTGCTCACTTCACCGATCTTAAGCTTTATTGACCGCAGACTGCAATAGCTAAGGGTTCCAATATTTCCGCTGAGTGGGGACACAGGAGGGGAGTGAAGCACCCCGCACCGGTTGATGGTTTTCAAGCACTCCAGCACTTTATATTTTCAAGCACATCTATGCACTTTTATGGACATTTGAAGCACCGCTGCACTCATAGTTGGGGAATATTTTAGTACTTCATTCATATATTGTTGCACTTGTGTACTTTTTTTGCTTTATTTTTAGGCAATCTCTGTTTTATTGTTATTTATTTTTTTCTGAGTCCTACTTAGTGACCAGCAGCTGCCCATTATTATTTCACTTATTAGCACTTTATTGATGCTTTGCACATAAAATGTTCTCTGTATATGCTTAAATCTCATATATGCAAGCGCTGTTTTTATTAATATTTATTTTCCTCCTTAACCGCCTCTTCTCAAGAGACTTAAAAAGGTCTATACATCAAACCAAAATAAGGGAGAGAAAAGAGAAGGAACGATGGACACTAAAAGAGGGACAGTCCCTTGAAATGAGAGGCAGTTGTAAGCTATGCGATAATCAGAAGACTTCCCATTATACGGTATTCTAGTCCTACCAAGTGTAAACATTTAACTATCCGATACTGTACACCATACACATTCAGGTAGTCATATGGGATACCCATATTTCCCTGCATCAGAAGATAATTCTTGCCTGTATATGGCTACTCTTACATTGGTTTGAGAGATGCGTCAACGTTCACAGCTTAGCTAATCTCTCCCTAAAACACTAAAGAGAGATAATTCTTCTTTGAGCTGGGCTTCACACTGGCATTATAGTTAATCATGTCTCCATTACTCACTATTCCCAGTATTACAAGAACAAAGGCATTGTGTGTTCTTTGTCCTTATTTGATGTTTTACTTGGTATTGTTATCTCCCCTGTTCCACTGTGACTGTATGCAACCTCCTTATATTCCTTTTTCTGTGCACTGTGTATAGGTTTCATCCAGCTTATTATTTTTGCACAAAACAAAAAAAAAAATAGACTTTCATTGATATTACAAATGGAGAAATACGCCAAGGTGCTTCCTGCTGTTGTGCAATTTAAATCGAGATTTGTTTATGCTTCATGCATTTCTTTAACATGGTCTCATTTGATACATGCAAAATCAGTATTCATTAGGCTTCCATATCATGCAATGCATCATAAAAGTGTCATGTCCAGCAAACATATCCCATGTGATAATATCCCTGAATTCACTAAACAAAAAGGTTGTGTGTATTAATGCTCAAAATCCATTTAGATTTGGGCAGCCTCCCTTCTGCAGCACCATCCCTCCGCCCCAGGGGCCTGGCGGTCAGCCATGCATGGTCCTATCTCTCCTATATTATTGCAACCAGGGGCATTGACATAAGTGCAGGGCACCGTGATGGCGTATTGCCACTAGGTGAGTCCATGATGCCCCAATATCCCAGTAAGTGGGTTGAACAACCCTTGGCATCTTGAGCATTTGGCCTTCTAGCTCCTTCTGCCTAGCATCCTTCATTGCTAGGAGGCTGGCGGTTCCACCTCTACACACAAGGCCAGCCCTTCCTTCCAAAAGGATAGCAAAAGATAAATGCTTGCTTAATGTAAGAGAGAGTTCAAGTAGAAGAATACTTACCCTGGAATATGGGAGGGCAATTTACCTTCTTGCCTACAATGCAGGACCATTGGTCCTGTGTTCTACATATTGATGTTATAGAGGAAAAGTTTTATGGGCTGAATCTATGGTGGAGAAGCTGGTCATAGAATATCACAGATCACATGACAAAGTACAGGTAAAGGTTTGGGGTCAAACGGCCTCAAGTTTATTTTTAACTTACTCTATGTTTGGCACCAAAAGGCCTGTGTCAAGAACCACTAGCCCCAGTTTCTGGGCTTTGAAAACCAGTGTAGCACAATTAATAGACTCCCTTTTTTAGATAATACATTTTGTCACTCAGAACAAGCTGGCCCAGTTCAAATGAAATTTCGACCTTAAAAGCCCCGGCTTCAGGATTAACTGGCATTGCTGAAATTAATCAGGGAGATCTTAGTGGTATGCTCAAGTCTTGTGTGGCAGTCATGCATGGCAGCGCTCTGACATGAGACATTAACAAAACAAAGGCTGAATTGACTGCACACTTGATTTGACAAATGGCAATCCAGTGATGCCAGCAGGATGAAGGGGTTTTGCTCATGGAGAGTATTGTTCCAACAAAACGGCCTGTCAATCTGACCAGCTGTTAGGCGAGTTCAATATACATTACACTGTAATGTACAAGATTTTTTCATAGTATTAAGGGGGGCCTGGGTTGCTTTCATTGAACGGAAACTGTAGATTTGTTTTTATTTTGTTTTTTTACTTTTTTTTTTTTTGGTTGCTTGTTTTACATATACATGAGAACATGATCAGCTTAAAGTAAATGTATGCCTGTTAATGTTTTTGAAACACTGTATTTGTGCATAGTTTGTCATCTAATGTGTGCACAGGGGACAGATATACTTACCTATTACATGTGGAAGCTCTGCTTCTTGCCTAGTAGTTCTGCTCAGTGCACATCTGCCAGGCAGGTAAGATTGACTAAAATCAATGCATTCTCAATGTGGTTGAGTTTTTTTTTTACAGCAATTTTTGATAAGTGAGGCTGAGGGACTGAAGATTTGTCTAGGATGCAAAATCTAGATATCAGTACATATGTTCGTCCATTGGTGGCAGAGTCACTGGACGCTCCCAGCACAGAGACAGGGCTGTCAAAAATAGCCTCAGTCTATACTAATGATCGGGAACTGGCAGTCATGTGACCACTCCCAATCATGTGACCACTGTGACAGCCAATCACATGGTCACATGATTGGCCGATACTTGCTGCCCCCGGGTGCACAGACCCTGTTAAATTATGCCGGACCTGGGGGGGAATGGCTACAAAGTTGTAAGCTCTCACAATCAGGATCCATCTAACCCTTTTGCCTTTAATTGTAAATTGTATTTTAACTGTACTGTCTCCTTTTATATTATAAAGCATTTCACAAACTGTTGGCGCTATAGAATTCCTGTTTCATAATAAGAAAAAAGGAAACCTTTCACCTTGCAACCAAGAAAAAAAACAACCCTACTGTAAAGCAATCACCCTAAGCTTTTTGGACATCCCAACCCAAAGCCACAGGAATTATTAAGGAGTTACATAATTATTATAGTTGAAAAATTGTCCATCCATTTCAACCAACATAGTTTCCACCCCTTTGGGGCTATAACAGCCTTTACTCTTTCCCCAAGATTTTAGTTTGTGTCTGTGGAAACTTTCCCATTCAGCAAAAAGATCATATGTGAAGTTCTAAGGTTGGATGAGAAGACCTGGCTTCCACTTGGCATTCTAGTCCATCTAAAAGGTGTTCAGCACAGTTGGGGTTAGGGCTTTCTGCAGGACACTTGAACTCCCCCACACCAAACCCATCAGACCATGTCATTATGGAGCTAGCTTTGTGCGAGGGTTACAGTCATACCGCAACAGAAAAGGACTTTCCAAACTCTTACAACAAAGTTGAAAGTCTACAATTGTCTAAAATATCTTTGTACGTTGTAGCTGTAACAGTACCTTTCATTGGACATAAAATTAACTAAAAATTGTGGAAGGATGTTCAACAACTTTGAGCATGTGCTATGCCTTTATCCTTCCTGCTCTATCAGTCTATCTGTGTATCTTATATTTATTGGTAACTCCATTCTCTGGAATGTTATTTACTGTTAAACGAGTAGTGGGTGCTATAGGAACAAACCCTAATAGCTATTATAGAAAATGTATGCAAAACCCATGTTAAAAGGGTCATCCAACCCAAAAATTAAGTTTAAGTTTTTGGTATATGCTGGAGAGCTAATCCAGTAGACATATTCTTATATCTCATTGGGAACTCTATTTGTTAGATACCTATTTTTGTGTTTACAAGTTTCCCACTTTCCCTGTTGGATGTTTAATTTATTTGAGGAGAAGAGCTGACCACATACCACTCCCAGGTGTGAATGTGCACAACGGAAACACGTGTTTTGTTTCAGATTCATTTGCAATGTTAAATAATTTGATTCCTCATATTTGTTATATTAAGATTATTTGTTTTCAGGATTCATTTTCTATATTCGGATTTGTTTCGTACATTTGGATTTGTTTTGTATATTCAGATTTGTTTCGTACATTTGGATTTGTTTTGTATATTCGGATTTGTTTTGTACATTTGGATTTGTTTTGTATATTCGGATTTGTCTCGTATATTCATTGTTTCAAATCACTTTATATTTTGGAAGATTGGCTTTATTTGTTTAACATGTTCATTTATTATTTTGGGAGATTACTTATGCACTCTGTTTGGGTTGGATGGAGGTGGATCAATCAGAAATTTGAATCATAACATAACGAATGGATCAGAATTAATTTCTGATATTTTATGATTTGGAGATTCTGTCGGATCCACCTCCATCCAATCCAAACTCAATAGGTACGAATCATCATCTTATTTCACGTTTATACCTTACTGTATTTATTGCAATATGTTTCCATTTTATATGTAGTGCATTTTTTTATAATAATAAAAAATGTTTATGCAACGCAAAAACAAAATGGCTCCAAATCAGTTTGGATCATTTGTCATGTGGCTACATTTTACAGATGCTTCAAACATTAACAAAAGTTCAGAATGAATACAAATACATTTTGTTGTTTGGTTCTAATTTATTTCATATTCGTCGACATTCATTACTATTGTGATTCAGAGATTCAGATACATATCTCTAAAAAAAACAAAATTTCATCCACATTTTGATTTGTAACAAAACATATCGCCCATGTCTACTCCCAGGTTAAGTGGAATAGAGCCAATAATTATGGTACATGAGTTGTTGCTGTTGGTGTATCTAAGACATACAAGAGCCAGGATCTGACCCAGCACTGCCTGTAACAGAAATATCAGTTTTGGATGAATTGATCCTTTAAATTAGATGGACATATTGACTTTTGTTCATGTGCCATGTTTCCCAGATCACACTGAAACTATATTCATTGGATGATTGTGTATGTTTCCTTTAAGTGTTCTTAAATTCTGTCTCCCAACATTCTTTGTAAGACTGAGGATTGTTCATGCTAGGGGTGAACAGAGGCGGTCACTTTGACTCAGAGTCAGACCTGTCAATAAGATTCCACCATCCATAGAGCTGTCTGCCTTATGTTCCTCAAGGGACTGTGCTGACCACAGCTTAATGAATGGAGGGCGTAATTACCTCCATTGTGTTCCTGAACAGTATTTAAGAGCTAATGTAGGTGAAATGTATTTTTTTTCCCAGATCCATTAAGATAAAGTATTAATTAGAAATTGAGCTGTGCTAATTAAATATGCAGTGATTTGTAAATGCCTGTAAATGACCTTCGCGTGAACCCGACTGTCCCACTCATAAAAGTTTAAATCTCTGCTAAATGGTGTCACCGGAGATTTACATTCAGGAGGAGAGTTCATAATGATATCTATTAATGTATCATTTGTTTTTCTATTTTTAGGCGGCTGTGAAAGCCGAGATCTCGTCAAATCAATAGGGGAAGGAAAAAAAAAAAAGAGGACATATTTTAATTAATGTTCCCAAGCTCTATTTAATTTGAGTTAGGTACTAGTCTTGCTGTTAAGTCCTCATTTGACAAAACAGAGCGATTTTCTCCAAGACATCTCAGATGACATTTCTGGGGCAATGCGCGTGCAGTACTGATTGCAGAAAATTGGATGGCTGTCCAAAATACAGACTTAAGGAATATGAAAAAACATTTTGTAATTCCTGTTTTGTTCTCATTTGAAATGCAAATTTGTTCCTGGCTGCTACACAGGGGGTTCTACATGTAACTTTTTGGTGATTTCCAGTTATAGTACCACTGCAGGTGAAACTTGGTAATAGCAAGTCCTTTTTTTTACCATATAATTGCAATTGAGACCAGCTTAAAGAAATTAATATTATTGTGTGTTATATTGTGTAAAGTTTTTAAATGTATCCTGTGTGTGTATATATATATATATATATATATATATATATATATATATATATATATATATATATATATTATACTGTACATATATATATATATATATATATACACCATAATATATATATATATATACACCATAATATATATATATATATATATATATATATATATATATATATATATATATATATATATATATATATATATATATATATATATACACAGTATCTCACAAAAGTGAGCACACCCCTCACATTTTTGTAAATATTTTATTATATCTTTTCATGTGACAACACTGGAGAAATGACACTTTGCTACAATGTGAAGTAGTGAGTGTACAGCTTGTATAACAGTGTACATTTTCTGTCCCCTCAAAATATCTCAACACACAGCCATTAATGTCTAAAACAAAATTATAGTGCAACAGTGGTGGGAACCCCTTGCTCAAGAAGCTTTCTTAACATTATACTGGAAAAAAAAATGTATTGAATAATTAGTCCAATATAAGTGTACAATATTGCACGTGTCTCAATGAATCCCAACTCCAAGACCACCATGTGCTCTGCCACCAGTCAATTTATGCTCTTACCTTACACCTAGACTTGTCAACAGCTTGCCTTCTTCATTGTATGATAATTGAATCTCTCTGCCTTAAGCCCTTCTGATAGGACAGACACACTCTCAACATTTCCAGAAATGCTTGCAGTCAGCCATGACACTTTCTCATAAGAAACATCTAAAAGGTAAGAAATATTGAAAAAAAAAAAAGTATGCTGTGTGAATACAAGTACAAAACTTGCATATAGTGGGTTTTTCTTAAATTTGATTGCAAAATTGGAAATATACTTTAAAGCACATTTCCATTTTTGCAGTCAAATTACAGAAAACTGCACAATATATGAATTCCCATTCCCACAGCATACATACAGTTTTTGTTTATTTATATTTCTTACCTTTCAGATGTTTCTCAGGAGAAGGTATCATGGCTGACTGCAAGTATTTTTGAGCAATGCCATTGGGAGTCTGTCCTAAGTCTGTCCTTATTGACATACAATGCAAGAAGCCAAGCCTCTAAACCTTTAACTCTTTGTTAGGACAGACAGGGGTTGATTTACTAAAACTGGAGAGTGCAAAATCTGGTGCAGCTGTGCAAAGGAACCAATACGATTTGTCAGATTTCTTCCATGCTGGAGGGTCCAGAATAGAGCATATAAAAAGATAAGCTGCATTTAAAATAATAAATGATTAAGTTATTCTATGTACAAAAGTGGGCCACATACTTTGGAGGAAATAATACTCAAGGGTTCACAGTGGCATTTAAAGTATAACTAAATTGAATAAAATGGAGAGGGAGTAGAACACTTTTGTCCTATTTGCCATTATCATTGAAAGTGAAAATAAGGGGAAATCCCAAATTGTGGGTTGTCCCCATAAAAGTAATAGAAGGGAAATCTTCAATTTGGGGACACTAGTTTTGGGGATCTAGGGGTCTCAAGGGATTCCCTTAATTTTCTGGTATTTCCTCTCACTTCCTGTTTTGGCTATTGCACAGAAAGGGAACAGAAATCTCCCTAATATGACACGGATGGCAAAATAAAAACTGACAGGGCTTAAGACCCTCCCTTATTCTATCCAAAATTAAAAATAAAAATGTTTTGTCTATAGTTCTACTTTAAATTTCATCAAATCCATCACCCATCCAACCACACTGCAGGTTCCTACTCACACACTGACTGCATCTCAAAGCCTACAAAATCTCCTACAGAAAATCAATCACTTTCTCCATTTAGGAAAAGGTTATTTTGACAGTTGAGAAAAGTGGAAAAATAGCACTGGACCTATAAAATTATTATTGGTATTTCTATCTTAAAGTAATGATACAGATACAAATAATCTGGTTCTTGGGCAGGTGACCTCTACACCCCAGAAAATCTCCACTGTCTCTTTGGAATAAAGTGTAATGGATCACAAATGTAATTTGAAGGGCTACACCACTTGTAAAAGGTCTACATATTCCAATAAAAGCCAGGGGGACAATCCATAGAGAATCCAAAGGGTGCAGGAAAACATTTTCTCAATCCCCCATCATTGCAGACAGTGTTGATGTGAAAATTTGCCCTCCCGGACCATTATCCTCTCCGGGCGGGGGTGGGCAGGGGAAGTCGTCCCCACTGGGACAGGACAGTGACAATCCAAAGAGAATCCAACACATTTTGGCATTCAAAAATGTCCCCTTCATCAGGGCTTGATTGAAAACAATGTATATGAGCTGGAAGTGAACTGAACCTTTATGGTATTTCTTCTATTGTGAGTACAAGCACAGGTGTTGTCAGCAGTTGGTTTGGCAGGCCACTCCCCCCATGCCCTCTAACGGCTCTTTTCATCTGCTGGAACCCTTGGAAATATTGGGTGCGTCCAGGTATAGGGGGAGCATCTCCCCATACTACCAGATTTCAGAGCTAAGGTCTTAGTGGCCAGTCACCAGGCCCAACCCTGTCACAAAGGGGAGAGGAAAGGTGTTTAGCCCAGGGTAAGCTTAGGCCAGCCATACATGCAGCAAATTTCTTTCCTGCAGCCACAGGTTGCAGGAAAGAAATTTGCTTGATCCCACCATCAACACAGACAGTATTGATGATGGAATCCGTCCTGTCAGACCATTGCTTTTGGCCAGTGCCATCTTAAGAGCATTAAAGGGCCCTGGGCAATGCAGTGCACTGGGGCCCTGCCTACACAACCATCCACGAGAATAAAAATGCAAATTATCGATAAGGCAATATTTATTGGTACAGCAGTGCCAGGCTAATGACATCTTCCAAGTTTGGCGGCTGGGTCCGGTGAACACACACACTGGTGGGAGTCAGACTTGACTGTCCTGTATGTGCTTGTTCCCGTGGAGGCAGACAGGCATTCCTGCAGTTGCGGGCTCCCCCTCCATGGCCCAAGCGGCCTGACAGCAGCGCAGGGCCGACAGGCGCTTGCCACCTGCTAAGTTCGGCGGCGGGATGCACACAGTAATCAGGAATAATGCTTGGCTGGGGCTGGGTCGCTGGGCAGGTGGGGCCCCCCGGGCAAGTGGGGCCTCTGGGCAACTGCCCAGCATGCCCATTTGGTAAGATGGCCCTGTCTTCGGCTATAGCAGCCACTAGCAATAATCACAAGAGAATCCAGCAGGCTGGTTGTTCCCAATTTGATTGATCGAACAACTTGGTACATTCAGCCTGCTTATTAACAGTTTGAATCTCAGCCTGTTCATCAGGAAGAGATTTGAATGTATGACTGGCCTTAGATATTGCTGCTTTGTTTTTACTATCAGTGACTTAATGCAGAGTTCCGGCGGATTTCAATGAACATACCCCGGGGACAGTCAGGGCTAGTACATTCCACAATGGCTAGCCTCTGATCTGTCCCGGTTCGCACTTACCTGCAAGAAGAAATACTCACTTTTAAAATTTCTTCTCCAGCGCTGCCATCTCTGTTGTGGGCAGCTGAAGCCAGCGCGATCCTCTTCTGCATCCTCTTGCGTCTTCTTCTCCCAGAATGCACCTGCACCGGCCCCTCTCGTCACTTCCGGTACGGCGCCGCATTCCTCCACAGCTTCTGGGCATGCCCAGAACCTGTTTAGCAGGGAATGCGGTGTCGCACCGGAAGTGACGAGCGGGGCCGGTGCCGTCGCATTGATTCCTGGGAGCGATGACGTTCAGCTCCAAGGAATCATTGCAAACTGGAAGTGACGGTGCGGGCTCCGCCGAGGGAGGAAGTGGAAGAAACTTGAGTATTTCTTTCTACAATAACAAGGTAAGTAAAAAAAAAAAACAAATCCTAACTATCCATTTCCTTTTCAGGTGGGGAAAAGCAAGCGGTGGCCAGAAAATCGATTATGTTGATTTTGTGGCCGGAACTCCGCTTTAACTAATTTGTGTGCTAGTTAAGGCATCTTATTGTATACAGGTTATAAAATGCCTTTATTTTTCTTTCAATTCTGTCAACACTGGTTTATACCGGTACTGTAGATTTAACAGGGTAAACTTTTTGAGCGCAATGCCATGACAACAGTCTTGAGAAAATGATTGTTTATCGTTAGACACTTTTCTCTAGAGGTTACAGTTGCATAATTCTAACATAAATTAAATTGTTAGAATTCTTTTCAATCTAGTTGTTAAACACGTTACTGTTAGGCAGCTAGCTGTCAGACACTCTGTGTCTGCTAATGACTAAGGCTATGTAAGAGCTTTTTTTTTTCTAGCTATATTTACAGGATTGAATTAAAATAAAGTCACAGAATCATTTTATTTTATTTTTTTTTTGTCTGCAGATGATCCTTTTAAAGACCCTTTCAGATCTGTAAACAGTTTAAAATGGTACTGCCCTGCACTTCAACCATGATCCCAACCTAGTAAACTGCCTATGTAATTTTAAATATTCTCAGTTATCTTCTAGAGCAGCTTTTCTCAACCCTAGAGGAATCCTTGAAATTATTTTCAGGTCTCAGGGAACCCCTGCTCAAATAACCACTTGCCGACCGCCCCACACAGATTTACTGCGGCAGGGCGGCTCGGCTGCGTATAATCACGTAGACCTATGGGATTATGTGCACGCGGCCTCGGCTGCGCGCCAACGGTGCCGCACTCCCACTGTGATTAGATACAACTAGAGCCAGACTGTGGGAAGAGTGGGCTTGATCGCCGCCGGCCTCCCACAATCTTTGGGGAAACTGACAGGAGAGCCGCCTGCCTATGTAAACAAAGCAGACGGCTCTCCTGTCAGACAGGCACGGTGAGATCGTGTACCTTTCACAGAGCCCCCCCCCCCCACAGTTAGTTAGCACATCTAGGCTTACACTTAACACCTTGATCACCCCTGGTGTTAACTCCTTCCCAGCCAGTGTCATTTATACACTAACAGTGCATATTATTTAGCACAGATTACTGTATTAATGTCACTGGTCCCCGAAAAGTGTCAAAAATGTCAGTTAGGGGTCTGACTTGTCTGCCGCAATGTCGCCGTTCCGCTAGAAATCGCTGATCCCTGCCATTTCTAATAAAAACAAACAAAAAAAGTCCAACAATCTATCCCGTAGTTTGTAAACGCTATAACTTTTGCGCAAACCAATTAAAATACACTTTTGGGGTTTTTGTTTTTACCAAAAATATGTAGCAGAATACAAATTGGCCTAAACTGATAAAAAAAAAATAGATTTTTTTACATTTTTTTATTCGGAATGTTTTATAGCAGAAAGTAAAAAATATTGTGCTTTTTTAAAAATTGTCGCTCTTTTTTTGTTTATAGCGCAAAATCTAAAAATCGCAGAGGTGATCAAATACCACCAAAAGAAAGCTCTATTTATGGGGGGAAAAAAGGCGATCAATTGTATTTGGGTACAGCGTCGCACGACTGCGCAATTGCTAGTTAAATTAACGCAGTGCCGAATCGCAAAAAAATGGCCTGGTCATTAAAGGGTAAAACCTTCCGGAGCTGAAGTGGTTAATTATTTGGGGGATATTGAGAAGAATGCATTAGTAGTCAGTGTAAAAAATGTCTGGTGGTCAGTGGAAAGATTGCCCCTTACTCTTGTTGACAAAATGTATCTGTTCATGTTCTATTTCACACAGTGAGAACCATGTCTATACTTTTATCAAGCTAGGAACAGTTTGCTTTTAGCTTTAAAAATGGCTAGATATGGCCCAAAATGTTTCTGTGTTATCGGGAGCTTAAATGGTTTTTGCTAAATAAAGTCAAAGAGTTTTTAATATGGACAAAGACCTATGTGCTGATGTACTACAGTTTTGGACGCTTAAAATGTTACTAAACCCACAACAGTACAATCTGTATATGCAGTAAAGCATGCTTGTTATATTCTCTGTGGAACCTAAGGGGTTAATCCTCTGCATTGTGTAAAAAGGCTGTTTGATCCTGTATGCACAGATCCTTCCCTTCTTGCATTGTCTCAAGAACAGGTCCAGATTAGACAGAGTTACTGGAGACAGGCTGCACATGCTCAGTTTGGTGTGTACTGCTAGAGAGTTTTTTTTTTTTTCTTGGCGGAGTGCATGTGATCAGCACAAGGCCAATCAGCACTGTCCAGACAGAGGTTCTGGGGTCCTGCATCCTGATTGGACAGCCAGTGCAGTAGGTAAACTCATCCTACAAGCTTTAACCAGACACTGATAGAAGTCACAAGTCAGGTATATACTGCTGATGAGAAAACAGAATTTTTGTAAAATCTTACCTGTAAAATTCCTTTCTCTGAGTCCTCCGACAGTCGCCGCCATCTTCATATTCGTCACAATGGGGTATTAGACTTTGCTCCGTAGGAGTAGCTAGGCAACAGAATATGTCAATATTAAAGCTTTTAACATATCCCCACCCCAGGGGGTGGTCCCCTCAGTCTATACCCTCCTGCTTCCTGTTTCATACCTCAGTTTCAGTGGAATAGCAGTAGAGTACCTAAACCCCAAAAAAAGGGGAAGGGGCGGCGACGGTAGGAGGACTCAGAGAAAGGAATTTTACAGGTAAGATTTTACAAAAATTCAGTTTTCTCTTACGTCCTCCGACAGTCGCCGCCATCTTCATATTCGTCACAATGGGGACGTCCCAAAGCAGTGCAAACATGAGGGGTGGGAAACACAGCCGCGCCTAAAGGCAACGCAGTCTCCACATCAAAGAAAGTAACCTTACCAAAGGAAGGAAACCAGCTGGGCAACATGAGAAAAAACTTGCTCAACGGGAGCAATAACCCAGGAAAAAAACAAATAACCCAGGGATAAAAAGAAATCCCAAACAGCCCAAAGGTCCAAAACAAGGGACCCTAAGGAACCGCCGCACTAAGAACCTTGCGGCCAAAGGAAGCATCAGCCGATGCTTGAAAATCCACTCTGTAGAATAGAGTGAAGGTGTGCACGGTCGACCAAGTCGCCACCCTACACACCTGGGCCACAGAAGCCCCATGACGACAGGCCCAAGACGTACTCAGAGATCTGGTAGAGTGCGCCTTCACAGGCATAGGGGAAACTTTTCCCTGCAAAACATAGGCCTGTTCAATGACCTGTCCGAACCAATTGGCGACGGCAGAAGCCGACGCCGCCACGCCCTTCCGAGGACCCCCAGAAGGACAAAACAAGAATCCGACTTGCGAAAAGATTCAGACGATTTTAGGTAAATCCTAATCGCCCGAACAACATCCAAGGAGTGCAACTCCACCTCCTGCGGACGTTTAGACTTCGCGCAAGGCGAAGGCAAGACAATGTCCTCATTGAGGTGAAATTCTGAAACCCTCTTCGGAAAAAAAGAAGGGTTAGGTCGCAAGACCACCATAACCAAGTGAGTGACCAGATACGGACATTTGCAGGACAAGCTGCCAGCTCCGACACCCTGCGAGCCGAAGCGATCGCCACCAAAAAAGGTGACCTTCTAGGACAACATAGACAACGAGATCTACCTGATCCGTTCAAAAGGACCATGTAGTAACACGGACAGAACAAGATTCCAGTCCCAAGGAGGCAGAGGCACCCTCCTAGGAGGGACCAGATGCCCCTGAACAAAAGTGCCAACCAAGGTGTTAGATGCCATAGGACGTTGAAAAAGAACGGCCATCGCAGACACCCGACCCTTGATCGTAGCCAGCGCCAAACGCTGGCAACACCCTTTCGAAGGAAGGACAACACCCAAGACACCGAGTACGGGTGAGGTGAAAACCCCCGGACTCACACCAGGCAAAATAGGCCTTCCAAGTACGGTATTAGACCTTCCCCGAGGAAAATTGCCTCGCATCGATCAAAGTGTGAATGACCTCAGGGGAGAGACCCCTATCCCTCAGGACCTCGGTTTCAACAGCCAGGCCGTCAAAGCCAGCGACTGTTAAAGCAGGATGGAATATCGGCCCTTGAGACCGGAGATCTTCTCGAAGAGGCAGAAGCCCCGGGGCGTCGACCGCCAAATGCACGAGGTCAGCGTACCAGGACCGGCGAGGCCAGTCCGGTGTCACAAGAATCACTGTGTCCTGGTTCCTAGGTCAACCTGCGAAGGAACCTGGACAGCAATTGAAAACGGTGAAAACGCATACATCAGTCGATACTGATGCCACGGAGCTACCAACGCATCTGACGCGTCTGCCCGAGGATCGCGCGGCCATGCCACGAACCTTTTCACCTTGCTGTTCAGACGAGACGCGAACAGGTCTACCTCCGGAAGACCCCACTTCGCGCACAACATCTGGAAGACATCCGGGTGGAGGGACCATTCCCCCTGGTCCAGGGACTGGCGGCTTCAGATAACCCGCCTGCCAGTTCTCCACCCCCGGAATGTGAACCGCCGATATCGCCGGGACGCGTGTCTCGGCCCAAGACAGAATGTCGGCCACTTCCCGAGCCGCTCGGGCTCTCTTGGTGCCCCCTTGGCGATTGACGTAAGCCACCGCCGCGGCATTGTCCGCCTGCACCCGAACCGGACAGCCTGCAGCCTGTCCGTCCAACGTCGAAGGCAGAGATTTATCGCACGCAATTCCAGAATGTTGATCGGAAGGGAGGATTCCTCCTCCGACCAAGTTCCCTGGGCGGACAGAACGCCCAGAACACCACCCCAGCCCGACAGGCTGGCATCCGTGGTGATCACCGTCCATGAGAGAGGACGAAAAGACTTGCCCCCGACACCGCCGGGGACTGGAGCCACCACAGAAGATCCCTTCTGGTGCGATGGCCCAACGAAATCTGGAGATCCAGAGAGTGCGGTCGCCCGTCCCACCTGGATAGGATCTCCGCTTGGAGACCCCGCGTGTGAAACTGGGCGAAGGGAATCGCCTCGAAAGCCGAGACCATCAATCCCAGACATCTCATGCGCGTCCGGAGTGACGAGCACGGAACGTCCCTGAGGGACCTGACTTCTTCCCGAAGAGTCCTGAGTTTGTCGTCCGGTAGGAAGACCTTCGCCTGGACCAAGTCCAGAATCATTCCCAGGTAGGGAAGACGAATCGAAGGACACAGCGTCGACTTTTGAAAAAAATTATCGTCCAACCAAACTCCTGTAGAGTCAGCATCGTGATGGACAGGTCCTCCTCCAGACCCTGGCTGGTCGCAGACCGAACCAGAATATCTTCCAGATACCCCAGGACAGAGATGCCCTGGGCTCTCAACAAAGCCAGAAACGGGTGCAAGCACCTTGGCGAAAAACCCGCGGAGCCGAAGCGAGACCAAAACGTAACGCCACGAATTGGTAGTGATCCTCCGCAATGGCGAATCGAAGGTACCTCTGGTAACCCTCGAAAAATGGGATGTGAAGGCACGCATCCTACAAGTCGATGGAAGCCATGAATTCCCCCGGAACCAGGGCAGCCACCACCGAGCGCAGGGATTCCATGCGGAACTTGCGAACCCGCACAAAGCGGTGTAGAGTCTGTAAGTCCAGAATTGGACGTACCCTGCCCTCCTTCCTGGGCACAGTGAACAGATTGGAAGAGAACCCCCGAAATCTGTCCCGATGAGGCACCCGAACCACCTGAGGGAAAAAAAATCTGCTCTCCGGCCGAGAGAGAAAACTCGATCTTGTAGCCAGAACAAACGATTTCCTGAACCCACCTGTCCTGAACACGGGCCAACCAGGGTTGAAGAAAGACCGAGCAAGCGTCCCCCCACCCCAGAACTGGGTGAGGGCGCCCCTTCAGGCCGCATTGTTATGGGCAGCGGGTTCGGACTGGCCGGACTTCTGCTTACCTGACCACGGCTTCTTTTGGGAGCCTTGACCTTTGAATGGCTTGCC
Source organism: Pelophylax lessonae (assembly GCF_965119305.1). NCBI lineage: Eukaryota > Metazoa > Chordata > Amphibia > Anura > Ranidae > Pelophylax > Pelophylax lessonae. Next base: position 289,109,479 of record NC_138773.1, read on the forward strand.
CTTATAGTGCGCCCGACAAGCACGAAAGGACCCCGGAGAGGGCCGAAAAGAATCATGCTTCTTACCAGGAGCCACCATAGCCTTGTGGGATTGGGGCAAGAGCATGCTCTTACCACCCGTGACCCCCTTTATCAGTGTATCCAAGGATTCTCCAAAAAGGCGAGATCCATCATAGAGCAGATTGGCTAAGGTCTTACGCGAAGATTGGTCCACAGACCAACACTGCAACCAAACCAGGCGGCAAGACAATACTGCCACAATGTGTACACGTGCAGTCAACGGTACTATATCCAAGTCCGCATCACACAAATACACGACACCCTGATGGATTCGATCCACCATATCCAATGTCGCCGGTGAGGCCGAATCAGCCACCAGGACGCGTCTAAGCACCTGCGTCCAACTCGCGACAGCCTGGGCTGCCAGAAGAGAAGCAAATAGAGCTTTTAGCATAGAACCCGCAATAGAATAAGTATGACGGGCAAAAGACTCCAGCCTCCTGTCCATGGCATCCCGGAACACCGGGGCATCCTCTGCAGGAATCGCAGCAGACTTATTCAAAACCGCTACCGCGTGATCCACCGGAGGCGGTACACACCACCGCTCATCAGAAGCGGGCGTGAAAGGATAACGCAGCTGAACCTACTTGGCAAAGCAAAAAGCTTGCGTATAGTGTGCCATTGTTCCTTAACAGCGCGCTGAAAATCATCAGTGCAGGGAAAGACCTGCGATGTCTGGCGTCTTTTCTGAGTCCCCCAAGCTGCCAGGGCAGCAGGAGGACATGGTTCATCCTGCAAACGCAGTTCAATAGAAGCAACCAATTCATCCATGAGTGCAAGCTCTTCAGACGAGCCAGGGGGAGAATTATCAACCCCTTTATTTTGTGGATTGAGCAGTTTTGTGGATTGAGCAGCCATAAGCATTTCCACCTGAGCAGCAAGGTTAGCCACAACCTCAGCCAAACTCAGGCAAGGATATAGGGATAGAGAGGATAAAAACCTGGATAGACCACTGCTGCTGCTGCTGCCTCGATCGGTGCGCCCAGGGAAAAGGAATGATGCAACTCAGGGCGCTCTATCAAAGCCTATGGAAGGCTACAAGAAAATGGCCGCCTGCAGTGTTAACATGCGGCCGGAGCGAGCGCAGCCAAAATGGCGCCGTTTGGCACCGAAAACGCCGCTCCTCCACCTCAGTGAAGTGAAAAAAACACACCACAGTATAGTAAAACATGGCGGACCGCCGCAGCGGTCGCTGTAATGTGCCCCAAACACGATATAATCATGCCCCACAGCACACAGCCTTTCACACATTCACAGTCTGACACAGATAGTGCAGCACAGCCCCCCCTCCTTGCAGCCCACAGCATGCAGCCAGAGAGATAGGGAACTTAACAGTGTGAACACAGGCAGGGTTACACAGTCCCAGACTGACACCCCCCAAACAGACAGGTCCCCACACAAATACACTTACCTCCTAGATGGCGTGGGGAACCCGCACAGGTGAACAAGCCACTGCACATGTGACAGGGAGAGTCGCATCCAGGACGCAGCAAAACTGGGGTTAAGAAACCGCACAGCGTCCAGTGAGGTAGCCACCTCACCATAGCATCCCTGCACCGAACAGGGATGGGTTGTTCATTGTGTCAGGAGCGTTACCTGACTGAACGCTCGATGGCAGGCTGGGAAGCCACTGACCCACAACCTGCGACCAGGGGGATCAGCCCGAGACCCAGCCCGCACGAATCCTCTTCATCAGAAGAACTAACTAATGCTGACAAAAAGAACAGCTAGGTAAAGAGAGAGAAAAAAACTCAAACAAAAATCAAAAAAGAAGAGAAAGTCTGAGACAAAATGCCCCAGCATAGAGACATCCAGCTACTCCTGACAAGCTAGACATTGAAACTGAGGTAGAAAACAGGAAGCAGGAGGGTATAGACTGAGGGGACCACCCCCTGGAGTGGGGATATGTTAAAAGCTTTAATATTGACATATTCTGTTGCCTAGCTACTCCTACGGAGCAAAGTCTAATACCCCATTGTGACGAATATGAAGATGGCGGCGACTGTCGGAGGACGTAAGAGAAAAGGTATTTAGCAGTTTATATTTACAAAAACTATTGCATGTCCATGTTCTGTGTACTGTGGGAGACCAGATATAGTGAATGCTGGGTCCTGAGTTTAGTAACATTTTAAGGTTCTTCCAAGTTGCTAAAGGCAACTATCCTGGTACCAGTCACTGGATAAAGTCTGCACTCCTGAAGTACAAATACTTTGCAGGCCACATCAGTTCCACTCAGAACAGGCCTCACCATGTTCAACCAAAGAAGTTGAGTGCACGTGCTCAGCGTCATATCCAGAGGTTGTCTTTGGGAAATAGATATATGAGTGCTGCCAGCATTGCTGCAGAGGTTGAAGGGGTGGGGGGTCAGCCTGTCAGTGCTCAGACCATACACTGCACACTGCATTAAATTGGCCTGCATGGCTGTCGTCCCAGAAGGAAGCCTCTTCTAAAGATGATGCACACGAAAGCCTGCAAACAGTTTGCTGAAGACAAGCAGACTAAGGGCATAGATTACTCAAACCATGTCCTGTGGTCTTATGAGACCAAAATAAACTTATTTGGTTCAGATGGTGTCAAGCGTGTGTGGCGGCAACAAGGTGAGGAGTACAATGACAAGTGGGTCTTGCCTACAGTCAAGCATGGTAGTGAGAGTGTCATGGTCTGGGGCTGCATGAGTGCTGCCGGCACTGGGGAGCTACAGTTCATTGAGAGAACCATGAATGCCAACATGTACTGTGACATACTGAAGCAGAGCATGATCCCCTCCCTTTAGAGACTGGGATGCAGGGCAGTATTCCAACATGATAATGATCCCAAACACACCTCCAAGACCACCACTGCCTTGCTAAAGAAGCTGAGGGTAAAGGTGATGGACTGTTCAAGCATGTCTCCAGACCTAAACCCTATTGTGCATCTGTGGGGCATCCTCAAACGGAAGGTGGGGGAGCGCAAGGTCTCTAACATCCACCAGCTCGGTGATGTCATCATGGAGGAAAGAGAACTCCAGCAGCAAACTGTGAAGCTCTGGTAAACTCAATGCCCAAGAGGATTACGGCAGTGCTGGAAAATAATGGTGGCCACACAAAATATTGACACTTTGGGCCCAATTTGAAAATTTTAACTTAGGGGTGTACTCACTTTTGTTGCCAACGGTTTAGACATTAATGGCTGTGTGTTGAGTTATTTTGAGGGGACAGCAAATATACACTGTTATACAAGCCGTACACTCACTACTTTACATTGTAGCAAAGTGTAATTTCTTAAGTGTTGTCACATGAAAAGATATAATAAAATATTTACAAAAATGTGAGTGGTGTACTCACTTTTGTGAGATACTGTATATCCCAAAAGCACACAGTCATCAGGAATCAATTTTGGGTCATTACTCATAAGTCCTAAGGACAGCTGCCATCTTCCAGCTTCCTCCGGACACAATCTATTGAGTGAGACAGTCCTTCTTTGGACCAGATCCCTTTGGTAAAGTCCTGCAGTTAGTTATAGATCACTTCCAGGTACCAGCTCAATCACCACAGAGACCTCACAGAACAGCAACACAGTCCACAGGCTGCCTCAAAGGCAATAGCCCCTGAAGTTGGGAACTCCCCTCCCTGGGGTAAAACAATCTCTCCAGGGCTTTAGACTATTTATCAGCTTCTCAGCCACTATCAGGGCACACCTCCCCACAGATTGGCTAAGCCCTGATCAATATTCAGGCTGGCTATTTGAATTCTCCTTCCCTGAACTCTAGAAACTTTGTCTAGAGCACAGGGAACCAATCCAACTTCTAGGCTATGAAACCCTGAACAGACTAGACATCACTAGAAATCACTGCTCCCTTCATTACAGAAGGAGCCAAAAACTAAATTTATCTTTCATCCTACGCTAAGAGGGTGCTACATCTAGAAAGTAATTTACGAAGTTTAAAAAGACTACATTTTGGCTTTAAAATGAACCTTTCCATAGTGGTATTGTCATAATCTATTCCATCAAATCATTTTTCCCAAAAAGCTTGCAGCTCAAGCAGATCAAACAATAACTTTACTGTCAAAAAGTCAGTAGCCTAACCTTCATCTTCATTTTTAACCATTGGCCACTGACACATTCAGAGAATAATACCATGTGACTGTCATGGAAATGGCAAATGTGTCTTTGACATGTGGGCTGAACTTGACAACCTGGCTTCACCTTTTCTATGCTGTACCATAGGAAAGATAACAGTGCAAAAAGGAGAACCAACTGAGCCTCTAGCAACAGACTGATGTTTTGGCTCATAGATTATGCCCTGGTGAGTTGTTTATAAGCTGAATAGATCCTGGATATTTTCTGTAAATTTTGGAATTGGCAATGGTTACTTTATGACTCACCCCAACACAACATTGTCCTACAAACATCCAAGATTTTTATTTTTATTTTGGGCAGATACTATTTAATTGGATCATGCATTGGCTTCCAAAATCATTTGGAAGCTCTGTCCGGATCTCTGCATTCTGAGCACTCCTTACTGGATTGTAGTAGGAGTACTGAGATTCCATTGTTTGAAACTCTTGGGGGGAGATATTACTGCTGTTCCTGAGAAAAATATGAAGTTGTGTGTGTGTTTGTGTGTGTGTGTGTGTGTGTGTGTGTGGGGGGGGGGGGGTGACCTCACCCACCATATTGTGTCTACTCATGCTGATTACTGAAGTGGTGTTAATTCGATTACTTGGATCCTGAAGAAGCGTTTGCATTTGGGCGGAACGCGTTGATCCCAAATTACCCACACTCTCTGTACCTGATTGTGCTATATCAGATACACCATCTGGATTAATGTACTGTTAAATGTGGTGTTATTTTTAACATTTGGCATACAAATAAAATTTGTTTTAAAATTTATACCCATGTGTTAATGCCTGGCACTTAAAAAATCCCCTATTCTTCTCCTACCCTTACCCCCCTTTTGGGAGTATGGGTTGGGGTTCCTTTCTCCACTGTTTAAGTATTGGGGGATAGTGCCATGGCATGTAATTGAATACTAAGTCTATGCTACAGAATCTACCCCCACCTTCCCTTATTACTATTTGATTAATAGCTAATTTAAGCCTTCTTTTTTTAGTAAAGTAATTCTAAAGAGTTAAAGCAGATCTGCATTGTGTCAGTGTGTCATTTAAAGGTATACACAACATGTCTGAACTTAGAGTGTCAGGAGGGCAGGACATTTCACAGGGTAAAAGTGGCACAGAAGAACAAACAATTACAAACAACCTCAAGGGAGCAGTGCTACAATTACAGTTATTTTTTTTTTTCTATGTTGTGCCAGTTTTCCTTTAACCGGTTGCCGACCGCCGCACGACTATATACTGCGGCGGTCAGCCCCGGCCAGGCAGAGTGACGTAGGTGTACTTCTTGTGAGCCAATTGCGGGCGGGCTCGTTCACTGACAAGTCAGTGCGTGTGACCGGCGGACCCGATCGTCCGCCGGTCACTCACGATCGCTCCGGTGAAGGGAGAAAGGCGGACAGCTTATGTAAACAAGCCGCCTGTCATTCTCCCTGGTGTAAAAATGAAGATCAGATGGTTCTACTATGTAGGACCGTTGATCTCTGTTTTTACACCAATAGCCATGTCCCTTTACAGTTAGAAACACGCCTCTAGGACACACTTAACCCCTCCCTCTCCAATACAGTTAACCCCTTCCCTGCCAGTGTCATTTTTGCAGTAACAGTGCATATGTATAGCACTGATTACTGCAGTAATGTCACTGGTAACCCCAAAAGTGTCAAAAATGTCAGTCAAGGGTCCGATCTGTCCGCCGCAATGTCGCAGTACCGCAAAAAAAATCGCAGATCGCCTCCATTACGCGTTAAAAAAAAAATAAAACACCAAAAATGACAAAAATCTTTCCCTTATTTAGTAAACGCGATAACTTTTGCACAAACCAATCAAAATACGCTTTTTGCGATTTTTTTTTACCAAACATATGTAGCATAGAACAAATTGGCCGAAAATGTTAAAACATTTTGATTTTTAATTTTTTTGGGGGGGGAATTTCATTTTAAAAAAATGTGAAAAATATTGTTATTTTTGCAAAATTGACGCTCTTTTTTTGTTTATAGCGCATGATCAAAAAATCGCACGTGTGATCAAATACCACCAAAAGAAAGCTCTGTTTGTGGGAAAAAAAGGACGCTAAATTTGTTTAGGTACAGCGTCGCACGACCGCGCAATTGTCCGTTAAATTCACGCAGTAAAAAATCGCAAAAAACCCCCTGGTCTTTTAGCAGCCAAATCCTCCGGGGCTTAAGTGGTTAAACAAAAAAAAAGAAAAACAACATTATGCGGTATCCATTACCATTTACCAACAAACGAAAGCCCAATGTTTCCTGAAAAAAACAAGGTACAATCCAACTGGAAGCACAAAGTAGTTTTGGTGATATGTACGGTTTTACTAACTGTCACGGAACCATGAACCAGACGTACAACAACAGATAAGTGAAAATAAGAAAGCTTTATTGAAAAACAAGCTGTAAAGCAAAAGTCCAAACGGATGGCGAAACTGATGCAGAGTCTTTTGCGAAGCCAGGGGTCAGGAACCAACAGGGTAGTCAGACGAAGCCAGGATCAGGAACCAGCAGGGTAGTCAGACGAAGCCAGGATCAGGAACCAGCAGGGTAGTCAGACGAAGCCAGGAACAGGAACCAGAAGCAGCAGCAGTCTTAGAAGCATGTGAACACAGGAGGACCAAGCAGGGAACTGAAGCCACAGACCTCCTATATATATGAGCTAGGCATCCAGCTCCTCCCAGTGGGAAGGAGGAGCCGCAGGGTGGGAGGCTACAAGAAACCCAGAAACCAAGATGGCCGCCAGCACATGTCAAACGAAGGAGAACAGCAAGAAGGTAAGACCATGACAGTACCTCCCCCTCAAGGGCCCCTCCTCCGCGGAGTAAAGAACGGTTTCTGAGGGAAGCGTGCGTGGAAGGCTCGGAGCAAGGCAGGAGCATGGACATCTGCGGAGGGAACCCAGGAACGCTCCTCTGGACCATAACCACGCCAATGAACCAAAAACTGCACCCGACCGCGGACCAGGCGTGAGTCCAGGATATTGCTCACCTCATACTCCTCACGATTGCCCACTCGGACCGGACGAGGCCGAGGAACCGAGGAAGTGAAACGATTACACACCAGTGGCTTCAACAGGGAGATATGAAACACGTTGGAGATCCGCATGCCAGGAGGAAGCGCAAGGGCATAGGCTACCGGGTTTACCCTGCGAAGCACTCGGAAGGGACCAACAAAGCGAGGCGCCAGCTTGGGAGTGGGCACTCGAAGGTTGAGGTTGCGGGTGGACAACCATACACGGTCTCCGGCCTGGTAGGAAGGAGCAGGCGCTCGTCTGCGATCAGCCTGGAGTCTCTGGCGCTGCGCAGAGACCTCAAGGGACCTCTGGATCTGTACCCAAGAAGCACGTAGGACGGAAAGGTGATCCTCCACAGCCGGAATATCCTGGGGAAAGAATACCTCCGGTAACACGGCAGGTTGGAACCCATAGTTGGCCATGAAGGGAGACGTCCCAGAGGAAGAGTTCACCGCCGTGTTCCTGGCAAACTCAGCCCAAGGCAGGAGGTCAACCCAATTGTCTTGGTGATCGGAGACATAGCAACGAAGGAATTGCTCCAAGGCCTGATTGGATCGTTCTGCGGCCCCATTGGACTGAGGGTGGTAGGCCGAGGAGAAGGAGAGATGAATCCCCAACTGGGAGCAAAAGGCGCGCCAGAACCTGGACACAAACTGACTCCCCCGATCCGACACAATCTCCTTGGGCAAACCGTGCAACCGGAAGACCTCCCTGGCAAAAATCGTGGCCAACTCCTGTGCAGAGGGTAACTTCTTGAGAGGAACACAGTGGCACATTTTGGAAAACCGATCCACAATCATGAAAATGACTGTATGGCCTCGGGATGCAGGGAGGTCCACAATGAAATCCATCCCCAGGTGTGACCATGGGCGCTCCCCGGTGGCTAAGGGTTGCAGAAGGCCCAACGGAAGGTGCCGAGGAGACTTACTCTGGGCACAAACGGAGCATGCCGCTACATATGCGGCGATGTCGGAACGTAGGGAAGGCCACCAGAACAGACGTGAAACAGCCCAGGACAGCTGATTCTTTCCAGGATGCCCCGCGGTCTTGGAGTTATGGTAGGTTCGCAACAACCGAGTGCGCAACTCCTCAGGCACAAAACATCTGCCGTTGGGTCTCCCAGAGGGAGCACCAGATTGAGCCGCCAAAATCTGCTCACCCAGGGGAGAGGTCAGGCTGGTGCGAATGGCGGCCAGGATCTGATTCGGAGGTATGACCGAAGTCGGAATAGACTCCTCCCTGGACAGGTCGGAGTACTGCCGTGATAAGGCATCCGCCCTGATGTTCTTGGAACCGGGTAGGCAGGAGACCACGTAATTAAAACGTGACAAGAACAGAGCCCATCTGGCCTGACGTGGTGTCAATCTCTTGGCCTCAGAGAGGTAGGTCAGATTCTTGTGGTCCGTCAGGATGAGGACCGGAACCACCGAACCCTCGAGCAAGTGCCTCCATTCTTTAAGAGCCTGCACGATGGCCAATAACTCCCTGTCACCAATCTGGTAGTTGCACTTTGCGGAAGACAGTTTCCGGGAGTAAAACCCACAAGGAAGCAGAGGACCCTCTGGTGTTCTACGCTGAGACAGAAGGGCGCCTACTCCCGTCTCAGACGCGTCCACCTCGAGGACAAAGGGCAACCCAGGGTCGGGATGCGACAGAATCGGAGCTGACACAAAGGCGGACTTTAGAGCCTCAAAAGCTCGGATGGCCTCGGGCGGCCAGACCTGGGAATTACTGCCCTTCCTGGTCAGATCCGTGAGAGGCTTGGCTAGCATGGAAAAGTCCCTGATGAACTTCCGATAATAATTGGCGAAGCCCAAAAAGCGCTGCAGGGAGCGAAGACCACTGGGCTGGGGCCACTGTAAGACAGCCGAAACCTTCTCAGGATCCATGGAGAACCCCTCAGCGGAAATGATGTAACCTAAGAAGGTTACCTGGGATCGGTGAAATTCGCATTTCTCAAGCTTACCGAACAGCTTGTTCTCTCGTAACCGTTGCAACACTCGTTTGACATCCAGAATGTGGGTCTCCATGGACTCAGAATATACCAAGATGTCATCCAAATAGACCACCACACACTGCTGCAACAGGTCACGGAAAACATCGTTGATGAATTCCTGAAAGACTGCGGGCGCATTGCACAGCCCAAAGGGCATAACCAAGGATTCATAATGACCGGTCCTGGTGTTAAACGCGGTCTTCCACTCATCACCCGCCTTGATCCTTACGAGGTTATATGCCGCCCTCAGGTCGAGTTTGGTAAAGACCGTGGCCCCTTTAAGGCGATCGAACAGCTCGGAAATCAAGGGTATCGGGTAAGCGTTCTTGATCGTGATGCGATTGAGACCCCTGTAATCGATGCAAGGCCTCAACTCACCGCCCTTCTTTTTCACAAAGAAAAATCCAGCCCCTGCCGGGGACGAGGATTTGCGAATGTGTCCGCGTGAAAGCGCCTCCCTCACGTACTCCTCCATGGCCTCATTCTCCGCTACCGACAGTGGATAGACTTTGCCACGAGGAGGAACGGCACCAGATTGTAACTCGATGGCACAATCGTATGGGCGGTGCGGAGGTAGGGCAACCGCGCGCACCTTATCGAATACATCCCGGTACTCCTCGTATTCAGGGGGCAACAGAGAGTCCGAGGAAGTACACAGCAACTTGACAGGCCCATGGATGCAACTAGCCCCACACTGCGGTGACCATGTGAGGATCTCGGCCGATCTCCAATCGAAAATCGGATTATGCTTCTGGAGCCAGGGGTACCCCAAGACCACCGAGTAGTGTGGAGACGAAATAACCTGGAAGCAGACCGACTCTCTGTGGACTGCACCAATGGCTAACCCCACTGGAAGGGTCTCATGAGTCACGTGTGGCGGCAGAAGGGGTCTGCCGTCTATCGCCTCAAGAGCCAGAGGAGAACCTCGAGCCTGCAGAGGAATGGAATTGGCGGCAGCGAACACACTATCAATGAACAAACCACCAGCACCAGAGTCCACCAACGCCTGGGTCGTCACCGAGCCCCCGACCCAGGAGAGGACAACAGTGATCAGTGGTTTGTCAACACGGGAAACCGGGGACGAGGAGACTCCACCCAAGATCTGCCCCCGACAGGATCTCAGGTGCGAGCGTTTCCCGGACGGTTCGGACATGCCAACCGAAAATGCCCACCGAGACCACAGTACATGCATCGGCCCTCGCGTCTCCGGAGTACCCTCTCCCCCTCGGACAGGCGAGCAAACCCCAGCTGCATGGGTTCACCCCCAGACAAGTCATCCCCAGGAGGCGTGGGAGGAGAGGGAGGCACGGGTGGGACAACAAAGGTAGGCGCCAATCTGTTAGGAGGCCTCCGCAGACTCTCCTTAAAGGAAGGTCTCTCCCTGAGTCTGGTGTCAATCAAAATCAGGAAAGAAATAAGAGACTCGAGCTCCACTGGTAGGTCCTTAGCTGCAACCTCATCCTTCAAGGCATCCGAGAGACCATGAGAGAAAGCAGCGACCAGAGCCTCATTATTCCAGCCCACCTCTGCTGCCAGGGTACGAAACTCAATGGCGTATTCAGCTACGGATCGTGAACCCTGTCTGATGGACATAAGGAGCTTCGCAGCAGAGGCAGCACGAGCCGGCACATCGAATACCTTCCGAAGAGAAGCAACAAAACCGGAAAACTCGGCAACCACCGGATTGTTGTTCTCCCATAAAGGGCTGGCCCAGGCCAAGGCCTTGTCCGAGAGCAGCGAGATTAAGAAGCCCACCTTTGATCTCTCAGTAGGAAAGGCATGTGACAGCAACTCGAAATAAATGCCCACCTGGTTAAGGAAACCTCGGCACTGAGTTGGCTCTCCCCCAAAGCGCTGTGGAAGGGGGGCAGAACCGGACATACCCCGAAACACCGCAGGCGCAACAACAGGTGTCGGGGTAGACTCTGGCGCAACAACCGGAGCGGCAGTAGGAGCGGGCCCAGGAGCGACAACCGACCCATCGGCAACGGGAGCGAAATGAGCCGTGCGTTCAAGCAGGGTTTGCAACGCCACGGCGAACTGACCCAACAGGTGATCCTGCTGATCAAGTCTGGCAACCAGCGAGGGTAGAGAGGATGGCCCTGTACCGTCAGAATTCATGGCCTGTGGTACCGTGCGTTCAAGCAGGGTTTGCAACGCCACGGCGAACCGACCCAACAGGTGATCCTGCTGATCAAGTCTGGCAACCAGCGTGGGTAGCGAGGATGGCCCTGTACCGTCAGAATTCATGGCTTGGTCCTAATGTCACGGAACCATGAACCAGACGTACAACAACAGATAAGTGAAAATAAGAAAGCTTTATTGAAAAACAAGCTGTAAAGCAAAAGTCCAAACGGATGGCGAAACTGATGCAGAGTCTTTTGCGAAGCCAGGGGTCAGGAACCAACAGGGTAGTCAGACGAAGCCAGGATCAGGAACCAGCAGGGTAGTCAGACGAAGCCAGGATCAGGAACCAGCAGGGTAGTCAGACGAAGCCAGGAACAGGAACCAGAAGCAGCAGCAGTCTTAGAAGCATGTGAACACAGGAGGACCAAGCAGGGAACTGAAGCCACAGACCTCCTATATATATGAGCTAGGCATCCAGCTCCTCCCAGTGGGAAGGAGGAGCCGCAGGGTGGGAGGCTACAAGAAACCCAGAAACCAAGATGGCCGCCAGCACATGTCAAACGAAGGAGAACAGCAAGAAGGTAAGACCATGACACTAACACATGTCACAAAACACAGTTGCAAAATTGAGCTTAGGCATTAAGATTTGTTTTACCCCTAGGCGTCAAGGGGTTAATGTAGAGCTCTACCCCCCCACTACCACCAAAAAACTAAAAGACAGCATCTACAAATACTATGGATGCTGAATTTTATTATTAGGACACTTACCTGATCCCGCAATGTCGCACCCCAGACGATTTTTCAATTGGCTCTCAGGTTCTGCCGCCACCATTCCTTGCAGGGGAAACTGGCAGTGAAGCCTTTTGGTGCTTTGTTGTTGGCCTGGCAGCAGGGGAAGGAGGAAAAACAGGTACCCGCCCCCCAAAAGGTGCCAAATGTGGCAGAAGAGGGGGGTAGGAAGCAAATAAGCAGAACTTCCCCTTTTGGGTGGAGCTCCACTTTAAGTTAGTAGTCCTTCATATGCCTGCTGGGACTGTTACAGATAGCCCAGTGCTCCCACCACTCGACTGAAATCTTGACTCTAGCTTTAATCAGGAGCTTCGTCACGGTCTCCCACATCTCTCAAGCCAATAAAAGTATTTTTTGGCCAGTAACTCCATGAACCTGCTACAGTAGCACAAGCCTGGTTATTTTAGCACATCATCATTTAGCACATAGCTGCATTTACCCCGGGTCTCAAACGAATTTTGTCTGTGGATGAAATTTACCTAAATTACAGAAGGTGTAGTACAAATGCTGCCGCTACAGCAGTTACACAGTAGGCGCATTCCCACTGTTAAAAAATAATTACATTCACAGCTATGGCAAAGATTTGTACTACAACGTGATGGAAGAAATGAAAGGCATTTGCTAGGGATAATTTCTTGCATGCTCTACTCCGTGCGGTGTGTTAGCACTGTCCAGTGTGTGGGTACACCACCTTTCATAGGTAAGGATAAGAAGGATTACATATCCATAGAACAAGGGAATCTTGAAGTTTAGCTGTTGTGGAAGGGTTAAGTTTAATAATAGATAACGTGCATTTCCATAATCTTCAATCAGTTATATTGAGCTTCCGAAGTCTCCGGACAGGTCTATGGTGTCTATGGCAACCAGTTTGGCTCTTTATGTTACTTATTTATTCCTGGAAAATGAAATCTGTAATGTATTTGCTTACTATGCTTGGCAGTCAAAAATAACAAGTAAAATTGATTCTAAAGGGGGAAAAAAAATGTTATACTTACCTTTGCACAGCACCGGGAGGCCCGAACCTCCTCTTCTGGAGTCCCCTGCCAGCGCTCTCCACTCCCCCTCTTCTGGAGTTCCCTGCCAGTGCTCTTCGCTCCTCCTCTTCTGGAGTCCCATGCATGCACTCTCCGCTCCTCCTCTTCTGGAGTCCCCTGCCAGCGCTCTTCGCTTCTCTTCTTCTGGAGTCCCCTGCCAGCACTTTCTGCTCCCCCTCTTCTGAAGTCCCCTGCCAGCACTCTCCGCTCCCCCTCTTCTGAAGTCCCCTGCCGGCGCTCTCCACTCCTCCTCTTCTGGAGTTCCCTGCCAGTGCTCTTCGCTCCTCCTCTACTGGAGTCCCCTGCCAGCGCTCTCCACTCCCCCTCTTCTGGAGTTCCCTGCCAGTGCTCTTCGCTGCTCCTCTTCTGGAGTCCCCTGCCAGCGCTCTCCACTCCCCCTCTACTGGAGTCCCCTGCCAGCGCTCTCCACTCCCCCTCTTCTGGAGTTCCCTGCCAGTGCTCTTCGCTGCTCCTCTTCTGGAGTCCCCTGCCAGCGCTCTCCACTCCCCCTCTTCTGGAGTTCCCTGCCAGTGCTCTTTGCTCCTCCTCTTCTGGAGTCCCATGCCGGCACTCTCCGCTCCCCCTCTTCTGGAGTCCCCTGCCAGTGCTCTTTGCTCCTCCTCTTCTGGAGTCCCATGCCGGCACTCTCCGCTCCCCCTCTTCTGGAGTCCCCTGCCAGTGCTCTATGCTCCTCCTCTTCTGGAGTCCCATGCCGGCACTCTCCGCTCCTCCTCTTCTAGAGTCCCCTGCCAGCGTTCTTCGCTTCTCTTCTTCTGGAGTCCCCTGCCAGCACTTTCTTCTCCCCCTCTTCTGAAGTCCCCTGCCGGCGCTCTCTGCTCCCCCTCATCTGGAGTCCCCTGCTGGCGCTCTCCACTCCTCCTCTTCTGGAGTCCCCTGCCGGTGCTCTCCACTCCTCCTCTTCTTTTAACCCCCTTAACAAGCCGTGTGCTTTGTAGACACACGTGCAGGTGAGCTCCTGAGTCGGGCTGTGCACGTCCATAGACACAAACAGCACAGCTTGGCTACTCTCCCTCCTCACAGAATTTAATTGAGAGCAGTGGGAGTAATAGGCTCCTTTTGCTGTCAGAGTCTCCTGTGAGATTAGAGGAGGAACTAGCGGCACTCCAGGCGACAGCGCTGTATTGAGAGAGGAGTCAGGCAAGTGGTTGGAGGGGGGGATTTAGCGGAGTGTTTTTACCTCTTGCCCCCAAATCACGTACCTGATACATCATTTAACTTCAAGTGGTTGTACCGGGGCAAATTACAATCGTCCCACACATGTGAGGTATTGCCGCGAATGCCAGATCATGGGCAGTAATTGTAACACTAGACCTCCTCTGTACATCTAAAGTGGAAGCCTGTAAAGGCATCACCCTGGTACCGGTTTTTAGAGCTGACGGTCAGCTCTCTTGTGATAACAACTGGAGTGGCTAACCATGCATTCAGTTGGAATTACAAGCAGCAGGAGGGGAAGCCCCCTCCCCCGCTGCCTTTCGTGGCTTGCTTGGGCTCTCCCATCCAACCGGGAGACCCAAGCTACTAGCCAAAATGTCCGCCGGCTAGTTGGAGACCCAAAGAAAGTCGGGATCGGCTTTGATTGTGTCGCCGCTATTGTAACCTAGAAGAGATGACATGTCATCACTTCCGGTTTACTGCCATCTTAATGGTGCGATTTTTGAAAATCAAAAGTATTCAAAAACACAGATCTTGGTGTTTTGAATGCTTTCAAGTGCAATGGAGGGATTTGGGATCTTATAGACCACAGATCTCTCCATAAAGAGGACCTGTCACTGCCTATAAGCCCCCGTTCACATAGGGGTGATCCGACTTCGGGTGGCAACCTCCGAGATCGCGGTGCGAGCAGCGCGCCGCGACCTCGGAGCGGCCGCCACGGACTTCATAACATTGAAGTCTATGGCGGTCGCCTCCTGATTGCCCCAAAGAAGCTCCGGACCCTTTTTCTAAGTCGGAGCGACTTGTGTCCCTCCTATTAGAATGGGTCCGCAGCTTCCCTATGGAAGGCGACCTGCAGCGACCTGTGAGGCGACCAGGTCGCCTCACAGGTCGCCTCTATGTGAACCGGGGCTTACTGTCACAAGAGATGTTTACATTCCTTGTAACAGCAATAAAAGTGATAAAAATAAATAAATAAATAATATGTAAGTCCTCCCATGCAAGTGTGCAAAGGCGAATACGTGCCTCAGTCCCGCATGCACACAAACCACAATCGTCCCACACATGTGAGGTATTGCCGCGAACATCAGATCATGGTCATTAATTCTAGCACCAGACCTCCTCCGTACAACTAAATTGGTAGCCTGTAAAGGCATCAACCCAGTTACCGGTTTTTAGAGCTGATGGTCAGCTCTCTTGTAATAACAACCGGAGCGGCTAACCAGCCGTCCAGCTGGTTAGCCACAGTCCACAAATGGTCACCATCAAATCCAACTGAACTTGAGCGGTGGTCCACCGAAAGGTGGTCCTTCAAAATACTGACATATTGATACTTTTTCCAACTCAGTGATTCGGTTTTTGAATTTGTTTTATTTTTTTTCTGACATGTTGGTGTTATACATTTCTCTTGGATGTTATAAGTAGAGTAAATACAGCTGGATAAAACAAAAACAATGGCTGTCTTCATTTCAGGCTGCAAAGCAACAAAATGTGATTATTTAAAAGGGGAGTAATTTTTTTCTATACCACCTGCAGATTGGTCATAAAACACTTAATTGAAGCAGCCTCTTTCAAGGAAAGGAAAAAACACATCACTTCTCCTCTCCCCATCTTCCCAGGATGGATTGGACATGAACAGGAAGGATCCCTTCAACCACCTCAAGCAAGCCACTCAATAGTATATCCGAGATTATAAAGCACAGAAGACACCCAATAGCCTAAACCATTTAAAAATGACCCATATTGAATAAAATTGCACTCACAGAACGTATAGGCAATAAACAGCGCTATTTCTATGAAAAACTCCATTATGTACCCAAGATGGCTACCGGATAATGTACATGTGCAGTTGATGCGTTTCGTCACATGTGACATCACCAGGGACCCTGGAGTACACAGTGAGGATGTTTTTAAAGCAGAAGCTATTATTATTACTAATGTAGGAAAACAAAATTTTAAAGTGGAACTTCACTCTCCCAATCAGCATATAAACATGTAATCCTTATGCTGCTAGCATTCGTAAATAGATAGGAAAGTATATAATTTTTACTTGTTTTAAACTTTTTTTTTTTACATTTCTGCAGTTACTTTCTGGTTTCTTGCTAGGCAAATTATGTCATACATCCCAGGAATCTTTAGGAGTGGAAGAGATTAGGGGAGGAGAGGAGGAGGGATTTTCTCAGCTAATCAAACTCTCCTGCATACATGCTTGAGCTAAGGACAGATGGATTCCAGGAATTAAATACTACATGAATAATTTGCCCTTACTCAAGATGGCCATGGTCAAAAATGCTAGGGGATTTTTTTTCAAAGTGATATCTCAATAAAAAAAAGCATTGAGACAAGGATGAATGGGGGAGTTTGCTTTGACTATTAACCACTTAAGGAACGCCCCACGTACATTTACTGCGGCCGGGGCAGCCCTTAAGAGCAAAATCACGCATCTGTATGTGTTTTTTTAGAAAGGTTCTTGGGGGGAACATGTGTGCCGCTGGAGCCATGCTCCCGCTGCGATTGGACACAGCGGGTACCAATCAGCGGGTCCGGCGATCATTCAGGGGAATAACAAAAAGGCGGTCTGTTGGGTTTCTACTAATCAGGAACACAGATCTCTCTCTTCCTGCAGTCAGTCTATTCTCCACACAGTTAGAAAGCACTCCCTAGGAGCACACTTAACCCTTTGAATGCCACTGGTGTTAACCCCTTCCCTGCCAGTGTCCTTTATACAGAAACCGTGCATATTTTTAGCACTGATCACTGTATTGGTGTCGCTGATCCCCAAAAAGTGTCAGATTTGTCTGCCGCAATGTTGCAGTCCCGCTAAAAATCACTGATCACTGCCATTATTAATAAAAACAATAAAAAAATAGAAAGTCCATAAATCTATCCCATAGTTTGTAGGTGCATTAACGTTTACGCAAACCAATATATGCTTTTTGAGATTTTTTTTTTTTTTACCAAAAATATGTAACAGAATACAAATTACAAATTGGCCTAAACTGATAAATAAATGGGATTTTTAATTTTTTTTTATTGGATGTGTTTTATAGCAGAAAGTAAAAAATATATATTTTTTTTTTCCAAAATTGACGGCCTTTTTTTTGTTTATAGCGCAAAAAATAAAATCCTCAAATATGATCAAATGCCACCAAAAGAAAGCTCTATTTGTGAGAAAAAATGACATCAATTTTATTTGGGTACAATGTCGCAGGACCGCACAATTCTCAGTTAAAGCAACGCAGTGCCGTATCGCAAAATGGCCTAGTCATTAAGGGAGTAAAACCTTCCAGAGCTGAAGTGGTTAAAAATGAATTAAATAGTGGTGCTCAGATGCAGTGCTTTACCAATAGGATTAAAAACTATGGCATTTGAAATATGTGTTTATCTTGCTTATTGTGCAGTGACATGGACCTTGGCTCCCCCCAATGCATTTCGTCAATAATGACATCATCAGGGGCCCAAGAATACACAGTGAGGAGGTTGCTTTTAAAGTAGTACCTATTGATAACAATAAATCATGTAGGAAAAGAAAACTTTAACTATTGAGTGAAAAACGATAACATTTGAAATATGTGTTTATCTTGCTTATTGTGCAGTGACGTGTACCTTGGTTCCCCTCAATGCGTTTCGTCAATAGTGATGTCATCGGTGGCCCAAGAGTACACAGTGAGGATGTTGATTTTAAAGTAGAACCTATTGATAACAATAACTGATGTAGGAAAAGAAAACTTTAACTATTGAGTGAAAAATGATAACATTTGAAATATGTGTTTATCTTGCTTATTGTGCAGTAACGTATACCTTGCTTCCCCTCAATGCGTTTTGTCAATAGTGACGTCATCGGGGGCCCAAGAGTACACAGTGAGGGTGTTGCTTTTAAAGTAGTACTTATTAATAACAATAAATGATGTAGGAAAATAAAACTTTAACTACTGAGTGAAAAATGATAACATTTGAAATATGTGTTTATCTTGCTTACTGTTCAGTATTGTATAAGTACATTTATTGTCTCTTGCTAAAAATGAAAGGTTTACTTTTAATTCGAACAAAACACAAATAGTTTTCTGCTTCATTGGATTTTTAGCAGAGTGTGTTCCGGTATGGCTAACTAGAACACTCAGTAGAAACATGCTATGGCGTTATTATTTGTGATTTTGCATACTGTGACTTTAGTATGGAGAAAAAAAAGACGATGTTTTCATGGACTCAAAAAATGCCTTCCTTGTACTAAAAATGTTGTGGTCAAACATAAATCAGTGTTAGGCCTCATGCACACTGGACAGCTGCTTCTAGGGGCATCTGGCTTTTTTTTTTTCCTGCCTCTAAGTCTAAACTCCCGTGCATGTTATCTCATGTGTTTATGACGCACATATAGACTTATAGCAGCATTTAGTGGCAGGAGAGTTTAGAGGCAGGAAAAGATAAACCCTCTGCCAGTGCTTGCAGGAGCTGCAGAGTTTGGGCAAGAAAATGCTTGATACATGTAAATGAGTTTTAACCCTAGGTACGTTTACCGTTTGACTGTTAATTCATATCGGTGGCCAGAATAAATTATTCATTTTGGCCAATTAAATGAATTAACGCCCAAACATTTGACGCGGGTTAATGCGTTGCACACTTTTGCAAGCATCAGGCTTTTTTTTTTTTTTGCCAAAACATTGCTGGCAGGAGGAAGGCTTTTATGAGAGTTAAAAAATATTCAGTGCACATATGTTCTAAGTCACTTGCCACAAAATCACATACCTGTATGTCATTCTGCTTCAAATGGATGTACCGGGGTGATGCTTGCAGCTGCAGGCATCACCTCGGTACTGTTTTTTAGAGCCGACGGTCAGATTTCCTGTAATAGTGATGCGGCTAAGCAGCCACTTAATTGTTGTCACAAGCAGCCAGAGGGGGCTTCCCCTGCCGCTCCACCCAGGCTCTCCTGTCTAACCAGGAGGCCTGAGAGATCACCTGCCACATCCGCCGGTTGGCCGGAGACCCGAGAGGTCAGCCAACACATCCCCTGCTGACCGGAGACCCGAGAGATCAGCCAACACATCCGCTGGCTGACCGGAGACCCGAGAGATCAGCCGGCACATCTGCTGGCCTCCTGGAGACCAGAGAGATCAGCGGGCACATCTGCTGGCCTCCTGGAGACCAGAGAGATCAGCCAACACATCCGCTGGCTGGCCAGAGACCCAAAAGATCAGCTAACAAATCCGCTGGCTGGCCGGAGACCCGAGAGATCAGCCGGCATATCCCCTGGCTGGCCGGAGACCCGATCATAGGCGATTCCGTCATGACATCATTTCCGGTTTACTGAAGCCTTAAAGGCTCTAGATTTTTTTTTTTTAATTACAGTATACAAAACAGCCACATTTAGTGTTTTGAATTATTTTTAGTGCAAAGGAGGGATTTGGAGTCTTATAGACCCCAGACCCCTTAAAAAAATACCTGACACGTGACTATTGTTGTCACAAGGGATGTTTACATTCCTTGTGACAGCAATCAAAGTCATAAAAAAATAAAATAAAATAAAGGGACAGTGTAAAAAAAAATATATATATATATTTTAAAGCGTCCCATCCCTCCGCGCTTGCATGCAGCAGCGAACGCATATGTAAGTCGCACCTGCAAATGTAAACAGTGTTCAAACCACACATGTGAGGTATCACTGCGATTTTTAGAGTGAGAACAATAATTGTAGCACTAGACTTCCTCTGTAACTCTAAACTAGCAACTGTTAAAAACAATTACAGCGTAGTCTATGGAGATTTTTAAGTACCATAGTCTGTCGCCATTCTACGAGTGTGTGCAATTTTAAAGCATGACGTTAGGTATCTACAGTATAACATCATCTTTCACACTATACAAAAAATTGGGCTAACGTAACTGTTTTTTTTTTTTATATGAAAATTTATTTTTTTCCAATAAGTTGCATTTAAAAGACTGCTGTGCAAATACAGTGTAACATAAAATATTGCAACAATGTAATTTTATTATCTATGATCTCTACGAAAAAACATATCTAATTTTTTGGGATTCTAAGTAATTTTCTAGAAAAAAATACTGATTTTAACTTGTAAGCAACAAGTGTCAGAAAAAGGCTTAGTCTTCAAGTGGTTACCGTAAATGTAATCTCTGAAAGTAATAACATTTTTTTTTTTTTTTTTTTTTTATGTTTTAGCAACTGATATGCTAAAATTCTGAATGTATAGTCTAAATAAGGCTTAGAAATACCAACATAAAGCTTCCAACACAGTTTGGTGTTGAAATATTCAAAAAAATATAAGAAACCAAGGGCTGACTCAGGCCACTAGGCTTAACGAGGGACGGGAATTTGTCTAAAATCCCAATTATATACGGTAGTAGAATACAGCAACAGGTTGCTGCACTATTCTTTTTATTAAATTACAAAAAATTGAATGCAGCAACCCTGTTATTACATTCTAGTATCTATAAAGTATACATTAACACACACACATATGTGTATATATATATATATAAACACAGTATAATTTTAAAGTTTTAAGAAAATGAAAACTCACCTGAAACCTTTACTACCTGTTCATTATTCTAATGTCTAAAAAAAGCAGTTCTAAATCTCCATAGATCATTTCCATAATACTTTGATAAGATACTTATTGTGTTTATTGTAGCATTATTTCATGAGATTGATGAGACAAGTCTCAAAATGCCATTTCATCCTGACATTTAATCACGCATAGGTCATCTGTAATAAAATACCAAGGTGAAGGGAAAATACATGACAATATATTTTTGCTAGCAGGAAAATGAATATCATTATAGATTAACATGACATCAAATATGGATTTACAATAACTTTGCTCAGACTGTACACAATAATTACAACTACTATTATTACTATTATAGTTTAATAAGAATTACTTGACTTACATGGAAATATGCTGGATTTTTTTGTTATTTTTATCTTGAATGTTTGTTGGCTTGTCCTTTTCTAAGGTAATAAATTATATTTATTTATTTATTTATTTATTTATTTATTTATTTATTTATTTTTTTTTTTGATAATTCAAACTTAAACATGTTATTTTGAAATCAATTTGTTATTGTGCTGCAATGTCTACACACTGTAGAAGAGGGAGCCCTTGTAGCTTTATATGTGTGTGTATAGATATATATATGTATAGATAGATAGATAGATAGATAGATAGATAGATAGATAGATAGATAGATAGATAGATAGATAGATAGATAGATAGATAGATAGATAGATAGATAGATAGATAGATAGATAGATAGATAGATAGATAGATAGATAGATAGATAGATAGATAGACAGATAGAGAAGAAACAGCAGAAAAAAATAAATATAACATATAGCAGAAAAAAATAAATACATAAACAAAAACAATATAATTTAAATGAGCTAAATATACTGTATGTGTATATATATATATATATATATATATATATATATATATATATATATATATATATATATTCTGTATGTGTGTGTGTGTGTGTGTGTATATATATATATATATATATATATATATATATATATATATATATATATATAGCTCACTTGCGTGGTTTAATTTATTTTGTTTAATTTTTATTGATATGTTTATTTTTTCTGCCTGCCATTCCCACCACAATTTGCTGCTATTGAAAGACACACCGGTAAAGTTTTTATCATACTATTGTCAAGGATCCACTGCAATCTGCACATGAACCCGGTGCAATCAATGGTTTGCTCTGCAAGTTATTTCTAGGCAGAAATAGGGGAGGGGGTGCCCAATAAAAGGTAGTCAGGGGGTTGTAGTACAATAAAAGGTAGAAGCATTAAAAATGAATCACACAATAAAATTTTAAGGAATTTGAGGATGGGGGGTAATGGTAGTTAAGGGTTTGTCATCACTTTGCACCAGGACCCCTTGATCTGTAGCTTTGCCATTTGAAGTAGAGGCTTAATAAAAGGACCAAATCCTAGATTATTGTCTGTGTTGGGGACACTGCATTGGTTCACAGCCAAGTATACAAACGTGACAAGGATGCATCAGTGCATATACATTTATATACACAACCTTCAACTCTAAGTCATCACTTGGACACAGATTCAAGGTTAAAGAAATATTCCTTACTTTCTAAGGCAACATGATCGATGTCAAATGGTTTATATCCCTCAGATATAATTATGTCACCATGGCCTTTGTACAAACACCAGACATTTTGAAGCTTTTGACCATACTGGGCACCATTGGAAGAATGGTCTTGGGCCACACATAAAATACACTAGCAATAAGAATAGCTGATGAACAGGAAAGGTCAAGCAGATCACAAGGTAACAATCACTGATATAGATAACGCACCTATCTGAGTAATACAACTTCTTTTTATTGTATTATTTTTTTATTATAAAAGTAAAAGAGGGCAACCTAAAACTGGTGCGATATTGGATTTTGATTGATGTTTATGATAAACTAACAGATCGGTATCTGGTTCGATGGATGTAGTAGCTATTCTTAATGAATTTTCAAGTTGCTTATCAGATATTTTGGTTCTAATTTTGCCCTTCATGTGATTCATCCCTGAAGATAGTTGCTCACAAATATAGGTGCTGGCAAAGACTGATGACATGAATAAAGGCTTCACAATAAGGACTGTAAAGAGTGGGATTTTATTTATTTATATATTTTTTTTTTTTAATGAAAGTCCAGTAGAGACACTGGGGTTGATTTACTAATGGAGAGTGCAAAATCTGGTATCCAATCAGCTTCTAACTTTGGCTTGTTTAATGAGGCTTTGACAATAAAACCTGGAAGCTGATTGGTTGGTCTATGAAGAGCTGCACCAGATTTTGCACTCTCCAGTTTTAGTAAATTAACCCCACTGTCAAAAATTTGTTCGCCTGCATGTGTTCACTAAGTTTAAATGCATTTTTACAACTCCCCCCCCCCCCCAAACATCTAAATCTTTAAGTTTACAATTTTGTTTTGGATCGCATTCATAGCCGCCTTGGGCTGCATGCAGCCTGTGGACAATAGGCTGGACACCCCTATAATAAAGGATTTCAAGAATCATGACAAACCATCTCTTTTCCAGAAATCATAAGTTGAACTTTGGACACCTTCCTTTTCTTGCTCATTCCTACTCCTAAACTGAAATTGATGCCTTCCAATGTTTGCTCCTCAGCCACAGCACCTCTTAAATTGCTGCTTCTCAGCAGGACTCCTTGCAAATCCTTGGAGGTTACAGCACTTTTTCAATGGGAAAAAAAAAAAAAAATTAAAAGTGTTGTTTAAGGAAAACTGTGTTGTCTTTAAGTCAAATGTATTTCTTTTTGTAAACCTTATAAGTTATTAAAGTGGTTGTAAAGCGTACAAAGGTTGAGACATGATTCAAAATGTAGTGGTGCCACAACCCATAAAATTAATAAATGGAAATAAGGGGGAAATAAAAAGAACAGTAACCCCCAAAGATAGTAGGACTTTGTAGGCATCTACTGATTAATCTCACAAAAAATGTACAATTCTAGGTAATATAAATACAGAGAAAATGTATTGATATAAAAACCATCACAGAGATGAATATGCACACGTATGCTTCTAAACCAAAATAACCCATATGAGGTCCGCCAAATAACAGGGTCTGTGTCTGAAGACCATAAATCTTGTTGACCCCTTGTGCCTGGATCAACATGGTTCTAATGTGCAAGTATACCCAAGGAATCACTACGTGTTTCGCTATGCAGCTTCTTCAGGGAATTCCGTTGGAGCTAGGAGACATAGCATAAAGCGGAGTTCCGGCCTCGGGGGTGAAATTTAGCTAAAAATACCCCGGGGACAGTCAGGGCTAGTACATTCCACAATGGATAGTCTTTGTACTGTCCCGAGTCACGCTTACCTTTTAGAAGAAATACTTACCTTGAAAATTTCTTCTCCAGCGCTGCCATCTCGGATGTGGGCAGCTGAAGCCAGCGCGTCCTCTTCTGCATCCTCTTCCGTGTCCTCTTCTCCCAGAATGTGCCTGCACTGCCCCGCTCGTCACCTTCGGTGTGGGCACTTTATCCCTCCACAGCTTCTGGGCATGCCCAGAAGCTGTTTAGCAGGGAATGACGAGCCCACACCGGAACTGAGGAGCGGGGACGGTGCAGGCGCATTGATTCCTGGGAGCGATGACGTTCAGTTCCCAGGAATCAATGCAAGCAGGAAGTGACGCGTGGGCCGCAGCCGCAGAGGGAGGAAGTGGAAGAAAGGTGAGTATATTTTCTTCAATAACAAGGTAAGTAAACAAAAAAAAAAAAAACTTAACTATCCATTTGTTTTTCAGGTGACCTAGAGCAAGCGGATGGCCCAAAATCGATTATGTCGATTTTGAGGCCAGAACTCCGCTACAATGAGTATACATTCTATAGTATACAAAAATATTCATCAAAAACACAAGACTCATTGCATAATTAAATAAAGGAATATTTTTTTAACAACGATTGTACCTAGTGAATATTTAATTCACAATTTTAATTTTAATTCTGGGTCCAAGGGGGAGACAGGTCATATCCAGTATGCAAAAAAAAAAAAAAAACCTTTTGGACATCCCTGCCTTGTGCCTTGACTTCTCCTGAACCTTGAACTATTTGCTCCTCCCATTAACTTCCTGATTTAAGCCATGCCTCTGCACTTCCTCTTTGCCAGGTTATTGTGCTTTTTCAGCCAGTGCCTTGCTCTTGTCTTCCTTGCTGCCGTCCATATTTTTCTACCACTCGTTACGACCCTTGGCTTGTTCCTCGACTACACTTCTGCCTGATCTCAACCTACAACTACTCGCTACTGACCTTTTGGCTTGCTTACTGATCACGCTTCTGTTTTATCCTTACCTGCTTATCAGCTACTGGACCCCGGCTTGATCACCTCCTGGAGGGGAAAGCCTGTGGAACGCAACCTGGTACTAACACATAGTTACATAGTTACATAGTTAGTGAGGTTGAAAAAAGACATCAGTCCATCCAGTTCAACCTATGATGTGTGTGTGTGTTTGCTTTTAACCGTACATTGTATACCCCTGTATGTTGTGGTCTTTAAGGTGTCCATCTAATAGTTTTTTGAAACTATCAATGCTCCCTGCTGATACGACTGCTTGTATACCTACACGCAGCTAATTCATCTTCTCTGTCAGGAGCTCTGGTGAACACCAGTTAGTACTTAGACTCTGCACCTCAGGTGAGCCTACGTCATCTGCCAGGGCGACTGCCTGTATACCTATCCTGTTGGTTGGTGGTAGTCTGGCAACTGCTATAGCAACTGGTCTTCGAGCCTGATGCCTGACTGTGACCCACTATAGTTTATCCAAAGTGACTGCATAGTAGCGCAGCTTGCTTTGTTGCTCCCTTTGTCTAACTGAAACCTTCAACACTCTAATGGAAGAGAAGTCACAGTTGCAATGATACACATTCTGTACACAACTGGTGTCTTTTTTTATAAAGCCGAACCTTTGTTGGCTCAATAACATAAAGTTCTAGAGGACATGCAGGAAGGAATATTGCTTCCCTCAGTCCTGCAAGCCTCCTCCCCACCTGTTCCTGTATTCATGATGACTTGTCCCACTAAGCAGCACCTCTTATATGGTTGTGCATGCTGATGTCATTGCATACAATGCAGGAACAGTGGTCTGGCATATTATTTGAGGATGTCTAGGAACTGCCCACATTGTGAGGCTGGGAGTAAAAAAGAGCACTGGCTGCCACAAAAGTGAGGAAAAAGGGTGAGTATTCTACTCTTTTATACCCAAGACTGAATGATCATTTGGCCCTACCTACTATGTAGGGGAGTCATCCAAACATGATTTTTATAAGCTTACCATAGTCCAGCCTTAAAGCTTCTCACAGAAAGCTTTTGTAGCACTGCCCACTTGAGGACTGCTGGATTGTTCACCTTGGGATCCCCCTGGGTTACCGATAGCAACTGCAGCATGCACAATTTAACTCCTTACTCTCTGGCTCAGTCAATGAAGAGTCTAGGGGATGTAGTTGTTTTTGTGGTTTTATTTAAATTAGGGATGGGAGAAGGGAAGAGTGGGATACTCCAACTTGAACTATTCACAGTAGATGAGGACTCCTGTCTGAAGATGCAGCCAGGCTGCTGATTCACCATGCCACTTGATGCATTTAGTATTAAGCCTCTATGTAGATGAAATGTTAGAATGAATTATCTTCGGGATACACACCTAGTACCCCGTTTCACTCGACCTGCTGACACCGGTCCTCTGACTATGTTACCCCAGGGTGGCCCCCCTCATTTCAGGCCCCTAGACATGATCCCCTGTATTAATGATACTGTTTTTCGAGGGTCTCAAGTGCCTCTACCCCCTTTAGTCATCTCTCAAGGACCTCTGGGTTCAGCTCCTTCCTTCTGGTCCCCAGGCCGACTGCCTGTGACTGCGTGCCACCGCTACAGAGGAGGAGGAAACTGCCATCTTCCCTCCAGGACTCTGCTCACCAGCCAAAGACCCACATGTGCTCCTGGCTTTTATACCACACCCCACAATGCACCGAGACAATCAGTCTGTGCCAATCACTGGGGCTGTATCAAAGCCTGTGTACCCATTGGTCAGATTTCCTCCACTGTCCAATATGCCTTCCTATTGGACCAGTGTGAAACACTCCCTAGACCAGATGAATCACACACTGAGCACTATGAGCAGACCTAACTCACAGATCCTGTTCTCTGGTAGGCAGAAAGCTATATAGATTTGCCTGCTGCTCCTCTGATAGGCAGACAGAACCAAAAACTATACTCTCTCACTAGCACCTACCTGGGAGGGTGCTACACTTTATATTACTGATGTTTTCCATCATTACAAGATGAAAATAGAGGACAAATTGGACAAAATGTAATTAAACGCAAAATTGAAAATTTAATGACAAATGCAGGTTCATTGTAATTTAATGCTCAATACTACTCAAAATCTATAGGAAGAAGGACTGTAGGACACATAGGAGTCTCAAAGGGTTTTATTTTACCTTATCATTATGTTGTAGAACAACAGGGTGACATACTTTTAGATTTAATAAGTTAAAAAAAATATAAAAAATAAAAAAAATAAAAGCAACAGAACTTGTTTTCTAACTTGAAGGTTCCTCAGTTTTATAGTCAGCAAAATTATTTTGTAAAAACCACAGTAGTTTACCTAGTTAATTTGAAATCACTTGGCAGCACTTGTAACATAGACAGTATTGTTACAAATGTACCGTTGAGGGAGATCATAATGTATTCTGCCAGCCGCATATAACAAATAGCATTCTGTGTGATTTTGTACAATTAAGGAGCATATTATGTGATAGGGAACAGCAAAATACTTTTCAGCAAATTCCAATCCTTCATTACACTAACAGTTTGACTGGTTTTAGCATGTTAGCACTTTTTCCATCAATATTATGTCCTATTTTCATTTTATATACCGATGTCTAACTTAATAGTAACCTAGAAACACCTAGTTGGGCAGCCTACCCGATGACCTTTCATACTGGCATTTCTTCAGTACATCAGACCTCCACTGCTTTGTGAAAGTTTTTGGTGACCTAGTTCAAATGTTCTGACTGGACATGAGAAAAAATCTCCCTAACAGCTCTAATACTGAGACAAAAGGCAATAAAACCCAGGGCTCCAACCTTTCCCCACTCTCTCTAAAACAAAATAAAAAGCTCACAGGAATTCACTTGTAACCCAATTCTATTCCCACTAAAGCAGTGTTTCTTAACCAGAGTCCCATTGAACCCAATGGTTCCTTTTGTGGTTGCTAAAGGTTCCATAAAGCAGTAGGATACTGGCAAAAAAAAAATTGGGTCATAATTTGCTAGTATATGCACCACATACTAGCATATTATTACACTCTTACCTGCACTCAAAGCCCTCTAGTTTAGCGCTGTCACATCACCCCTGGTGCTTCCATCTTCACCCAGTCTTTCTTCTGGGTTCAGGGGCTCCAGACGTTTGAAAGGCCACAATTGCATCACTCCCGTAAATGTTAAAATCATCACTGTACATGCGTGGCTGAGGTCATCATTGCCAATGTGAACATCTTCTAAATGGTGCACGTTTAGAAGATATTTATTGTACCTTCAGGTAAGCTCAATTTTAAGCATACCTGTAGGTACAAGCTATGCTAGGGAACTTTACTACCAATTTAAGTAGTGAGCAATAGTAAAATGATTGTCCAACTACACTGACCACCAATGCAAGAGTGACATTTTCCACTACCCACCAATATAAGGGGACTCTACAGTCCACACTGACTATTAAGGTTATAGGACATCACAATGTTTACTGTCTGCCTCTCATTGTCATTAATTTCAGGAATATTACTGAAATAACTTTGTAGGGGTTGGTAATGGTAACACAATTACTTTCCCTGTGTGCCAAATCCGCTAGATTTTCCCACATTAAATATTGTTTATTTAATTTTCTTCTACACATTGATCGCGCTAATCTATGAACTGTAGATACAATTCTTTTCAGCAGGGGTTCTCCAAGAATGAAACATTTGTTAAAGGGCTCCTCAAGGTTACATAGTTACATAGTTAGTGAGGTTGAAAAAAGACATCAGTCCATCCAGTTCAACCTATGATTTGTGTGTGTGTGTTTGCTTTTAACCGTACATTGTATACCCCTGTATGTTGTGGTCTCTAAGGTGCTCATCTAATAGTTTTTTAAAACTATCAATGCTTCCTGCTGATACGACTGCTTGTGGAAGAGAATTCCACAACCTTACCGCTCTTACAGTGAAGAACCCCTTACGCACTTTAAGGTTAAACCGCCTTTCCTCTAGTTTTAGTGAGTGGCCACGTGTCTTATTGTACCTCCTTTCTCTGAATAGTTTGTTCCTTATGCTAGGGTCGCCAGTACAGTATTTGTACATTGATATCATATCCCCCCCTCA
Source organism: Pelophylax lessonae (assembly GCF_965119305.1). Classification (NCBI taxonomy): domain Eukaryota; kingdom Metazoa; phylum Chordata; class Amphibia; order Anura; family Ranidae; genus Pelophylax; species Pelophylax lessonae. Next base: position 289,138,673 of record NC_138773.1, read on the forward strand.
ATCGTCTCTTCTCCAGAGAGAATAAGTTCAGTGCTTGTAGCCTTTCCTCATAGCTGATGTCCTCCATTCCCCTAATTATTTTTGTTGCCCTTCTCTGGACTTTCTCCAGTTCCAGCACATCCTTCCTGAGGACCGGTGCCCAGAACTGGACAGCATACTCCAGATGTGGCCGGACCAGAGTCTTGTAGAGCGGGAGAATGATCTCTTTATTTCTGGAGTGAATCCCCTTTTTTATACATCCCAGGTTAAAGGGTTAAAAAAAGGCTGCACTAGAATATGAAAGGTCTAGGTCTCGGAGAGGGACTTTACACAGAACAGAATGATTGGCTTTGCAAGTGTTCACAGTCCCACCTAGAGGCATGTCCACCTATCATGGGATTCACATTGATGTGAACCCATTAAGGCAGCACTATGGGAAATTGAAACTCAAGAAAGATTGAGGTTTTTCTGAAAGTGAATTTTTAGGTAAAGGCACATTTACAGACTGGTGCTATGAGTCTGAAGTATGATCAGAAGAGATTCAGAAGCCCTACATAGTTCCATCTGGACAGTGAACATTTAGGTGTTTGACATGGATGAACATGACAGCTTCTGGCTGTATAATGGTTGCTAAGAAAGCAGCAGGTGCTTGCAAAACAAACAGACAGTTCTTTAACCGTTTTAGTGTTCTGTGAGCAGTCAGTCTAGTGGTAACATGGGAACCTAGGAACGAAGGCTTTTCTCACCTTAAGCTCTACAAAGTCTCCAGGCTCCAGGACCCATAGCAGAAGTTATTAGGATCTGGTAAAACTAAAAGTTTGCTATCTCCACATCAGACACAGACCCTGGAGCAATCTTGGTATAATGTTAAATATATTTCTTGATGTTGCTTATTCACTCGCAGTTCCCCAGTCACTTTCAGGTGGTCCCTTCCCCACATTTTCTCCCCTGGGCCCCAGGAACCCTGTTCCAACACTCCTACCACCCACTTCACAATCCCATTGTGTGGAGCTATAAGGACCAGAGCACAGGTATGGTGTGGCTGACACCAGCCTACCCGAAGCATGACTTCATAAGCCAAGCTTGCGATTGCCAACCTGTCTATTCTACTACCTAAAGCACTTCTGAGTCACACCAAAAAGCATTTTCTTTCTTTTTTCCCCACTATTAATTGCAATTCCACCCCTATTCCCTATAGCCAATGTCTGGATATATCTTTGGCAATAAGGAAAAATTTGCTAACAAAAGCCGCTTCTGAAACAGATCTCAAGGTTTGTATTTTCTAGAGAGGAGAACTCGGTTGTGCTTGTGCAACAGTAAATGGCTTCAAACATGCTTGGGACAAACATAGATCTATACTTGGACAATAGAGTTAACAAAAAAACAATAAAAAAAAAATGGGCAGACTCAATGGACTACTCGGTCTTTTTCTGCCATCACTTTCAATGTTTCCTTCAGTGTGCACATTTTGGATCCATAACAAATGTACATTAAAGTCAGTTTTAATGGGACTTTTATACTTTTATATGCTATTGATATTTGCAGATTAATCACTAGAGGGAGATCATAGTGGCTTAGATTAATTACATTGTATCTAAAGAGTCAACTTACTTATAGACTTGCATTGTATCAAGCAGCTGTACAGCCCAATCTGTGTGTAACGCTGCAAATTAGGAAGTAGATGTTGCATGTGTAACAAGCAAACATTGCCTCCCCGTGTACAAAGAATCAAACTATACATGGAACCAACATTTTTTAAAGCAACTGATATGATGATGACATGTACTTTGAGGGCAGAACACAGAGAGATTTTCCCTAGTGGAAAGTAACCCCAGCATCATTCAGTGTCAATACCCTGGAGTTTTGCTTGGGATCAGCCTCTTGTGGTCACAGTACAACAAACTTTAGACTGATAGTAGGAAAAGCAGTACAAGGAACCAATCAGTTCATGTGCTGACCAGGAGTATGCTGATAGGAGAAAACAGCAGAGTGACTGAGAGATTAGCTTATCAGCATGCTGCTTTTCCTTTTACTGTCCAGTAACAGGCTGGGGGTGGGTGTATGACAACCTCAGCTCAGAGAAAGTGGGTTCAATACTGCTGGCCTTCAAGACTGAGAACATATAGTAGCAGAAAAGAAATACTGTAGGGGACAGCTCCAAATCCAATTATTGCAGTAAATGCTGTGGGTTTTTTTCAATTGACAATTTATTTTTTTCCTTTTTCAAATGGAGTTCTGCTTTAAAATTTTTCCATATTTCTAACAAGACTTAAACAAGACTAAAGTTCGAAGTTGTTCCAGGCCTTGGAGTAGTTCACATTTGGTACACTTCGTTCAGGATTAATCGCAGTACATCGCCATGGCACTTATCTATGCCGGTTCACAGTTTGGGGAATTCGCTGTACCATGTATTGGATTAACATAGCACTTAAAGTTTTCTCAGCGTACCCAAGACGCCTACAATCTATAAAGTATTTGACATACAGCAGATATATTGTTATCAACCCACTCTTACAAATGAGTCTTGGATTACCTCCGTGCCTAGAGGATCCACCGCCGTCTTCTACCGAGGGGAAACAGTTAAAATAAATCAGCTTTTATTGGGTTTAATGTAGTTTGAAGCCTGTACAAGGGACCGAGTGTTTAATTCATCAGTAATGCAATTTTCTCCACCAAACAACCTGTTTTGCAGAGTCTGATTATGTGATCGTCCATACAGACAATAGCGAGCGGAGGAATCAGCTCATCTTTTGTAGAACTAATGCTTTTATTTTAGCTCCATTGAGCAGTTCATGAAGCTTTGCTTTTTTTTTTTTTTTTTCTCTCTCTGAGTTTTCCACTAAATTCCGATCTTAGCACTTATATCAAGGTGAATGAGAAGCGTTCATGGTCAATTTATATAAAGCAAGATATGTGCATAAATTAGCGCAAAGCAATAGGTGGAACTGTCATAAGATGGTAATTTAAATGTGAGCGGGGAGAATTGAAGTCCATTGTGACTTATGTGCGCCTAATTGATGAGTTTTTTAACTGAATATGAAATGGTAAATGGCTCTCTTGATGAGAATGTGCAGTGTATTTATACCATATATGTATGGATTTTTACAATATATATATATATATATATATATATATATATACATTCATTATACAATGTGTAAAATATATACAGTATCACTCCTCACATTTTTGTGAATATTTTATTATATCTTTTCATGTGACAACACTGAAGAAATGACACTTTGCTACAATGTAAAGTAGTGAGTGTACAGCTTGTATAAAAGTGTAAATTTGCTGTCCCCGCAAAACAACTCAACACACAGCCATTAATAAAAATGCAAGTATAGCTGCGCTAAGAACACTTAAAACAATGAGCAGATAAACTCACAATAAAATCTCAACAAGAGGCTACACTTGGGTCATACACTGATCATATGTAACAAGGCAATAAGATAAAATATGTAGCGCTAAAACATTTAAAAAAGTCCATATATAAAGTCCATTTCCACTAAAAGATCATCCCAGTGATATTGCACAGTTATTACTGGAGTTAAATCGGATCTAGTTATGCTAAATATTTTTAAGGAAGATATTTGTCATCATTCGTTTCGGCCTGTTGACTTTTGATGGCTTACTTCCTTTTGGTAGTTGGAGCGCATTGAGTTGTGACTCCCTTTCCGGTTATTACATACGTAATGCTCTATTTTCTTCCGGTCTGTGGAACGCATGATAGCGATTTCCACTTCCGGTTCTCAGCCAGCCAATCCGTCCATCTCTATTGTCATAAATAGGCGTCCTTCAGTAGTGGGGCCACTCCCCTGAAGACGTCAGTCATATGTGACGAAACGCCGCGTCGGGCCGCCCTTGTTGGATGCCTATGCGCAGTGGAGGACATTGGCTGCCACCTTGCTGTTCGCTTTGGAACCACGCAGGTCGGCGTGTGATTTGCCCATTTTACCCTTCTTAAATGTGCTATATTCTCTTTACTTTAAATAAAGCTTATTGAAATATACTGCACTATGAAGGGTATTATTTCCTTCCTTTGAGTGGCTCCGGTAAGACGTACTGTGAAGGTATTATCTTTGAGATCCATCTCTGCGAAGAGGTCCAGTCCAATCCATTACCAAGTGTGTTGCAGCCTGTATGATAATTCAAGGTCCAATATACTCAATTGTTCGATAAGCGTGTTTTGAACACTCTGCTTGGTGGTGGACCTTCTTCACTCTTGCAATATTGGGTGCTGTGCAATATCACTGGGATGATCTTTTAGTGGCAATGGACTTTATATATGGACTTTTTTAAATGTTTTAGTGCTACATATTTTATCTTTCTACATAGCCATTAATGTCTAAACTGCTGGCAACAAAAGTAAGTACACCCCTAAGTGAAAATGTAAAAATTGAGCCCAAAAGTGTCAAAATTTTATGTGGCCACCATTGTTTTCCAACACTGCCTTAACACTCTTGGGCATGGAGTTCACCAGAGTTTCACAGGTTGCCACTGGAGTCCTCTTCCACTCCTCCTTGACGACATCACAAAGCTGGTGGATGCTAGAGACCTTGCCCTCCTCCACCTTCCATTTGAAGATGCCCTACAGATGCTCAATAGGGTTAAGTCTAGAGACATGCTTGGCCAGTCCATCATCTTTACCCTCAGCTTCTTTAGCAAGGTGTAGGTGTGTTTGGGGTGGGGTTTCGCTATCATGTTGGAATACTGCCCTGCGGCCCAGTCTCCGAAGGGAGGGGATCATGCTCTGCTTCAGTATGTCACAGTACATGTTGACTTTCGTGGTTCCCTCAATGAACTGTAGCTCCCCAGTGCCGGCAGCACTCATGAAGCCCCAGACCATGACACTCCCACCACCATGCTTGACTGCAGGCAAGACACACTTGTCTTTGTACTCCTTACCTGGTTGCCACCACACACACTTGACACCATCTGAACCAAATAAGTTTATCTTGGTTGCATCAGACCACAGGATATGGTTCCAGTAATCCATGTCCTTAGTTTGCTTGTCTTTAGCAAATTGTTTGCAGGCTTTCTTGTGCATCATCTTTAGAAGAGGCTTCCTTCTAGGACGACAGCAATGCAGACTAACTTGATGCCGTGTGCGGCGTATGGTCTGAGCACTGACAGGCTGACCCCCACCCCTTCAACCTCTGCAGCAATGCTGGAAGCACTCATATGTCTATTTCCTAAAGACAACTTCTGGATATGCACTCAACTGCTTTCGTCGACCATGACGAGGCCTGTCCTGAGTGGAACCTGTCCTGTTAAACCGCTGTATGGTCTTGGCCACTGTGCTGCAGCTCAGTTTCAGGGTCTTGGCAATCTTCTTATAGCCTAGGCCATCTTTATGTAGAGTAACAATTCTTTTTTTTTCAGATTCTCAGAGGGCTCTTTGCCATGAGGTGCCATGTTGAACTTCCAATGACCAGTATGAGAGTGAAAGCGATACCACCAAATCTGACAGACCTGCTCCCCATTCACACCTGAGACCTTGTAACACTAACGAGTCACATAGCACCGAGGAGGGAAAATGGCTAATTGGATGCAATGTGGACATTTTCACTTAGGGGTGTACTCACTTTTGTTGCCAGCTGTTATTAGCTTAATAATATACATTAAAATCTGTGTGTTGAGTTATTTTGAGGGGACAGCAAATTTACACTGTTATACAAGCTGTACACTCACTACTTTACATTGTAGCAAAGTGTAATTTCTTCAGTGTTGTCACATTAAAAGATAGAAAAAAAAGTATATATATATATATATATATATATATATACACACACACACACACACATATATATATATATATATATATATATATATATATATATATAAAATTGGTATATATATATATAATGAATGTGTATACTGTATATATATATATATATATATATATATATATATATATATAAAACAATGTAACAATGTCCCCCACCCAGGACAAATGAAAAATACATGTTTTTCAGGGGGATGATATTACCAGAGAAATACTTCTATTACTCCACTGTCCCACAACAGCTAGTAGCCAGTCCTCTTCTCTCCAGCGCCAGAATGGGGTGGGCACTCCTACATCATCACATATAATAATACAGGACCAGGGGTGAATGTTGATCATGCACTGTATGTGATGATGTCAATATGGAGGGCAAGAAGACCGGCGTACGCTCATCTCACTGCCAAACTTTCCCCCTCTAAACAGAGCTCCAGCCAAAAATAAAACTAAAATGAACAGCCTAATAAAAGATAAAATGACAAAACCAGCTATAGCTGCAATATTTACCTTCAATCCAGAAATCGGCTGCACTTTTTTTTCTGTATAAAAGGCCAGCATTATTCAACTCTGAATACAGGTTATCCTGGACCCACCCTAGCCTCTGAGTGGACAGTGAAAGGAGAAGTAGCACCGCTTTCTCCTCCTATCAGGAGATTGATTGGGGACTTTGGAAGAAGGGGAGGATCAGAGAAGACAGGATCAAATTGCCCTTTTACTTAATGCAGAGGATTAACCCCTTAGGTTCCACATTGAGTATAACAAGCATGTTTTACTGCATATACAGACTGATTTTACTGTTGTGGGTTTAGTAACACTTTAACCACATCCCACGAAGCGACGGATACGTCGGCTGCAAGAAATGGTTGTACCGGGGTGATGCCTGCAGCTAGAGGCATCATTCCTGTACCATTTTTTAGAGCCAGAGGTCGGATTTCAGGTGGTAATGCTGGTAGGTTAATTGGATCCTGTATAAAATTGGCCCTACTATGTATGTATGAATGGGAGTTAGGGACCTTAGATTGTAAGCTCCTTGAGGGCAGGGACTGATGTTAATGAACAATGTATATGTAAAGCGCTGCGTAAATTGACAGCGCTATATAAGTACCTGAAATAAATAAATAAATAATGGCCGATACGACATGGGAGCCGCTCGGTCATTACCCCAGCAAGGGGGAGGGGATGCCCCCCCCTCCTGCCGCCTTCGGGGGCCCTGCCCTGGTATCCTGTCCCACTGGGAGACCTGAGCAACCAGCCGGCGGAGGTGCCGAACGAAGCTGGATTTGGCTTCAATTGGGTCTTCGATGATGTAACCCAGAAGTGGCGTCCATGACATCACGTCCCAGTTACTTGGCCTCTAAAGGCGGAAAAGTGACAGAATTCAAAAATGCAGTTTTCGCATTTTGAATACATTGAAGTGCAGTGGAGGGGTCTAGGGTCTTTTAGACCCCCGATCCCTCCATAAAGAGTACCTGTCACATGGGATGTTTACATTGCTTGTGACAGCAATAAAACTGATCAGATTTTTTTATTTTTTTTTAAAAAACCTGTGCTAAAATTTAAAAAATAAATAAAACAGTAAAAAAAAAAATTAAAAATTTAAAGCGCCCCCGTCGCCATGAGCTCGCGCACTAAAGAAAATGTATACGGAAGTCACGCCCGCAAATTAAATTGCTGTTTAAACCACACGTGTGAGGTATCGCCATGATCGCCAAAGCAAGAGCAATAATTAAAAAAAAAAGAGCTACTCTATAACTCTAAACTGGTAACCCTTAAACATTTTTAAAGCATCGCCTATGGATATTTTTATTGACCGTAGTTTGTCGCCATTCCGCGGGTGTGTGCAATTTTAAACTGTAACATGTTAGGTATCTATTTACTCTGTGTGACATCATCTTTCACAATATACAAAAAAAATGGACTAACTTTACTGTTTAGTTTTTTAAATGCAGTGAAATGTATTTTTTCCCCCCCAAAAAATGGCGTTTGAAAGACTGCAGCGTGAATACTGCATTATAAAAAATATTGCAACAACCGCCATTTTATTCTCCAGAGTCTTCGCTAAAAAATATATATAATGTTTTGGGGTTCTAAGTAATTTTCTAGCAAAAAAATACTGATTTTAACTTGTAAACAACATGTGTCAGAAATGGGCTCGGTCCAGAAGAAGAAAAATGTGGACTGAAAAGCTCAAGCCCAACATAGAAAACCACCAGACTTTATTGGCTCAGCACAGGAGACAACACAATTATTTATAATATAATACGCTTTGTTGTAGATGTTAAAAATACATAGATAAAAAAGTAAAACATGGAATACCCTCAGTGACCAAAGATGTATCAGGTTAAAATATAATAACCTGCTATAAAAAAAAAAAAGAAACTCTTAGTATATATCACATTTAACCTCTTGCCGACCACCGCACGACTATTTACTGCGGCGGTCAGCCCCTCACAAGCAAAGCGACGTAGGGCTATGTCGCTAGCCTGTGAGGCTCTGGGGAGCGAGCGCGCCCCCGGATGCGCGCTCCCGCTCGGTCACGGACCCCCCCCGCGCGTGTGCCTGGCGGACCCGATGTCCGCCCGGGCACTCGCGATCTTCCGTTACACCGGGAGAAAGGCAGGCGGCTGATGTAAACAAAGCCGCCTGTCATTCTCCACTGTGTAAGAATAGTGATCATACGCTTCTGCTATGTAGGACCATTGATCACTGTTCTTACACACACAGCCACAACCAATCACAGTAAGAATCACGCCCCTAGGGACACACTTAACCCCTCCCTCTCAAAAAAAGTTAACCCCTTCACTGCCAGTGCAATTTGTACAGTAACAGTGCATATGTATAGCACTGATTACTGTAGTAATGTCACTGGTAACCCCAAAAGTGTCAAAAATGTCAGTCAGGGGTCTGATCTCTCCGCTGCAATGTCGCAGTCCCGCAAAAAAAAAAAACGCAGATCGCCGCCATTACGCGTTAAAAAAAAAAAAAAACAACAAAAATGACAAAAATCTTTCCCTTAGTTAGTAAACGCAATAACTTTTGCGCAAACCAATCAAAATACGCTTTTTGCAATTTTTTTTACCAAAAATATGTAGCATAAAACAAATTGGCCTTAAATGTTAAAAATGTTTGATTTTTTAATTTTTTTGGGTGGGAATTTCATATTAAAAAAAATTTGAAAAATACTGTTATTTTTGCAAAATTGACGCTTTTTTTTGTTTATAGCGCATGGTCAAAAAATCGCACAGGTGATCAAATACCACCAAAAAAAAGCTCTGTTGTGGGAAAAAAAGGATATCAAATTCGTTTAGGTACAGCGTCGCACGACCGCACAATTGTCCGTTAAAGTCACGCAGTGCCGAATCGCAAAAAAGGCCCTGGTCAGGAAGGGGGTAAAATCTTCCGCAGGCTTAAGTGGTTAATCAGTTATATCAATTAATATATTAATATGGATATTAATATATCCATATTGACTGATGATTGTAAAAGATAATAGAGTAATGTAAACTACTGGTGCAAAGGGTCAATGTGAGTATTGGCTTTGTACGGACCCAGTATGAAGGAATAGTATCACTGGATGTCATGGGTCGAGAAGAGATATCCAAGACTAGCCCTGAGGGTGGACATAGGGGTACCAGAACCACACAACCAACGGCCAGAGCATACAGGGGGTGGCATATAAATCTAGGAAGCCTACTTAGGTGACAAGACAGGTGAGTGGACTGGGAGTGTGCAGAGACCATAAAATGGCCAAGGAATATTCCCAGATTGCAGCAATAAATGGAGCTAATATCTGTATAGACACCCACCAATACCAAGGCATCCAATACAAGAAAGGGAGTATCCAAAATCCCAAGATAATAAATTATGTCCCTGCACTGAACCAAGGGACCATCACACCAGGGATATCTTTCTGTTAGCACGCCATGCCGACAAAACATGATGCATCTGCAGCAAAAAATGGTTATTAATTCCAAACAACCAATCAGGTTTCAGGTTACTTAAGTTAAAAAAGAGTAAAAAAAAAAAAAAAAAATAAATATATATATATATATATATATATATATATATATATATATATATATATATATATCCCATCTGGTTTCCAAGTGAATATCACTTTTATTGTAATTAAATGTGCCCAATGCCCTTTATTTATTTTGTTTTGCAATAATAAAATACAAATAATAAAAATAAAGAAAAAAGGGAAAAAAGTAAATATTCTCTTTATTTAGGATGATCTTCAAAAATACTTCTGGATTTATAAAAAGTGCAAAACTTCCCAAGCTGATTATACAGCTTAATGTGAAGTGCGTTGAATTATATTTAGACAGAGCACTGCACTAAGCAAGAATAAATGTGATAAGTGTTGAGGAAAGCAGTTTGGAGGATTACTTTTCAGAGCTTTAATCATTTTATTTCACTTGTGAAAGAAATATACTCTGCAATTATGAAGAGGAGAGAAAGGGGATCTTTGCACATTTAATTCGTATGCATCAAGGTTGTTTTGTTGCCTGAATGAGAAGGAAAAAAAAAAAAAAACAATTCTTTATAGCAAGAAATCCATTAATAATTTAAATTGGCAACCGTCATTTATTTTGTAATAATTGCATTGTATTTAATTTTTAGCTTTATCGGAGCCGATGTGCTGAATGTGTGAGAGCTCCGTGAGATATTCTGAAATCAAATGTATTTAGCTGACATGTGAGTTGGCCTCACATCAGAGTGATCTAGGTCAGGCCTGGATTTCAATCATCCACCCCCCTTAGGGCACCTTTACAATGCTATTCCTATTACCATTGATCTCAAGGGCCTCACAGCTCCTTATAACTTAAAAAATAGATGTCTCCTTATACTTCCTAACATTTCACAACCTCAAAAACAGAGCAGCTTTTAATTCCTCCCCGTTCCACACTCCTTCCAGATCGGCATTACTTAGTGCCCTTCTGGGGCTACATTAGATGTAGCCCATGGTAAGAATAGGATTAAAAATTATTATTTTTTTCTTACTTAGTCTGGAGACTTTTACTGAGATTTCAGGGCTCTTACGCACTGATTGCCAGGGGAGAGGTAAATAAAAAAGCTGCGGATTTACCGACCCCCTCCCCCCTTCTCCTGACCACCCACCTATTTTAAATGAAAAAGAAACAATACCGCGCTAAGATATAACAATACTGGAAAAGCGACTGGCACTACAGATGACAATCCATATCTAGAGTAAACCTGACCACCCCAGATGATGTCTATTCAGACGAAACGCATTGGGTCTGCTGCTATTTCACATTTGATCCTAGGATGTTCTATTGAAAGCGCTTTCCATTCATCTACATTGTACATGTTTCTGATTTTTAATAAATGAGACATTTGTATGGTTTTACACTATGTGGAGCTCTCTTTTATTGAGTACATGTGGAGAAGAACTTGAGGCTCTAGTTTTGACTCGATGGTCCATCAAAGGGAATAATCTGCATAAACCGTTGGTGATGTTGGAGTGGCGGAAGTCTACCCAGATGTCTTTTGGTTGATTATCCATCAAATCATGCTGTTTCTGACTCATTAGGCGTAAGCTTAATTGGATCCATTTTATCTGGTAAGCCCCCTTCTAATATTGGTGGTGGTTCCTGTGCAGGAGTTTCTGGAATATTCATATGGAATAACGATTGAAGATATTCTTTTCACATTGCACTTTGGACTTTTTTTTTATTTATTAATCAGATATTTATTGATTTTTTACTTGATTATATATGCACTTTATATTAATTTTATTGGCTATAAATATTTGAAAAGCATTGTACAAATACTCCTATTGGCTATATAGACATATTTCAGTATTGCACTATATATGCACTGTATTATAGTTTTTTCTATCAGCGCTGCACTTTATACATTTTTTACCCACCTGTATTACAGCAGGGCTGTACACATGCCGAGGCTGTGATGCTTAACTCAGCCTTCAAAATTTCACAGGTGGCACCATTTGTCAATCGTGCCCATTGAGTGTATCGCAACCATGAGACACTTGGCTCACGATTGCAGTGCAGTATTTTAAAACCAAGTTCCACTGTGGGATTCTAAAAAAAAAAAAAAAATCACCTTAAAGCTGCTGCTGTACAGCCCTCTAATAAATGATCCATGGTCAGTCCCCAGTAGATTTATTGTCAGGTAGCAGTGGGCACTGCCACCCATGTGAAATTTAACACACTTGTTCAGCTCCATGGCTGCTAGGAACTAGGGATGCGCTCAGGTGTGTTCAGATCCTAGTTTGACCCCTCCTGAGTGAGCCTGCAGCAGCTTCTAATGCCCAATGTGAGAAGCCCAGAGTAAGCAATGCTTGTACGAGAGAGAAGCCTGTACAACTGTGCAAGGATGAAGGTAAGAGCTCAACTAATAGTGTGTTTAGACACAAAAAAAAATAAAATAGAGAGAATTTTTGTTAGATTGCATTACATTACATTTGAAACAATCCTGTACTGTCTAAAAAGTAAGCAAAGTACTACAGAAGATTTTTTATTTTTTTAGGGATTCCGATGAAAATCTTATCCAAAGATACATTTTCCAAAAGGCGATATTTGCATAGGGATAGACACGCCCCTCACCCTCTAATGTGACAGTGCTCAAGCCTTGTGACTGACTATTCATACACCAAACTCTATATTGTTAGATTCAGGAAGGTGTGTACATGCAGACCCAATTTGGAATTTTTTTCTGTTTTATCTGGACACATTGGGGTGGCAGAATAGCACAGACAAAGTAAAAGCAACCCAATAGTGCTTGCTACAAAGCTTCTGTCTTGTCCTTTTTTTAATATGATTTCTATGGGTAGAAATGGGGACTATAGAACAGGAAAAGAAAAGCAAATATGTAATGATATATATATTCTAGAAATAAGAATTCCTTCTCTGAATTAAAGGGTTTGGAAACTTTAAAAAGGGTTGCTTTACTTTCGTGGGGAAAAAATAGCAAATAGTGAAATAAAATGCATAAGCAATTGTGACACTTATATTGTAATTGAATGCTATTCAAAATTACCTTTCCTTTTTTATCTGCAGCTCCATAATTTTCTGTAAAATGCAATATGGCAACCTGGAGACCTCGAAAAAACTAAAGTTAGGCTCTCTAAGATATACCCCCAATCTCACATACATTACTGAGAAAACTAGCTGAAACACCTGGAGGCCTCCTGTACACAGATGGTGCACAGAACAACCCCCCATAAATGCCATTTGCTGCTTGTGATTACTTATTTTGCCAGAAGTCTGCACTAAGATACAAGTCAGATTTTGAGCATCCCCTGCAACAAAAATTTCATTTTTGGTGTGATACTCCTAGAGCGAAATCACATCTAAAGGGATGCAGACTCTGCCACTTTCCTCATGAGAGCCCTGCAAGTTCAGCAGTTGATTGATAATTGTAAAGTCACTCCAATTTTTTATATAATGCGGAAGATGAAGCTACACCGAGTAAATAGATGCCTAACATGTCATGCTTTAAAATTGCACCCTTCCTATGCTCTGGGGAACGCTGGGGAGCCTTACAGGCTTATTTCTATTCCTCCACCCTAAAGCCCGTGGTGTACGTGCCCCTGGGGTGGCAGCCCAGGGGTGCCTTAATTCTCACTGGTGAGGGGCAGCTCACCTGAGTTTTTCGGCACCTTGGTCACTGCACCATCACACTTTTTCTGCACCTGCCGCTTGGGGCGGGCCTTTTGGCCAGCACCAGAGGAAATTTTTTATTCCTGGCCGGGGGGCCTGTCAGGGTCTCGCACTTTGGCACTACCCAGCACTGTAGTCATGGCAACCATATAGCTTGTGTTCCACTGTGGTTCCTGGTGTTTCCCCGCAAGTGGCGCCTGTCCGGCTGATGTCACCGCTACAGAACTACAGCAGAGTCCTTTCATCCTCTCGCCGGCTGGTTTCCAGCTTTGTGCACACACTGCTCAGCAGTCCTGGGAGACTGACCTCCTTGCACTCCTGTTGCTTGCTGCCAGGTGCCCTTGCCCACTCCAGCCCAGGGGGATGTAAGCATTTTATGTACTTTGTTTTTTGGTTTTTAATACCAATACCAATAAACTGTTAACCCTTTCTATACTGGATGTTCGCCTGACTTCTTTATCCATTGCATCCCGGTGTGGTTCATGCGCTGCCTTCCTCATGTACTTTTTACACCCCAATTACCTTGTGTACATTAGAACCCCTCCTCCCCCTGCAATGCTGCTGGCTTCCCTCCTCTCCGGCCAGGTGCTGCAGACACACAGGGGGATCTTCAGGATCAAGAGTGGTAAAGGGGCCAGCAAAAATTACCTTTCCTTTTCTGAATGAACACAGCTAGTGGTCAGTACTGATCACTTACTGTGTTCATTTATAACTGTGTTTACTATGCTTCAGTTTATAAATATACAGGAAGGCTGTGTAGAGCTCTTCCTGTCCACTCCTTCTGTGCAGCTGAGGCTGCAGGAAGAAACTGGGGAATGTGTCTCCTTAGTCCCTTTCTCTGTCTCAAAAGATAAACTTCAAAGGTCTATTTAGACCACTGATATTTCCCCAAGGCCCCCCTCAAAAAGCATTGTGAAAAAATGTAAAAAAATAAATAAAAACAATTGCAACAAATGATAAAAAGTGTACAAATAATATATATATATATATATATATATATATATATATATATATATATATATATATATATATATATATATATATATATATATATATATATATATAGCTCATTCACACCAGTTCTCTGCATGTGTATATGTGTATATACTATATATTCCTACACACACATGTGTGTTTGAGCTTTGGGGTGCACATCCTACAGCAAAAGGCTAAGCACATCTATGCCCTCCCCCACTAGCCATGATTTTGCATGCATCAAATAGCAAAGCACAGAGATCTCAGTAATCTTGTTACGGGGACACAATTGAGGTATGTGTTGAAAACAGGTTTTTTAAAGAAAAGAAAAAACATTTGCATGTTGGTGAAAGGAGGGACTGGGGACGCAAAATCAAAGCATATTCAACTTCAACTTTAAATAACACCCTAAAATGGGTATAAATTCCCATTTGAAACCTTGCTTGCACAATATTCGATCTGCAGAGTGTTTTACAGGTCCATATTGATTGGAAAAGTACAGCACATTTAGCAAACAGAATTGTGTTTTAAAAGCTGAGATTTACTTCCTCTGATTTCTTAAATTGTTTTTAGATTGCGCTGTAGCATTTATGGCAGCTTGTAAAGTTTTGAATCCAAGGAGGCCATTTACAGATTATATAATCTGTGAAGAACAACAATATGTTCTTTGAGATATGGGTGAGCTGGGGCTTTGCTGGTTTAAGTACTGCTAATGCATCGCTGTGCAAAACCTCTTAAGTGCCGAGGGTTGCAGACAATCAATCTTCTTTGTTTCACGCGAGCCTGGTGCGGTTCCTTTTAACAACACTTTATAATGTTGCATAAGACGCACACAGGCAACAAAGCGCGCGGAGGACCGCCTCTGGAGAACTTATCTAAGAGCGCACACAAGCAAGCCGTTTGCATGTGATTAACCTAGCTGTAACTTGGGTTTAAGTGGACCTTTTATGTAACATTGAACATCCTCAAATAAAGATGAACTCCAGGAAGATATTGAAAAACACACCACCTAAAATATATGTAAACCCCAACAATAAACCTCTCTTATTTGTTTTGTTTTTGGTCTATTAAATATACTCATATAAACATTTTGTTATAAGTGGATCCTGCCAGGATCAACAAGAAAAGTATTAAAGTGTTAGGTATGGAGAAGTATTTTTAGCTCTGTGACCCTCAGTGTGAGCCAGCAGTGGCTGCAGGGGAGAGGAGGGAGCGGATTGAGCGCTTGGCCATGGCTGGGAATGCCTGGGAGTTGTGATGTCACCCATAGGCTCCTATGACCTGTCTGTTGTTGGCAGGGCCATCTTACCGAATGGGCACGCTGGGAAGTTGCCCGGGGGCCCCACTTGCCCGGGGGGCCCAGCCCCAGTCAAGCATTAGTTCCGATTCCTGTGTTCATTCCAAGCGCCTGTGGACCCTGTGCTGCTGTCAGGCCACTTGGCCCATGGAGGGGGAGCCCACAACTGCAGGAATGCCTGTCTGCCTCCATGGGAACAGGCACACACAGGACAGTCGAGTCTGACTCCCGTCCGTGTATGTGTTCACTGGACCCAGCCGCCGAACTTGGAAGCTGTCATTAGCCTGGCACTGCTGTACCAATAAATATCGCCTTATTGATGATTTGCATTTTTATTCTTGTGGGTGATTGTGTAGGCGGGGCCCCAGTGCACTTGAATGCCCGGGGCCCTTTAATGCTCTTAAGATGCCACTGGTTGTTGGTGCTCTATTCTCTCCCCTGCAGCTGCTGCTGGCTGACATAGGTGAGCCGAAATGTGATCTGATCAGAGTGGGCTGAAAATAGCATCAGCCAGTGGCAGCATACTAGCACATTATGCCTTTACCTTGCAAGTCCAGAAAAAAAAAAGCAACTAGCGGTTTACAACCACTTTAAAGTGGAACTGGGGGCCTCCTTACAGCAGACTGTGAGCAGACTGACTATTATTACAGAAGAGACATGCAATTTTTCTTTTGCAATAAAATACACCTACCTGTCTGCTTGCAAGCTTGCCTCTGTGGCATGCAAGATTGGCTGCACGTGTGCAGCTCAGCTGTGTACCGGAATGACTGACTCTTGTTCATGTACCAGCCAATGGAGATGCCCAAAGACCAGCACCCAGTGAGAAGATGCCGGAACCTGCAAGGGACCCCAACCATTAGAGAAGAGGTAAGTAAAGTTGCCTTATTAACCACTTTAAGACCAAAAGGATTTGCCCCTTCCTGACCAGGCCATATTTTGGGATTCGGCACTGCGTTACTTTAACTGACAATTGTGCGGTCGTGCAACGCTGTTCCCAAATAAAATTGATGTCCTTTTTTTCCCACAAATAGAGCTTTCTTTTGGTGGTATTTGATCACCTGTGCGATTTTTATTTTTTGCACTATAAATAAAAAAATAGTGGGGGCGTGGCTTGGCACCGGACCTGAATGGCCGCATGGTAGAGGAGCTCTCTGCACTGGGGGATTAAATACAAGCTTTTTGGTGTCTCATCATCACCCCAACATGGTCAGATCGGGTCGCAGCGCCTCAGCTAGCCGAGCACCACCCGACCAGACTATCCAGATCTCTGGCAACATCCCGGCGCTCTTCCGTACTCAACGGGAAGGCCTACGAGCGGCCTCACCATCTCCAGCCCCCCGCTCGCCTGAAACGCTGCCTGCCTCCTCCACATCGCTCCAACTGGGGACGACCATGGCGACTCCACTACCTAGCCTGGCAGATCTACAATCAGTTGCTGCCGACATTAAGCACACCCTGGGATCTGCTATCACGGAGCTTTCAGTTGAGCTGCGCTCGGTAACAGCCCGTCTCACTGAGACAGAGAAGTCTTCAGCCACCCAGGCTACCTCCATTAAGCAGCTCCAACGATCAACAGATGCCCACACAGCACACCTTATCGAGATCAACAGGCACCTTTTTTTTTTTTTTTAACAGGCACCTGGAAGATCTCGATAATCGGGGTCGGAGGCACAATATTCGCCTGAGAGGTCTTCCTGAGTCAGTGGAACCCCCCGCTCTGATGCCCGCGCTGACCGTCATCTTTAACGATCTACTTGAACGCCCGGCAGACACCCCTGTAGAATTTGAGAGGGCTCACCGCGCTCTATGACCGAGAGGAGCAGAAACTGATCCCCCGAGAGATGTGGTGGCTTGCTTGGTTAGTTACCAAGTAAAGGAGGCTATCCTGAAGAAGGCGAGAGCCCGTAATCACATTTCCTACGAGGGGTCTGAGATTAAGCTTTTCCAGGATTTATCTACCATCACCCTGCAAAACCGACGGGCTCTTCGTCCCCTGCTGGAAACCTTGCGTGCTAAGGGCATTACTTACAGATGGCGCTTCCCCTTCTGCCTATCTGCATCATTCCGTGGAAGATCTGCAGCACTCAGAATCCCGGAGGATCTCCCCGCCTTTTGTGAAGCCATGGAGGTTCCGATAGTAGACTTACCTGACTGGTACAGCACCTTCTACACACCGGAACCCTGGATTTCAGTAACATCCTCATCAACTCCGAAATCCTAACGCCATCGACACAGATGTCGCCAATCACATCCCGGCTCAACACCCAACCGCGGGAGAGATGACCACCGGAACAGCCCCCTTCGTTCCCCGGCTCAACAGAGGGAACGCGCGGATCTCTGACTCCACTCTTCTACTCAGCCTGGATGCCTGCCAATGTGAGTTCTTCCCTTCTCCCTGTTTTAACCTAATCTGCCCTTTCCCCTGATCCACAGACTTCCTATCCCTCTTCATGCCCTCTTTGGATCCTGAGAATAATGTTCCCCTGTTCCCCTGCTCGATCACTTGCCCTGAACATACCCAATAGATTTTACAAGCAGATTCTGTCACCTTCCCCTGGGTTCCTCTCCCCCGTCCCCCGTCCCCCGCTGCTTGTCCGTGCATGAGACTGCCGCCAGCAGAATAGTTGACTGAACCCTCCATACTGACCAAAAAGAGGTGGTTAAGATGGAAAATGTCTGGATGTCCACTCCGCTACATCTTCTACCGTGGCTTCCTTTATCGGACATACCGCAATCCCTCAAAAAGCACCCCCTCATTGGGCCCCCGCTACTCATTCATGATGCATAGCGTAAGAAGATGAAAATTGATCCCCGCTGTGGTCCCTTGACCTCCCTTAGGCTCAATCCAGCCTTTCCGCCAGGAATGTCTAGTGGCTTTTTACGCTCCCTTTGGCCGCATCAGGAAGTTCTAGCCAAACACTTTTACAAAGATGGGGCACCCATCCCATGGGAAAGACCTAACTCCTCATTGCGCCCCCCAGGCCTTCCACTGTGGACGTTCTTTCAATTGCGCCATTTCCTCTCTTCCAGAGGCACCCCGGCTTTATGGTCGAGACCCCGGTCACCACTGGAAACCATATGTGAACGCACTCATCCTCAAAGACATATAATTTCAGAACTATATGGTCACATACTTGATGCCCCATCTGCATCCTCTGCCACATTTGCTCTTGCCTGGTCGAAAGACCTACAACTGTCCCTCTCCGAAAAGGACTGGGAAGCAATTTGCCGCTCACCCCATCGCACCTCGATCAATGTTACTGCACAAGAAAATGGATACAAGATCCTTACCCGCTGGTACAGGACACCAGACAAAATCCACAGATTCGCCCCAACAGTCGATGACACTTGCTGGAGATGCACTGCGTCCCCGGGTACCATGCTACACATATGGTGGACATGTCCGGTATTGCAACCCTTCTGGAAAAAGGTACACGAAATCGTAAAAAAAGTCACGTCCAGTGAAATTCCTTTCACTCCTGAAAAATTTATTTTAAACTATTTCCCTAGAACCCCCTACTCCCTTCAAACTGTATTGGCTCGTCATATGATGAATGCCGCTAAACTTTGTGTTCCGTGCCACTGGCGTACATCTGCTATACCCTCACTCACTGAGTGGTTCCGCAGACTAATTAGAACTGAAGAAATAGAAGAACTGATAGCCATCTCAAGAGAAGAGATATCCAAGTTTTCTGCGGAATGGTTGGACTGGGTCCGATATAAAGAGACAGACGAATACAAACCTTTCATCAGCTCTCCATAACCTGAATCCATGGGCTCTAATGTTACACTAGAGCTGGTTTCTCTGGATGACTGTGAGCAAGGAAACCGTGCTTATTTTCATTATTATATCCACTTCCTCCTGACCCCCCCCCTCCCGATCCTCACACCCATGAACTCCCAGAACCCCCCCCCCCCCCTCTTAATTTTTTTTTTTTATCTCTCTCCTAATTTCTCCCTTTCTCTCTTTCTCTCTTTACTATCCTTTTTTGCCTGTTCTTTTCTACCTCTTTGTCAAGCTATATTTCCGCACTCCCACTGACTGTTACCAAGAAGCCAGCACCCCTGTTTCAGACACATAAAAGAAGCAGACTTATGAAACCCTATGGCACTCCCTCTGCCCGTGATGGAATTAACCCATCAAAATTTGCCTACCGTACAACAAACATGAATATTTATTCTATTAAGCGGACACCAATCCCTTAATTTTTCTTAACACATCTCTCTGCCAGGATATTTGAAACCTTTTCCCTTTTTCTTTTTCATGACATTGTAGCCCTCCTGCTTAATAGAGTGCTTCCACCATATGCTTTTTGTTATTCCTTCTTGTGTCTGTAAACACGTAACCTCATAAGTTTTCACGCTTGTATGTATCCTGATATTATGTGGGTTCATTATCTTCCAATTTATTTTACTGTATACATTTCATGTTATATCTTGCTTATAACAAAATAAAAATTTGTTCATGGAAAAAAAATAAAAAATAAAAAAATAGCGACAATGTTGAAAAAAATATATATATTTTTTTCACATTCTGCTATATAACATTCTCAAAAAAAAATATGTAAAAATCAAAATGTTTTAACATTTTAGGCCAATTTGTTTTCCGCTACATATTTTTGGTAAAAAAATACACAATAAGCGTATTTTGATTGGTTTGCGCAAAAGTTATTGCGTCTACTAAATACGGGAAAGATTTATGTCATTTGTTATTGTTTTTTTTTTTTTTTTACTAGTAATGGCGGCGATCTTCGATTTTGTGCGGGATTGCGACATTGCGGCGGACAGATCGGACCCCTAACTGACATTTTTGACACTTTTGGAGGTACCAGTGACATTACTACAGTAATCAGTGCTAAAAATATGCACTGTAATAATGACACTGGCAGGGAAGGGATTAACACTGTGGGTGATCAAGGGGTTAAATGTTTTAAATGTAAGCCTAGGGGAGTGATTCTAACTGTGGGGGGCGTGGCTTCTGAAATGTCCAGAAATAGAGACACGTGTTCCTATATTGAAGGATCACATGGGCTCTATGACCATTCCAGGGAGAAAAAAAACGGTCAGCTGTGTTTACAACAGCCAACCGTCCTTCTCTCTCAGCGGGGAACGATCGCGGGTGTCAGGCGGCAATCGGAGCTACCTGCCCCGTGCATCGGCTTCCCCACTGACTAGCGGGGGCAGGAGCACGCTCGCCCCCTAGCATCGTGCTCGCGAGCGCCGTACATGTACGGCGATTTGCCTGGGAGCGGCTGCCTGCCCCCGTATAACTGTGGCGGGTGGTTGGGAACAGGATAATGAGGTTTTAAATCCCCCTTCGTGACTTTTGCCTATAGGTAAGCCTATAATAAGGCTTACCTATAGGTACTTTAAATATCTCTTAAACTTGCACCATTTAGGAGATATTTACATTGCATGCAGCCGATGTCGTCATTGGCGCAAGCGCCCTGAAGGAAAGGCCATCCGTGCCATTCCTTCATAGCTCTGGGCCATGAACAACCCGGAGTATGCAATGCATACTAGCTCATTATGCCTTTATCGTTCAGGTTTTTCTTTTTTTAATTATTTTTTCTTTTTTCTAAATCACACAGTACTGAGCTGCAACTGCATGTATTGCACACAGTTGCAGTGGCATTCCCATTCACTTACATAGTTACATATTTAGTTGGGTAAAAAAAAAAACAAGTCCATCTAGTTCAATCATTAACTTGAATAGGTCCCATTTGGCAGTGGTACTACCTGCCAAATGTGACCTATTGTATCCTTCTTTGGGGGGTTTGTGTACTAACATGGCAGGTGACCATGCTAACTTGCAGCTGAGTTTTCTGAAGGGGGACCCGGGCTAGCCGCGGAAGGAGGTGGGGGGGGGGGGTCCCCTCCCGTTCCTTGTAATGACAGCCGAGCGGCTTCTCAGCCGCATCAGTTGTCATTACAGTTGCCGGCTATGGACGCCGGTACCAGGGTGATGCCTCTAGCTGCAGGCATCACTCCGGTACAGCACTTTCCTGAAATATCGGCAGTATCGATAACCTCAGGGGCCGATTCCGATATATCGGGAAAAGTGCATATTGCCCCTCGATATATCGGCTTTGCCGATAATCAGTTGATCACCAATTAAAATGGAATTAAACTTTGCAAAAAAAAAATCTAAACAAGCCTTTGCAGGTGTATACCATATGCATCGCATACTAACAGGTTTACCTGTCTCCAATGATGATCTGCCAGTGCTCAGGCACTTTCGTCTTCTCCTGGTCTTCCTACCCAGTTTGTGCTGATCAGCTGCTTGAATGGCCGGGCTGCTATGGCTTCATTCCCATGCATGCGCAGGGGAGTCACTTCATTATGGTGCAGAGTGGTTGCCATACATTTATTCTGAGCTCTGCGTGCGTGGCTCAGTGTACATTACCGTTGACTGCCAGACCCTCCCTATGATGTTTTTTTTATTTTTTTTTTATTTTGACTTTAATACCACTTTAAAAGGTCTAATAGCTGAATACAAAGCTAAAGCAGAACGTCAGGAAAATTTGTATTGCATAGTTACATTGGTCCAGCTTGGCACAAAGTATATACAGTATATCTCATACCTAAGGGATGCTTACAATCACTGTAGTAGTTAGCAGTTCTACAGAGAATGCCACAATTTTCCAGGTCCTGTCTCGAGTGGCTTCCCTTCTGCACACTGACTACAGGGGTCGCCACTTTACACTATGTCCATTCATAGAAAGCCTTGTATTTCTTTCAATGGATACAAAGTGTTCTCTGATTGGATGAGGTGGAAATTGTGACATCAATGCCCCTACTCTCCAACTCCAATCAGAGTTTGCCTTGTATTCACTGAAATACTACAAGGCTTGAGTTGTGGTTGTGCCAAGTGAGGCTTCAGAAAAGGGGAAGCTTATTAGCACAGGACCCAGCAGATGGCCGTGTTCACTGTAGTTGCACTGACTACTACAGTGATTGCCAGCTTCCCCAGTATTGTTGCCATCTGTCCGGGATTCATCCGGACAGTTCGGAGTTGGAATCATGCATCGGGTTTCATTATTCAGAACAGACTATGGCTTCCCAGCAGGGTTGCTGGCTGCTGTTGTATAAGCCGAGAGTGTCTGTTACACTCTGTTTCATACTGCCGAAACCCAGCACTAAAAATCCCCCCCCCCCCATGCACACACAGATGGGAGAGGAAATATACTCCCCTTCCTCCCGTCCCTACCCCTTTGTGTCTGCCCACACTCTAAGCCCCAGCACTGTGCCTCATAAAAAGTTAGTGGGGGCCGGACATTTAAAGTCCAGCAGCCTCAGAGACATCTGGATGAGAGGTGCTGAATGCCAAGGGGTGAGTGAGCTTACCATCCATCCCTGTCTTTGACTTAAGTCTCCCCCCTTCTCTCTCCTGCCTCTGAGTGAGTACACTAAGGTAAATTAGGGTTCTCAGTGCATCCCTTACATCAGAGTTCCCCCTTACATCAGAGTAATCTCCAAACATCAGAGTTCTCTGCATTCCCCCTTAAATCAGGGTTCCCAGAGCACCCCTTATGTTAGAGTCCCCAGAGTTCTCCCTTACATTAGAGTCTGCAAAGTCCCCCCTACAATATAAGGGAACTCGGTGAGTTCAGATGTAAAAGGAAAACTCTGTGGATTCAGTTGTAAAAAGGGGAACTCTGGGGACTCTTGTGATTAACTTCATATGATTAGAAATGGTATTGAATTGCAAAATATATGTATAGTTTATACTATACAAAAAATTGCTGTATGCCGCTAAAGTGTTTGGGTTTGACTTAAAGAAAATGTGGCAACCCTGTTTCCCAGTGGTCCATCAGGTATGACATATGCACACTTACATTGGTCCAGGTTGGACCAATCTAACTACGCAATACAGGTAATACCTGGAGTTCAGGTTTTTTTTTAATGTAATCTTTATTTTATTTTTAAGCAATACACTGGAGTTCAGTTTTAAACTACATATGACAGCGCATATGTCAATGGTTTTACTGTCCAAAAGGCAGCCAGGGAACACAAAATGCAGTAGCTGTAAAGCTGAAATAGGAAATAGTGATGTCATCTCTCTGGCTATGTAGTATGGTAGAGGTTTGTGAATCAGCGACAAGGACAGGTAGGTGACACCACTGTATTCCTTGACTGTAATATAGAACGTGCTGTCAGCATACTGGCTATGTGGCAAGGATGCCCTAATCACAAGCTTGGCTGAACAACTACCATCAGGTCACTTGCATATGTACAGTAACTGTTTGCCTGGAGTTCAGCTATTAACACATTGTAGAGAAAACTATTTGGTTTTGGTAAATTTTTGGTGTATTGTTATAAATGTTTATAAATCTCTTCCAACAGGAAATTGTTTTTTACGGATTATGGGAACGTGGCTAAGGTGGAAAGATGTGATCTGGATGGAGGGAACAGAACAAGGATTATTCTCACTAAAATCGAACAGCCGACTGCCCTGACACTGGATCTTGTCAACCGATTTGTTTATTGGGCGGATGTTTACCTGGATTACATAGAAGTGGCTGATTATGAAGGAAGGAACAGACATACTATATTACATGGGAAGGAGGTAAGCTAGCCTAGTGTTGTAGTGGTTTTAAACCTCAGACATAAAATATGAACAAAGCATACCCCTCTATAGTGTCTCAATTAAGAGCACTAAGTGTCATTTCTGTCTGCTGCTTTGTTTCTCTATCAGCATGAGTCACCTCTGACACGTTCTCATGACACCAAGAGAAAAATGGGGAGGGAGCTCCAGATGATTGACAGCCTCAGCTCTGTTCCTGTGTGCTGCTTTGTGAAAGGGCTGTGTCCCTTCCCTCCAATCAGCTCTCAGATCTCTCCTCACTGTCCTCTGCAGAGTGTAATTTCAGCTCCCTTCCTGCTTTTTTTCTGAACTTTTAAACAAGCTTTAAGAAATTCTGGATTTTGAACTGATGTAGAGAAGAGAAGACTACCGATAGACATGTAGAACTCATGTAGGATGATTTTTTTTATAGCTGTATATCACCTGAGACCAGTCACTTCATTAAATATATGTAAAAGTTTAAGAAATCCTAAAAGTGACACTAAACTCTGGTTTGAGAAAAAATATTCATGTATATATTCTTAACTCAAACAAATACCTTCTATGGGTTTTTCTGCTGTGATCTGATGTTTTGTTAGATGGTGGCTACATTTGTTTTGCATGGTCCCATTGAATGTAGGAACATAGCCACCTTCTCTTGCTCCCAGATAGACTATGGCTGGAAGCAGGGCTGGACCAAGATATTGTGCTGCCTGGGTCCAAGAATGAAATGCTGCCCCCCCCCCCATGCCCTTCAAAAGGCCCCCACATCCATTATTTTATATTAATAAAAAATTTAGAAAATATGTATACTGTTAGCTTCTTCCATAACTCCCTACCGGACCGGTCCACCAAATGCCCACTGTCTGTCCTCAGTCCTCCTGGCACTCCTGTGTCTGCCACCACCCTAGAAGATCCATCCTGCCCTGCGTGAGATGGAGTGTGCGTCATTGCATACACCACAATCACATGAGGGAAGTTCCCCAGAGGAGACGCTGCGCCTCCTCATACTCACCAGTTTGCACTACGGGCTGCAGTTTGAGATGGGGAAATGCCACCCGTAACGCGCCACAAACTGATGATACACAAACTGCTGGCAAAGAAATCTTGGGAGTCAATTTGCTGCCCCTCTCCAAGTGCTGTCTTGGTCCATGGTAGGGCCGGCCCTGGCTGGAAGAATATAACTATGTGAATATTGCCATACCTACAAGTGCACCAGAAGCCAATCTAAGTATATTTTTTTCTAATGTATGTTTATTTGAGGGCCCATTTACACTGTTGCATTTTACATGTTGCATGTTTGCAAGCTCCTCATAATAATATTAGTTAGAGCCAGTCATCCCAACACACACAGGGATCGGGCTGGCGCATTACAGGCCATACACAGTGGAAATCTCTTTCCTGCAACCGCGGGTTGCAGAAAAACAATTTGCTCAATTCCCCCATCAACACAGACCGTGCTCACAGGGGAATTCCTCCTGCCAGGCCATTGTCTTCTGCCAGTGGGGAGAAGGGATGGGCAGGGAAAGCCGTCCCCACCAGGAGAAGACAGTGATTATCTCTAGGAGCTAAAATTGTTATTAGTATTGTTATTATTAATTTTGTATACATATTTATTATAAATATAGTATTTTATATTTTATTTTAGAATTTTTTTTTAAATATATTTTATATTTTATTTTAGAAATTTTTTATTTTAAAAATATTATTTGTTATTAGTATTATATTAAATATATTTATTCTGCTTACTCATATTTTTTCATTAAAGGCTTTGACTGAATTGCCAAGCTTTGTGACAGGTTCACCTCCTGGTTATCACAAAGCAATGTTTTCACCTGAGGCCTTATTTGTCAAAATTGGGACACCTATTGTGACCCTGTCATCCCATGTACGAGCTCTTTCTACTTTCAGAGCTATGCCATTCACAAACGAATTAGCGTTTGTTTTTTTGTGAGCACAAGCATTACATTATTTGCTCCTAAGTTATTTATAAGGATAATGTTGCATAAACACCAGCAAGGGTTCTTGGTGTTCAGTATGCTTCCAATTTCCCGTTGAACATTAGCTAAACATCCTGTTTGTTTTATAAATGTATTACCCAGGAAAACCTGTTTGTGAGGAAAGGATAGAGGAGAATGTGCTTAATAAGGTCTGTTCCCAGAATTGTAATTTGCTAGAGCCATCTTAAAATGCTGATCTTCAACTAAACACATATAGTCAGTTAAATTAACTTTCATGCTTTTTGAATTTCCTCTATTTTTTTCTCAATTGACTTTCTTGGGTACCCGTGCTGAAAGTTAGACATCAGCTACCGGCAGCTGTGTAGGTTTACAAATGGTGGATATCAGCTACCAGCAGCTATGCAGGTTTACCATGGGAAGACATCAGCTACCAGAAGCTACTGCATGTAGATTTACCAAGAGTAGACATCAGCTACTGGCAGCTGTATTGGTTTACAAAAGGTAGACATCAGCTACTGGCAACTGTGTAGGTTTACCGCCAGTAGACATCAGCTACCACCAGCTGTGTAGGTTTACCAAAAGTGGACATCAGCTACCAGCAGCTGAGTAAGTTTATCAACAATAGACATCAGCTACCAGCAGCTGTGTAGGTTTACCAACAGTAGACATCAGCTACCACCAGCTGTGTAGGTTTACCAAAAGTGGACATCAGCTACCAGCAACTGTGTAGGTTTACCGCCAGTGGACATCAGCTACCACCAGCTGTGTAGGTTTACCGCCAGTAGACATCAGCTTCCAGCAGCTGTGTAGGTTTACCACCAGTAGACATCAGATTCCAGCAGCTGTGTAGGTTTACCGCCAGTAGACATCAGCTTCCAGCAGCTGTGTAGGTTTACAGCCAGTAGACATCAGATTCCAGCAGCTGTGTAGGTTTACCACCAGTAGACATTAGCTACCAGCAGCTGTGTAGGTTTACAGCCAGTAGACATTAGCTACCAGCAGCTGTGTAGGTTTACCAACAGTAGACATCAGCTTCCAGCAGCTGTGTAGGTTTACCACCAGTAGACATCAGATTCCAGCAGCTGTGTAGGTTTACCACCAGTAGACATCAGCTACCAGCAGCTGTGTAGGTTTACAGCCAGTAGACATTAGCTACCAGCAGCTGTGTAGGTTTACCAACAGTAGACATCAGCTTCCAGCAGCTGTGTAGGTTTACCACCAGTAGACATCAGCTACCACCAGCTGTGCAGGTTTACCACCAGTAGACATCAGCTACCAGCAGCTGTGTAGGTTTACAGCCAGTAGACATTAGCTACCAGCAGCTGTGTAGGTTTACCAACAGTAGACATCAGCTTCCAGCAGCTGTGTAGGTTTACCACCAGTAGACATCAGATTCCAGCAGCTGTGTAGGTTTACTGCCAGTAGACATCAGCTACCAGCAGCTGTGTAGGTTTACCACCAGTAGACATTAGCTACCAGCAGCTGTGTAGGTTTACCACCAGTAGACATTAGCTACCAGCAACTGTGTAGGTTTACCACCAGTAAACATCAGCTACCAGCAGCTGTGTAGGTTTACCGCCAGTAGACATCAGATTCCAGCAGCTGTGTAGGTTTACCACCAGTAGACATTAGCTACCAGCAGCTGTGTAGGTTTACCACCAGTAGACATCAGATTCCAGCAGCTGTGTAGGTTTACCACCAGTAGACATCAGCTACCAGCAGCTGTGTAGGTTTACAGCCAGTAGACATTAGCTACCAGCAGCTGTGTAGGTTTACCACCAATAGACATCAGCTACCAGCAGCTGTGTAGGTTTACCGCCAGTAGACATCAGCTTCCAGCAGCTGTGTAGGTTTACCGCCAGTAGACATCAGCTTCCAGCAGCTGTGTAGGTTTACCGCCAGTAGACATCAGCTTCCAGCAGCTGTGTAGGTTTACCACCAGTAGACATCAGCTACCAGCAGCTGTGTAGGTTTACCGCCAGTAGACATCAGCTTCCAGCAGCTGTGTAGGTTTACCGCCAGTAGACATCAGCTTCCAGCAGCTGTGTAGGTTTACCGCCAGTAGACATCAGCTTCCAGCAGCTGTGTAGGTTTACCCCCAGTAGACATCAGATTCCAGCAGCTGTGTAGGTTTACCGCCAGTAGACATCAGCTTCCAGCAGCTGTGTAGGTTTACCGCCAGTAGACATCAGCTACCAGCAGCTGTGTAGGTTTACCGCCAGTAGACATCAGCTTCCAGCAGCTGTGTAGGTTTACCACCAGTAGACATCAGATTCCAGCAGCTGTGTAGGTTTACCGCCAGTATACATCAGCTTCCAGCAGCTGTGTAGGTTTACCACCAGTAGACATCAGATTCCAGCAGCTGTGTAGGTTTACCACCAGTAGACATCAGATTCCAGCAGCTGTGTAGGTTTACCACCAGTAGACATTAGCTACCAGCAGCTGTGTAGGTTTACCACCAGTAGACATCAGATTCCAGCAGCTGTGTAGGTTTACCAACAGTAGACATTAGCTACCGGCAGCTGTAAAGGTTTACAAATGACTAATGTTAGCTACCAGGAGCTGTGTAGGTTTACCAAAAGTGGACATCAGCTACCAGCAGCTGTGTAGAGTTTTCTTGTTTTTTTTAACAACTGTGTAGGTTTACCATTGGTAGACATCACCTACCAGCAGCCGTGTAGGTTTGCAAAGGGCAGATTGCACATATTACTAAGGCTATTAGAAATGAAAGGTTTAATTTATACCTCATATAAAAGGAAAAATGCAGCAGTATAAATAGAACAAATTATATCAGTATCAAGAGTGAAAAAAATTGAAATAAACAGTGTTTAACTGAAATAATCATGTGATTAAATCACAAACTAAGAAAAAATGTCCTTGTGTGCAATAAACAATCCAGACGTGGATGATCAACAATCTCCAAAAATCACTCTCAGTGTTTTGCCACCACCAAATAAACGAAGTGCAAACTCACCGGAACCACTTGCTGTCCAAGTTAAAGGACAACAAAAGTGCATTCATTAATCACTGGTCTTCCTTCCAGAGGTACATGTGATAATATGGTTAATCCTTCAATCTCAATGATGAGACCATCAGGGGAACTGCCTATTCTCATCTGACCTGCAAAGTACTTGATGGGGGCAACGGCTCATTCACAACCCAGAGAGCTGGATAGATGAGGCAAGCTCTGGAGCCTGCCAGAAAAAAGAGTTAGGTAATTATTACAGCTCTACACCTAGACTTAATGAGCATTTAAGGGTATTTTTTTTATAATGACAGAACTTCAGCTTTAAAATCAAATAAATAAATACTCCAGGAAGTAGAGTGGAAACCCGCCTTGAGCACATCTGCCAATCCAAGAACAGAAACATATTATCAACAAAGTTCCCAAAAGAAAATTGTTATATATTTTAAAGTAGTTGTAAAGGCTCAAGGTGTTTTTACCTTCATTCATTGTGTGCAATAAGGTAACAAAAACGTCTGTGTTTAGCAGCCCCCCAGCCCCCCTAAAATGTACCTGAGCCCTATCTTGCCTCGGCTCTCCTGGGTCTTTCCCTCTTCATTGGCTGAGACAGCAGCAGTAGCCACTGGCTCCCGTTACTATCAATCACAGCCAGTGAGCCTAAAAGGAGAGAGCGGGGGTGGGGCCGAGCCATGCTCTGTGTGTGAATAGACAAGCTGCTTGCTGTGGGGGAACTCAGCAGGAGGGAGGAGCCAAGAGAGGCGGCGGGGGGCCCAAGAAGAGGAGGATAGGGGCTGCTCTGTGCAAAACCACTTCACAGAGCAGGTAAGTATAAGATGGTTGTTATTTTTTAAAAACAATCCTTTAATATTACTATATATACGTAGAACTACTGTATTATTGTAATTACTGTATACGTAGAAAAAAACTTTCGAATATTCAATTTTGAAAAAAGTGGGGAAAAGTTGGACCCTCTGTCAATTTTTTTTTGCTGTCTCTGCTCCCATTGGGGGGATTCACCCCTCTCATATTTTACGGGATAACCAAAATTGTATTATTAGCCTCAGAGGTAAGGGGAAATTGTACATTTGGAACAACTGTCTGAGAGGGAATAATCCTCACTTTGAAAAATTTCCTCTAACTTTCTGTTACATCGGGAAGGGAAGGAAAATCTCCCCAATGGTACACAGACAGCAACATCATAACCTGACCAGGGCTTTACCTCTTGCCTACTCTATCCCAAACCAAAATGTTTTGGCTATACGTACACTCTAAATCTCAAGCATGTGCCAAAAACCGAAACTTTCCTTGGTGGATGGTCCCTTTAATTTAAAGTTAATATAAATGTTTTTTGCATCTGGTTTCCCCCTGCCTTTATAATAAAATATATAATAATTATAATGCAGACCTCAAATGCAGACATAGCACTTTTCTACTGCTCTGACCTGCCCATGGCAATGTCTATCTTTGGTTTTGTCACTGGCTGCAGATTTCAACGTTGTGTTTAGCTTTTTGGCCGGAGATTTGCTGTTATATTCCACTCTGAAATCTTTCGTAGCTGAATAGAAGCTGTTTAGTCGGTTCTTGCTAAGAACAATATTGTTTCTTTCTTGATTTTCATATAGGTCAGTCAAGTGTACGGTTTATCATTATTTGAAAATTATTTGTACGCCACCAACCTGGACAATGCCAATATTCTGAAGATCAACAGATTCAACAGTACGGATATACAATCTTTAATAACAATGGAAAATGCCCGTGGCTTAAAGGTTTATCATAAACGCACCCAGCCAACCGGTAAGAACTGTGATTATTACCAAACAAAATTAAATGAACAGATTGGACATTTAGAAAGTTGCACTTGTATTTTGTTGTGATATATCAAGTTTTTCATTAAGGCTCTTTAAGGCCCCATGCGCACAGGGTGTCAGAAAAAACGAGCTGCAGAGCCACTTCTAGCGCCAGGAAAAAGCAGCTGTAAAAACATGCTTTTAGTAGCCTTTTCCATTGGCGTTACTGTACGTTTGGCCACGTTGGCTTTTTGCAGCGCTTTTTCTGCCTCCATTCAAAATCAATGGTTGCCTAGGAGCCGTCTTTGATATGGCTTTCAGCCCATTGATATAAATGGAAGTCGCACCACAAGTCGGATCAGGATGATCCAACTTGTGGTGCGACTTGCGCTCTAAGAACGTTGAGGGGGAACTCTGCGCCAAAATGGGGAAAAAAACGGCGTGGGGGTCCCACCCCAGGTTCCAAACTAGGCTCTTCCCATAGGAAACCATTGATTTTCACATAAAAAAACAAAAACCGTATAACGTGGCTTAACGCTGTGTAAGCAACGTTATTCAGCCTTTAGCAGCTTCAGGCGTTTTTACAGCTCGGACGCTGGTCTTTAGAACGCACAGGCTCTGTGTTTTTTTCGCCTATGCCACTAAGAGCCTGTGTGTACATGAGGCCATAGAATAACATGGAGGGGCGTTTTTAAGCTGCAAAACAAAACGTCTGACTGATGCTCCTAACAGCAGCTGCAAAAACGCCCTGTGTGCATGGGTCCTTACTCTTGCGGTTGGGGATGGTAAAAATACACAGTTGAACTCTTTATTGCTGCGCAACCACTTCCCCTTAAACTGTAAAGGCAATATCTGGGGTTGTACACATGTCAGGGCTGCAATGCTTTGATTCGTGGGCATGGCATAAATTAACCCCCTGATGCATTTGGCAGGAAATGCTTGCTGCTGAAGGTGACTTATTCAAAAGAATGGGGCTGGGCTGCATCTGCTCTGCTGTTGTTGCAGCATGGTAGTGCGCCAATTAGAGGATCAACGGGCATGTAAACTATGTGCAATTTTTGATGTAGAAAGCAGGTGGAGCTCTTGTCTCCTCAAAGTTCTTTTTTTGTAAGTCAGTTGTTTACAAAGCTCAAGAGCTCAAAGTGAATTTTATACAAACAAGGAAAAAAGCTAGAAGAGGGACTTAGTGACTTATCCTTTATTGGATGGCACCATCTGATTGAAACAGAGGGATCATTTAGCCAATAGCACTCTGGAATTCCTCTGTCAAATAATAAATATTAATTTTCCAAGCAAAGACCTTATGTATAGTAAAAAAAAATAAAATAAAAAAAGTATGTGTATATATATATATATATATATATATATATATATATATATACAGTGGGTATGGAAAGTATTCAGACCCCCTTAAATTTTTCACTCTTTGTTATATTGAAAAACACAGAATTGTTGACATTGTTGCAGATTTATTAAAAAAGAAAAACTGAAATATCACATGGTCCTAAGTATTCAGACCCTTTGCTGTGACACTCATATATTTAACTCAGGTGCTTTCCATTTCTTCTGATCATCCTTGAGATGGTTCTACACCTTCATTTGAGTCCAGCTGTGTTTGATTATACTGATTGGACTTGATTAGGAAAGCCACACACCTGTCTATATAAGACCTTCCAGATCACAATGCATGTCAGAGCAAATGAGAATCATGAGGTCAAAGGAACTGCCTGAAGAGCTCAGAGACAGAATTGTGGCAAGGCACAGATCTGGCCAAGGTTACAAAAAGATTTCTGCTGCACTTAAGGTTCCTAAGAGCACAGTGGCCTCCATAATCCTCAAATGGAAGACGTTTGGGACAACCAGAACCCTTCCTAGAGCTGGCCGTCCGGCCAAACTGAGCTATCGGGGGAGAAGAGCCTTGGTGAGAGAGGTAAAGAAGAACCCAAAGATCACTGTGGCTGAGCTCCAGAGATGCAGTCAGGAGATGGGAGAAAGTTGTAGAAAGTCAACCATCACTGCAGCCCTCCACCAGTCGGGGCTTTATGGCAGAGTGGCCCGACGGAAGCCTCTCCTCAGTGTAAGACACATGAAAGCCCGCATGGAGTTTGCTAAAAAACACCTGAAGGACTCCAAGATGGTGAGAAATAAGATTCTCTGGTCTGATGAGACCAAAATAGAACTTTTTGGCCTTAATTCTGAGCGGTATGTGTGGAGAAAACCAGGCACTGCTCATCACCTGTCCAATACAGTCCCAACAGTGAAGCATGGTGGTGGCAGCATCATGCTGTGGGGGTGTTTTTCAGCTGCAGGGACAGGACGACTGGTTGCAATTGAGGGAAAGATGAATGCGGCCAAGTACAGGGATATCCTGGACAAAAACCTTCTCCAGAGTGCTCTGGACCTCAGACTGGGCTGAAGGTTTACCTTCCAACAAGACAATGACCCTAAGCACACAGCTAAAATAACGAAGGAGTGGCTTCACAACAACTCCGTGACTGTTCTTGAATGGGCCAGCCAGAGCCCTGACTTAAACCCAATTGAGCATCTCTGGAGAGACCTAAAAATGGCTGTCCACCAACGTTTACCATCCAACCTGACAGAACTGGAGAGGATCTGCAAGGAGGAATGGCAGAGGATCCCCAAATCCAGGTGTGAAAGACTTGTTGCATCTTTCCCAAAAAGACTCCTGGCTGTATTAGATCAAAAGGGGGCTTCTACTAAATACTGAGCAAAGGGTCTGAATACTTAGGACCATGTGATATTTCAGTTTTTCTTTTTTAATA
This sequence comes from Pelophylax lessonae, assembly GCF_965119305.1. NCBI lineage: Eukaryota > Metazoa > Chordata > Amphibia > Anura > Ranidae > Pelophylax > Pelophylax lessonae. The sequence goes on from NC_138773.1 coordinate 289,172,420, forward strand.
AATCTGCAACAATGTCAACAATTCTGTGTTTTTCTGTCAGTATGGGGTGCTATGTGTACATTCATGAGGAAGAAGAATGAACTTAAATGATTTTAGCAAATGGCTGCAATATAACAAAGAGTGAAAAATTTAAGGGGGTCTGAATACTTTCCGTACCCACTGTATATATATATATATTTTATATATATATATATATATATATAGATATATATATATATATACACACCATGTTACCCTCAAAACGTTAAAACTAGAACAATTGTTCTCAATCTAGTATAGGTTTCCTTTAAGGCTAGCCCTGTGATCCTCAAATGAATCAATGAAAACTGTAAATCATACTTAAAAAATAAATATATTTTGGATGTAGCATTGATCTGTCCCCCCCGTCTCTAAGGCTGAGTGATCAAACACAGCTGATCGCTCAGTTTTCCCCGCTGCTCTGAGCAGTGAGCATTGAATGTTGATCACTGTTGTTTGCTCTGCCCCCCCCCCCCCAATTAATCAAAGTTCTACTGTGTAAAACGCGTCTACACAGTAGAACTGTATAAAGATTGTCGGTCTTTTTTGAATGGAGGACTTCCTCAGGATCCACTTTATGGTATTGGTGGATATATTATCTCAAATTGTGACCACAACAATATTGCCAATGTGTTTTTGTCTGATGCACTAGTATTCTGTAGACTAGTATATATTACGATATGCAGGGGCTGACTGGCAACTTTCGACTCAGGGGGCAAGTAAAATCCAGAGGCCCATGGTGCAGCAACTCGGCCCCCCTCCCACTCTCCCTCTTCCCGGTCTCCTTCTGACCCCCATTCCAGGCTGAAGCTCCGCCCCAGGTACTCTCTACCCACCGGCCGAATCCAGGTTCCCAACCTGGCCAACAGGGGGCAGATGGGGAGAGCTGGGACAGCTCGATTGGGGCTGGCTGGTGGAGAGTCTCCAGTGGGGCATGGAACTGGCTTTTGCTCAGACACAGTTTACACCATCAATGCTGGGGGGGGGGGGGGAGCTGTCCTTGTTTTCATCCTGTACTCAGTAGGTCAGCTGCGGGAACTTTTTGCTTCTCTTCACCAGGAATCATTTAGGCATGTCTGTGGCAGAAGCAGTGCAGCTTTTTTACAGGGCATCAGAGCGGCCCAGGGGGAAATTGTCCCCCTGCCTCCTGGCCCAGTCATCCCCTGCTGATATGTATCAATAACTATTGGGAAAAAAATTGCTAACCTAAACAGTGTCGCACAGGCCTAGAATGTGCTGAATAAGATGCTATTAGAAAGTTTGTATGATCATACAAATAAAGAACAAAAAAATATATGTTCAGTGGTGAAAGTCAGAAGATGAAAGGATATATCAAGGCAGATGCCAAAATCAGCAAATACTGGTTCCTATGCAGTCAGTGTTGATATCCCACCACCATGATAGCTGGGCATGTGTGCAGCCTAGAAAGGATTAAACACTTGTTTCCATTGGAAAGATATCCATTCACTTCTTGTCATGTAGACACAACGAAGGGAGTGAAATCCTGGAAGTGTCCTTATTTGAAGATTCCCTCTTTATTCCTGTTCTAGTGACCATTTAAAATGTTTGTTTTTTCTTCATCCCCGGAAACATCGGTCACCAATTCCAATAGAGAGGGTGAATTTCTCCAATGGGGACACAGCAATATAGCTTAACATTGAGTTCTAACCACTCACTACTCCACAACTAAAAAATAAAAATGTTGTCTTGTATTAGATACACTTTGTAAATTTAGAAGCATTAGCATACTGTGTATGTAAATGACCTACATAAAGACATGTAAAGTTTGAAGAGGTGAAGTTGCACCTCGAAGATCTTCAGTTTGCTGAGTTAAATTAATATGTTTAATTCATTATAAACAATTAAGACAGTCAGTGGTAAAATAAGATCAATTTTGTTGTCAGCGAGCCTCTCAAGCTAAAGTAAATAATGTTGATTTTAAAAAGCAATTTGTGCTTGATGTTTTGCCATGATTTGTTGCAGGCAGGAGTCACGCATGTGAAATCAGCGCAGATGGTTTGCCAGGGGGCTGTTCCCACATCTGTTTGCTCGGATCCAGCTACAAAACGAGGACCTGTCGTTGCAAGACCGGATTCAGCTTGGCAATGGATGGAAAGTCTTGCAAAAGTACGTTGAACAATCACGCGTTCATTAACATTCAGAAAGAAACAGACCTTTGGTTGGTTTGTAACACAAAAAACAAGTCACCTTTATGTAAAACATGTCTAGAAAAATTTATATGAACGAAGAAGGTCTTTAGAAAAGAGCTACACTGATTCTGCATTTTTAATGAATTGAGAAGATACACAGTGATTTCACACATGCAGCTCTTTGATGGAAGTTAATGAGCTGTTGGTGCTAAGTAGGGATGAGCTTGGGCATGTTCAGAAACTCTTTCAATACCATATGACCAAGCCCACCAGGAAGCTGTAAGCTGTATTTAGCCAATCATCTTTGGATGTGGACATTGAAGGGGTGTGTATACGTCTTCAGGGCAGGTAATGCTTCAGCCGCAGATGATTGGCCAATTACAGATAACAACTTCCTTGTGGGCTGAGCCATGTGGCTTCAGAACATGCCCAAGTTCATCTCTAGTTGTAAATACAACACCCAAATAAATGGGAAAAGTGTGGGCTAGTATCATCAGTTTGCTTAACCTCCCTGGCAGTATGATTCTTTCGGATTTTAGGTGCTGAAAGCGGTACCATTATTTTGCATGTAATTCTTGAGAATGAGCAGCCCAAACCAACTATTTACATATTTTTTATTTTTTTTACTGTGCGTTCTTCTTTATAACATCTTGGGTATAATAAAGTTTGAAACACAAAATTTATAAATTATAATATAATAAAAAACTATAAATAAGTTAAAGTATGTATGTATGTATACATATATATACGTATATACGTATACACGTATATATATATATATATATATATATATATATATATATACATAAAAAGTACAGTAAAACTGCAGGAAAGGGCACTGGGGGGCAATCTAATGTGAATTTATTTTATTTTGAATGGTATCGGTGTGTTTGGTGTGTTTTAAATTTGAATTCGCCGCCGGTTCCACCCCCCTGCGAACGTCGCAGGAGACGGAAGCCGGGGCACGGAGAGGATCGGGAGGAAGATCCGCCGCCGCATACGGCTCGCATACATTGCTGGATCCCGGTGACAAGGTAAGTAACCTCTTTTACAGGATCCAGCGATGCTTCTGGCGGTACCCCGAGTGTGGCTCGGGTTACCGCTTTTGGCTCTGAAATTTAACCCCGAGCCACGCTCGGGAATACCGCTAAGAAGGTTAAAAGCCAAGTTTATCCATTAGGCTAGTATAATCTGACACCAGCCCTGTTTTTTTTAGGTTATAGTAGAACTAAGGCCGGCCAAACACATTTCGAATCCCGGCCAGTTCAGAAGGAGCTGGCCGAGATTCGAACCGTTAATGGGCAGGCTGAATCTACCAAGTTGATCAATCAACTTGGGTACAACAGGCCTGCCTGATCCTCTTGTGATTATTGCTATCTGCTGCTATAGCCACTAGAGATAATCCCTGTGTTTTCTCGACGGGGAAAGCTTTCCCTGTTCCGACCACCAGCCAAGAGAAGACAATTGCTGATTCCCCTGTCAACACTGTCTCTGTTTATGGGGGAAGGAAATACATTTGCACCATGGCTATCCTCTCTTTTTTTAGTTTTGGATAGTGTGGAGAGGGATTAAAACACCTGTGAAGTTTTTACTGCTGGCTGTGTCTCTTTTAGGGAGATTCACCATCACTATTTGTCATGTTTATCACTAAAAGTGAAAAAAAAAATACCAAAGTTTGGGTTGTCATCAGAACACGAAAAGAGGGGAGCTCTTCCAATGCATTTACTAGTTTTGGGGACCTTTAAGATATTGAGGCATTTTCCTTATTTTTGAGGGATTTCCTCTCTTCCTGTTTTGGCTATGGGACAGGAAGTGAAGAAAAATCTCTCCAATTGGACACTAATGACGAAAAATTGACAGAGGCTATAACCCACTCTTACTGCATCCAAAATGGAAAAAACATGTTTGACTTTAGTTCCACTTCATTATACAAAACAAATATTACATACATATGGATAAATTAAAAAAGGATACAAAACGTTTGATTTCTGTTGCAGATTTACAGGGTTCAAGCTGACCCACTTTTTCAATGTAAACCCTGTGGCTAAAATTATATAGACTTTAACATGTTAAAAAGTATGCAAAGTCATACTTTTAAAATATTTTTTGTTAGAACTTTTTAAAATTCTTCTATTTTCCTGCTGGGGACTATTGGTCCTTGTAACCACTGTCTCAAATACAGAAAGTAATGTAAATCCAAAATATTCGAGCTGTCACAAAAACAGGAGATAAGAGTAAGGCCTGAATCTGATTGGATGTGGGCACTCTTCAGCTGAGAAGTTTCCACCTGGCTCCTTTGACAGTAAAATCAGTCTGTACAGTAAATGCAGTAAAGCATGCTTGTTATACTTACTATGGAACCTAAGGGGTTCATCCTCCACATTGTGCAAAAAGCCTGTTTGATCCTGTCTTCTCCAAACCTCCCCTTCTTCCACTGTCCCCAATCCATCTCCCGATAAGACGGATCCTTTGGAGTCACTAAGCACATGTTCGGTTTAGTGTGCATTTCTAGAGAGTTTGATTTTTTTTTTCTTGTGAGGGTGCATGAGATCATCACAGGACCAATCAAGACTGTCCAGACAGGGGGTTAGGAGTCATGCAGCCTCATAGGACAATCAGTGGAGAAAAAAATCTCCTCCTACAAGCTTTGACCAGATACTGATAGAAGTCACAAGACTGCTGATGAGAAAAGATATTTAGCAGTTAAAATTTACTAAAATAATTACATTTCCATGCTCTGTGTACTGTGGGAGACCAGATATAGTGACTGCAGGGTCCTGGGTTTAGTAAAATTTTAAGTCAAGGTCGGGTGGTGCCAACAGGGCCACCCACAGAATTCATGTATGGACAGCTTAAATCTTCCAAATGGTCAAACTTGTTCTAGTTACAAATATCTAGGAGGGGTAAACCCTTGCTTTGGAGGGATGTCCTCCTGTTGTGTCTCTTTTTTTTTTGCATAGTTTCATTGATTCAACCAGTAATTATGCAGGTATGCACCATATCTGTGGGATTCCCCTGGAAGCTGGAAATCGCAGTAGTAGTCATTCCTAGCAAAGCTTTCTCTAAATGGATGAGGTTGAGATTGTGACATCACCGCCCCAACTCTCCACCTTGTCTAGTCAGAGAGCACTTTGCATTTATTGAGAAAATACAAAGTGTTCTCTGAATGATGCCCATGCCGAATGAGCAACCTTCTGCGTTCACTATGCAGCAGAGCAGTCGCTCATGGGATCCAGAAGCCAACGTCAGTCACTGCAGTAGCAGTTCCTACTACAGTGATTTTCAGCTTCCGTGGGGATCCCATAGGTATGGCACCTACAAACTTATGTTGGTCCAAGTTGGACCAATGTAGCTATGCAAAAAAAGCCATACCTGGAATTCCACTTTAACCACTTAAGCCCCGGAAGATTTTACCCCCTTCCTGACCAGGGCCTCTTTTGCGATTCGGCACTGCGTGAATTTAACGGACAATTGCGTGGTCGTGCGACGCTGTACCTAAACGAATTTGACGTCCTTTTTTTCCCACAAACAAAGCTTTCTTTTGGTGGTATTTGATCACCTGTGCGATTTTTTGATCATGCGCTATAAACAAAAAAGAGCGTCAATTTTGCAAAAATAACAATATTTTTCAATTTTTTTTATATGAAATTCCCCCCCAAAAAATGCAAAAATCAAAATATTTTAACATCTTAGGCCAATTTGTTTTATGCTACATATTTTTGGTAAAAAAAATCGCAAAACGCGTATTTTGATTGGTTTGTGCAAAAGTTATTGCGTTTACTAACTAAGGGAAAGATTTTTATCATTTTTGTTGTTTTTTTTTTTTAACGCGTAATGGCGGTGATCTGCGATTTTTTTTTTTGCGGGACTGCGACATTGCGGTGGACAGATCTGACCCTTGGCTGACATTTTTGACACTTTTGGGGTTACCAGTGACATTACTACAGTAATCAGTGCTATACATATGCACTGTTACTGTAAAATGACACTGGCAGTGAAGGGGTTAACTTTTTTAAGAGGGAGGGGTTGTGTGTCCCTAGGGGCGTGATTCTAACTGCGATTGGCTGTGGCTTGATGTGTAGGAACAGTGATCAACGGTCCTACATAGTAGAACCGTATGATCACTGTTCATACACAGGGGAGAATGACAGGCGGCTTGTTTACATCAGCCGCCTGCCTTTCTCCCGCTCTAATGGACGATCGCAAGTGCCTGGCGGACATCGGGTCCGCCGGGCACACGAGCGGGGGGGTCCGTGACCGCGCGGGAGCGCGCCTCCCCAGAGCCTTACAGGCTAGTGACGTACCCATAAGTCACTTTGCCTGTGAGGGGCTGACCGCCGCATTATATGTACTTGCGGCAGTCGGCAAGCGGTTAACTTTTCCCTATTTTATCCAAAACTAAAAAATAAAAAATGTAAGTCTTCAATATTTTTTAAAAACTGCAGCTTTCATTAAACTAGTGAATGATCCTACCATTAAGGTTCTTGTTCAGACACCTCCTGTTAAAGGGTGGCAATGGGCTCCTTCCCTGTCTCTCAGTTGTGTAAAGACCCAGTTAAAGGGACACCAGGGCTGGACGGGAAGGGGTTTAAGAGCTCCATCTATTTAACACTGAATTGCACTGGTTTGCTCGTAAAGGCGGTTTTATGGATTTCACTCAGCCGTACATGAAATGATGACTAAATATTAACAAAGTAAGTTGAGAAATGATTCAATGATCTAATGCGGATTTAATCGCCTCCAAACACAAAAGTGCTTTCTATCAATTTTCCTGTTCCGAACTTCCATGTTTGTTTTCCTGCATCCCATCCAGATGCTTAATGAATGCCGTGTTTAATCACAAATGACATCAAAGTTAAAATCTAATGAGTTGTAAAATGAATGCCTGCAATACAATATTATCAATTTTACACTTGATACAAAGTTACCATATATGATCTGTCATGTTTTTGGCGGGTGGACACATTGGGAGGGGAAGATGATTAATTGCTATTTTTTGGTGAATATTTAAATGAATAATATATAGTGTTGTTCCTTTAATAAACATTTCCTGACAAATATGAATAAATGCACTCAGTAAGGAACAGCAGATATTTTTTATGTAAAAAAACAATAAAAAAATCATTAATATAAAAAAGTAGAACTAAAGGAAAACTGTTTTTTATTGTGGATAGGGTAAGGGAAACTTTTTTTTTTTCAAATATTTTATTTAGAAGGAACAACAGCGGAGAAGAAAAACAGTAGTGCACATATGTCAAAAAAGTACTACAAGCACAGTAAGGAAATGTAAACCTAGCAACAAAGTAAAACACCAAGTCAGCATATAGTCGAGTGCCCAGGAAGAACGTACTGCCCGCCCCTGCAACCAGGGGAAGGTCTACTACATCCGCCTGAAACAGAGAACAATAAGGCACTGTGCCGAACAGAAAAGGGAAACTTTCACCTGGTTGAGTTATTTTTTTGTCTCATTGGGGAGATTCCACTTTACTTCCTGTCCCATAGCCAGCTCAACTGTGCGTTGGCGGCAAACTTTGAAAAGCAATCAGCGATAGATCACTTTGAGATCACAGTATACAGGCAGGCTGGAGGTGATATACCTCCTAAGTGCTTGCTTTGTTATCACAAGGTGGATTTACATCTAATCTGTGGTGCAGCAACCATAGCTGCATTTGGTTGGGGTGCAGTCCTATTGACTTTAATGGGTGTGTTTGGCAGGCGCAGTGTTTCCAAACTTGACATTCTGAGTTAAAACTGGGCTGCTGCACCATAAAGCGACATGAGTGCACTAGTCTGAACTGCTCCATTCAGCAGCAAAGGGCATCACTAGCTGTTTTTTACTGTTGCCCTCTGCTTATGGGCCCATTAAAACTGTCAAATTTCAGTATCGTATAGTAAAATGTGTGCTTCCTCATGGTACTGTGGTAAAATAGTGTGGTGCATTGTGGCACGGTGCATTAAAATCAGTTGTGTGAGGCGTGCTGCTGGACTGCCTTAATATGTGTCAGTTAATAAAATGCAAAGTGTACAGTATATGAGACCCAAACGTTTTATTTCAACAGCTATACTTTACATTACCAGCTGGCTTTTAGTGACCTCATTGTACAACTTTAAAACTTGTGTTTCCTTGCAGAACCGAAGAATGAATTATTCCTGTTCTATGGGAAAGGGAGGCCAGGAATAATTCGGGGGATGGATCTAAACACCAAAGTATCGGATGAATATATGCTTCCTATTGAAAACTTAGTGAACCCTAGAGCCTTGGATTACCACGCAGATTCCAGTTACATTTACTTTGCTGACACCACCAGTTTCCTCATTGGCCGGCAAAAGATTGATGGGACTGGGAGGGAAACTATTCTTAAAGAGGGTAAGTAGCAAGTCACAGTTTTACCAATGCTGTGCCAAGATTTGCATCCATTATGGATTAGAGCTCAGATTCTAAACCTTATTCAAGAATGCTGGACCTCCCAGTGGAATGTTAAATTTGTCCCTATACCTTCCTATACCTTAGACTAAGTCATCCTTACCAGTATTGGCACTGGCGTGACTAAAAAATATCCTAATAGCCTAGTTTTACTTTACAAGCCAAGGATTTTTATCATATCTACATATCTCAAATCCTAGATATACAAGCCAGTAGGTATGACTCCCAGTTTGGTTCAACATTTGCCTTTTTGGGTTAATTCCTGACTTTCAAGACATTCGAAGGGAACTGAACTCTAAAACAGAAAAAATATCAGACCATTAATAGAGTCTGGTATGGATGTCAAGATAAACCCCAGCCAAAACAAAAAAAACAGAGTTTAACCCCCTAAATATGACACCCTTATCTGAGCATTCAGTCTGGCGGGCCAGGAAAGGGGAGATATGAGCATGCGGATCCCCTCCTCCTGAACCATACTAGTTTACAAGCCCTTATTTAACATGCAGCCAAGGTACTTTAACATGGGGGGGGGGGGGTCCCCCATGGCAAGGTTTGTACTTATTCAGAGATCCAATCCCATATCCCCAATATTTGGTTCTTGTAGGATGGGGTATGGATAGCCCCAGATAAAGCATATCCAAACCCAAAAGCAAAAATATAACCTATTGCAGCTTATCAGTCCATAGATGTGGTGGTTGTATACATTTTTACTTTTTAAGCTAAGAACATTTTCAGCAAGAACATAATTCTTGTTGATCTTACCAGAAAATTCTTCTTCCTGTCACTTCCTATTCCTTAACCACTTAAGCCCCGGAGGATTTGGCTGCTAAAAGACCAGGGGGTTTTTTGCGATTTTTTACTGCGTGGCTTTAACGGACAATTGCGCGGTCGTGCGATGCTGTACCTAAACAAATTTGACGTCCTTTTTTTCCCACAAACAGAACTTTCTTTTGGTGGTATTTGATCACCTGTGCGATTTTTTGATCATGCGCTATAAACAAAAAAAGAGCGTCAATTTTGCAAAAATAACAATATTTTTCACATTTTTTATATGAAATTCCCCAAAAAAAATGTAAAAATCTAAATTTTTTAACATTTTCGGCCAATTTCTTTTATGCTACATATGTTTGGTAAAAAAAAAATCGCAAAAAGCGTATTTTGATTGGTTTGCGCAAAAGTTATCGCGTTTACTAACAAAGGGAAAGATTTTTGTCATTTTTGGTGTTTTTTTTTTAACGCGTAATGGCGGCGATCTGCGATTTTTTTTTCGGTACTGCAACATTGCGGCGGACAGATCGGACCCTTGACTGACATTTTTGACACTTGTGGGGTTACCAGTGACATTACTGCAGTAATCAGTGCTATATATATGCACTGTTACTGCAAAAAAATGACATTGGCAGGGAAGGGGTTAACTGTATTGGAGAGGGAGGGGTTAAGTGTGTCCTAGGGGCGTGATTCTAACTGTATAGGGACATGGCTATTGGTGTAAAAACAAAGATCAACGGTCCTACATAGTAGAACCGTCTGATCTTCATTTTTACACCAGGGAGAATGACGGGCGGCTTGTTTACATAAGCCGCTCCGCCTTTCTCCCTTCACCGGAGCGATCGTAGTGTGACCGGCGGACATCGAGTCCACCGGTCACACGCACTGACTTGTCAGTGAACGAGCCGCGGCAGGCGCATGCCTCGGCGGGCGCGAGCCCGCAATTGGCTCTCAAGTCAGTGACAGGCGAGTGACGTACCCATAAGTCACTCTGCCTGGCCGGGGCTGACCGCCGCAGTATATAGTCGTGCGGCGGTCGGCAACCGGTTAAAAGAAAGCACAAAGAACTGTATTTTTATTGTGTAAACTACTAATCCCATCAATCCACCATGTAATGGGGACAGATAAAGACAGACATGTTTAAAGTCCAGTGTGTGAGACAACCATGGCTGACTCCATTGATACAATTGAAAAATGAGGGTAGACACATAAGGAAGGAATAGAAGTGTGTTATCTGCAGGATTAGCAGGTGAAAGTAAAGGAATAAAAGCTTGAACAAAAAAGAAAACTAATTCAGGCTCTTCATTTAAGGATGGGTAAACTGCAATATACTGTATTCTATTTTTGTTTTGCTGTTTAGATACAATTTAAAAACTCCTTTTTTCAGATATTTTTAGTCCTTAAAGTCTATCCACTGCATCTTCCTTGCAAGCTTTAGTGGGTCAAAACCATTTGTACACTTAGTCATCTGTAGTAATTATTATTAGTTACCATGATCTGATCACGGTGCAGTAGAAGGGGATCCTAGTTGTGCTAATGCACTCTGAATCAGTGCCAGCTATTCTCGTCACTTTAGAGCTTCGGTAATTACATTCTGCTTGTTTACCAACTAAAAAATTTGCTTTGATGCTGATTATAATACTAAACACTTCTAAGTTTTGCACATTCATTAAATCTTCACAAAGCTGCTTATTTCAATTGCAACTTTCTGTAAGCCAATACAATGAAACTAGGAATGCCTATTTTGGTAAAGGTCAACTCAACCCAAAGTGTAGAGTTTCGTTTTCTGTATTTGCTGACAAGTAGAATTGCACACTGACTTCTTATAGGTCTTACATGGTGTAAAGCAGACCTTTTTCCAACAGTTTATCCCAGATGAATCCTTAAATAATTTGCATGCCTTGGGGAACCCCTGAGGGAACCATTTAATTGGGGTTCATTGTAAAAAATGCCCCTAACATTGGTGGCCAGTCAGGAGAATGCCCCCTTACAGACAGTTCAAAAGATAATTTGTACCATGCAGCTGACTTTTCCAAGTGGTGTTGCAACTATACAGGCATAATCAAATGGAAGGTCCACCATCCACAGTTTGAGGAACCCTTAGCAACCTCTAGAGTAGGGTTAAAACTAAATATCTAGACACAGCACCAGTCCTTTCAAAACCTATTCTAGTGATTACAGCCTTCAGCTTTCTGGCTTGGGCCAGAATAAATAGTGAATATCGGAGAGACGGCGCTGTCACACCAGGGGTGGCAGGGGTAAATATCCCTTTTCTAAAACAATAGTGTGATAAAATATCTATACCTAATAGTATACCCAAAAAATCTTGAGCACGTATCCAAAAACCATAAAATGACATATAAAACAACACCTGTTAGATAAACACCTTAGGTAGTACCCCTTTTGGTTCTACACTATCCCCCAGGAATGCATATACATGCAATGATATGGCTAATGGAAACAACGCAAACCATATAGTGCAAATCCCTAAGTGATGTGAATCATACAACATTAAAATAAATGTGACAAAAAATAAATAGATATCAAAGTGCTGAAAATGATACTGAATGTCACCAGTGAAAATGTGTGTGACAGTAATCTATAATACATGTAATTTCAAACCAATAGTTGAAGATAAACAGCAAAGTCCACAAAACTTGTATTTTGTGTCAACACAATAGCGAAAGTTCTATAAAGTCCAAACACCTTCTTAGTATAAATGTTCGTGCTTCTTGTAAATTAATCCAGTGCTCCACCACGTGCAAGTATAAAAAGACAATGCACTCACCAGAGCCCCCAGGCCCCAGGGACCACAGAGCTTTTAATCCACTGATGTGTAATACTTCTATGAGTAGCCACGTTCTCTCATCAACCATAGGATGTCAAAATAAACCTGGAAGATAAATGGCATAACAATAGTGCAACATTGTTTATTTAAAATCCTTTAACAAACACAACCCTGGAGTAGTTGCGCTTCTTAAAAATGTGCCAGCTCTATAGCCAGAAATGTCTAGTACATAGACACCATGCCCAGGAAACCACTCTACGTGACCTGCCAGACTCCTGCACTAGGCGTGCGTTTCAACGTTCCCGGAAGTGACGTCAATGGTTCATAACAGACGATAGAGGCAGCAACCAGACCTCAATGCATTTCGCTGCTAGGTATCTTCAGGAAATCCTCCCGGAAGTGACGTCAATGGTTCATCACAGACGATAGAGGCAGCAATCAGACCTCAATGCATTTCGCTGTTGGGCATCTTCAGGAAATCCTCCCTGAAGATGCCTAGTGGTGAAATGCATTGAGGTCTGGTTGCTGCCTCTATCGTCTGTGATGAACCATTGACGTCACTTCCTGGAACTCTGAAACGCACGCTTTGTGCAGGAGTCTGGCTGGACATGGAGAGTGGGTTCCTGGGGATGGTGACTATCTATGTACTAGACATTTCTGCCTATAGAGCTGGTGTCGGTCAGGGCACATTTTTAAGAAGCGCAACTACACCAGGGTTGTCATTGTTAAAGGATTTTAAATAAACGGTGTTGCACTATTGTTAAGCCATTTGTCTTCCATGTTTATTTTGACATCCTATGGTTGAGGAGAGAATGTGGCTACTCATAATCATATTGCACATCAGTGGATTAAAAGCTCTGTGGTCCCTGGGGCCTGGGGGCTCTGGCGAGTGCATTGTGTTTTTATACTTGCAGGTGGTGGAGCACTGTATTAATTTACAAGAAGCACAAACATTTATACTAAGAAGGTGTTTGGACTTTATAGAACTTTCACTATTGTGTTGACACAAAATACAAGTTTTGTGGACTTTGCTGTTTATCTTTCACTATTGGTTTGGAATGACATGTATTATACATTATTGTCACACTCATTTTCACTGGTGACATTCAGTATAATTTTCAACACCTTGATATCCATATATTTTTTGTGACCAATCAGTGAGCTGTAATGTTGTACTGTAACCTCTAGCAAGCAATAAGTAAGTGGTAATTATTCACAGTAACCTATAGCAACCAATCAGCGAGTGGTAATAATGTGCAGTAACATCTAGCAACCAATCAGGGAATAATAATGATGTGCAGTAACCTATAGCAACCAATCAGTGAGCAGTAATTATGTGCAGTTACCTCTAGCAACCAATCAGTGAGCAGCAAGGATGTGAAAAAACCTCTAGCAACCAATCAGTGAGTGATAAGGATGTGTAGTAACCTCTAGCAACCAATCAGTGAGCAGTAAGAATATGCAGTAACCTCTAGCAACCAATCAGTGAGTGGTAAGGATATGCAGTAACCTCTAGCAACCAATCAGTAAGCCTGGACCAAAAGCCAGTGAAAGTAGACCAGTTCTTTATGTTTACAGGGTCCAATTAATATTAAATATGGCCCTGCTCCACACTGCTAGATTTCCCAGAGTTGGGCTGTAAAAAAAGGTGCCAGGCTGTATTGAGAACAGGATATCGAAGGCAAGGGAGTTTTAATCCTTCACTATTCTTTAAAAAAAAAAAAAAAAAAGGTTTAGGCTCAACAATTTAGATATATATTCAAAATATATCTGACACTTGGTGCTTTAAATACCTTTAAATAAAAAGTTATACGTAAATGTTTTAAAGCAAAGATAAAATAAATTAAATATTAATAATAATATACAACAAAGCAAATAACGTATTCTGTTGCAGGCAGGAAAAATTGTCACAGCTTCACAGGGGTTAAAGTTAGTGGAGGTTTTCACGAAATTCGACAAATCAAAACAACAATGACAGAAAATATGTTCTCAAATGATCACTAAACAATGTACCTATTTGACAGCCTTTATTCTCCAATATTGCAAGCTGTATTCTGTTCATAAATGTTGTTAGCGAGCTGTATTTTAATGATGTTTTTATGCTGCTCTTCATACTGGCTAATTAGAGGTATGGTTGATTGTCTTTGTTGCTCTTACAATACTTGTCAAATATGTTGTGCGATGAAACAATCACTTTGCTTTTATGATATAAAAGCTGTAACTTTGAGACATAATCAACAAACAGCTACAAAAATACACCTACTAAAGCGAACCCGGGCATGAGATGAATTTACAGCATATTGAAAACACAATAGAATATAAAAGCTACTTATTCAAAGGAATTACAAAGATTCCTTAAAGTAGAGCATCAGATATATGTTTTCATGCTTACTGTTTTCTTTCTTCTTTTATTTTTAACATTATTGAACTGCCACCAAATGACTTTTCATCCAACTATATGTACCACAGTGCCTTACAATGCATTATTGTGTCTTAAGTTGAACAAAATATCATTTTGTGACATTTCAATAAAGATAAAAAACATTAACAGTAGGATGTGTTGTAACAATGCCTCATGCTTCCCAGCGGCACATGTTATTCCAGAGCATAATGCGCACCTGCTGGTGTAAACAGGTCCCAGTTGCTGGCCTGACATCTGTAGAATTTTCCTTTAAATGTTCAGATGAGAAAGTGAGACTTGTGACAAGAGCAATTGGACAGAGGGTCTGCATTACTATGGGGAGGAATAGGTAAGACAAAGGTTAGAAGATGTGCCTTCAATGTGGGGGTATGGAGGTCTTACTGGATTGGGGGCTGAAGGTCAGGTGGATAGAGAGAAGCCACAAGAGTTGTTCATGTGAAGGATGCTGGGCATTCAGAAAAATTGAATAAAGAGCAATTTTCCCTGTTCCACCTGCCCTAGACTTGCAGTTTATTGTAAGCCAGTGGTTGTTTAGATGTATTAATAAAATAAATGTTGCCACAGAAGCTAGGGGGGTCAGTGGGTATTGGGGGGGAAGTGCTTCAGTAAATACTTGAATTTTTACCAAACTGGGGTGCCCATCTGTGGTATGGTGCGTCCACTTGTTTAGTTATTGGTGGTCCTCCCTAAAGTAGAGCATCAGATATATGTTTTCATGCTTATTGTTTTCTTTCTTCTTTTTTTTTTAACATTATTGAAATGCCACCAAACGACTTTCCATCCAACTATATGTACCACAGTGCGTTACAATGCATTATTGTGTCTTAAGTTGAACAAAATATCATTATAATTTCGAACTGGGGTACCCATCTTGGGTATGGTGTGTCCACTTGTTTAGTTATTGGTGGTCCTCCCAGGAGCTACTGTAGGTCCCTTGGGTAAAAAAGTAAGGACTTGAGAGTTCATAATGTCTTCAAGCCAGTTGTGACACGGCTGAAGACATAGGCAATTCTGGTTATAAATTCTGCCTTTAATAAAACCCAAAGACCTCTTACTGGTTGCATTGTCAAAAACGGTATTGTTTACATGACTGTTATTGTATTTATTTAATTTTGTAGATAAAATAGCTGCTGTGGCCATTTTAATCCACATCTCACAGTCTGGGTTAGTAGAAGAACTATGAATTCTTTAGTCAAGTATAAAAATCGGTTGTCCAATCAGTAGATGGTGCCTTCATGGACTCAACTAATTTTGAATGACTTTTCATTGGCGTACCATGTCAATATTTCAGTTTTCATAGAACAAACATTCTACACTTTGGCAAGCGCATTCACCTTAAATTAGTTACATTTTTTTTTTTTTTTTGCCAGGAGCGAATTGATTGATTAGACATTTGTTTAATCTCATTAAATTCAACAAAAAATGCTCCATGTTTGTATATAGCCAATTTTCTAATGAAATTCCACAGGCGTAAGCCAGTTTAAGAAGTTCAAAATCTTCAGCCAATAAATTGTGTGAATATTCATTCCAATTATCCAATCATGTACAAATATAAAAAGTGAACAGGGATTTACTTTTAACATATTTTGATAACTAAAGTTGTCAAGATTCTCAGCTCCTTTAGTAAATCTGCCTCAATATTTCATAGCTCTCTAATATTATGATGCTGATTTACTAAAGGAGTTGAGAATGTACATACAATAATATAAAATTCACTTTATTTATCCAATCATGTGCAAAGCAAATTCCTATTTACTTATTTTATTTGTACTTGATTGGATGATTGCAGTGAATGTGCTCACAATTTATCACTTGAGGATTCTTAGCTCCTTTGTTAAATCATTTACGCTAAATCTACTTAAAAAAAAAAAAAATCTACTATATTTTAAATTTGTTAAATCTAGCTATGTCAGAAATCTGGCATATTAGCTAATGATTAGCAGATTTTCCCTTTACTTGGCCCCATGGCTCATCCTGACATGCCACATAGCATACTATGATAGATGAAGCTGAGGAGCATTGAAAATGTATACGTATTTATAACAAGAGATACAATGTTACGATGGTACAATTCTAGAGACTGCTAGAGGAAGTAAGAACATCAGTGTAACCATTAATATTGGTTACATTGTATCTCTTGTTATAAAGATGTATGCATTTCCTATGCTCCTGAGCTCCATCTACTGGCATATCACTGTATTTTACTACAGCCCATAATAAATTCAGAAGACTCAGTAGACAAAAGAACATTCATTTCTGCCCAATTCGCACACAAACAAATGTGTACAGGCAGATTCCCTGGATAAATGGTTATGCAATTTTTTGATAAACAGACACCTGAGTCATTTTTAACTTAGTTAAGGAAATAATAAACATTGGGTTGTTGTTTTGGGGCTTTAGTTTGCCCCTATATTCATATAGTAATGCAGTACAGAGAGCAAAAAATTCAATCAAGTTCAGACTGTTCTTACAAAAGTTTAATATTTTCTTTTACTATCGCTGATTCAGAAAAGTGTCTTGTCCCTCATCAATGTAAAGGTAGACAAATAAAAGCACAAAAAACAACTGTCCAAGAGTCCAATATCTTCTATAGAAAAAAAAAAAAAGTTGTTAAAGGCAGGAAAGTATAAAACTGCCAACATGTTCTAGGGTCAAACTTCCCTTCCTCAGGGCTCTGTTGTGTGTTGTGGTGGGATTCTTAAGATAATATAGTAACCAGGGATAGTTTTTGAAGATGTGAATAGCACAAGGCAACTAACAGTTAAATATCGGGGTAGCACAAAAAACGTTTTTGAAAAATGGCAACCGATAGCACACAGAATGCCGACTCACTGAATGCACAACTAAACCAGGTAATGTAAGATGACGTCCGCTCTGCTCTCCACCCGCAGGACAGGTCCCTCAGACTTTTTTTGCCCCCTAGTGGGCTTCATCACCCTTAATAGGGCCTCAACGAGCTGAAGCCATCTTACATTACCTGGTTTTGTTTTGGTCGCAGTCAGTCGGCATCCTTTGTGCAATAGTTTACCATATACCCTGACAAGCTGTTTTATACCATCTGCATCAGTTCAATACATGTCATAGGAGCATTAAAGCGGTATTTTTTGTTTTGCATCGTCTACATGAAAAAGTTTTTGTTTGACCCCACGAAACACATTGCCTGTTTTATACTTTCCTCGAGTGAACTGATTGTACTTTTGATTAGACATGTGCAATTAGTTTCGGTACGAATACAAATTTGGACGAGTTTTTGGTTATTCAGAAATTCTGATGTATCCGAATATCCAAATGAAATGGTAATGAATTTAATTGAAATTCATTAAAATGTATTTTCTTTTTTCATTTTTTAATGAATCAACTAATGACCAACTGATTTGAATTCTGTGTGAAGAATAGCTGGTTGTAAAGCAGCGGGCTGGGAAGCCGGCAGCTGTGTCCTTAACCGGTTGCCGACCGCCGCACGACTATATACTGCGGCGGTCAGCCCCGGCCAGGCAGAGTGACGTATCGGTACGTCACTCGCCTGTCACTGACTTCCGAGCCTATCGCGGGCGGGCGCGCGCCCGCCGAGGCGCGCGCCCGCCGAGGCGCGCGCCCGCCGCGGCTCGTTCACAGACAAGTCAGTGCGTGTGACCGGCGGACTCGATGTCCGCCGGTCACACTGCGATCGCTCCTGTGAAGGGAGAAAGACAGAGCAGCTTGTGTAAACAAGCTGCCTGTCAGTTCTCCCTGTGTAAAAGTGAAGATCTGACCGTTCTACTATGTAGAACGGTTGATCTTTGCTTTTACACCAATAGGAATGTCCCTGCACAGTTAGAAGCACGCCCCTAGGACACACTTAACCCCTCCCTGTCCAATAAAGTTAACCCCTTCCCTGCCAGTGTCATTTTTGCAGTAACAGTGCATATGTATAGCACTGATTACTGCAGTAATGTCACTGGTACCCCCAAAAGTGTCAAAAATGTCAGTCAAGGGTCCGATCTGTCCGCCGCAATGTCGCAGTACCGAAAAAAAAATCGCAGATCGCCGCCATTACGCGTTAAAAAAAAACCACCAAAAATGACAAAAATC
The DNA here is from genome assembly GCF_965119305.1 of Pelophylax lessonae. NCBI lineage: Eukaryota > Metazoa > Chordata > Amphibia > Anura > Ranidae > Pelophylax > Pelophylax lessonae. The sequence continues at coordinate 289,191,061 of NC_138773.1, forward strand.
TTTCCCTTTGTTAGTAAACGCGATAACTTTTGCGCAAACCAATCAAAATACGCTTTTTGCGATTTTTTTTTACCAAACATAGGTAGCATAAAACAAATTGGCCGAAAAATGTTAAAAAATTTTGATTTTTACTTTTTTTTTTGGGGAATTTCATATAAAAAAATGTGGAAAATATTGTTATTTTTGCAAAATTTACGCTCTTTTTTTGTTTATAGCGCGTGATCAAAAAATCGCACAGGTGATCAAATACCACCAAAAGAAAGCTCTGTTTGTGGGAAAAAAAGGACGTCAAATTCGTTTAGGTACAGTGTCGCACAACCGCGCAATTGTCTGTTAAAGTCACGCAGTAAAAAATCGCAAAAAAACCCCTGGTCCTTTAGCAGCCAAATCCTCCGGGGCTTAAGTGGTTAACAACCGATGACTCATCAGCTGTCAGTGGGCTTCCCCACTGACAACTGAAATGTAAACAAAAGAATGCCGGCAATAGAAAATTCAGGATAAAATAGTGTGCCCCCCCAATCCATTTTAGTCCCGTATCCAAGCATGCAGTCCAGCAGGACAGAAAAGTGCCCCCCTTCTGAACCATATCTGGCCGCATGCCCTCAACATAGGGGGTGGGTGCTTTGGGGCATGGGGGGCTCTGCCCCCCCCAACTCCAAAGCACCTTATCCCTATGTTGATGGGGACAAAGGCCTCTTCCCCACAGCCCTGGGCGTTGGGTGTGGGGGTCTGCGGGTAGGAGGCTTATTGGAATCTGGAAGCCCCAGAAACAAATCAACAAAATAAAATTAGTAACATAACAAATCTATCTGAAATAAAACAATTTTTTCCATTCTGCACTTGTCTACACTTGATTGGCATGCCTATTAGTCTGTTCATATGTAAATTATCAATTTTGAGTGACCCCCCTTTTCCTAATGGACCCCCTGCTTTGTAGAGCTATTGGGCCCAAGTGATAATTTTACTTCCCTACCGAAAATGTATAGCCAGTGCTTTCTTTGCACCTTTTTTCTCCCTTATTAATGACATTTAGATCTATAGTATGTCTTGGATGAACCACTACTAACAAATACTACTGAATTTACCTGACCTTTATGCCATAACTTAAATATCAGATCTGGGTAGACGAAAGTCTTTCTGAATGAAAACTTTGTACTTGTTGTATCTAAATTGAAGTATGCTATAAAGACCTTTGCAAACTTTTCTTTTTTCTTAATCATTTATACTTCTGGAATATGGTACATTTTTTATTTAGTGCATGCACAGAAAATGTTTTATATATATTGGTTTCAAACAAATATCTTTCTCCTGTTAATCTCCTGTTAATCAGACGTGGACAACGTGGAAGGGATTGCTGTTGACTGGCTTGGTAATAATTTATATTGGACAAACGACGGACACAGGAAGACAATTAATGTCGCTCGCCTAGAAAAGGCATCACAGAGCCGCAAAACCTTAATAGAGGGGGAAATGTCACATCCGCGCGGAATTGTCTTGGATCCTGTTAACGGGTAAGAGCTAATAGAAAGTCTGCAGTGTTGAGCCTTAAAAGTGAAAAATATGATCTTAAAAAAAATGACAGGACCACACAGCAAAACTCATACCAGGTTTTTCTTTTTCCAGCAACAGTATTAAAGGGGGTCTCCAAGAGGTAGTATAGTCGCCAGCACTGGAAATAAAATTCAGAATTATAAAATATTTTGATGTTTTATTTGTATTGTATGTCCTAAACAGTAGTAAAGTGGAACGTAAACTCTGGAGCTGGGTTGACCACATGCACTTTCCTAATTCTGTTACACATGTAACAACTACGGTCAATGACTATAATATGGCCATCACTGGCCCCTAGGGGATACGTCATAGGAATATATAGGGGATGAACTCTAGAAAGAGGAACTGGAAAGTTTAGCTCACAGCAGAGTTATTGCTAACCTAATATGAAAGAAAAAAGTAAAAATCCAACATGGGTCTTAATTCTGCATTATTCCACCCAGCAACAGTATTTCTAGCATAATGCTTAGTCTTCGAACAGTAACATTTTACAACAGTGTCCAGTCAATGCTATAAAATACTACTAGTCTACAACCCCCTGGGAGAACACTACAATAATAATTATAATGAAAAAATGTTTATAAAGGGGCACCAAAAACTTAATGGTATCACATATTATTGGGCAGCAGAGTGGCTTAGGCAATCCTTCCTTGCAGTGCTAGAGCTTTCCATTTCAAGTCCATGTCAGGACACAGGAACATGACCTCAAACTAAGTTGAGGAAAGATTAAAACTATATCTCAGAAAGTATTATTTTACTGAAAGGGTAGTTGATGCATGGGATAAATTACCAGCAGAGGTAGTGAGACAGTCAACAGTAAATGTCTTCAAATGTACTTGGAACAAAAATAAATCTATACAATAAAGTTAACGAAAAAAAACAAACAAAAAAAAAGGGCAAATTTGATGGACTACTCTGTCTTTTTCTGCCGTCACTTCTCTAAGTTTCTATGACATTATCTGCTTGGAATTTGCATGTTCTCCCTGTGTTTGTGTGGGTTTCCTCTGGATTCTTTGATTTCCTTCCATATGCCAAAAGGCATGCTGTCTAACATTGGTCCTAGCTTGATGTTCCACCTAAGATGGATGCTTCATCAACAGCAGATAAATCGCTTTGAGTCCGCAGGCATAAAAGCATTCTAGAAATATTCCTAATTATGTATCTCACAACATGTGTCAATTAATAATGATATAGATCAGTGGTTTCCAAACTGTGGCCCAGGGGCCCCGATGTGGCCTTTTACTTGCCTTTATTCGGCCCTTGAGGCACAATTCAATCCACTGACACCAACAATGGGGCCTAATTCCTGTCACTTACACCAACAATGGAGCATTATTCCTCCCACTTATACCAACAAAAGGGCACTATTCCTCCCACTAACACCAACAATGGGGCACAATTCCTCCCTTTGAAACCAACGATGGGGCAGAATTCCTTCTATTGACACCAAGGATGAGGCACTATTACTCCAACTGATATCAGCAATGGGGCAATGTTCTTTCTATTTACACCAATGATGGGGCACTAGTCCTCCCACTGACATCAAGGATAGGGCACTGTTTACTCCCACTGGATACCACAACATTTTCTACTCCCACTCTCTCTAGTCCGGGACCTCCTTAAGTCTGAAAGACAGTATATTGTAACTTTATTTTGAATGTTTGGAGATCTCTGATATATATCATTATAAATCTTCACTCCAGAAACCATACAGAATTGAAAGATCATACTTTGCCATTAAATAGTTGGAGGATTCATATCACCATATATGGTGACCAGACACAGGTGCTGAGAAAAATATGATGAGATGTGGGACAGCAAAGTGGCTAGGTGGTTGGCCACTGTGCTGTCCACCTAGCAGCACCAGGGTCTTTGGTTCAAATCCCAACAACAGCACTACCTGCCTGGAGTTTGCATGTTCTCCCTGTGCCTGCATGGGTTTCCTCCAACACTCCAAAGACATGCTGGTAGAATAATTGTATTGTAATAATACATGTATGTATGTGAGTTAGGGACCTTAGATTGTAAGCTCCTTGAGGGCCGGAACCGATGTGAATGTGCAACTGAAAGTGCCGTGTAAATTGTCGGCGCTATACAAGTACTGGAAATAAATAAATAATGTTGTAGTTGGCCTTGACTTTTTCATTACAGATACCCTTGCAGTGTTCACTGAGGTGAGAATCTAAAGGTTTGCAGGCTAGGAGTGATATATTATAATGCCATGTGGACATTTTAGGTTAGCAGCCAGCCAGAATTAGTTATTGGCCCATTGCATCTGTTAGATTTTCTTCAACAACTGGCCATTGGACAAGGCAGAATCCTAATTCTAAAGGTAAATAGAAATCACATCATTCAATTCCCCTTACCACGCCATGCCACTCTAAAAGGCTTATAGTAGTAAAAGGCTTATTGATCTGTATGAGGAAAAAAAAATTGGGAAATTTTATTTACAGTTTGTCGGTAATGTCACAAGCAAAATGTGTGGCAATTACTTGCATGACAGCTCCCTCACAAGGCTAATTTGAGAGATGGTTTTTGGGGCAATGAAAATTTCCATTACTTTAGATTAGAGATGACAAATGACTCCAGAATTAATGTGTCAAATTCTTCTGTGAACGGGGAGGTGCAGTTCAATCACCATTCAGGATAGATGACTTGGATCCATTGGACGATTTTGCCTAATATGAAGGCTGATCTGTTTATCCATCATGATGCTGGGCCAGTTGTCTTCATTATGCAAATACCTATTTTGGGTGAACATTGTTCATCAGGGAAATAAATTATTTGCACACAATATTTTTTATATTCAGGAAGAAAATAACATATGATTTTGTGCCTACATGTATTTTTTCAAGCTTAAAGTGACAGCACTGTGTAATTTAAGTGACCACAAAATTTAAAGAACTATACCTCCCAAGAGCTGCAAACTTTGCAGTGGATCCTAATGGATTCTATGGTCAATCTTGTTAATTCACACTGGTCATTTGTAAATTTTATAGCAAGCTTTTGTCAAACAAAAAGCATCGGAAGCTTGGGACAGCCATGGGGGACCAATGCCGAAATTCAAAAGAAAAAAAATAGTTGCAAGTATTAGTCCCTTCACACAATTGTAACCTGTATTAATCCCACAAAAGAGTGCTGGGTTACTCATTTAGTCAAATTATTGGCTCTCATGTCTCAACTGAACAGGGGCAAAGGATATGCACAGCATTATATATTGTTCCATATTTCTGTTGGTTAACCTACAAAGCCAAATTTTGCGATTTGCAAACTTTGCAAATTCTGTGGAGTCGTCATGAACCCACAGTAGTGGAAAACCTAAACCTCAACCATAATACTCACCCCACCCCGTGAGATATTGCTGACTAGATGGCACATCTGTCTTTCAAAATATACTTTTTATGCACCCTGCACTCCCATTCTAGTTCCCTCACCTTTATGGAAATTTGCTTTAATACGTTGGGCCGCTGACCTGGAAAAAGAATGCAGATCAGGAATATCAGATAAGGGTCAGAAGTCCTTATTGGTATTCTTCTTCTGGGTAGGTGATTCAAAGTACCAACCCAAAAACAAAATAGAAAATATCCTGATGTATACTAGTACTGTAAAACTGGGAATTATTAGTAGAAAAATGCGAGCAGAAGTGTGCTATACCAACACACCACACCCACCATGACCTAAAATGTCACTTTTTTTTATAACTGTCTAAAAATCCATATTGTAAAAAATAGAAGAAAGTCATTAAAGAATGTGAGGTGTCTGACCTAATGTGGAATTTAGTTCAAATATACAAAATGATGAAACAAATGTACAACTGTTTTCATTATACGGAGATGACAAAATAGCAACAAATATGTCTTTGATCACCGATTGTCAATTTTTCTGTCTCACTGGGATTGATTAAAAGCCCGTACACACGTGCAGATTGTCGGCCGAAAATGTTCGGCCGCCGAACGATCTGCCGATTTTCGGCTTGTTAGTATGATGCTTCCGACAGTCGACAGCGCACTTTCGGCCAAAAAGAATCTGTCGTGCAAGCATTCAATTTTTTGTATGCCGACACCAGAGCGGCCGATTGTTCGCCAGTCAGTACAGATTTCGGCCGACACTGGGCATGCTCAGAAAAGAAAAAAAAACAGGAAAGTTAACCATCACATGGCATCACTTCTGCAGTCGGCTGTTGTTGGCGGACAAAATTCTTGTGCAGTCTTTTGCACTTTTCAACAGACACGACAGCCCGGGGACAAAAGACGGCCGATCGTTCGGCCGACGATCTGCACGTGTGTACGGGACATTACTAAAACTGGAGAGTACAAAATCTGGTGCAACTGTGTATGTTAGCCGATCAGTGTCTAACTTAAGCTTGTTAAATTAGGCTTTGGCAAAAGAAACCTGGAAGCTGATTGGTTTCTACGCAGAGCTGCTACAGATTTTGCATTCTCCAGGTTTAGAAATTCAACCCCACTGTGATCAATGTGTCAATATTAAAAATGTCCCCAAGATAGTGCTATATAGCCAAATTAAGTGAGAGGCACGATTTATACTTTAGTCCTCTATAAATGACCCTCCATATTGTCCAGGTTCAAATAACTGGTCTATAACTATCCACACTCATATACAGCACTATACAGCACTATCTTGAGGACATATTTTTTATATTTTGTCTCCCTATAATGAAGACAGTTGTACATTTGTTCCATCATTTTGTATATTTGTGAATAAAGTAATCAGTGAATATGTGATTACCTATAGCGCTTGCATTCAGTGAATTGGTAAATGATCTAATAAATTACATATAAATCCCATGATGCATACCAATTAAATAATAAATAAAGATGAGATAAAAGATAATAAGGGACACCAGGGCAAGAGTGATCAAATTTATCACGGAGCACCAGCACTAATCACTTTTTGGACAACTTTCTGTCAAGAAGTCTCTATTGTGTTTAAATTTTATTTGCACTTATAACTATATTGCACATGAATTTATTAATTTTTGCACATGAACTCTTTTTTTGAGATTGATATGTTTTTTATAGTATCTGTTTTTACTTATATATACATATTTTTACTGTCACTGCATTTTATATTTATTACCTTTTATCTCAACTTTATTTATTATTTAATTGGTATGCATCACGGGATTTCTATGTAATTTATAAGATCATTTACCAATTCACTGAATGCAAGCGCTATAGGTAATCACATATTCACTGATTACTTTATACACTTCTGAGCACTTTGCACTTTACTATAGCAGCTGCGAATCACACTATTTTATTTATTAGGGTCCTACACACTCATTGGTCTCCTCACGTGGCGCGGGCAATATACTTTGTATATTTTACCTTTCATTTTGTATGTTTGCACTGAATTCCGCATTGCCCTCTAAGGTCATTTTAATGACTTCTTTCTATTTTTTACAATTATACATTTTTTGGCAGTTATAAATAAAAGTGAATTTTTAGGTCATGGTGGGTGTGCTGCGTGGGTATAGCGCACCCCTGCTGGAATTTTTCTACTAAAGTACCGAAACATCAGCATCAGCAGGAAATTGAGGCAATTGTAAATGGGTATTTTTGGATAAGATCTTCAGCTTTGCTATTCCTTTAATGATGAGTTCACTGTAAGTAAAATAATGTAAACCCTCTGGATGATTGAATGATTTGAAAAGCAAAAGAGTTTGCAAGAGGAGCAAACTACAAAAGCCTTACATCTATCCACAGAGGTGACCCCTATTGTTGTCTAATTCCTTAATATTCTAATCAGTGACTAGGGCCTTTTTGTTAATTGGTTAATTATAGTCATGTGAGGATTTCCTTTGCTGGTAAGCTTTTTGTCTGATCTTTACCTCTCTACATTAATTTGTGACACTGCTAACTATGGATTATATTGAGACTCCCCAAAGAGACAATCACGGAGTTCATTGACATGCTAGATAGGAGTTTATACAGAAGCTGCATTGATCAGACAGAGCGGGTTCCCTTGCAAAGCACTTGCCCGGTGATCACATGTTCACTTAAAAACTAGCCTTTTGATTTTAGCCTTATTCTCTCTCCTCGCCCATCTCTCTTCTCTCTGCCTTTCTTATCTTCTCACCTTCATGACATCAGATGCTGTAAATAATACAAGATACAGTGTATCAAAACACAACTTGTCAGTGCAATGATGAGTTTTTAGTGTGCTGCTCTGTGTGAAGAAGACAAAGCCTGAAGCCCATCAGTAGGGGTGGAGAACATTGTGTTATCCAAGAGCTTAATATCGTATTTGATCTGTGTTTGTTTCTCTTTGTAAAGTTTCTATCAGATCAGAGCCCATGTTCATTACAAAAACAAGAAAATACATTTATATTACCTAATAGATCATAAGATACACAAAACTATTGTTAGTCAGGATGAATCTCTGAGAGCAGATAGTGAGAGATCTTCTGTTTTTTTGACTTACGTGTGGACCATCAGAGTGTTCTACCATGTTTAAGAAAAGAGAAACAGAGCGCCTCTAAGTGCAGCAATTTATTAAAATGGTTAAAAGCACTGGTAATACAACTCACTGGATGGAAGCGAGATGGGAGCTTGTATCATCCGGTGACATGTCAAATGATGAAAGGTATCCCAGGGGTCCTGGAAGGTGGAAAGGTCCGTGCCGGTCGGATGGACGCTGTGTCAGGAGTCCTCCGTCCGGGTTCCAAATGCGGCTATGGCGCCAGGGACCACACTGGAATGCAGCGCACGCTGCGTGACGTCACTCGGGAAAGGAGATTACACGACGCATTTCAGAGCTCGCGCACGACTCTCAATGGGCGTGCGTGCTCTTTTTTCAAGTGTTGAATAGGGAAGAGTGCCAGAACAAGCCATATATATATATATATATATATATATACACAAAAGGTCAACAAGGGGGAGGTGACTGGAGAATAACCTGGAAATAACTATGAATGGCCTTAACAACTATTGATCTATGCCGGATACACCTTATAAAACTGAGTTACAATTAAGGATATATATATATATATCGAAGTGGATAATATAAATAATATAAATAATGAAGTGTAATAATGAAATAAATGCAATAATTGCAATATCTGATAATATGGAATAGTTAAATCAAAAATAAGTTGACAGGGGTACGTATATGAGGGACTCAACCGCATGATTGCATACACATATAAGCCCTACATATGTATATGTCAAAATAGCATTCTCTTAAATTAAAAAAGAAGGGAAAAATGACACAAAATATGTAATAACACACATACGTGCTGCAGACAGCCGCACACTCAAGCACACATATGCAAAAAGCCGTATATGCACATATGTGCACGTACCCACAGAAGCATATTGATGCATCCATAATATGTGAAAAAGACCCCTAATAGTGTCAGTAGTAAGCATGAAGAAAAACCAATGATAGAAAAGTTGGAAAAAATTTGAAAAAAATAAAAATAAAAAACCATGTCTGGGTGAGGTTTGAATGTAGTTGATGCCAATTAAAGGCATTTTCCTTTCTCTCTGGTAGCTAAAACACACTTTGTGATGTGATGTGTTGCAGTAATGTGCATGCTACCTCAATACATGTTAACACATGTTACGTGTGCTGCAGCATTGTTCTTTTTGAGTGGCACCCTAATGCCCTAATACAATGCTGCTCCAAGTCACATGTGTCTCAGTGCATCACAACACATGGCAATATACTACCATTCATTGTAGTGTGCTGCATCATGGAGCATGTATCTGCGTGCACTGTTGGAATGGAGATCTAATGTTTGGCTATTCAAATATGATGGAAAAAGTCAACAATTCCCCGGGGGTGTACTGACTTTTTCACATGGCTGTATGATTGCGAGGTCTATCCGTGATTCTGACTACTATGTCCTCATTGGACATAGTAGTACTCTTAAAGTGGTTCTAAAGCCTAAACATTTTTTTATCTTAATGCAGTCCCTGCATTAAAGGAGACGTACAGTCAAAGCTCGTTTGGATGTACTTCTCCTGTGGATCATAGGATTGCTGTTCATTCCACTGTCGAGTGACATCACAGAGCTGGTCCAGGCTGGGGAAATATCGTGATCATATTGTCGGGATCTGCCCAGAACCCTGGACCAGCACCTGGCTCAGCCTCTCAGGGCCAGCTGCTCCTTCCCCCTTCACAGCCCAGTGCTCCAGTGAGTGCAGGGGGAGAAGAGCAGACAGCACGACTGACAGTCACCAGCTCTCTGCTCACGGAGCTCTGAGAACCAAATGATCAGCGGTGTTAATCACTTGGTTCTCAGTTCTAGAGGTGGCAGAGGACAGATATAGCATTGGACTGATGCTGCATCCACCTAGGTAAGTATGATTCTTTAAAAGATAAAATCGTGAACTTCTCTTTTAAGGTAAAACATGTAACAGTAAAAAGAACACCCTTAACCCCCCCTAAATACTGAGTCCTCACTCCATCCAGCACTGTGCTCATCTGCAGCAGCTCTCTCCTCTTACTGCATTCTCCAAGATAGAGAGGCAGCAGTGGGAGCCATTGGCAATCCTGCTGATGTCAATCAAATCCTGTTAGGTGGAGCAGCTATGTGTGTGTCAATGGACGCATACAGCCTGGATCAGAAGTGAGCCTGCAAGTTTTCCCTCATAGCAAGAGGCTTGTTATGGTGCCAGAAACAGAAGGGAAGGAGCAGAGAGCTGGGGGACCCAAGAAGAGGAGGTTGGAGGCTGCTCTATGCAATTCCATCATATATATATATGACTTTAAAACTTCTTTAAAGCTCAACTGAACTGTCAATGTAAATGAGCTAAATACATTCTAGGTGCATCACAACAAAAGATGGGCAACGTTTCACAAAATGTTTTCTTTAACAATCAGTCACAGCCTGAGTAGAAAAGCCAGTGTCCTTCCAGCTAGATACAGAGTACGCCCATCTGTGAGTTATCAGTGGTCTGCAGAGATCTGACAGGCCCCTGCTGAGCCAGAGCCAGAGCTAGAGCTCTCCAATCACGTTTTAGCATAAGTTTTGCTTACTGCAGAGTTATTGGTCTGTTGTAGCAGGGGATGTCTCTGACCTCTGCTTCCACATAGAAAGCAAGGGTCCTTCTCTACAGAATACTGACAGAGGACAGGCTTTTCTACTTAGGCTGTGGCTACTTACTGTAGAAGGAAAACAAGCTGCACACCTTTTGTTTTGATGCACCTGGAATGTATTCAGCTGATTCAAATTGAGGGTTTATTTGAGCTTTAGGCCTCATGCACACTGGACGGTTTTACAACTGCTGTTTTTGGCATCTGACTTTTTTTTCTGCAGCCAGTAAACTTCCCAGCATGTTATCCTATGTGTCCCTGCACACATAGGCTGTTATCAGCAGTTTTTGGCAGGGACGTTTTCTGGCTGGAAAAGAACCTGCAGAACTAGAGGAGTTTAAGAGGTGTTTTTCAGCTGTGAAAACTAGTGATCGACCGATATCGTTTTTTTGTTGCCGATACCGATACCAATATTTTCGCCATTGCATATCAGTATCGATACATTTTTTTTAAAAAATTTTATCACTTGACAGGTACTCTTGTGGAGGGATCTGGGGGTCTAAAAGACCCCAAACCCCTCCTCTGCACTTAAAAGCATTCAAAACGCCAAGTTTGGCTGTTTTGAATGCTGTCATTTTTTTAAATCTGGCACCGAGTACCCCGGAAGTGATATCATGACATCACTTCTGGGTTTTTATATGGAGACCCGATCAGAGCCGAATGCAGCTTTGATTGGATCTTTGGCGGCCATGCAGGATGGTTGCCCGGGTCTCCCGGTGGGATGGAAGACCCGGGCGAGCCGCGGAAGGTGGCAGGAGGGGGGGGGGGCGTCCCCTCCCACTCCTTGTAATGACAACCGAGTGGCTTCCCAGCCACATCGGTTGTCATTACAAGACCGCCGACCATCGGCTATGAACGCCGGTACTGGGGTGATGCCTCTAGCTGCAGGCATCACTCCGGTACAAGCACTTTCCGAAATATCGGTAATAACCACCACCTTGGTGTCCGATTCCGATATATCGGGGAAAGTGCATATCGGCCCTCGATATATCGGCTTTGCCGATAATCAGTCGATCCCTTGTAAAAACACTCTAACTCTGAAAAAAAGCTGAAAAACTATAAAAAAGGAGGCTATTCGGCATTTAACAGCATTTTTGAGCCATAAGCTTTTATGGGAATTCAGTTTTGCTAAAAACCCTAAAAAACACTACTACAAAAATGCTGAAAAACTCACTCTTCAGCTACAGCATTCTACATCTACTGCTACTGGCTTTTTTATAATGTCCAGTGTGCATGAGACGTAATAGGCAGGGGAAAGACAAACGCAGAGCATAACCAAATCTTGCACCAGGTTCCTCTACTTGAAAAAAGATATAGCACCAGTAAAAATAGTATCTGTTTATTGACAGTTGAGTTCACCTTTTGTTTTTGAATCAACATTTTTCAAAGAGTATGAATGGTAGCGGGGGTCCGGCAAGTATGTTTGCCCAGGGGCCCATGCTGGCTCTCAGCGCCACCACCAACAACAAACATAGCCAGGCATTTATATAAAAAAACAGCCAAGAAAGGAAAATGTAATTATCTTTTAACAAGTCCTATAAATGTTTTTAGGGCTTCCATTGATTTATCGTGTTTCTCAACACACAGAGAAGAATATTGACCCAGGCCTAAAAGGTTGTCTGTATGTCTATTACACAAGTGATGTACAAATGGGAGTGATTGCCTCTCTTCTTAATGTTTCGTAGACTCGTTCTGATTTATTGCTTATCTCGCAGGCTTGGTCATTTAAATCACTCCCTTCCTGTGATTGGTTTGCCGGTGAAGCATTTTATCTTGTCCTTTTTTATTTTGCTGCCCAAATATTTAATTAGTATAAAAGGAAACAAAGGGTTTCATTGCCCCATGTGTTGCACTCGTTTATTTTATTTTTGTACATTATTTGATATTAGAATCTTGTTCATCAATTTCATGAGCCCAGGGAAGCTGCCTACATAGATCACCATTAAATCATCCATTACCTTCCTGCCAATAAGCCATACAGCAGTGATTGCCGCTGATTATCTTGATGATGGGACAAGGTGCAATGGTTGACAGCTAAAAAGGTAAAAATGTTAGCGAAATACAACTCTTTAACGTATCGACTGCCGTATTTTATATTCTTGACATAATGTTTATTTATCCAGTTGTAAATCTTTCTCTTGCTGGCTTACCTGCTTGGTATAGGGAGTGGAACTTTCATCAAGGCAACACTAAATCATTGACATGTAGAAAGTCACTGATATGTGTTTTGTAACAGAGGTAGACGGATTACATAAAGCACCAATGAAAAAACTCAAATCACCATGATGTCACAATGACATACTGTATTATGTATCATTGCACATGTTGAAATGAAAGCAAATAATCTAGGGCTATCATTTACTGTTAACTCCTAAATTGATAATATATGTAGATTTTTAAAGTGTTGTCCAATGACAATTTTGGATACTGTATTTTATTGTCATTTCATGGGCAAGCACAACTTTGAGGCTTGACATATTTGGTATTTATTTATTAAACGTAATCTCATATTTTATATTTTATCAAAAAATTAGGTATCATATTGTGTTTGTGTGCGCTAAAATGAACTTGAGTATATTTGCTGATGATCGAAATTTGACAAACAGTAGCGTAGGTGTTGTGTAACATAAAACACTGCAAATGCTACCATTTTATTCTACAGGGTCTCTGCTTTTATCAAATACATTTTTTTTTCTTGGGGGGGGGGGGGCGTTTAAGTAATCTTCAGGCCTAAAATGTGCATTTTTACATGTGTGCTAAAAATTACAATAAAAATGGCCAGGGCAGAAGAAGGATTAGAGCCGGGATGTCCAACCTGCAGCCCATGAGCCACATGCGGCCCAAGACAGCTATGAATGCGGCCCAACACAAAATCATAATCTTACCTAAAAATGTTGATTTTTTGGGGGAAATTTTTTTGTAAAAATGTGTTTAAACTTAGTAGTCATGCCTTATTCATGCCATCGGTTTTCGGCAGCACCTATATTTGTGAGACTGTTTTCAATGATAAAACACATAAGGGGCAACATTAGAATGAAAATAGCTGATGAGCACCTTGAGAATCAATTGAGAATTGCTATTCCATCCATCGAGCCAGATATTGATGGGTTAGTTTATTAAAACAGTGTCAAATATCACACTAGTTTTACGTTGCCCTTCTTTACTTTTATAATAAAAAATATTACACAAAATGAAGTTGTATTACTCAGATAGGTACATTATCTATTTCAGTGATTGTAACTTGTGATCTGCCCGACTTTTTCTGCTCATCAGTTATCCCTATTGTGAATGTATGCTATGTGTGGCCCAAGACAAATCCTTCCAATGTGGCCCAGGAAGGTCAATGGTTTGGACTAGGGATTGACCGATTATCGGCAACACTGATATATCGAGGGCGGATATGCACTTTCCCGATATATCGGAATTGGCCCCAGAGGTTACCGATATTGCCGATATTTCAGAAAGTGCTTGTACCGGAGTGATGCCTGCAGCTAGAGGCATCACCCCCGTACCGGCGTCCATAGCTGACAGTCGGCTGTCTTGTAATGACAACCGATGCGGCTGAGAAGCCGCTCGGCTGTCATTACAAGGAGCGGGAGGGGACGTTACCCCCTCCCGCCACCTTCCACGGCTCGGGAGACCCGGGCAACAAGCCTGCATGGCCCCAGATGACCCGATCAAAGCTGCATTTGGCTCTGATCGGGTCTCCATGCAAAAACCCAGAAGTGATGTCATGACATCACTTCCGGGTACTCGGTGCCAGATTTAAAAAAAATGACAGCATTCAAAACAGCCAAACTTGGCGTTTTGAATGCTTTTAAGTGCAGAGGATGGATTTGGGGTCTTTTAGACCCCCAGATCCCTCCACAAGAGTACCTGTCAAGTTAAAAAAAAAAAGTGTTTTTTAAATGTACAAAAATATTGGCCGATGCCGATACGCGATGACCAAAATATCGGTATCGGCAATGAAAAAACAATAATGGTTGACCACTAGTTTGGACACCACTGGGTTGGAGTGTTTTTTTTATGTTAATGATGACTTTAAACACTTTTGTCTTTTGGGTTTTGCAGCTGGATGTACTGGACAGACTGGGAGGAGGATGTTGTTAATGATGGTGCTGGACGTATAGAAAAGTCCTGGATGAATGGAGCTAATCGGCAGGTTTTTATCACTTCCAAGATGTTGTGGCCCAATGGATTATCACTGGACTATGGGAACCAATTGCTGTATTGGTGTGATGCCTATTACGACCACATTGAGCAGATTTTTCTAAATGGGACCAACAGAAAGGTAATTTAAATAGAATTCTGTAAAGGTAGAATGTTTTCCTTTTACAATGTTATCACAAAATATTATTGACAGGGACACCGTTCACATGGTGTTCATTTCTAGCAGCACTTAAAGTGGAATTCCAACTAAAGTGGAACTTCCGCTCATTTGCTTCCTCCCCCCCTCCGGTGCCACAGAGGGGAGGGGGAACGGGGAACCTGCCTTTGACAGGTACCCTTCCCCACTTCCGGGAGACGGCTTCCCTCGGAAGTTTGGCTTCCAATTCCTTCCCCCCCGTTGAGCCAATCCGAATGCACAGCGCGTTTCATGCATGAGCAGTAGGGACCTGCCTGTGAAGCCGCAAGGCTTCTCTGCTGGATTCCCTTACCGGCAATGGCGGTGGCAGCACCAGACAGCCGATGGAAACATCGGCTGCGGTGCTGACATCGCTGGACTCCAGGACAGGTAAGTGTCCTAATATTAAAAGTCAGCAGCTACAGTATGTGTAGCTGCTGACTTTTAATTTTTGAAGGGGGGCGGAACTCCGCCTTAAGTGATATTTTTGTTATAGCTCCTAACTTTATCGCACCCGCCTTTGTTTGTCCCAGCTGCCCCTTTGCATAAAAAAATAAATAAATACTAAAATTAAAAAAAAAAAAAAAAAGAAAATCCAACAGGTGTGCAGACCCAAGAAAAAAAATAAATTGTCTAATAGTTGTCAAAAAGTCTCTAGCGCCTATGAAAAACTGAATTGTTAGTTTTGAATGGACTTACCCTTTAACTCACCAGATCTCTTTTTGTATACTGTGCCTGCAGTTCTAGGAACACCTTTTTCTGAGCCCTTGATTCTGCAGGCCTAGATTTACAAAAGAAAAGTTGTGAACTATTATGCAATATAAATGTTATTATCTATCAATGGATGTTTTCTTTTTTTCAGGTAGTCGGTAGCGGGAAAGAGTTAAACCATCCGTTCGGCCTCTCCCACCATGGCCAATACATCTTCTGGACTGATTACATGAACGGCTACATATTTCAGCTCAACCTGAGAACCAATAATATTTCTCTTTTGCGGCAAGAGAGGCCGCCGCTGTTCGGTCTTCAGATTTATGACCCCAGGAAACAGCAAGGTAAAACATTTTCTTACCTGCCCACAGTGTTCTGAACATTCATGATAAAATTGATCCATGCCGCTGTTTGATTGTATACCTTCTTGTAGCAAAGTTTTTTTTTTTGTGAAAGCAATAAAAGAAGGAAAGAGAAACTTGAAATAGCAATCCAATTATAGGGCAATTGTGGATCTTTATTATCCACTGGTTTAAATTGTCTTCCTGTAATTTCTTCAGACACCTAGCTTCAATTTATTTAATTTCCACATTTCTTAAATTTAAGACTAATTCGTATGTCTATAAAGATTGGAAAGAAAATACTTTTCACAATGAAAATTGAAGTAAATGGAGGGGTGGGGGTGCAGCATTTAGAATTGGTACGAGCAATTCTTTTGTCACAAATCCACGTGAAGTCAGGAAGGCAAAAAAATTATTCACTCATTAGCTGCTGGTGCCAACATTAACCACTTCAGTCCCGTAAAGGTTTTACCCCCTTTATAAACAGGCGAAAATTTTTGGGGGAGCATACCCATGTATTTCTAAAGCTGCTGCAGCTATGAACCAAAAGACATGTATATTAAAAAAGAATAGCGCGCAAATGCAAAAGAAATAACTACCAAATCTGAAGACAATCCATAAATAAAAATGGGGGTTTGGTCCCACCATATGGCCATATCGTGCTCAAGCCCACTACTGCGTCAAAGTACCCCATTATCAGTGGGTCCTACACTATCCATGAAAAAGAGATGAATCCAGCCTTTCTAACCCTTGGAGATAATACTCCTTGCTGGGAAGGATGTGCAAATGCACTACAGGGGACTCCTCCTATATCCACTTGATGGTGGACACTGATTGAGTACAGGTGTGTGTGGGGGGGTGGGGAGGGTTGCTCAACCTCGATAGTCTGGTCAGACCGAATACATAATAAACAGGCAAAAATTTTTGGGGGAGCATACCCATGTATTTCTAAAGCTGCTGCAGCTATGAACCAAAAGACATGTATATTAAAAAGGAATAGCGCGCAAATGCAAAAGAAATAACTACCAAATCTGAAGACAATCCATAAATAAAAATGGGGGTTTGGTCCCACCATATGGCCATATCGTGCTCAAGCCCACTACTGCGTCAAAGTACCCCATTATCAGTGGGTCCTACACTATCCATGAAAAAGGACCAGGCAATTTTGTGCGATACTGCACTGCGTTACTTTAACTGACAATTGCGCGGCCATGTGACCCTCTACCCAAATAAAATGTATGTCCTTTTTTTCCCCATGAATAAAGCTATAAAGAAAAAGAGCGAAAATTCTGAAAAAAAAATATATATATATAATATTATATAATATAATATATATATATATATATATATATATATATATATATATATATATTATGCTATAAAACACAGTCAATAAAAAAATCTATTTTATTCATCATTTTAGGCCAATTTGTATTTCTGCCACATATTTTTTGTAAAAAAAGTCCCAATAAGCATATATTGATTGGTTTGCACAAAATTTATTGTGTCTACAAACTAGAGGAACGATTTATGTCATTTTTATTTATTTATTTTTTTTACTAGTAATGGCGGCAATTAGCGATTTTTAGTGGGACTGCGACATTGCGGCAGACAGATCGGACACCTAACTGACTGTTACTGCACTAATGACAGGGAAGGGGTTAACACCAGGGGTGACCAAAGGGTTAAGTGTGTCCCTAGGATGTGCTTTCTAACTGTGTGGGGGTGGACTCACTAGATGAACATAGAGATCTGTGTTCCTAAATAGGTGACAGAACAGCGTTCTGCCTTGTTTACATAGGTGGGCCGACATTCTGTCTCTATGGGGAACGATTGCGGGTGACAGGCGAACATCGCGTCCACCAGATACGCAGATTGGCTCCCCCCTCTGGTCAATCAGCATGTGCCCCCCCTGGCTATTACACGAAACAACGTACAGGTATGTCGTTTCCCGTAATAGAGCTAAACCCACCAATTTAATGGTTTCCCAAACCAGGTAAATTCAAGGCATGCCGTGAATGATATTTGTTACAGCTACTTGTGTGCTGATGTTTGTTTCAACCAAACTATCAACCCATCACATTGCTGTCCCAGCTTCCTCAGCTTCCCCAGCTTCCTCAGCTTCCCCAACTTCCCCAGATTCCTCGGCTTCCCCAGCTTCCCAAGACTCCTCAGCTCTTAAGGCTAAATGGGTTTAGTTTTGAATTGAAGTTGGTATTTGTACGTCAGAACTGCAGGTGATATTGGGGCAACCTGGGGGTGTATACATGCACTTTAATTGTACAACCATAGAAACTTACTAATGATTTGTAATGTTAATGGTTGACCTTGGGGCAGTTCACACCATAGAAACGCAATCCAGGTGTGTTCCAGGTGCTTTTCTGCATGCATGTTTTTGATGCGTTTTTGGTGCGTTCTCGATGCAGTCCAGTGCATTTTCTCCCTCTTTTTTCCTAACCTTAAAGGGTAACTCCACTTTTATGGGGAAAGAAAATAGCAAATAGAAAAAAAAAACAATATAGCGTATACATTTGTGACACAAGTCATATTGTAATTGAATCTGATTAAAAATGACCATTCCTATTCAATCTGCAGCGCTGTAATTTTCTGAAAATGCAATGCAATATGGCTACCTGGAGGTGTTCTGTACACAGAATGTACACTGACCACACCCCAGAAACATTATTCCCTGCTTGTGTGATTGGCTCCCCAATTTTCCCAGAAGTCTGCGCTAAAATACAAGTCAGATTTCTGGCATCCCCAATAGGAACACGTCTAAAGGATGCAGACCCAGCAGATTTCCTCATTAGTGCTCCACAGCTGCACAGCTGATTGATATTTATGAAACCACTCCCATTAGACTCACTCTGCACAGAGGAACAAACAGTGATTTCTTCAGAAAAACAAAAGGTAGGAATCTGCAACAAAGGTTGTTATAATTTTTGCAATGTACAGAGATTACCCAGAGGGGAATGTTTTTTTCTCAACAAAAGTGGGGTTACACTTTAAATAAGTTCCAGTGCATTTTTGGTGCGTTAGGTGTGTACAGTACAGTCCAGTGCAGAAAAAATGCAGCATGTCCTACTTTTTTTTCTGGAATTGGAACGCACTGGAACTGAGCACAATGGTGTGAACTATGTCATTGAAAACCATGTAACATGCTATCCATGCATTTATGATGCAGAAAAAAGAATGCACTGGACTACATGCATATCTAAACTCAAAAAACAAAAAAAAAATCTTATTCTGAACATTAATTGATAAATAAATCAGAAAATAAATAAATAAAAGAATACAAAAAGTGGTCATCACATCTGGCAAGTAACAGTAGATTATATTTATGGGCATCTGCAGGGGGGGGGGGGGCAAGTGCCCCCTCTAGAAATTTCCTGCCCTGCTCTAAGAAGGGGATCTGTGGGGACCCTGCTCTAAAGGGGATCTATGGGGGACCCTGGCCTGGTCTGCTCTAAAGAGGATCTATGGGGAACTATGGGGGACCATGGGCTGGTCTGGTCTAAAGGGGGATCTATGGGGACCCTGGTCTGCCCTAAAGGGGATCTATGGGGGTCCCGGCCTGCTCTAAAGGGGGGTCATATTGGCTATATATATATATATATATTCTTTGCAGGGAGTGCCAGGAGTACCTGGTGGTGCAGGAAAACTTGGCAGCACAGGGCAGATAGGTGAAAAGGTAAGACTAAAGAGGGATCAATGGGGACCCTGGCCTGCTCTAAAGGGGGATCTATGGGGACCCTGCTCTAAAAGGGATCTATGGGGGTAAAAAGGGGCGGAACATAGGTGACCTTAAAATGATGCCCCCCCTAAAAAAGTTCTGCAGACACCCTTGATTATATTTTTGGTTTTTGGTTTAGACACACTTTCCTCTGACATGGCCATTGTAATGTATTCAAAATCAACTACTCTGTATTTTCTGTCTTGGGTAAAGCAAGCTTTTTTAACATTCTAGCGACTTAGAAAGGTCAGTAAAATAGCTCATAGCTACAACCTACTGAAGGCAATCCATTCATATATTTTTGTAAAATATTAATTATTTTCCCATTTCCAAAAAACGAATTTTACACATAAAGGATTTATTTCATCGTAAAATCATAACAACTTTATTATTGTGTTTCTAAAGGCTGATCTTATTTAATCAGCTCCAAACCACTTGTAATCATATATAGGTAGAGGCGTAAGTCCTATTTAATGGCTGATTAAAGTTAAACAATTCCCAGCACAAGAGTGGATAAATTGTGGTGGGTTTAGATAAGTCCCAAAGCCTCGGGGATAACACACTGCAATAAAGGCACATTGATTATGGATAAATTCTATCTAATTCCTAAGCTAATAAATTTTACAAGTGCTGGAACATTCCCAATTAAGGATATGATTACAATCCAGGAAACAAAAAAAAAAAACTATTGTGTTGAAAAAATATATATATATTTTTTTTTCCCCAGCCAAGTAAGAGTCATAACAACTTTATGATGCGGTTGCAATCACAGCGTTTTCCTTGCTACTCCCCCAGAGGCTAAGCTCTACACAGAAAATAATGACACACAAAATGTTTCAAAGCTGTAGTTAAGCGATCAATTGTTTTTAATTCTGCAGAAAACAAGCTTCCATTTCGATGCGGAGAGTCAAATGCCGCAAAAGCAAATAGTCTATTGGACTCTAGGGCGAATAATGCTGAATGGTATTTTGCCTGAATAAAAGCAGGAGGAATGAAACATGAAAAAACAAAGACAAGCTTTGGTACAGAGGATGAAAACATAAAAGTTTACATTTGCCCTGGTGTGTTCTAATATTGTTTTAAGTCCTATCAGCATGGGCAATAGAAACCAAACGCTAGCACTGAAAAAATAAAAATGACCTCCAAAGAAAGCCAAGAAACTGAGGGAAATGTGAAAAGAAAGCAACGAGAGAGAAGCCTTTAACCACTTAAGGAGCGGAAGGTTTTAGCCCCCCCCCCCCCTTAATGATAAGGCCATTTTTTGTGATATGGCACTACATTACTTTAACTGACAATTGTGCGGTTGTGCGACGCTGTACCCCAAAAAAATGATGCCCTTTTTTCCCCACAAATAGAGCTTTCTTTTTGGTGGTATTTGATCACCTCTCCGGTTTTTATTTTTTGCGCTATAAACAAAAAATGGAACAATTCTAAAAAAAAACAATATTTTTTACTTTCTGCTATAAAACATATCCAATAAAAAAAAAAAATCAAATTTTTTCATCAATTTAGGCCAATATGTATTCTGCTACATATTTTTGGTAAAAATCAAAATAAGTGTATATTGATTGGTTTGCGCAAAAGTAATTGTGTCTGCAAACTAGGGAATAGATTCATGTACGTTTTTTTTTTTTTACTAGTAATGACGGCTAGCAGGGCTGCAACATTGCAGCAGACAGATCGGCCACCTAACTGACACTTTTGACACTTTTGAGGGCACCAGTGACATTACTACAGTAATCAGTGCTAAACATATGCACTGTTACTGTACTAATGACACTGGCAGGGAAGGGGTTAACACCAGGGGCGATCAAAGAGTTAAGTGTGCTCCTAGGGGGCGCTTTCTAACTGTATGGGGATGTACTCACTGGATGAACACAGAGATCTGTGTTCCTAAATAGGAGGAACACAGGATCCCTGTGTTCATCTGTGACAGAATGGCGCTCTGCTTTGTTTACATCGGCATACCGCGGTTCTGTCTTTATAGGAAGTGATCACGGGTGGCCGGTGGATGTTACTGATTGGCCCCCACTGTCTATTACACGAAACAACATACAGGTACGTCATTACACGTAATAGAGCCTACCTGCCGCTGTAAACTACGGCGGCTGGTTGACAAGAGGTTTAAGTCCATCTCCGGAGGTGCTGTATTCCTCCTCCTACCCCCTCTAACCAATTAATACAGTTTTTTTTAAATATATTTTAAAAGCTTTTTTAGCTTTTTTTAAGTTTTGTAAGTGCGTTGACCATGCCTTTCCATGGTGGATCTACCTGTTTAATTGGGCAACTATGTGGCAAATGAGGTTTAATGTTGATAAATGTAATATTATGCTCTCGGGGGCTAAGAATATGCATGCAGCATGCATACTAGGGGGAGAACAACTGGGGGAATCCATAGCAGAGAAGGATCTGGGTGTTCTGGTCGATCATAAGCTATTAGCTAATAATAGCATGCATTGCCAAGCTGCTGTTTCCAAAGTGAGCAAAGTCCTTTCTTGTATTAAGAGAGGCATGGGCTCCAGAGAGAGAGAGAAATCATTTTGCCCCTGTACAAATCATTAGTAAGGCCTCATCTGGAATATGCAGTTCAGTTTTGGGCACCAGTTCTCAAAAAGTATAAATGGAAACTGGAGAAAGTGTGGAGAAGGCCAACCAAACTGATAAGAGGCATGGAGGACCTCAGCTATGAGGAAAGATTAGAGGAACTGAATTTATTCTCTCTTGAGAAGAAGAGATTAAGGGGGGATATGATGAACATTTAAAAATACATTAGGGGACCATATAGTGGCCTTGGTGTGGAGTTATTCACTTTAAGGTCATCACAGAGGGCAAGGGGGCACTCTTTATGTCTAAAGGAAAAGAGATTTCATCTCCAAATATGGAAAGGTATCTCCACAGTAAGAGCTGTGAAAATTTGGAATAGACTCCCTCCATAGGTGGTTCTGTCCAGCTCAGTAGATTGCTTTAAAAAGGGCCTGGATTCTATCCTAAATGTATTTAATTTAACTGGGTAATAATATTTATAGGTAAAGTTGATCCAGGAAAAATCTGATTGTCTCTCGGGGGGGATCAGGAAGGAATTTTTTCCCCTGCTGTAGCAAAGGGTATTATGATTTGCTGGGGTTTTTCGCCTTCCTCTGGATCAACTGTGGATATAGGTCTGTGTATATGGAATTGTATGTTTTTTTATTTATTTATTGGTTGAGCTAGATGGACTTGCGTCTTTTTTCAACCCGACTAACTATGTAACTATGTGCTGGTGGATTCAGCGCTACACTCTGTACTAGGGATCAACTGATTATCGGCAAGGCCAATATATTGAGGGCCGCTATTGACTTTTGCCAATATATGTGTATTGGCCCTGGAACTGGCCGATATTGCCGATATTACAAATATTGGGTGATACCGCTCTGTCCGGCATACAATGGCGATCTCGGAGGTCACGTGGTTACGCCGGGCATGACCAGGCACTTGCCCTCCGAGATCGTATGCCGGATGGATCGGTATCACCCGGGTGTCACTTACGGCAAGTGGGTGAGAGACTGAATGGCATCGGGTGGGAGATGGAGCAAGTGAGAGACAGAGCAGTATTGAGTGGATGCCGAACAGAGCAGTATCACTTACGGCAAGTGGGTGAGAGATACCCATCTGCCAGCAGATTTGCTAATGTGGAATTGCTTATATCTTTAATTTGTACATATGTGAGTGGCATATTCAATAACATTTGTAAACGGAATTATATTATATGACATCATTTTACCCTTACATGAGAATCACCACCTAATGGTTGGAGGAGGAGAAGACTAGTCTCAGACCCTGACATAGGATGTTCAAAATATCAGCCCCAATCGGCCGATATCGATTTGCGATGGCCAAAATATCGGTATCAGCAACGAAAAACCGTTATCGGTCGATCCTTACTCTGTGCCCACATTGCAGTCAAAAATTGACCACTGTTAGAAGTGACCTATTGCTGCACAGCAGAATGGGGGATCTTGATCAGGTCCTCACAACTATGAACAAAAGAAATGTAAAACAAAAATTAAATGATGAACACAATGCCATTTTGATCCCAAACCTGTGAAAAGTCCCCTTCTTTTTGTGTCATGTAAACCTCCTTTAACAAGATTATGCAACTGTTTTTTATACTATTGGATAGTTACATAGTTACATAGTAGGTGAGCTTGAATAAAGACAACAGTCCATCCAGTTCAACCTATGTAGGTGTGTGCGGCTGTAATCATCTCACATACCCCTGAATGTTCTGATCCTTGAGATGTACGTCTAATAGTCTTTTGAAAGCCACCATACTACCCGCAGAAACCACCTCTTGTGGTAGAGAATTCCACAATCTTGTAGCCCTAACAGTAAAGAACCCCCCACGTTGCCTGAGGTAAAAATGCTTCTCCTCTAATCGCATTGTATGCCTCCGAGTCCTCATGCAATTCGACTGAACAGCTTTTTTTCTAAGCTGAGATCCCCATTGAGATATTTAAAAATTGCTATCATGTCCCCCCTCAGGCGTCTAAAGATAGTGTCCTTCTTGATAACCTTATAAGTATTTTCATCTCCTAATATCCTATCCATCTCTGAAAAATTATTATTTTTTCCATGTAGGTGTGTAGTTTGTAAATGTGGTAGTCATAAAATCAGAAGTACAAAATTGTTGATCTCCAATATCACTGGTGTAATTTACACTATTGGAGATTTTATTACTGTGGAGAACACATAACCAATATAAAAAAGGGCTTTAAAGGCTTTATTCTGTCTAGGCTATCACGTACCTGGCAGCAGAGCCTGATATGATGAAGAAGGCCTCTCTTACACCTCTGACTCTGGGCCCATGATAGTGTAGACAGGAGGCACAGGAGTACAGAGTGGCACGCGTCCACGCTGGGCAGCTGAAGTAGTCACAAGGCATCAGTAAGCAAGCGTGCTGGTAGGCAGCTAGCAGGCAGCAGACTCAGGCAGGCTAGCATGGGTGGCCAATGTGTTGTTGCTGGTAGCCGATAGTAGGTCAGCTGGAACAGCAGGGTGGTAGTTGGCTACTGATGACAGCAGGCAAAAAAGAAGCATTCAGGCAGGCAAAGTCATACACAGGCAGGAGGGATCGGGTACAGAGCACAGGCAGGTGGTCAGGAAACAAGCCAGATCTGGAACCGATCAGATAAGCAGGAGCCAGTGGAGCAGACAAAAGCGGAGGTCAGGGGACAAACCAAGGTCAGTGCAGGTGGAGTTCAGAGAGTGGTCAAGACAAGCCATGTCAGAAACTGGGATCAGGATACAGAATCACAGGAACACAGGATACACAGAAGGCTGAAGACAAAACAGTTTAAATAGCTCATTTGGCACCAGTATCCATCACCATCACAGGTGCACGCATGAAAATGCGTGAGGGCACATGTGTATGCACCTATGCAGGGAGCATATTTTAGCCTGTGCACAGAAGTTTGTCCAGAGGAGTCATCACATCTATTGGCAAGGCTTTCGTTACATAGGCACTATGCCCAATTAAAAAAAAATAGAGGATTGAAGTAATTGGGAAAAGTAAATATTCCTCACATTGGCGGGAGAAGTATTGTAAAAAGGGGGGTAATCTCAATTGGAAACAGGGTAGATTTATGAATTAAAAACTTACCATCCATGGGGTCTCAACATTGATTGGGACCTCAACTGTTTTATAAGAAATAGTTTCTCCTCATGTAGTAATTTTATAGTGTCAACTCTCTTGGGCTGCATGTAACATAAACAGCATTTTATTTTAATTTTTAGTTTTTAATACAACATCTTTTATGGTGTGTTGTTGAAATGTGTCTACTGAGTTTATTATATATTTAGTATGTTTTAAGAGAAAACACACGCACATGTTTATATGACTATCTTGATGTCATTTATCTTGGCAATGTAGAGAGTGCAGCATCCCTTACTGCTAAGTTTTAAATTAGGTTCATTACTTTTCACTTATTTATATATTTTTTACCATTATAGTCTTTTTTCACATACATTTGGTTTTACAGTTAATTATTTTACACTGAGCACAAAAGGAGTTTTTTTAAATACTAGTTCATAATCCAGACAAGAAGTCAGTTACCAGAATATCTGAAGACAAGCCATGGTGTGCAGGAACACATGGCAAGATGAAGGTACAGGAGCTAGGCAAAATGCTATCACATAAAAGGTGTAGCAACCAAAAATAAAATAAAAGTAATGTACAGTAATGGGATTCAATTATAAGCTGTGTTGATACACAATATAAGTACAAAAACATTAGTGTCTCTTAACTAGAAAAGATAGTCCAATAGTCCAAAATACCATCAAGGAATAATCCACATGACTAAGAAAGCAATCTGCAACAAAGACCACCATTCCAGTGCACCAGATGTATAGCAGTAGTGTCCAAAATCAGCAAAGCACCACCATCAAGTGAAATGCAAACTCACCGGACTAAATGGCTGGCATTTACAGCAGCATGGAAGCCTTATACAAATATTAGGATCCCTCTGGAGGTGTCCCAGTAGATAAATCTTGCAGACGGTAGAAGCCAGAACCTAGCTAAAGATAAATAAGCTGACCCAGAGCCCAGGGGGAATCTCATAGTGTAACAAGTTTAAATACATAAATAATTAAATAAATAAAACCACATAAAAACAAATTAAAAAGTAGAAAAAAACTCACATATAATGCTGTTGGCGACCTGGAATCACACAGCAGTGGGATGTCAGTTCCAAGTAAGCCGTCCAAACGCGTTTCGTCCAAAGGGATGTTGTCAAGGTGTCCTTTGGCGGTGACGTCTGGGTACAATTTATAAAGAAAGATGTCACCATCTGCAGGTGTGTACAATTTCATTAAGAGACCATGACCGGAGGGGGTCACACGGCCATCTTGCCGTACAACCAGAAGTTGGCTGGCAGCCATGTTTGAGCAGACCTGGAAATAGGCCAGCAACCATATTAAGTCAGGGCTAAGGGAAATAGTCACCCAGTTAATCTCCAGCCATTCTTAGAGGCAAAGTAACAATACACAACTGGGTTTGTGGAGGGGAAATACACAAAATAAAAAAACTTGAAAGTAAATAAGTAAATCAAACGATAATATTCAAAAATAATTGTCTGAAGTAAACAGACAAAATCATTAATATTGATAAGCACCACAATTTAATAAGCCCTCAAATGCAGAGATAACACATTCTGTGTTTGCTCTACAAAAGGGTTTACAAATAAAGTTGTTTGACCAAAAATTTACATAAACACATATAAGTGCACTTTGGTCTGAATGCTACAAATAAATAGCAGCGTAAAAATTATATATGGTATAAAACAATCAACAGACAATCAACCATAAATAACATAAATGTATTTTAATAAGGTAAAAGAAAACCAAAAATAAAAGTAAAAACTAAAAATTGCTTTACTTTGTATTAATAAAAATATTTGGTATCCCAATCAACATTTAATCCATAGGGGGCGTATCTTTTAAGCTCATAAAATCTAATTTAATCTTTTTTTAGAAATTTCCCTAGTTTTATTATATTCCTTCCAGTGTGGTTCACATTTCTTAATGCCTATCACATGCTCTGGGCTTGTAATACTCAAATAAAGCACCACAGAGTTGAAGCCAATGACAGTACAAAAGATGGAAGAGGGGAGAAACATCGCCGGCCAGTCGGAGCAGAGGGGAAGTAATCTCCCAAGCAGGGCCCATTGCCAAGCAATGAAAACCAGGGCAGGGCATGAAGGATCAGCCAATGGGAGCAGAGGAGGTGTGTCTGTTTTGCCCAGCAGAGAGCGTCTGGGATGCAGGCTGCCCAATATACCAAAAAAAAAAGTAAAGTAAAGTTAAGTAAAATGTGAAAAGTTCTTCAAAACTGCCCTATAGAATCTATCATTAATAATTTTATACATTTTTTTTTCTCTCCTAAAATTTCTCTTGAGGATTTTTTTTCCATTTATACAATGTAACTTTAGTAAGATGGTCAAGGACAATCCTCTAATCTCTAATATGCTGCCGCATGGTCATAAAAGAGCTCCAATTACCATCAACAAGCATGTACTGTATGTAAAAGCTCTCTATTGTATAAAAAAACTTTCAGAATTTGGCCTTGTATGATTATTTGTCATTTATCTAAATGTAGCCTGTTGTTTGGTCACATATTCCTCTATGGCATAGCTTTGTCAGTGTTCATCAGCTCTGAGTAACTCACGCAATTTCTACTTCATCTTCTACATTTATCTATAATATTGTTTTTTTGCCCTTCCACTGTCACACAAAACTCCATGGACTGATCAATCATCAGGTTTCTCAGGCTAAAAATGAGTTAGTCTCCAAGTCTAGGAATGGTCTCTTCTTCAATAAAACAAATGTGCCTGTCTTTTTGCACTCTTCTTTAGAGTGTACACAGAGCTGTGCATTCACATTCTCAGGAGGACACCACTGCACCAGAATGATCTCCCATGCACATGTGTGGGAGTTACATTATTCCCCAGTTGTCCGATTAAGGCAGCTGAGCTCCAGGCATTGGGAAGAAGCTGGGGGGAAGATGCTAATAGTGAAAAGGGTCCTTGTGGACATCACAATGTTGGAGCAAAGGTAACTATTTGCAGAGTGTAGTGCCTCTGTAACACTTAACCTCCCTCTACCCCCACACACACACCCACTGCTCCAACCCTTATCGCCTCTATACGTTTACCTCCCTTCTTTTTAATCTACTCCTCTCCTCATTGTCCTTTTTTCTCTGTATACTTTTAAGTGGTTGTAAACTTCTGAAATGAAAAATGAACAAAGCATATCCCTCATTAGTGTGTACTTGCGAGGGGGGCGTGGCGACCACCCACCAAGATGGGCGCTTGATCTGGGAGCTTTGTACGTCCGCCGGGAGATCTGTCAATCACAGGAGCCCACAGACTTGATCAATGGGTGCTTAATCAGACTTGATCACAGCTCTGAGAACCATCCTGCCATGCCCTGGAAAAAAAGAGAGACACCACAGCCACGAAAGTTCTCGGATTCTTGCCGAGTGTCTCCCGCGGTCCACAGCAAAATGGCGGCAGAGACCAAACCTCCTGCTCCGCAGCTGGACCTCTAGCAGCTGCTAGCACAGCGCTCTTTTCTCATACACAAACAGCCACCGCTGTGGTGAGTGGCTCTTGAACATCTACCCCCACCTTCACAAGTCCTGCCAAATCAAAGCATCACAGGGACTCCTCTCCTCAATCCAAAGATGGCATGCAGGAAGAGGTAGGTGGAGGATCCACAGCACGTTTATCTACAGCTGCTCCTGATCCAATAACCACATTTCCCACAACTGGCCAACCTGAATTGGATACAGTCCTGTTGGATATTATTGGATAGAGACATGTTGCTCTCACTGAAGGCCTTCATACTAGCAGACCCGATGAACTGTATTACACAAAACAAATTGGAGATACAGGAACTGGGTGAGTGGATTTACCATGTAGAGAACACAATCTGTGATTATGCTGAAAACTGCAACACCAAAGTTGATCCACACTCGTCACAAAGCGAAGATATCTCCTGGAACAAGGCAAAACTTGCAGACCTAGAAGATAGGTCCTGTAGAAACAATTTGAAAATCAGAGGAGTCCTCAAATCAATTCAGCCTTCACAATTACCCCATTTTGCAAAAGATCTATTCCTTTCAGTCATTCCTAATCTTACACCCACTGACCTGACACTTGACAGGATCCATCGCCTTCCTAAGCCATCATTCTGATATCCCATACAAATGGAAATATCCGGCAAAACAAGAAGTCACCCATCAGGGTACTACCTCTCGCATAACCTCCTTGGAAGAAGGCCTGTCCATACTATGTATATGGGAAGTCATCCCCTTTCAGCAGCCAGCCCACTCCTGGGCTCAATCTCCACCCAGAGTAAATCCTGAATAAATCCTGAATGGCAACCGAGTAAATCCTGAATTGCAACCGTAATGGCCATACAAGATAATGTCAATCCAAACCGTGGACTCAACTTTACAACTTCTTCACCTGCCTTAATACCTCCCGGCAGAAAGATGAATGTATTTCACCGCATCTCTAACCCTGCACTTTGATACAGCCCATGCTGCTTTTCCTCTCCACCACCTTGAGAGATCCTATCCTCTCTACTCAACTGCCTCAAAATCAAGTTCACCAAGTTCCTCAATTCTGCTCCACACCTCAGCAACCCTTTACCAATCTTGGCACTCACCGGATCCTTCACAGCGGCTTCTAATCTCCCTACCTCTAATTCCAGGTCACAAAGCCTTTTCATCTGGTTAAAGCTCAAGCAAGCATGGAACTCAAGGCACTGTCATTAAATGTCAATGGCCTAAACCATCTGGTCAAAAGAAGCTCCATGTGGAAGAAAGCCTGTAAACACAATGCTGATATTCTCTTCATTAAAGAAACACATTTCGATGAGCGAGCAACCCCTCGCTGCACCCATAACCTTTACCCCCATATCTTCCTTGCGTCATCCTCCAGTAAAAAAACAACGTGTACTATTAGCAATATGGAACTCTACCTCCTTTGAACTGAAAGATCCTTCTTGATTCTTGATCCAGAAGGCAGGTATATCATATTGTGATGCAGCATCAACTCAAAGCCTTACACCATGGTAAACATATACATCCCCAATACCCATCAAATACGCTTCTTTCAAAGATTACTAAAAAAAGTCCACTCCCTTAAACACGGTAACGTACTAATCGGAGGAGACTTCAATGCCGATAATGACACCACCCTAGACACTTTTCTCTCTAACAAAGGCACACATCCAGAACTGAACTCCTTACTGCACGAATCAGAACTTTTCGATATATGGAGATGCCATCATGGTAATGAAAAGGATTTAATTTCACATTCTTTTCCCTCAGGCATACCTCATATTCGCGTATTGATTTTTTTCTGACTGATAGATGGCTTTTACAGCAGGCCTCTTCCTCCTTGTTTTTGGACATAACTTGGTTGGATCATGCTCCAATTGTGCTAGCTATTGAGGAGAGGGATACCTGCCCTAGAGCATTTGCATGGAGATGCAACAACTTGATAATTCAAAAACCTGAGAATTTAGACAAACTATCCCAACTATTCCCTCCGGGTATTTTTGGGATTAACGCTTCCTCCAACCCCTATATCTTTAACTTATGGAATTCCCACAAGGCATTTATCAGAAGGTTGATTATACAACTAAGCACCAGAACAAAGACATCAGTTTACAACTGAACTACAGAACCTTCTCCAATCTATCCATGATATCGAAACTCAAAACAAATCCTTCCCTTGTGAGTCTTTCTTGGCCACATTGATCAAATTACGTTATTCCCTGCTAATTTAAGAAATCTCAAACTGAGATGTTATGCCCACGACAATTGAGCAGGCAAATTACTAGCCAATAAGCTAAAAACGTGCAGCGCCAAAAAACAGAATCCCATTCCTCCTCCACCTATTCTCTAAACAGAGGCTCACCTACCCACAAGACATAGCAGACGTGTTCTCTGACTACTACGGAGCTCTATATAATTTAAAGGAGGACAAATCCACTCCCCTTTCTGGTCAAACATTCCCATAGACACACTCCTAAACCTCGTGGGCAGCCTTCCCTGAAGAGTTGAAGCTGTTATAGCCACAAAGGGTGGGCCAACTCAATATTGAACCCTACGGACTATGATAGGGATGCCATTAAAGGGGTTGTAAAGTCAGAAGGTTTTTTATCTTAATGCATTCTATGCACTAAGATAAAAAGCCTTCTGCATGCAGCAGCCCCCCTCACCCCCGTAATACTTACTTGAGCCTCATCTCAATACAGTGATGTCCACGAGTGCCTCAACCGTCCAGGACTCTCTCTCCTGATTGGCTAAGGCACAGAAGCAGCATTGGCTCCCGATGCTGTCATTTAAGCTCAGTTATCCAATCAGGAGGAGAGGGGGTGGCTCTGAACAGCAGTTCAGTGTCTGAATGAATAAACGGAGCTGCAGTTGTGGGGGCACTCAAAAGGAGGGAGGGGCCAGTATCTCCAGCCAGGGACCCGAGAAGAGGAGGATCGGGCTGCTCTGTTCAAAACCACTGCACCGAGCAGGTAAGTATAACATGTTTGTTATTTTAATAGAAAAAAAAAATGAGATTTTACAATCACTTTGTGTAAAGGCAGGTGTCTCAATACTTTTAGACAATATAGTGTATTTAAAATGTTTTAGGTCCACTTAAAGCGAAGTTCCACCCAAAAGTGGAACTTCCGCTCACCTGCTCCCATCCCCCCTCTGGTGCCATATTTGGAACCTTTCAGGGAGGAGGGGGAAAACAGGTGAAAAACAGGTACCCTTCCCCACTTTGGGGAGACAGCATTGCGGCGGCGGCCCTCCGAAGTTCAGCCTCCCTTCTCCTTTCCCCACCGCATAGCCAATTAGAATGTGCATGCCCAGTAGGGACCCGGTTGTGAACCCGAAAGGCTTCACTGCCTGTTTCCCTTAGAACGAATGGAGGCGGTAGCACCCGACAGCCAATCTAAAAATCGGCTGGGGTGCCGACATTGTGGGCTCCCCGGACAGGTAAGTGTCTATATAATAAAAGTCAGCAGCTAAGGTATTTGTTTCCCCAGCTGGAACACCACTTTAAAGCTGATCATATTTATATGTGTGTCTTTTAAAAACAATATAGTACAATACAATAGTCAACAAGGATTTTTTATAAAACAAGCAAAAGGCAGATTTGCTTTATAACATTTTTCTAATTATTATAATTTTGTAAAATTTCAATATTCCTAAGCATTACAAGCAGAACATGCAATTTTGGCAGCACAGTGGAATAGAAGGTTTAAATTAAGCAAGCCATCCTCTGCCCCCCTCAGGCTCCAATATCGGCACATATAGCCATCTGCTTGCTGGAAGTGTTACTCGCAATGAATGCCACCATGGATTCTAATACTAGCTGTGCAGCTGCTGCTTGTGTTATGTTACTTCGCTATACATAACTCATTCTCAGAGCAGCAACAGCAACTAGCCCGGCTGCTATTGTACAATATGGAGACTGTAATGGGGCACCTAACACGCTGAAAGTCACTGGAAAAATTGCCCATGGTGGCATTTACATTCATCTTTTGAAATATATGCGATTTATGATATATATGATATATATATATATATATATATATATATATATATATATGACATTTTATGCAGCTTCACTAAACTGCTCAATAGTCATTTACTACTTGCCGTCCACCCGCCAGCAGATATACTGTGGCAGGCTGGCTCGGCTGGCGCAGCTGCGCGAACCGTCGTACCTGTACAGCAGTTCATAGGAGCGCTCCTGGGGGCGCTTGCGCACCGCTGGAGGCACCCATTTCCCCACATTAGCAAGCGGGGAAGCCGATCCACTAGACCGGCGGCCATGATTGCCGCCAGGCACCCGCGATCACTCCCCGCTGAGAGAAAAAAATGGTGTGCTGCTGTAAACAGACCGTTCTTTTCTCAGGAATCAGCACAGAGCACCTGTGTTCCTCCAATGTAAGATCACAGGTCTCTGTGTTGATTCCACAAGCCCACCCCCCTCACAGTTAGAAAACACCCCTTAGGCATACACATAACCCTTTGATCGCCCCTGAGTTAAGCCCTTCCCTGCCAGTGTCATTAGTACAATAGCATTGCATATTTTTAGCACTGATTGCTGTAGTAATGTAACTGGTCCCCCCCCCCCCCCAAAATGTAAAAAAATGTCAGTTAGGGGTCCGATCTGTCCGCCGCAATGTCGCAGTCCGGCTAAAAATCGCTGACCGCCGCTATTACTAGTAAAAAAAACAAATTTATAAAAATGACATAAATCTTTCCCCTAGTTTGTAGACGTGATAACTTTTGCGCAAACCAATCAGAATACGCTTATTGAGATTTTTTTTTTTTTTTATCAAAAATATGTAGCAGAATACAAATTAGCCTAAAATGATAAAAAAAAAATGGATTTTTACATTTTTATTGGGAATGTTATATAGCAGAATGTGAAAACTATTGTTGTTTTTTTTTTTTTTTTTTTTTAAGAATTGTCGTTCTTTTTTGTTTATAGCGCAAAAAAAAAAAAAAAAATCGCACAGGTGTTCAAATACCACCAAAAGAAAGCTCTATTTGTGCGATTGGTCCGATCGTGTGAAAGAGGCCTAAAAAGGAATGAGAAAGTAAAATAAGTAAGAAAAAAATAAGTTTAAAGTGCCCCAACCCTCCGTGCTCACATGCAGAAGTCGCGCCCGCATATGGAAACGGGCACACATGTGAGGTATCGCCATAAGTGTTAGAGCGAGAGCGAGAGCAATAATTCTAGCACTAGACCTCCTCTGTCACTCTAAACTGGTAACCTGTAAATAATAATTGTTTGAAGCGTTGTCTATGGAGATTTTTAAGTACTGTAGTTTCTCGCCATTCCACGAGCGTGCATAATTTTAAAGAGGGACATGTTAGGTATCTATTTACTCAGTGTAACATCATCTTTCACATCATACAAAAAAATTGGACTAACTTCAGTGGTTTTTTTTGTTCATTAAAGTGTATTTTTCCCCCAAAAAATATAATTTGAAAGATCGCTTTCAAATACAGTATGACATAAAATATTGCAATGATCGCCATTTTAGTCTCTAGGTTCTCTGCTAGATTTGTAATCATTTCAGAGAGAAGAATGGTCAGCTGTGTTTACAACAGCTGACTGTCCTTCGCTCTCAGTGGGGAGAGATCGCGGGTGCCCGACAACAATCGCGTCCGTCGGCCCCACGTGGATCGGAATCCCCCCTGCCTAGTGGGGGCGTCCCACAGCACCACGCGCATGACTGACGTAGGGCTACGTCGGTTTGCGCAGCAGAGCCAGACTGCCGCAGTAAATGTGTGGAGGGCGGTCGGGAACCTGTTAATACAAGCTGAGCATTGTAAGCACCCCTGTCAGTTGTAAATAGTTTGTCTCAACCCACTAACTGCTACATCTGCAGAATTGCTTGGTCTGTTGAAAAATACCAGATTTACCGGTTGGATAATCGGGTGAAAATAAAAGTAACAGTAATTAATTTAAAGTGGAGTTCCACCCTATTTTTATACTTACCTCCATCTTCTCGCTCCGGGTCACCTGAAAAAGAAATGGATAATCGCATATTTTTTTTTTTTTTACTTACCTCGTAGCGAAGAAAATATACTTACCTTACTTCCTTCTTCCTCCTTCCTCGGCCGCGGCCCGTCGTCACTTCCTGGCTCTGCAATGATTCCTGGGAGCTGGACGTCATAGCTCCCAGGAATCATTGCGCCTGCACCGGCCCCGACGTCAGTTCCGGGTCGCGCGCGTCATCCCCTTCTAAACAGCTTCTGGGCATGCCCAGAAGCTGTGGAGGGGTGACGCGCGCGACCCGGAAGTGACGTCGGGGCCGGCGCAGAGCATCGTGGGACCACAGAAGGCGGAAGAAGACGCCGAAGAGGACGCGCTGGCTTCAAGCTGCCCACATCTGAGATGGCAGCGCTGGACAAGACGTTTGCAAGGTAAGTATTTCGTCTTGCAGGTAAGTGCAACCCGGGACAGATCAGAGGCTAGCCATTGTGGAATGCACTAGCCCTGACTGTCCCGAGGGTATTAAAAAAAAAAAAAACAAATCCAGGGTGGAACTCCGCTTTAACGGCCCCAAGAAAATGGTACAAGCAATTTATAATTCGTTTTTGAAAGGTCAAACTATAACCCCCATGTGTATGTTGAAAAAGTTTTTAGGACTAATTTGGAATGGGAGGAATTGAGTCAAATTTGGCAGACTATGGCTCATTGTTCAATTAACACATCAGGAATTGAGTCTAAACTTAAACTACTTATGCGCTGGTATATGATCTAAAGTTTGTCGAAGCTTGTACCCAGTTCTTCAGCCATGCATTTTAGAGGATGCCAGTACCCTAGCACTCCCCTACATATATGGTGCGAATGACCCAAAATTAGAAGGTATTGGACAATCATACACTAATTGGTTCACATATTTTTGTGCAAAGATATCCCAAAAGACCCAAAAGAAGCCTCGTTGAACAAGAAATTACTTGACATTTTTTGTTCACTGCATCTACGTAGGTTCTTACCAAAGCGTGGTGGTCTTCCAACCCTATGAATGCACAAGTAAAGCAAAAGATAGTCTGTTTTTTACTGAACATAAAAAAAAAACGGTTGGAATCCTCAAAGATTCAATGCATAAGTTTGAAAGTATCTGGACTTTTGGATCAAGCATTACCACCCTATTGATGATGATCACTGACTGTTGGTTCTCTGACATATTTGACCACTCTTAGAGCTCCTCATACACAAAGGCATGAAGAGGCTTGGATCCACCTTCATTTACACCTCTGCTTCTCGCCCTCCCTTTTCCCTGTGACTTTCCTTAGTCATTCCCTATCCCTTTACCTCTTGGTTTTATATCTTCTCTTTATTTTAATGCTTTTTCCTATAAGTTGTCCATTTGACTCTGTACCCAATTATAGCACACCTTTGCCACCCCAAGAAACCCATTCTCATTCCGTGAGTTCCATGTATTTTGCTCTACAAGGGCTACATTCATATTTCTATTATTTAACCACTTGCCGACCCCCTCGCACGACCACGCAATTGTCCGTTAAAGTCACGCAGTGCCGAATCGCAAAATACCCCCTGGTCAGGAAGGGGGTAAAATCTTCCGGGGCTTAAGTGGTTAACATTATTTGTTTGTACTCTTAGGTGTGTATTTTGATGTTAACCACCTTACTAACCAGGAGTTTGATTTCTCAGTTCTACGTTAGGTGTACTATCCTCATTAGTCTTTCTCAACTTTTTTACCCCAGAGGAACCCTAGAAATAATTTTCAGGTCTCA
Organism: Pelophylax lessonae; assembly: GCF_965119305.1. Classification (NCBI taxonomy): domain Eukaryota; kingdom Metazoa; phylum Chordata; class Amphibia; order Anura; family Ranidae; genus Pelophylax; species Pelophylax lessonae. The sequence goes on from NC_138773.1 coordinate 289,227,636, forward strand.
GGGAACCCCTGCTAGGATTAGTTCCTTGGGGGGTCATTGGGAAAATGCCCCATGCATTGGTGGTTGTAAGTGGAAATAATGCTACTTACAGCGGTGGTCAGAATGTCACCGTTCCACTCATGCCGCATGGTGTAGGACCTGGAACTATTCAGCCACCACCAGATGGGTGGTGAGTTATCCACAACTCAAGGAACCCCTAGCCACCTCTGAAGGAACCCTAGGGTTCTACAGAACCCTGGTTGAGAATGGCTGGTCCAAACCCACATAAATGTAATCTTTGTTCTGTATTTACTTAAAACCTTTCAGTAAAAATGTATTGAAACAGAAAATGGTTACAAACACCAACAAACTACTAAAAGTTTGATCTTTGCTCTTCTAATTTATCAGTTACTTGTGGATTTAGACAATACAAAGATACTTTTCTCTCCCAGACTACTTTAGAAACTCAGTAATCACAGGATAAGTGTCTTTGTTCCTGCTTCATGGTGCCCACCTCACTCTTTCCTTCTTGAAAATAATCTGTATTTTAATTACATGCAAATGTAAAATATGCTTTTGAAATCTTTATTTTCACGGAGATGAAGAATATGTGATTGCCTATTCAAGTACTTAGATTTGCATACCGTAAAGAATAATGCACTTGATTCCAAGGTCGTACAATAAACATGGAGTCTTTTTTTACCAGCTATTTATATAATAGTCATTTTTATGGCTGGATGGAATTTGATCTAAACTTGATTACCACCCGGGTTCAAAAGTTAAATGATGCTAAGAAGCCGCCTCGGATTCACCAGCCTGGGTGGCTCCCAGTTTCCTTTCATTCGTAAGCTATTGTCAACACACCAAATTAAATTTACGCCTCGCAATGATAGAACATCCGCCTCATCCATTCCAGGCCGAGGCGTGAAGAACGTAACCTCGCTTGATAATTGGCCCACATAAATTAAATATTTATGGCCTGCAGTATGTTCTAAATTGCTTTCCTTCCTTTTTATTATTGTCTACAATTTGTCCCCGAGGCCAAAATCCTACATACATGTTATTACAGCCATATTTTATGCAATTTTTGGTTGCTGTGACAAGAACAGTGCTGATTCTCTTTTATGTGTTTCTGTTTTATTAGTATTGTTTTTTTTTTTATTTCTAATATTTGAGCAACAATTTTCACATATTTTACTTATAAATATAGCCTAAATTTAAGTCTCATTTTCTAAAACGCAAGCATCTGTCTTGCTTAAGGTAGATGTAATCCAATCAATAAATCTCATATTAACTTTAACATATTGATATCTTTACGAAAGTCAATAGTTTATAAATGCAGCTTTCATCAAAATATTACCTGGTGATCCTCACATGAAGGTCCTTGTTCAGGTATTTCCTTTTATAGCATTGACACCCTGTCACCCTATCACCCAGACTTTTGATGAAGATGAAGTTTGTTTGTTTTCAAAAACATATAATATGCAGGCGTGGTCCACTGGTGTCACCGCCTGCCCTGAGATGCCATGCACTATGACCTTGTTCACTTGGGGGGGCATTATACCATATGCCTGTGCAGGGCCGTGTTTACCTGCACAAGGATGCAAAGGTGTTCCATACATCCCTGTGCAGGCAGTATTATTGATTTCAATTGGGACACACTGGGGTTGATTTACTAAAACTGGAGAGGGAAAAATCTGGTGCATCTCTGCGCAGAAAACAATCAGCTTCTAGTTTTTTTTTGTTTTTTTTTTTGTCAAAGCTTAAAGCGGAGTTCCACCCTAGGAATACATTTTTTAATAAAAATACCCCCGGGACAGTCAGGGCTAGTACATTCCACAATGGCTAGCCTCTGATCTGTCCCGGGTTGCACTTACCTTTTAGTAGAAATACTTACCTTGAAAAAGTATTGTCGAGCGCTGCCATCTCAAGTGTGGGCAGCTTTAAGCCAGCACGATCCTCTTCTGCGTCCTCTTCCGTCTTCTTCGGTCCCACGATGCACTGCAATGTATCATCAGTAACGTCAGTTCCGGTGTGCGCGCGTCATCCCTCCACAGCTTCTGGGCATGCCCAGAAGGTCATGGCCGGTGCAGTCGCAATGATTCCTGGGAGCGATGACGTTCAGCTCCCAGGAATCATTGCAAAGCCAGGAAGTGACGACGGGCCGTGGCCGCCGAGGGGAGGAAGAAGGAAGTAAGGTAAGTATATTTTCTTCTATACGAGGTAAGTAAAAAAAAAATGCGATTATCCATTTGTTTTTCAGGTGACCCGGAGCGAGAAGATGGAGGTAAGTATAAATTTAGGGTGGAACTCCACTTTAATAAAACAAACTAAAGTTAGAAGCTGATTGGCTACCATGCACAGCTGCACCAGATTTTGCACTCTTCAGTTTTAGTTAATCAACCCCATAGTCTTCGTGCGGGGACCACATAGGATTGCCACCTCATCCCTTTAAACCAATACACAGGTTCTGAGGCTCTGCACATCAGGCACTAAGTGAGTTTAATTACAACTTTAATCAGCCACAGAACCTATGTAATTAATGCGTGTCCTGGTTTAAAGGGATGAGGTGGCAACCCTACTACCACACCAACACGGATGTCATATTGGGAGCAGCGGCTGCCTGCAGGTGGATACATTGAACACCTGTGAACAGATTCCCCTGCTGAGTTGGAGAAGAATGGGACAAATGTCAGTTTTGTCATATTCATGCACATTCTGTTCCTGTTTACCAGCAGACTGTGGCACTCATGATGGCTCTATATAGACTTTACATCAGGCTACCTGTGGTCCATCGCATTTAGGTCCAGAACAACTGAAAAAAAAAACGCATTCCTTTTCCATTTTTATTTTATGAACCTGGATGGATTCAGAGGTAGACAGATGTAAATGGACACAAGTTCATTTAATGTACCTCTTGCCTATAGACCTACATGAAGCGGCCGACCGGGTCCACCTTAAAAACTGGGCAGATCTTAGCATAAAAGCCCAAGGCCGGGCCTATGTCCAAACACCAAGCCCTGCCTCCACCATTCCATTCGACAATCTAGTACCAACTGTTAGCCATTGAGGCTCTGGTTTTTGAACTATTGAATGGTGGGGGGGGGGGGTGGTTAGGTCAGACAATTCAAGGTCTACACTATCTGTATTCAGTGTCCAAAAAGGAGGTTCAATAAAAACATTTTGGATGCTTCTCCACCTTTTTAACAAACAGGAACCCTTAAAAAATGTTCCGGTCTCAGGGAGCCCCTGCTTAAAATCACTATATCTAAAACCCATGATACATTAGTGTGAGGGTCAGTGAGAAGAATACTCCTTACACTTGTAGTCATTGGAAAGAATTACCCCCTTACAGATAGCTAAAAAGATCAATGTTGTCAGTGGAAACTTATCTGAGAGGCAAATTTTGCTCTGCTCGGGGAACCCATAGCAACTTTTGGAGGAACCCTAGAGTTCCATAGAACCCGGATTGAGAATCCCTGCTTTAAAGTGTTTTGGTAACTTTTCTTCCCTGTTTTGTTACTGTATACAAATAGTTGCCAATCTTAGCTGAAAGGGACCCTTTTTAACAATTTGCAAAGGAAAAAAAACTGTTCCAAGAGCACTGATGAGAGGGTGTAAAATATCCCTGGATCCTCCATGTAGACTGTTTTTCCATTACTTATTCTCCTCCATGACTTAATTTGAGCTTGTGCCCTCCTTTCTCTCATATGGGTGGTCTGGTTGTTGGGGACTTTCTTCCAATATGGACACAGACACTTTTGCAATTGCACATGGGCTACTTTTACGAGTTTATGTGTCTGTACTTTGACTGGATACAGTTAAGGCATACTGCTTTATACACACTATACACTTCCAAGTTTGCTTTTGAGAAGAAGTCGAAGAAAACCAATAAAGACACATTATACATTACTTACTTGCTATATTCCTTCAGGAATCATTTATCAGCTGAGCAAGTGTAATTACCTGAAATCTGTCTTCATATTGAGTTACCACACGCTTGATAAAAGTGGAAATCAGGCTTGGGATGAGGCTGCCAGTTATGAAACTAGTGCAAGGAACTTATGTGTGCACACGGGAGACAGAGGATCCAATGTGGAGACCACATGCGTGGTGATATCACTAGTAGTCCAAAGAGCAGTGTGGATATGGGCAGTGGATCACCTCTTTTAGAGATGTATATTCTAAAATGGGTTAAAAAAAAGTGGAAAATGCACAGGTTGAATTTTTTAATAATGTTAAATTGAGTTACATGGGAAGGGGGTGTCGAGTTGCTGCAGATGCATTCAAGATTTTCCCAACTTTCAGCCCCCACCGAGCTAAAGAGGCCTAAAAAAATGCTTTTAATCATGACAACACAGATCTTACTTGCCTACATTACAAGGAAAAATATAATGGTGCTCTTGTGGGAAACAGGTGCTACAGTGAACTTTTATAAAGCCGGTTTGGAATCAGAATTAGAATTCCTCAGGAGCTCGCCCAGACTCACTAGAGCTCATTCATGCTTTGGTGCTCATTTTCACATATGTCAATGCTCACTGGGTCAAACAGGATCACTATTTTTTTCAGTCCTAAATGCACTGTGAGATACTTTGTGTTTTTTTTTATTGCAATGTGGTGAGGATCCATTGTGTTTGTTTTAGCAGGTTTGGTCTTGGAGCACCCAATTAAATGGGTACTCTACACTTCATCACATGTACCGTGCATTATACCATGTGTTGACTCTTGCACACAAGTGTGAATAAGCCCTTGGGTATTGTACTTAAAGAGGTACTCCAGTCTGCTCACATAATTTGTAATACAAACATCTTTTCCATTCTGAAGCTTCCCTCCAACCACTTTGCATATTATTTCATATATACTGTGATTCCGTACTTGCCAAATATGCTGCAGAATTCTCCCTTCACTACAGTAAGTCTGGCTGCAGCCATTTTAACTGTGGGCAGCTGAAGCTGCTGACTGTTCACTTCCTGGATTTACACAGACAAACACACACACACACACACACACACACACACACATATATATATATATATATATATATATATATATATATATATATATATATATATATTGTATATGTAGACAAATACACATATATACAGACAGATACACTCACACCACTGCTTGGCTGCACATTTCTCTTCTCTTGATGAATACTCACAGATCTCTACAGTCTCCTGTTATCTCCACCCTCCCTCATCCAGCTCCCTCCAGCTCTCCTTGGCTTTCCTATGACTAATCCCTCCCTCCCTTGCTGGAAAACTCTCACGAGAGTGAGAGAGAGCTATGCATGGTGTCATTAGCCTAGGCTAATTACCAGACAAGAAAGAGGAAGTGGGCTGTATACGGTATTTTACTGGCAGAAAAAAAATGTTTTTCTATCCTCAGTTAAAACAACAAGGGCAGAGGGTTTATTAGATGGAAAGATGAAAAAATTAATGAAGAGTGGCTTTAAGTATACGCCAATGCGGAGGCCATGTTTGCTTGCACCGGGATGCATAGGTGTTCCATGCATCTCTATGCAGGCAGTCTCATTAATGTCAATGGACACAGTGATTGCACAGACATAGCCATTGCTCCCATTCTGACATCCATGGGGTGCGGGTGCATGCCCCAGAATGCAGACAGTGTGCATTTGTGTACCCACACAACTGTAAAATTGAGAGCAGTGGCTGTGTCCATGTAGTCGCTGTGTCCCCATTAACATGAATGAGACTACCTACATAGGGATACATGGTCGGATGTATTGTCGGCTCCCGGCAATACAGATTAAAAAATGAAAAAGAAAAAAACCCAGTCCATACCAGGGCCCTCGGGTCTGGTATGGATTTTAAGGGGAACCCGCACCAAAATTAAAAGAAAACCCCTTATTTGAGCACACAGCCTGGCTTGCCAGAATGGGGGTGGGGGCGAGCGCCCCCCCCCCTCCTGAACCATACCAGGCTTTATGCCCTCAATTCTGCCCCCCCCCCACCCCAAAGCACCTTGCCCCCATGTTGATGGGGACAGGAGTCTCTTCCCGACAACCGTGGGCTGTGGTTTCTGAGGGTCTGTGGGGGGGAGGCTTATCGGAATCTGGAAGCCCCCTTTAACAAGGGGGCCCCCAGATCCCCCCCATGTGAATGGATATCGGGTACATCGTACCCCTACCAATTCACTAAAAAAGTGTACAAAAAAAAAATAAAGACAAAAGCCAGTTTTGGACAAGTCCTTTACTAAAAAATAAAAAAATAGCGTTCCCCCGATGATCAGTCCCCGTCCGCAACCGAAAAAATAAAAAAAAGAAGAAGCTCCCTGTCTCTTCAGACGCTTCCTGGCTTATGAGCTGTTTGACAGCTCTTTTACAGGGATCTGACGCCACGAGCCGCCCCACAATGTACTTCTCAGGTGCAGTGAATAAATTACATGACGTTAGCATGGGAAGCATCCGAAGAGGCAGGAGCTTCTTTTTTTAATATATATATTTTTTGGTTGCGGGCGGGGACTGATCATTGGGGGACACTATTTTTTTATTTTTATTTTTTAATAAAGGACTTGTCCAAAACTGGCTTTTGTCTTTATTTTTTTGTACACTTTTTTGACGAATGGGTAGGGGTACGATGTACCCGATATCCATTCACATGGGGGGGCTTCCAGATTCCGATAAGCCCCCCCCCCACAGACACCACAACCACAGCCCACGGTTGTCGGGAAAAGACCCCTGTCCCCATCAACATGGGGGCACGGTGCTTTGAGGAGGGGGACAGAGCCCCCTTTGCCCCAAAGCACCCACCCCCCTCCCATGTTGAGGGCATGTGGCCTGGTATGGTTCAGGAGGGGGGGGGGGCGCTCGCTTGCCCCCTCCCCCCATCCTGGCCAGCCAGGCTGTATGCCCGGATAAGGGTCTGGTATGGATTTTAGGGGAAACATCACGCTGATTTTTTTTAAAAAAAATTGGTTCAGGGTTCCCCTTAAAATCCATACCAGACCCGAGGGGCCTGATATGGACTCGGGGGGGGGGAACTCCACACCGTTTTTTTGATAGAGTGCCTGCTGCCTGATACCATCCATTATGCCAGAGAGACAGACACAGTGCAATGTAGTCTATTCAGAGACACCCCCAAAGCAAATCTGTGTTGAAGCCTTGAAGGCACTGGTAGCCCCACAATTTAGATTGCCACTTTTTCTTCAAGCCAAACAAACACTTTAGCGGGGCACAGAAATTTTTTATTTTGTATATACTTTAGTATTTTAAGACCTGGGACATTTTTGGGCACTCCAAAGAGAATAGTAATCCAACGCACGTAGTGCTTCCCTCACCCTGCTGTCAGGCCCTGTTCTGAGCCACATTCCTGTCTGAATAACGTGTCTGGGTTTCAGGTGGTCTAAAACCCGGACACATAATTCAAAACCCTGACGGTCCGGGTGAATCCTGAACAGGTGGCAACCCTACCCATGATTGGATATGCTTCCCCTCTGTTCCTGCTACTGGACACTGTCAGCTGAGCTTGGCAGTGTTTATATAAGACTGTGTGTATGCACAGCACCCAGTAAAGAAGGATTCTCTCTATTGACGCACAAGCGCTTCTCTGCATCTATTATTACAAATCTGATCATTCCAGCTTATTGAACATGGACAGCATTCTTCAGCTCCTGCGTATTGCCATTTCCCTTATGAGCGTGAGTGGCTGCAAACCTCACCACTATGCACTTGGGCCCAGCACAATATTCATTGATCATGTGATGTTATTTAGCTGTAGAGAAAAAGAAAAAACAATTTACTATCAAAAGACGCAGGATGGCCGTTCACAAATATTTCATGTCTCTGCCGCCTGCGGGGTCTGTGCGCACACAGTATTTAAGTAACCAGACAAATGTTTCTTGTGTTTGCAGCAAAGATATTTCTGTGTTGGTTTCCTCGTTGCTTGTGAATGATGAGCTGCTAAGGTGTATATTTTCTATCTGCAGGTGACAACGCTTGCCGCTTGAACAATGGAGGCTGCGGAACGCTCTGTCTCGCCATTCCTGGAGGGAGAGTTTGTGGCTGTGCTGATAACCAGCATCTGGATGACAATAATTCAACTTGTGTGTGTAAGGCTTCCACAAACATCTTTTTTTCTCTACTGCTTGCAAAACTAGGAAGAAATATAGAAATTTACAGACCTGATAAATATTAACCCTTTGGGACGTATGTAATAAAAAATACCCCTCTTATTGCCTAAACCAATTGATCAAACCTGTCTGCAGTTCAAAGTTGGGCTTCTTTCATACAGGTGACTGGTTAGGCCCAGGGGCAGACTGGCAACTTTCAGCCCAGGGGGCAAGTACAAAGCAGAGGCCCATGGTGCAGCGACTCGGCCCTCCTCCCACTCTCCCTCTTCCAGTCCTCCTCCTGACCCACATTCCAGGCTGAAGCCCTGCTCCAGGTACTCTCTACTCACAGGCTGAATCCTGGTTCCCAAGGGAGGAGCTTGGACAGCTCGGTTGGGGCTGGCCAGGGGAGCAGAGTCTCTAGTGGGGCATTAAATCGACCTCTACTCAGACAGTTTAAACCATTTATGCTGGGGGGGAGGCCTGCACTCTGTCCTTGTCTTCAACCCGCACTCAGTAGGTCAGTAACGGGGACTTTTTACTTCTCTTCACCAGGAATCCTTTAGGCATGTTTGTGGCAGAAGCGGTGCAGCCACTTTTTTCAGGACATCAGAGTGGCCCTGGAGACAATTGCCTCCCTGCCCCCTGGCCCAGTCCCCCCCTGGTTAGGCCTCATGCACACAGGGCATTTTACAGCTGCTTTTAGGAGCGTCAGGCGTTTTTTTTTTGCAGCTTAAAAACACCCCTCAATGTTAGTCTATGGCCTCATGCACACACAGACTTTTAGGAGTTGTAAGTGGCATAGGCATTTGTAAGCTGTAAAAGAAAACCCAGGGCCAGGGCATTCTGGAGCAGCAACGTTAAGCTGTAAAAACGCCTGACGCTGCTAAAGACTGCTTAATGCCGCATACAACCTTAGGCTACGTAAGACGTTTTTATGCTGTGGTAGTTGGATTTGAGGTTGGAAAATAGAATAGGGCAGAGAAAGGCTGCAAAACCCTAACGCTGCTAAACGTGGCTAAAACGTGCATTGACGCCAATACAAAACGCTTCTAAAAGCACATTTTTACAGCTGCTTTTTCCTGGCGTCAGAACTGTCTTTGCTGCTCATTTTTTCAAATGCCCCGTGTGTGCATGAGGCCTAAAAGCCACAATTTATCGGTCTTCTAGACCATCCTTTGAAAGCCTACAATACAGCTGGAGAAGGCCATTCACATGCTATGGGTGCGGCAAATCTAACGCCACATGTCAGGTTGACAGGCAGCAACACCTGTCAAACTCGGCCATTCAACTCAATGGAACTGCGCCACAACTGCAAACCAAATGTTTGGCTCGCGGTTGTGTCACATTAGTGCCATTTTAAATTGCCAATCAGCAGAAAAGACAAAGAAATATTATGGAGGAGTAAACCACTCTATGCAGTGGTTTTGCACAGATCAGATTAGATCCTTCTCTCCTCTGGTACCCCGCCGTTGCTCTCGGATCTTCCCCTGCCAAATGCCCTCATAGCAAGCTACTTGCGATGAGGGGGTTCTCATGTGGGCTCGCTCCTGAGCTGGCTCTGTGCATTCATAGACACGCAGAGCATGGCTTGACCCTGATGCCCTTGCTCCCTCCTCACCGGCTGCGGTTGACAGCAGCTGATTGACAGCAGCAGGAGTAAATGAAAGTGAAGAGGGAGAGACACAAGAAAGCCACTGCTCTTGTGCACAGTGCTGGATCGAGGATGGGCTCAGGTACGCAAAAGGGTTGCTGGGGGAGGTGCATGCAGAAGGTATGGACTTTTAAAAAAATAAAAAATGATATTCACCTAGGTGGATGTGGCATAGAACTGATACTGCATCTGACCACCGCAGTCTCTTCTCTGAGAACTGAGTGATCAAAGACCGCAGATCGCTCAGTTCCCAGCATTCTGTGAGCAAGGAGCCTGTCAGTCAGGCTCTCTGCTCTGTGCCCCCCCACCCCCTGCTCACTAGAGCTCTGGGCTGTGGAAGGGGCAGGAAGGGCTGGCTCAGGCTCTCAGCAGATGGCAGGGATGCTGAGACATATCCGCTGACATCCAATCCGATCCGTCAAATGAGAACGGACCCATCCCAATCCCCCATAGAGATGTATGGGGAACTGACAGCTGTGTCTCCGCACACAGCACGGAGAACAGCTGTCATTCTCCTGCTCAGCGGGGGATCGGCGGATCGATCCCCCGCTGAGATAAACTGAGTCCGTTCGATGGATGGGCTGTGTGAAAGAGCCCTTATACAGGATGTGTGTTACTGGACAGATCACCAGGTGAAAACAGAGGAAAATAAACAAAATATAAATAAAAAATTAATACAGCCACCTCATCTAAGGATTGAGAAAAACTGCATTCTAATATATTTTTGGTTTTGTGCTTTGTTACCAATTTTTAACAGTCTTCACTTCATTTAAAACAAAAAAAAATGGTTATCTGTAGTTCAACAAGTTCTATTAAATAGGAAGCAGTAGGGATGCAACAGCCCTTATAGAAAAGTCTGGAACAATGTTACAATTGCACAGAATTATACAGCGAGTCATTTCGCAGGTCACAGAAAGGCCAGTGCGGGAAACAGAATTTCAGACAGAATTTTCATTTATGTGGATGAATTCAGGAATGTTAAAATCATTATGTCCATTGTTTACTCCTCACCTCAGCTGCGATAGAAAGTCGGCATCTTCCTTCGTGTTTTATTCAAATTTCACTGAGACACGAAGCTTTGTTAGCGCTGTTTTCTTCTTGTCCTCATTTAGTCCCGGTTCACATATATGCGATGAAAAACATTGCATGTGATCCGGAGCGCACTGCTCTGCAAATCACATGCAATGTCTGTGAGATGCGAATTCAGCCATACAGATTGCATGGCTGAATTCGCATCGGATTCGGACACAACTCGCACAGGACCCTTTTTTGGGTCCGCACCAGAATCGTATCGCATGGGTGTTCAAACCTATGCGATCCGATTCATGTCCGAACTGACAGTTCGCACTGCGATATGCAAACTGATCTGGGAATGTCATTAACTTTGTATTGACTTTTTATTGACACCCTCAGTGAATTGCATATGGCAGTGTAAAGTTGAATGTGATGTGGGAACCCGCAGTGGATTCTCAGGGTTCCCGCATCGCGGATGTAGCACCCTCCTAGTTAGGTAGGTGCTAGGTAAAAGCATCTGTTGCTCCTGCTGCTTATCAGGGGATCCTGATCTATTATTTCATTGTACACATGTTTCCAGGTGTGATTCACTGGGTCTGAGGGAGTGTCCCCTACTAGATCCAATGAGGGAGCTTGTTGGACAGTGGAGGAAACCCAGCCAGTGACACATCAGGTATTATGGCAGTCCCAGTGGGAAGGTATTCCTGCAATGCATCCTGGGATTGGCCATAAACATGGAGGGGACATGTGACAGGGCATCTTTGGCAGGAAGCAAAGTCCCAGGAGGAGGCAGCAGGCTGGTCTCTCCTCCTGTAGGTGTGAGGAGTGTAGAAGTGGTTCAGGCAGTCGGCCTAGTGAGCCAGGTGTGGAGCTGAGCTGCAGAGGATCCAGAGTGCTGACAGTGGAGTTGGTGGCAGAGTCTCTCAGGAAAAACAGTGTTGTGAGTACTCAGGGATTTGCCACAGAGTCTGCCTAGGAGAGGGGACCCCTCCAGAGAAGTCAGGGGATCAAGGAGCTAGCTCACTCAGAGTGTTACAGTAAAGGGGGTGCCGTGTAGTTGACCCTGGAGACTAGGAACAAAGGGGGTGCCATGAAGGGCCCTGAAGATTGTTCTGCAGTACAGTACAGTTTACCTCAGACAGTTCATTTCTTACCATGTCTCTGCTACTAACAAGGTGAAGCAGTGGTCTAGCCATGACTAGCGTTATACAGGGCTACTCAGCGTTACTCAGCATTGATCAGTCGTCCCAGCCAATTGTGCATAGTTAGAAAAGTTGTAGTATCCCACTCATTCCCTTCTCCCATCCAAGTTCTTAATAAAAACACAAAAACCAAAGCTCCTGGACTGTTTACTGACTGAGCCAAAATCACTTGGAGAATGTTGAACTGCAGAAAAAAACTGGCTGCAGAAAAAAACGTCTGCAAAAAAAACAGATGCTGTAAAAATGTCCAGTGTGCATGAGGCCTTATTCGAAAAACATTTACCAAAGTTTACCGAATGCTCCAAATAACGAAATTTGTCTGAATTTCCGAAATTCGAGTTGAAACTTGACTCAAATTTTACATTGAAATCCATTCAAATTCTAACTGTAAACATATTTCTGAATTTAAAGACTGTGTGTATTATTACTATTAAACAAAAATGCTGTTTTTTTTTTTTGGCCAAAGATGATTTAAAGAGTCATTGTAATCATTTGATGAAGATTTTTCTTTTGTTTGTTCACTTTGCTACATTCGAATCAAAAAAAAAATCTAAAATATTTAGATTCAACTGATTTGAAATTTGTTGATTAAAACATTTCAAATCAATAAAAATCTGTAAATTCGAAGAAAATTAAAAAAAAAAAAACATAAAACAAATTCTGAATATGAATTACGAATATGGATCCTGTATACAAATTAATGAATCAACCGAATTTAACTAAACAAAATAACTAGATTAATGAATTTAAACAAAATTTTTGTCAATGACATGTCTAACGTGCAGAAAAAAGTGTTTAGTTTCCGATAGATTTGTTATGTTAATAATTTTTTTTCATTGATTAGTTTCGGAATTTGTTTAGTTTAGTTAAATTTCATTTAGTTCATTATTTTCTAACAAATTCCAAATTTTCAGAATGACTGTAATTCGGACCAGTCAAAAAATGATTAACCAATTCAAATTATGTGTGAAAAATAGATGGTTGGCCCAGAAGGGCCTGGTATGGATTGGGGGGGGGACCCCACTCTGCTTTTTTTTTTTCAGAATTTTTTATTGTCAGCATTCTTTTGTTTACAGTTCAGCAGTCAGTGGGGAAGCCCGCTGACAGCTGATGAGTCATTACTTGTTAAGGACACAGCGGTCAGCTTCCCAACCCACTCCTTAACAACCAGCTCTTCTTCACCCAGAATTTTAATCAATCAATCATGTTTCGGCTTCGAATTGTTCCGAAGATTTGGAACTCGTTCGAAAATAAATATATGAAAGGAAATAAACACATTTTAACTACATTAGTTACTATTTAATTTGGAGATTTTGAATTAAATAGTACCAAATTTATTTGAAATTTGTTTAATTTCCAAAAAGTTTGTTTAATTTACGAAAATTTGGAACTCGTTAGAAAACAAATATATGAAACAAAATTAAACAAATTTCAAAAGGTAATAGGAAGACCCTGATATTTTCCCCCAATTTTATATTTCTCTACTACACCCAGATAATGGGGAGACCCCCCATATCATACCCCCATATTATACTTCTCTACTACACCCAAGTATTGGGAAGACCCTCATATTATACCCCCATATTACACTTCTCTACTACACCTAGGTAATGGGGAGACCCCTATATTATACCCCCCATATTACACTTCTCTACTACACCCAGATAGTAGAGAGACCCCCATACCATACACCTATTTTATACCTCTTTACTACACCCAGGTAATGGGAAGACCCGGATATCATACCCCCATATTATACTTCTCTACTACACCCAGATAATGGGGAGACCCCCATAGTATACTTCCCTACTATATCCAGATAATGGGAAGACCCTCATAGTATACTTCTCTACTACACCCAGATAATGGGGAGACCCCCATAGTATACTTCTCTACTACACCCAGATAATGGGGAGACCCCCGTAGTATACTTCTCTACTACACCCAGATAATGGGGAGACCCCCATAGTATACTTCTCTACTATATGCAGATAATGGGAAGACCCTCATAGTATACTTCTCTACTAAACCCAGGTAATGGGGAGACCCCCACAGTATACTTCTCTACTACACCCAGATAACAATATATTTTCGGAAAAAAAACATGTTTTTCTGTTTCTGTTTTAAGATTTTGAAAATAAATATTCTTTCTTCATAAATTTAGACCAAAATGTATTCTGCTCCACAAAGAGTCCACAAACTATGGTGTATATTTATATATATATATATATATATATATATATATATATATATATATATATATATATATATATATATATATATATATATATATTTTCAAAATATTTGAATTTTTATTTGCTATATAAACAAAAAATACCAAATATTCTGGGAAAAAAAATAAGTTTTTTAGTTTTTATTATAAAATTTTGCAAATAAAGAATCTTTCCTCATATCTTTAGATCACAATGTATTCTGCTACTACATTTCTTTGGTAAAAAAAAATAAACTAAATCAGTGTATATTATTTAGTCTGTGTGAAAGTTAGAGTCTATAATCTGTGGTACATATATATTTGAAAATTGAACAGTCCGGATGTACTGACTTGCCTATCTAATTTCGTGAGGCCCTAAAATGGCAGGACAGTACAAATACTTCTAAAATAACCCCTTTTTGAAAGTAGACATGCCAAGGTATTTAGTGAGAGACATAATGAGTTTTTTGAAGTTGTATTTTTTTTGTCACAATTTTTTGGAAAATAAGGAAATGAAATACAATTTTATGTTTACATTCGGTAATTATTTCTTTTTTATTTTTTCCTTTTTTTTTACCATTTTTTATTTTGTTTATATACTGTCACCAGAGCAGTACAGTGTCACCATAGTGATATAAATTAAAGCCATTGTGTACAAACTGGCATGTGATCGCTGTGATTGGTCACAGAGATCGCATGGTACCAGGGTTGATCTGGTACAGCTATCTGTGTTCTGCTGTGTGTAGTGGACTCGGCGCATCACAGATCACGCCGCTGCATTGCCCCTAGGGCGCGTAAGAGGCGCAATTGGAAAGACGTCATGCGACGTTCACTCGGGACAGCAGTGCTCCTGCCCCCCTGTAATATTATTAAAGGCTGGGCGGTCGTTAAATAAGTACTTTAGATGTAGACTATATGGCCAAATGTTTGTGAACACCAGACTTATATGATTTTTGTGTACATCCCATTTTAAAACCAGGCCCAGAAATATGGAGTTAACCCCTTAGCGACCAAAACAAGCTTTCACACCAATGTGATCTGTACATAAATAAAACAAAGTAAATACAAAGTAATAATGTTTCTTTGTATCTCTGTTCAGATGGTGTGCTTTTTAAAAGCAGTGGCTGGAAAGAAAGGAAAAGGGGAACAGTAATAAGCCCCCTTTTCCTCATGGGAGAGTGGCTGGGGTAGGAAAATAGTTCATGGGGTAATATTTCCCTCCTTTTTTCCCTCAGGTAAAAAGGGAGGGATTTTCAAGGTATCCTGAGGGAATAGCTGTAGTGGGCGTGGCGCTGCAGGGGTCAGAGCACCTATAGGAATAGGTTTAGTGTAGAAGCTTCTAGAGCCCTCTGAGCCCTTATATAAGGTGGAGCTCCCCTCAGAGGGGCTCATTCGCCTCAGAAGATTCAGCAGTGTGAGTTCCCCATCCCCCCCTCCCTTGTCGCGGCTGTATATTATGTGGTGGTGTCACCTTTGCTATAGCAAAGGGGGACAGTTTTTTCTTATATTTGAGTGGAAGTTGATGGTTTTAAATGTGATTTTATTTATCCGGCCTGAGCTGTGGTGGATAGGCTGTTGAGAGTGTTAATATTTTATTATATATTATTTATTGAAAGTTTTAAAAACCAGTAATAAACGGCCGCGGCCTATATTTTTCCAAAGAACACAGGTGTCTGCTTTTTATTTAAGTGTTAATATTATATTGGATCCTGCCTACTGTCCCATAGCTGCTGTATTACAGGGCAAGTCCTGGCTGTCATAATTTTGACAGCAGGGAATTGCTGGCAAGCGGTGTAAGGGTAGGATGTGGCAGTAGTGGAGAAGAACAGGCCATGCTATGAGCACCTTTATAAGACCTATGTTTCATGCCTGATGTGTACAACTGGTTAGGCTACATTCGCATGGGTGATTAACCACTTGCCGACTGCTCACAGTATATTTACTGTGGCAGTCAGCGCCTCACAGGCAGAGCGACGTAGGTCTACATCACTAGCCTGTGATGGTCTCAGGAGCACGCTCCCGCGCGGTCACGGACCTCCCCGCGCGTGTAGAAAGTCAGGCGGCTAATGTAAACAAGCCGCCTGTCATTCTCCCCGGTGTATGAATGATGATCATACGGTTCTACTATGTAGAACCGTTGATCACTGTTCACACATCTCAAGCCACAGCCAATCACAGTTAGAATCACGCCCCTAGGGACACACATAGCCCCTCCCTCTCAAAAAAGTTAACCCCTTCACTGCCAGTGTAATTTTACAGTAACAGTGCATATGTATAGCACCGATTACTGCAGTAATGTCACTGGTAACCCAAAAAGTGTCAAAAATGTCAGTCAAGGGTCCGATCTGTCTGTGGCAATGTCGCAGTACCGCAAAAAAAATCCAAGATCGCCGCCATTACTCGTTAAAAAAAAAACCACCAAAAATGACAAAAATCTTTCACTTTGTTAGTAAACGCGATAACTTTTGCGCAAACCAATCAAAATACGCTTTTGCGATTTTTTTTACCAAACATATGTAGCATAAAACAAATTGGCCGAAAATGTTAAAAAATTTTGATTTTTACATTTTTTTGGGGGGGAATTTCATATAAAAAAAAGTGAAAAATATTGTTATTTTTGCAAAATTGACGCTCTTTTTTTGTTTATAGCGCATGATCAAAAAATCGCACAGGTGATCAAATACCACCAAAAGAAAGCTCTGTTTGTGGGGAAAAAAAGGACGTGAAATTTGTTTAGGTACAGCATCGCACGACCGCGCAATTGTCCGTTAAAGTCACGCAGTGCCGAATTGCAAAATACCCCCTGGTCAGGAAGGGGGTAAAATCTTCCCGGGGCTTAAGTGGTTAAGATCTTGAGGGGCAACAATTAGGGATTGTTGCAGGTCAGGAAACTTCACCCCTATGCACACTTTGTGCAAACAGCCATGCCCACAGCCAGATTTGTACCCCATACAGCAGTTCTGAATACACACAAATCAACCAAAGCTAATTAGTCACAGAATGCTTCTGAGTCCAGAGGCAGCTTTTTTACACATCTGAATGCTGCAATCCAGCTGCCCATGTGAATATAGGAAGGAAAGAATGGGACCTTAGGAAGGTGGCAACTTTGGTCCCCCCATCCCATTAGGTGACAATGAAGTCGCCCCATATGCGTTGCCTGAAAGTCCATCCTCCTTTACAGTATGTACAAATACATTTTTATTCTTTTTTTTTTCAATATTTTAAAGAATAAAGATAATATTAAAGAATTATAGGGAGCTTTTTTTTTTCATTTTGGATAGCGTTAGGGAGGGCTATAACCCCTGTAAGATTTTTTCTCACCAACTGTGTCCCATTGCAGAGATTTCCCTTCAATTCCTGTCCCATAGCCAAACAGGAAGTGAGAGGAAATCCCTGTAAATTAAGGGAATTCCTTGGGGACCTCGAGGTCACTAGAACTAGTGTCCCCATTGTAAGATTTCACCTCTATTACTTTTCTGGGGACAACCCAAAATTTTGAATTTTATTTTACTTTCTCTTTTAACGATAATGGTAAACAGTACAAATAGAGGAGATTAAATCTCCCTAATGGGGGGCACAGTCAGCAATAAAAACTGACAAGTGTTCTCATCCACCCCCCCCCCCCCCTCTATCCAAAACATTTTGCCTTTAGTTATACTTTAAGATTCACATTTTTTTTCTTTTTTACATAAATAGAACTTATTGTGACTTTTCTTCTGTTAATTACTTACAGTTAACATTGATGAAACTTCACCAAAATTATGCAGCTTGGAAGAATTTCAATGTAAAAACCAGCACTGCATACAAGAAGGCTGGAAGTGCGACGGAGAAGACGACTGCCTGGATGGGAGCGATGAAAATGTTGATGCCTGCTGTACGTACTTGTCATTTACAACTTATTTATTTATAGATGAACCCAGACGGTGTGTTACCGCTGTCTCTTCCAGCGGGTGTCCAGGGCTTCCAAGTCATATAACTGTGAATGTATTAACAAGAATTATAATTGCTTAATTATGTAACAAGGCTAGGAGGACACCGGTTTACAACCCAGAAAAATGTCAAGTGAAGCTAACACGGAAAAGACAAAATCACAACTTCATCTTACATGCTTCCTATATTCATATTGCAAACCTTGATATAAATATTCTTAAAGCAGAACTAAACCCATTAAAAAAACTGTTTAAGAAAATGGTTACATTCCGGCACGTGCCAGTAAGGCTCGGTTCACAATTGGGCGACCTGTCAGACGATATATTCCCCTGACAAGTCGCGTTCTATTCAGTGCAATAGAACAGTTCTAATTGGAGTGATGCAAGTTGCCCTGACTAAAGCTGGATACACACTATCCAACTTTTGTGGTTAGATTTCATTCAGATTGACCTTTTCTATGTAGTGAAAGGGTCTGCCAGATTGCATACAAATTGAAAGTGTTTAGGTTTGACCTCATATTATATGGTTTTGGTAAGTCTAAAGGAAAAAGTCTTCAGAAAATCTTATAGTGTGTATGGCCCATTAGAGAAAGGTTCCTGCACTACTTGGGGAGCGACTTGCATTAACTTATGGTAAAGAAGTCCTTTACAAGCCACAATAAAGTTGCACTGTGTGGCTTCAAAGTTGGATGACTTTGAAGCCGCGCTATACTGTGAACCGAAATTAACTGACCCATTTGCTTGTGCTTTCAACCAAACTGTCAAACCATCCAATGTCATAACTGATCACATGTGCAGCACTATGGCAATTGAAGGTCCAACAGAGGCTAAGATGGCAGCTTCCTTGGCTGAAAGTGATAGGGGGGGGGGGGGGGTTTAGTCTTGCTTTAAATGCCTGTGACATGCCTGGGTACCTTTGTTGTATTGAGGAAGCAATACACGGAAAAGTGTTAAAGCATTCTTAGAGGACCATTCATTTCTTGTGCCTTACCGGTATTCAGCAGGACAAAATTATCAATCATTCATTATTAATGAAGGGGGGAGGTATCGCGCTTCAGGGAGATTAAATAGTAAAAGTTAACAAATTAGTCTAATAATGGTGTTGAAGTTCAGACAATTATGATGTGTAATTACAAATAAATAATCATAATAATGTGATATAAAATTGTGAATATATAAAATGGTGACTTATAATAAATAAACAGATGATAAAAATATAGAACAGATGATAAGAAGATATATGCTTCACACAATCTACACAAAGTGCCCACGTGCTATTCTCATCAAACCATTAATTATGATAAATATAAACTGACAATATCAGCTGAAGGTGAATAAAGTGACAGGTGCTTATCAAAAACTATACACCAAAAAAGTCCATAAGGTACTTATAGATCAAAGAAAAGTGTTGGAAGTGTCCAAGAAAAAATGTCCAAATCGATTCAATTGACCCTTGTAGATAAAGATCTTTCTTAATCCTTAACTGTATACCTCCACCTTTCACCAAGTGATACAGGGGGTGCTCTTAAATCTTTCGACCCCCTCGGGGTGTACTAACTGCTCACCTCAAATAATAGGTAAATGCGCCTTATGGTTAAATGGTACTCTTTTTCACCTCTCCTCTTGGCCAATCTGCAGATAGGGGATAGGTCTGGTCTTTATGGATCAGGATGTGTCCACATAGAGTGCTCCACGATATCTCAAAAAGAATGCTCATATAGTGCAGTACCTCTATTCAAACATTTATTAGATACAAATTCAATTGCACTCACATTTAGATGTAAATTTGCAAGCCTTAAAACGAGTACTGTTTTTCCTGCGGACTCTGACTCCGCGTCTGACGTCACTTCCGGTATACCGCCCTACGCGTTACGCCACTTCCGGTCACGTGGCTTCTTCAGGGGCCTTTGCCCAGTTTCGCTAAGCAGAAGTTAGACTTATATACAGTTTTGACTCTCCCATGAACAATCATAAGTGTACCCAAAACTCAATAACAAATTTTAACCACTTGCCGACTAGCCATCGCCTATATACGGCGGCAGGTCGACAGGTTTCCGCAAATCGCCGTACCTCTATGGCAGTTTGCGGGAGTGATCCTGGGGGCGCGAGTCACTCACCAGCAAAGAAGCCTATCCATGGGGCTGGCGACCACAATTGCTGCCGGGCACCCATTATCGCTTCCCGTGAAGAGAGAACGGCAGTCTGCTGTTGTAAACACAAAAGACCATTGTTCTCTCAGCTATCAACACAGAGCTCCTGTGTTCCTCCTATTTAGGAACACAGGTCTCTGTGTTGATTTCACAAGCCCACCCTCCCACCCCCCACAATTAGAAAACATCGCCTAGGCTCACATTTAACCCTTTGATCGCCCCTGGGTTAACCCCTTCCCTGCCAGCGCCATCATTACAGTAACCGTGCATAGTTTTAGCACTGATTACTGTAGTAATGTCACTGGTCCCCCCAAAAGTGTCAAAAATGTCAGTTAGGGGTCCCATCTGTCTGCCGCAATGTCACAGTCTTACTCAAAATCACAGATCACCGCCAATACTAGTTAAAAATAAATAAATAAATATGACATAAATCGTTACCTTAGTTTGTAGACGCGATAACTTTGGTGCAAACCAATTAAAATACGCTTTTTGGGATTTTTTTTTAACCAAAAATATGTGACAGAATACAAATTGGCCAAAAATTATGAAAAAAATTTGATTTTAACATTTTTGGGGGGGATGTTATATAGCAGAAAGTGAAAAATATTGTTTTTTTTTTTCAGAATTGTCGCTCTTTTTGTTTATAGCGCGAAAAAAAAAAAAAATCACACAGGTGATCAAAAAAAGACATCAATTATATTTGGGTACAGCGTCACACAACTGCGCAATTGTCAGTTAAAGTAACGCAGTGCTGAATTGCAAAATATGGCCTGGTCATTAAGGGGGGAAATCTTCCGGTCCAGAAGTGGCTAATGTAACACCTTACCAGTCCTTAGAAATGGTTACTGCATTTTTTTCCTTTAACAGCCTATATTTACTCACTTTTTTGTACCTATAGAGGAACGTTGTCTCCCTAGGAAGGAAGTGTTTTGCAGACCCGATGTCCGCCGAGACCCACCAATCATTCTATGTAAACAAGGCAGATTGTCATTCTGTCAGTACAGAAGACATGGATCCTGCGTTTCTGTAAAGCAGAAACAACGATCCATGCCTTCCATTAGTAAAAGCACCTCCCCCACTACACTGAAACATTAGCTAGGAACACATTTAAACCTTTGATCGTCCCTGATGTTAACCCCATCCCTGCCAGTGTCATTAGTACAGTGACAGTGCATAATTTTAGCACTGATCACTGTATTTGTGTCACTGGTTCACAAAAAAAAGTGTCAGAAGTGTCAGTTAGGTGTCTGATTTGTCCACTGTAATATCGCTGAGCCGCCATTTACAGGTAAAAATTAAAAATAAATAAGGCTGCATTCACATGTCAGCGTATTGATCGCGGGCAGAATCACTGCGATTCCGCCCGCGATCCGGAAATCATTGCAAATCGCGGGACGCATGTGTGTTGCCCGTGATTTGCAATAGCACCCTAAACGCTGTGCGATGTTGCCGCGATTTCCGCCTGCCGAATTGCGGTAACATCGCGCAAAAAAAAATTGCCGGACGCATTACGCTCCAAAGAAGTACAAGAGCTTCTTTGGAGCGTAATGCGTCCCGCGATTTTTTTTGCGCAATGTTACCGCGATTCGGCAGGCGGAAATCGCAGCAACATCGCACGGCGTTTGGGGTGCTATGGCAAATCACGGGCAACGCACATGCGTCCCGCGATTTGCAATGATTTCCGGATCGCGGGCGGAATCGTGGTGATTCTGCCCGCGATCAACACGCTGACATGTGAATGCAGCCTAAAAATATCCCATAGTTTGTAGATGCTATAACTTTTGCGCAAACCAATCAATATACGCTTATTGGCATTTTTTTTAACCAAAAAGATGTAGCAGGATACATATTGGCCTAAGTTTATGAAGAAATAAGATTTTTTTTTACATTTTTTATTGGATGTGTTTTAGAGCAGAAAGTAAAAAATATTGTTTTTTTTTTTTTTCAAAATTGTTGATTGTTGATTGTTTCCAGCGCAAAAAAAAAAAATAAAAAATGCAGAGGTGATCAAATTCCACCAAAAGAAAGCTCTATTTGTGGGGAAAAAAAGGAAATCAATTTTATTTTGGTACAGTGTCACATGACTGCACAATTGTCAATTTAATTACCAAAAATGGTCTGGTCAGGAAGGGGGGGTGAACCTTTTAGAGGTGAAGTAGTTAACTCTTTGATAGGACTTGAGTCCAACATGATTTCACTTCAGCTAATTGAAGTACAGAGGCTGTTTTTTTTTTTTTTTTCAAAACATTTTATTGAATATTTCAGGTAACAGAAAAAAAAAACAGCAACAGTGTGAACAAAGCTGCATATAAACAATCAAAAAGCCAGTGAGGAAAAACACAGCTATTGAAAATACAAATGGTTGCCAATGAGGTGCAATGATAACAAACATTGAGAAGAGTACGGAATATAAATCGCTGAGTCGTATACAGGAGATCAGCCCACAGAAGAAAAATTATGAAATACAAAAAATGCTTGATGATTTGGCAGCCCGACCTGGGCTCAGACACCCGCGAAGGGGAACTTTTTCCAGTCTTTTTAGGTGTAAGAAGACAGTGACTTTCCTAAGTCCTGTTTCTGTGAATAGCTAACACTGATTGAAGGAACACAAAATAAATGGGGAGGGTTTAGCTCAGACTAAACTAACTAGAACTAAATTTAGCACCCTCCTAGGTAGGTGCTAGGAAATCACATCTATTTGCTCCTTCTGCTTATCAGGGGAGCCTGATCTGTTAGGTTGCATGTTGCATGTCTCCAGGTGTGATTCACTGGGTCTGAGGGAGTGCCCCCACTGCATCCAATAAGGGAGCTTGTTGGACAGTGGAGGAAACCCAGCCAGTGACACATTGGCTTTTGTGGGAGTCCCAGTGGGAGGGCATTCTTGCAATGCATCTTGAGATTGCTCATAAAACCAGGGGGGACATGTGACAGGGGGTCTTTGGCGGGAAGCAGAGTCCCAGGAGGAGGTGGATGGCTGTCTCTCCTCCTGCAGTGTGGGAGGAAGGAGGTCTTAGGCGGTCGGTCTAGTAAACCAGTTGTGGAGCTGAGCTGCAGAGGATCCTGTGTAACTGACAGTGGAGCTGCTGGCAGAGTCTCTTGATAAAAACAGTGTCCGTGAGTACTGAGGGACCTGCCAAAGGGTCTGGCCCAGGAAGGGGGACCACTCCAGTGAAGTCAGGGGATCAAGGAGCTAGCTCACACAGAGAGAGTATTACAGTAAAGGGGGTGCCATGTAGAAAGCCCTGAAGAATAGGAACAAAAGGGGTGCCAGGAAGGGCCCTGAAGAGTGTTCTGCAGTACAGCTTATCTAAAGGGGTTCAGTAACTACTACTTCATCGCTAGTGACAAGGTGAAGCAGCGGCCTTGCCCCACTCAATTATATCTAACGTCCCAGCAAATTGTGCATAGTTTATTCAAGTTGGAGTATCCCACTCATTCCCTTCTCCTATACAAGTTCTCAATAAAACCACAAAAACCAAGACTGTTTCTTGAATGAGACAGGCACTTTGAAGTTGCTGAACTATTGCACTGTTGCTATGGGTAACCCAGGGGAACCCCTCACCCGCGGCTCACAAGGAAGTAGTGCTACATAAACAAGAGGGGTAGACTTAGGGAGAAACCAAAATCACTTTAGTTAACAAGTTGTAGTGGACAGAAACCATCACTAGATGTCAGCATACTATGAAATAATAACATCCTAACGCAATGCAATACAACATAGAAAGTGGTGCAGAACAGTATTCCATGACTTTAACAGCAAAGGTGGTGTCACTCTTCGTAGTGTGCTGTCTAGCAGAGATGTATGGATCACAAACGTTACTGGGAAGAATTACAAATCAGTAGATATATATTTATATGTTTCTCTGGAGTTCAGATTTTAAATGTTCCACTTTAATACTCCCACTAATAATTGTAATTATCACCCATCATGTTCATCATTATTACTAGATATTCTTACACCAGCAAATAGAAGAGCCTGTGACATTGTGAGTGTGACCTTTGGCCATAACCCGTGTTTATTGAGAAGTTGTGTATCAGGCCTAATTATCTGTAGTATCTTATTCAGCACTGTTAAGGTCAAACAGATCATAAACCCGATTTTTGTGACACACAGCTCCAGAAGCAATGAAAATTAATGAGAAAGATTTATAAACGCCAGACTAATTGTTCAGCTCAAACGTCTGGATTCTCAAGTGTTGTTGAAATAATTACAAAGTTATAAAATGTAAAAAGTTTGATAGGATGCTGGTCAATTGAGTCACATAGAATTTACTATAGAAATGGACAGTTAAAGATTTTGCCCATAGCATCTGCATATTTATTTTACTTTAAAGCCAGTTTAGCATAATTCGAGCTGGGAATGGCTGCCATAGAACACGTTCTTTAAGGTGCCATTGAAAACATTGAATGCTTTCTTAAATCCATGGAACACTTTCCCTAATGTGCCTTCACAACTGACTTTAAAATGTATCTAACAATACATATATTTAAAATATATCCAAAATTTAACATCTTTTTTTTTTTTATAAAATAGGCAGTGGTTAAAAACCATTAGATTTCCTTTTATCTCTTGACCTACAAAAATTAAAAAAATAGAACGAGAGGACATTTTCCCAGAGCAAGAAAAAGCCGTGCTAACTTATCTGATCAACTGTCCCTATTGGAAGATTTTTCTTCAATCGCTATTCTGGTGACAACTCAAAATTTGGAATTTTTTTCCTGTAAAAGCAAGCAGTGGTCACCAGGTGTAACGCTCCGGCGTTTGTTTAGTGAACTGGATTTGCAGCTGCAGAATTTTCACTCAGTAGTCGTGTAGAGATGTGTTGAATCAGCATATCCAACTCTCCAGACTCATCATTGTGGCCCAGCCTGCCTCAGCATGCAAATATACAGGCACTCAGATAAGATGTTCCTGGAGTGATAGGTTGTATACGATAGTATAGAGGTGATGTGCTGAAAGGACAGGCGTGAGTAGTGATAGCAATGATAGGCACTCAATAGTAATGTTCAGGAGTGTTAGCAGATGGTGATAGATAGTATGCAGATAGGTTAGCAATCATGTACAAATAACAGGTGGTAGGGGACAGCAGATGAAGTGTACAGGAATTGCTAACTCAGTGCAAGGATATAGATGGTAGTAGACTCAAGAGCTAGCAATCTATGTAACAGTGCAGATGATAGAAATAGTAATGCACAGATAGCAACAGTCTTTAGTATGCAAGAGTAGATAGTGTAAGTTGATAGGAAGGAATCCCCTGTGGGGTACTTATCACTAGTTGGTTTAGAGAGATGAGGGGTCCGGTAATGAGATAAGGATCAGGTAGCGAGATACAGGATCAGTAGCGAGATACAGGATCATGTAGCGAGACTCCGGTCTATCCAGATACTGGGGAAATAGCTGGAGGCTTCGGCAGGGTCAGACAACGCTGTATAACAAGCGGTTTGCACGAACACCTTGTGAGTGAAAGCCGGCGATTGAAATAGCCGCTCAGAGCGGCGCCTAGTGATGACTTCATGAGAATTAAAGGGACAGGTAGCTATATGCGTTCCACCTACCTAAATGGTGGAACGCAATGCGGAAGAAATGGGCTGGAAGGCTACCGAAGGTACCAGAATCTTACACCATGACAAATAGAGAGGGGATTCTAACCCCTAACCATTTTATATATAAAAATAAGAAGTTTTGTGATTCCCCTCGAGATTTAACAGCCATGGAGAGGCTTTGGCTGCCCATCCAAAATATGGATGTTTTTTTCGATTTGCCCAAGTAAATTGCAGAGCACCCTTTAAGTGCTAGCTGTCTAGAGAACTTAAGGACCCCTTGGTGAGGTCACTTGTATTTAAGAGTATGTAAACCCCAAGAGTATTTTTTTTTGGTCCCTTTTGGTCAGTTATATATACCATTACATAGTTACATAGTTACATTTGTGGCAGAGAATTCCATAGTCTTGTAGTCCTTACTGTAAAGAACCCCCTGCGTAGCCTAAGGTTAAAATACTTCCCCTCTAATCGCAGTGTATGGCCTCGTGTCCTCATGCATTCCTTGCGACTGAGTTGTTTTTGTTCTATGCCGAGATCACCGTTGAGGTATTTGTAAATTGCTATCATGTCCCCTCTCAGGCGTCTCTTCTCCAGGAAGAATAAATCAAGCGCTTGTCAATGCTCTTCACAATTAAGGTCCTCCAATCCCCTAAAGTCAGAAATAAGGAGGAAATAGGGGAAATATTTACAGCAGCTGAGACCAGCCACAGTTGCACTTCAAACTCCTCAACACACAACAGAAGGTATCTGTCCCTCTATTATACGTGACAATGGCATGCCTCTGCCCACAGACAGGAGGGCTTTAAAATGTGCTTACATAAATAGATCTTCATTTTATCTTATTTTATATTATCCTGCCCCACAGCCCTGATGACGGGGGACGATTAGCTCCCCAAAATGCATTCACTTTGTCATACAAAATAAAAATCTACTGGACTTATAATATAATTGTGGTGCTCTCACTCTCTTCACATTCCTTATTTATGAAGAGAAAAGGAGAGGGGGAAGGTTTCTGTAGTCCTGTCCTAGGGTGACAATGCTACATCTCCATAGATTCAGTAAGTGAAGTCACACTAGGACAGGAAGTGTGTTACTGGCAGAATCACCAGATGAAAATTAGCAAAAAAACAAAAACAAAAAGTAAAAGAAAATGAATACAATCACCACATCTAAGGACTGGTAAACTGAAATAAATAATCTTTTTGTTCTTTAGTTTAGATACACTTTAATCCCGAAATCCCTTTTGACTAAGTTTTTTATTTTGCAAAAAAATTAGGCAATGGCTCAGACTTGAACAACATGGTGGCAGGTCCTTCAGGGACCTGTTTGCTTGAAGTTGGTACATACTACCTGTTTTTACAACAGATTCCCTACAAATCAGCCACAATGTGTACTGTTTATGGCTGTGGAATGGGTATTGCAAGCTCTAGAGGCAAGAACTGATGAATGGTTTCCTTTACTCTCTGTAAAGGTTAACTTTCTTTTAGCGCAGTTCATTATTTACTGTATTAGGACCAAAACTGTTGAGAAAAATAAATGTTTAACGTAAGTTGCGCAAAAGCCAATTATGCTGAGTACTGCCACTGGAAGATCACTTTCTGGAACATGAATCACTAAAAAGCTGATTACCATTTGGTTGTTAACAATATAAAAATTATGAGCCATTGTTTCTGGAATTAAAGCTTATCTCAGTGTTGACAAATGACTTAGTAGCATTCATTTTCTTTTGAACAAAATACCATTAAAAACTCATTTAGCTCTTTATTCATCTGTTAATAAAAATAAATGCTATCTGACATGCTCCCTCATTGCGCTATAATTTTGGAGCCCCATTTACATGCATTATTTTGGAGCCGGGCTCATTTGCAAGCAGCGCATGTTAAGTGTTTTCACTTGCGGCTTCTTGTTTTGCTAGTGAACCACAGCTGTCCGGGAGATCAATTTAAGTGCCAGAGTAACCGCTGCATTCCCAAGAGGTGGCTTTGTGATGGCGCCAATGATTGCGGAAATAATGAAGACGAATTTAATGAGACCTGCTCAGGTAAGATGTGTGAGCAACTCTTTGTACACAGCATGAAACTGTAGCTTGTCACACTCAAGTAGCACCGATGATAAAGAGATTACGCTTAAAAATGAATTCAGAGAAGCCAAACACATCATTTTTCGTACTGTTTAAAGCTATTGTTTGGATTTAGATGCAGTGTGCCTTCACAGAATTTTCCAAAACTGGTACTTTGGCTGTCAGAGGTCTATAATGTTCTTCATAGCCCAATGATTTCTTACAGATGTGGGCATCTGTGGGCAGCTCCATCAGTGATGGGTTAGATTACCTAGGGAAGTTGTATTGTAGAAGGATCTGCACTCATATTTGCATGATGAAGCCGTCTATCAATTCACTCCTGCATCCTGCCTGACCTGTGGGCAGGTTTGTAAGGTGTGCAAAGGTTAGAGTGTGTGGCTCAGTTACTAACAGCTAGATTTCCTTTTCATGTGTCAATCTTCTTTCTGCACTCTACATAATGTATAGTAAAAGGATCCAACAAGTGAGTGAGACCCAATCATAGTGATTGTGGGCAATAGGTGGAAATGGGACCTGAGGTGCCAAGTAATGAAGAGCATAGCCAAGAGTTTTAAGTTCCCTGAATTCATGGTGGAAATGTTCATGGCAGAATTTTCCAAAAACTGGTATTTTGGTTGTAAGGGGTCTTTGAACTTCTTAACAGCCCAGTGATATCCTACAGCTCTGGTTAGCTCCTACAGTGATGGGTTAGAGTACCTGGGGACGTTGTGTTGTATTCATCACACTCCCTAGGGGCTTTCCCACAGTTCATGCAGGGTTTTGTAGTGAATTAGTTGATGGCAATTATACAATTATAAGAAAATAAGGATCTTCACAAGCACCCCTTTTTAATAAAGGTCTTATTTTCCTATAAATGCTTGGTGGAGTCATCTACCAGTTCACTTCACCCTTCTGCATTAACTGTGGGCAGCTCTGTAAGGTGTGCGAAAGTTAGGGTACATGGCTCAGTCACTGCCAGTCAGATTTTCTCCTCTTGTGCCAATGTTCTTTCTGCATAATGTATAGTATAATGATCTAAAAAGCAGAGTGAGACTCAATTATAGTGATTGTGGGCAATGGATGGAACTGGGACCCGAGATGCAGAGTAAGCAAGAGTGACACGGCTCCCTGAACTGATAGCATAAATGTGGAGATTTTGCTATTTTTGTGACATGCATTGGAGTTAATGGGGAAGGTGACATTAAGATGGTTTTTAAAGAGGAACTTTACTTTTTTCAAAACAAATCAAATTTGCTTTTCACTAATGTTTAGTGATATTTTGTGCTGTAATAATATGTATGTTTACAAGCCCAGAGGATCCAGAGTTGTCCTCTTCTCTCACCCTGCTGCTCTGCTGCAGGTCCTGTCCAGCGCCACCATCTACCTTGTTTGCACCATAGGGCGTCAGCTACCTCTTCCTGGTTCCTGCAGACACCATAAAGCAGTGGGAGCCAAAGGAAATACCTAACGCATCCAAGTATGAAGATGAATGTGTCTCACCCATGTGGCAGCACTGTCACTCAAGAGTTCACAGCCCTGTGTAAGCAAAAATAAAGGGACTTGTAGCTTACACAGCTTACACTTTTACTTTTGGTGGCTGCATATAGTGGTGTGGGAGCAAAAAGAAGGTGATTAGATGGTGCTGTGATGGTCTGCATTAAAGCCCAGCTGTAGGTTTTAAAGAAAAAAAAAAGTCAGTGCCCCATTGTGGTGAAAAATGATAAAGCATCTCTAACTGCAATACTTAATTACATCCAACAGTCCAAAAAAAAATCATTCACTTTTCCCTGATCCAACACCACTCATCTTTTGGGTCAAATATTACCCATCATTATTCAATCCACTTCCTATGCAGCTGTCCCTTGAGTGTTACATGAGAGCTTTGCTGTCCAAGCTGTAAGGACCACCAAAGGGGAAATAGTAGTTCTCCTTTTTGGTTACAAGATGGTGCTATTGGATCACTTGGATCAGTAGGCAGTGTAAGTGCTGTGGGAGCCAATAGAGGTCACCATAAGTAGGTGGTAAGCACTGGGTACTTAGAGTTAATGCCAGTCCTGCTCCTACCAGCTATGGGGCATCTTGGGTAGTGCACTAGATTATAAATACTTTCAGTGGGGAGCTGCCACAGATTCCTCGTGGGAAGAAGCTGAGGGCCAAGCTACAGCAAGAATATAGGCTATAAGGAATATTGTTAGAGCTCCCTCTTGGGGGAAAGCAGGATAGGAGAGATGCAGGACTGTGGACAACCCCTGTAAAAGTATAGATTAGGCCCCTTTTACACTTGTGTGATTTTTCCTGCAACTTGGGACTGCAAAGTTGCATGACAAGTCGTACTCCATGATTTCCAATGAGTACCATTAATATCTGTGCAACAACTTCAAAGTGGTCCCTGAACTACTTTGGTCCAACTTTGATGAGTTTTGAGGTCCAGAGACCTCAAGATTACACAGGCATTGCTTAAAATCCAATTGCGTAAAAATCACGGCAAAATTGCAGCAAAAAATTGCGGCAAAATTGCACAACTTTTAGGTTGCGCAAGTGTGAAAGGGGCCTTACTCCACCCACATTCACTCTCCTCACTTATCTAATGACTGTTTGAAATTAAGTATTGTGCCATCACTTGGGACCAGGTTGATTGTGAACAAATATATATGGATTTGGCTGATTGTTCAAGTAAAGCATTGAAAAGGTTTTCGGTTTCTGGAATCCTCCTTCTCCTAACCTCTACTGGAAATATCTCTTGGTAACAGGCTTTTATTAGTTTGGGCTGCTTTGGGACTCATTACTGTAAATCTTGTAGTGGGTATGTGGAAGCACAGCTTGACAATACTGGTCAGGGCCATCTGGGTGTCTAAAGGGGTGAGTTCATGTGAAGGGGAAAGTAATAGGATCATCTAAAGTCCCAAACCAGCCCTGGGCTGAGAGGATCTCATTGTGACTGAGGGAACCATGTCCAAGCATGAATGGGTTAAGAGAACTTGTGGTGATTATGCAGCCCAACACTAAGGCCCCCACCATTGCACGTTTTTTTAAAAAAAATTTAATGTGCATAGAAAAAGCGGAGATTCACTTTAGGTTCCTCATTAAAGTCATGTGAGAGTTGAAATTCTCTTTGACTGTAATGACTATCAGAACTCCTGTACTGCTTTCCCTATGTCCAATTTAGGTGATTGTGATACAGTGCACCTGGTTCCATGTGCTAAAAGAACAAAGTACCCATTACTCCAGAGGACAAATCAATAGAGTGTGTTAAGCACTCAGTAGTTTCACACATCTGAGTGCTGAAAAACATCACATTTTATGGTGTTTTAGTTGTGGTTTTCTTTTAGATAATAATCATTTTTCTTCTCTTGTTGACAATAATTTCTAAAGACAGTTTTTATCAGCACCACCATGGAACCCTTTTACACGAGTGGGCAGAAAATGGAAGTAAAGGCCGCACTTGGAGGACATAACCATAATAGCAAATAGAGAGATGTACTTAACGTCTTTTTTCTTCTTAGCGTGAAACCCAGCTTACACTTCAACAAATCACTGCAGACCACAAATTGTTCTGGGTTAGACTTAGGTCATCCAACTAGGATGATATCGCATAGATCATTTTTTTTTAAATAAATTGAGTTTTATTTTTCTCATTTAAACTATGTTCATGTTTTTTGAAATAATTGGGAACTTTGCTTACTCAGAACATGTCATACATTTTTATTGGCTTTTTGATGGTCTTCTGTTATAATTTTGCTAGGGATCCAATAGATTTCATTTGCCATTATTGAGTGCTGTGAGGACTGGAAAAAAAGATGGTTTAAAGCTTAAGTTTTGTTAAATATGTTCTTTTTTTTAATCAGCACAAGTGATGGTACTTACATAGAATGAGAAATGTTGCTGGTGGCTGCTCTGTTTGGTGAAATCTTATTTCCTTAAAAATGTCGCCAATGGAGATTTTTAAGTACCAATGTTTGTCGCCATTCCATGAGCGTGCACAATTTTGAAGTATGATATATTGGGTATCTAATTACTCAGCTTAACATTCTCTTTCACATTATAGAAAAAAAGTGTGCATACCTTTACTGTTTACTTATTTATTTCAAAATTGTGCTTGTAAGACCGCTGAGCAAATACGGTGTGACATAAAGTATTGCAACACTCTCCATATTCTTCTCCAGGATCTCTGCAAAAAAAAAAAAAATAATATATATATATATATATATATATATATATATATATATGTATAATGTTTGAGGATTCTAAGTAATTTTCTAGCAAAAAATACTGCTTTTAACTTGTAAACAACAAGTGTCAGAAATGGGCCTGGTCCTTAAGTGGGTAAAGTGGAAGAACCTTACTTATGACTATTCTTAACTTGTTCTCTCCTTCCTTCTCCTACCTATCCTGCCTAACTAATGTAAAACAGATCTGCAAATGTCCCTTTTTTCCAAGTCACATGATCACGCAGCTCCCTCCTCTGCAGTAGCTACTTACAAAGACAAGGGGAGCCATAGCTGCAGGATCACACGATCATATTGGAATAAAACTAGGCAAGTACACACATCTGTGTTTTTTACAGCGTTTGCAGAATATGTAGGAGATGGGGGGAGAGAACTTTTTTAGGAGAAGTTATAACTTTTTGTCCATGTTAAGCCCCTTTTGTCTTTGTACAAGTCTGGAAGTTTGTGAATGGAACATAAGATTGCAAGCTGTACAGGGACAAACACTGACCTGAATGGTGAAGTGTACTTTGTAAAGCACTGGGGAACATAGCGTCAACAGATAAACACAGACGGAGATAGAAGGAGATAGAGAAGGAGCGGCAGAGATGGAGAGAGACTGATTGATGCTTTTATATCATGTAAAACTAGCCTGGTTGTTAAAAGTGGACGTAAACCAAAAAGGAAAGATGTTTAGTTTGCCAGAACACAGTGGGGTTGATTTACTAAAGGCAAATAGGCTGATCACTTTGCAAGGAAGGTTGCACCTTGCAAAGGAGTTATCCTAGCTCTTAGGAATAAGGGAAAGCTCTGCTGACTTCCAGCATCCAATCACGTGCAAGCAAAAATGCTGTTTTTTTTTTTTTCCTTTTGCACCTGATTGGGTATGTGTTGGGTATTTTTTGCAAAGTGAAACTTCACCACATTCACTAAGCTCTGGGGCTAATTCCCTTGCAAGGTGCAAC
This sequence comes from Pelophylax lessonae, assembly GCF_965119305.1. Taxonomy (NCBI): domain Eukaryota; kingdom Metazoa; phylum Chordata; class Amphibia; order Anura; family Ranidae; genus Pelophylax; species Pelophylax lessonae. Next base: position 289,260,619 of record NC_138773.1, read on the forward strand.
TTCCCTTGTAAAGTGAACAACCTATATAGGAAGTATTTGAACATGGGCCCTTAACCACTTCCATACAGGGCAGTTACACACCCTTCCCGCCCAGGCCAATTTTCAGCTTTTAGAGCTGTTGCATTTTGAATGAAAATTGCGTGGTCATGCAACACCGTACCTAAACCAAATTTATGTCATTTTTTTCCCCACAAACAGAGCTTTCTTTTGGTGGTATTTGATCACTGCAATGTTTTTTCTTTTTTGCTAAACAAATAAAAAAAGACAGAAACATTTTTTTTTTGTTTATGTTATAAATTGTTGTAAATAAATACGTTTTTTTCCTGCACTCATGAGCACTGATGATGCCGCACTAGCTGGCACTGGTGAGGAGGCATTGATGGGGTGGCACTGATGGGGTGGCACTGATGGGGTGGCACTAATATGCAGCACTGATGATGAGACACTAATATGCAGCACTGATGGGCACTGATCGGCGGCACTGATATGCAGCACTGATGGACATTGATATGTGGCACTGATAGGTATCACTGATATGCAGCATTGGTGGGCACTGATAGGTGGTACTGATGGGCACTGAGTGGCACTGATAGATGGCAATGATGGGCACTGGTGGGTGGCACTGATAGATGGCAATGATGGGCAGCACTGATGAGGAGGGCACTAACAGACTCCCTGAGCACTGATTGGCATTCCTGGTGGCCATGTGTGGGCATCCCTGGTGGCCATGTGTGGGCATCCCTGGTGGCCATGGGTGGGCAATCTCTAGTGGCTCTAGTGCCATCCCCCAAGGGTCTGCACTGGTAAACAATGCTCTGATTACCAGCACAGATGGGGTACATTGATGAAGAAATTAGATTTTTTTACATTTTTCTTTTATTGGGAATGTTTTATAGCAGAAAGTAATATATATATATATATATATATATATATATATATATATATATATATATATATATTTTTTTTTTTTTTTAATTGTTAGCCTTTTTTTGTTTATAGCACAAAAAATAAAAACCACAGCAGTGATCAAATATCACCAAAAGAAAGCTCTATTTGTGGGAAAAAAGTACATACATTTTATTTGGGTACAGCGTCGCACGACCGCGGAATTGTCATTTAAAGTAACGCAGTGCTGTATCACAAAAAATGGCCTGCTCATAAAGAGGGGTAAACCTTAAAGTATGGTTAAAGTGGTAGTAAACCCTGGAATGTTATTTTTACCTACAGGTAAGCTTATAATAAAGATTACCTGTAGGTGAAATGAATATCTCCTAAACGTGTACTGTTTAGGAGATATTCTTGCGAGCAGCAGCCGGTGATGTGTGTGCCGCTCCCGTACTTGCACATTATGATATTGCCTTGCAGGTGAAAAAGTGTACTACCGCTTTAAGTGGATACCCTTTCTGACTTGCAGCACTAGGGACCTCAGTTCAAATCCCAACCAGGACACTACCAGCATGGAGTTTGCATACTCTTCATATACACGCCAAAAACATGCTAGTTGGGTGATTGGCCCTAGTATGTGTATGCATATGAGTAAGGTAGCAGGTCCCGTAGATTGGTAGCTCCTTGAAGGATGGGACTTATGTGAATGAATACTGTAGTTTGTATAGCTCTGCATAAATTAACAATAAGGCGAGGTTCACATTAGCTGCGGCCACGGCTCGCAGCAGAGGGACCAGTGCGTCCCTGTTTTTTGTTCAGGTACTAATCGGGTCCAAATTTTTGCCTGAATTCGGACCTGAAACTGAGCCAACTCAGAACCCTATTCCAGTGTGGACTGCGGCCGCCCCGAAACTGTGTGAACTGTCTCCGTTGAGAGATGGTCACAGTCTCCCGTCATGCAAATTAGATGCGGGGAAACCCATATCCAATTTGCATTAATGTGAACCCAGCCTAATTTCTTTTTAATGAAAGCTGCAGATTTTTAAATGATTTTAACATCTTAGACTTTAATGAGATTTTAGTGATTTGAGTTTACATATACTTTCTTTTTAAATATTTTTGGTTTTTATAAGTTCCTAAAACATTCACATATTTATATATTATCAAAACCTTTGCACAGACAAACCCATAATTTAGAATTAGGTGCTCCTGGAAATGTCAATGAAAGCTGCAGACTTTTGGAATTACTTTAATATCGTGAGCATATATAAGATTTTAGTCATCAGGTTTTTTATATACTTTCATTTAAAATATCTTCTGTTCCTATAAGTTCCTGAAACATTCATACGTTTATATATTATTAAAACTTTTGCACAGATCAAGCCATCATTTAAAATGACTTGCCCTTGGAAACACTGGTGTTATCTCAGCAATGGGATCCTCAGCAAATCTCAGTAAGGCGCCCATGATTCGGATAAAAAACGTTGACTTTATTCCGTTGGAATGAGCTGAGTCCGCGAGGCAGGGGTTAATTGTTTTTATCCTTTGCGGGAAATTAATTACCTAGCAGTTCTCTATCATCGAAGATAAAACATGCCAAAGGAGCTGCAATTTGTACTGAGCAAGCAATTAGATGTGGAAAAGCTCATAAACCCCCATTAGTGGGACATTTTTACACTACATGATTCAAAGATGAATTTGCAAAAGTTTGTTGACGTTTGTGCAGACAGGCAACGCTCATCGTGGTTCAGGCCGTCTGTTTTATGACCTCCAGTAAATAACAGTGCCAAGCTTGGGACCACCAGGGGTTTCAGCTTTTGTTAATTCAAGCACCTGTATTAAAAAATAAAAATTTATAATAATATTAATAATAATGGAGCGTTGACTGCTATAAACTAACAGCTAAAGAAAAAAGCAAAATGTGTTTCACCTTCCATCATGATTAATAATTGACCAATTGACTGATAAAACGGCTCCCCGTAGTGTACTTACTAGATGATTGGTTTGCCGTGGAGAAGGTTATGGATGACAAAGGTATAAACCTTGTTTATTAGGTAGATTTCAGACAAGGCAAATCACAGTGGGGTCTGTTCATAAAAGGCTGAATCAGACTCACCCAACATTTACACTTGCCAAGGAATTGTAAGCTGGATTTATAATGCCCATTTGCTGTCATTATTCAAGACTATAAAGCGCATCTAAAAACCCAAAATATAAAGATAATATAGTGCAGTTTATTGTTGCTTAGATAAGATGTCTGCAATTTTTTTCAGGTTTTTCCCTGTATTTTTCGCTGGTAATCCTTTGAATAATACACTTCATATCCCTGGTGGTTATGCTCACTCATTGTACTCTACCTATAGAGGACGTCATAATTGTCACCAAAGCTGGATTTTAAAGTATCTCTAAAACCAAGAACATAAATGTAATACATTGTAGTTTACTGGTCCTTAGATGTGGTTGTTGAAATAGTTTTCTATTTTCAAGAACATTTTTAGCAAGTACAGAAAATATTTTTTATCTTGCAAGGATGGCAGAATACTTGCACTTTCTTTAGATTTGTCCTTATCCCCGTATAATACATAATAATAGAACAGGACATGTTTGTAGTCCAAATCAGGAGAGCAACCTAGGGTGACAATGCTGCCCCTCCATGAATACAGGTACAGAATGTAAACGTTATCACCCCAGGACAGGAAGTGTGCCATTGACAGGATTACTAAATTAAAAAAAGAAATAGAGGTTGAAAAAAAAAGAGAAAAGCAGCTGCCACACCACAATACTACTTGACCCGGGTAGGGCTTAGAGGGCAGAGTGATTTTAAGCATCATAAATAGGGTTGAGCGGACACCTAGATGTCCGTGTTCGACGGGTTCGGCCGAACTTTAAAAAAAAGTCCGGGTCCGTGTCCCGGACTTTTACCGAACTTTTCCCGGACACCGAACCCCATTGAAGTCAATGGGGACCCGAACTTTAAGGCACTAAAATGGCTCTAAAACACCAAAGGAAAGGGCTAGAGTGCTGCAAATGGCAGCAAAACGTAATTAAGAGCATGGCAAGTGCTCTGCAAACAAATGTGGATAGGGAAATAACTTAAAACAACAAAAAAAAAACAGAAAAATAAAACAATGTTCTTCTTCATCTCTGAAGGACGAGGCCCATATGGAGTAGGAGGGAGGTTGAGGTGGTGGTGGATGTGGCGGTGACATAGGCGTGCGCACAGGGTGTGCTGGGTGTGCCTGGGCACACCCTAATCACCTAGGGCACATAGCATTGCCAGTGAGGAGATGGGAAAGATCTCCCTGGGACCTGCTCTGCTCTATTTCTCCTTGCCTACAGGTACATGGCCCCGATACATTACTCTCCCTGCTGGCAAACACATGCATGTGTATTTCAACTTTGGGGTGCACACCTTAATGCAATAGGCTGCGCACACCTATGGGCGGTGTAGGTGGAAGCGGCGGTGGAGGAGGACCAGGGCCGGATTAACAGCATCATGGGCTTGGTGCTGAGGATTTTGAAGGGCCTTAAGGGCCGTGCCTTGCCATGCACCCAGAGGAGGAAGGGTGCAGCCATGCATGCCTAATTCAACATGGGATGCTGTCTCTGAAGCCCATAAACACATCCATGCATCGCCAACTGTCCCTCCTTGTCCGGCCTTCACGCTGTGTGGGGAGGTTCTGAGGGTGCTGCCTGGGGAAGCGAGCATAGAAGCCAGACTTCTGTGTTTACAAGTGACAGAAGAGCGGTAACAGTGAATATGGCCAACCCGGGGCCTATATAAAAGGTAGGGGCCTGGAGCTGCAGCTCCAATAGCCCCTACATTAATCTGGCCCTGAGGAGGAGGACGAGGTAGCCAACACTGCTTCTTTTCAAAAATTTTAAATGAGGGTACACCCCAAAAGAGTGAGAAAGAGCAAAAATGGAACAATGGGTGGGTAAGGTCGGTATCCATTGCTATTCTGCATAAGGTACGGAAAAGTCCCGTGGGATCCATGCCTGGTTCATTTTAATGAACGTGAGCTTGTCCACATTGTCTCTGGACAGGCGGCTGCGCTTGTCTGTTATAACGCCCCCAGCCGTGCTAAATACCCGTTCAGATAATACACTGGCTGCAGGGCACGCCAGCACCTCCAAGGCGTAAAGGGCAAGCTCAAGCCATGTGCCCAATTTGGAGACCCAGAAGTTGAAGGGGGCAGACCCGTCATTCACTACATGTAGGCGTGTGCACACATACTGCTCCACCATGTTGGTAAAATGCTGCCTCCTGCTAAGACGTTCCATCTGAGCTGCTGGTGCTGCTGTTTGTTGTGGCGTGCTGACAAAGCTTTTCCACATTTCGGCCATGCTAACCCTGCCTTCTGAGGTGCTGGCGGTGCCCTGGTTGCGTTGGCGACCTCCTCCTCCTCCTCCTCTGCCTTGTGCTTCCACTGTGGCCCCGCTGTCAGATGGGAATGCCAGCAGCATGGCGTCTACCAGCGTGCGCTTGTACTCGCGCATCTTGCGATCGCGCTCCAGTGAGTGAATTAAGGACGGTACGTTGTCCTTGTAACGGGGATCCAGCAGCGTGGCCACCCAGTAATCAGCACAAGTTAGAATGTGGGCAACTCGGCGGTCGTTGTGGAGACACTGCAGCATGTAATCGCTCATGTGTGCCAGGCTGCCCAGAGGCAACGAAAGGCTGTCCTCTGTGGGAGGTGTATCGTCCGTGTCCTCTGTATCCCCCCAGCCACGCACCAGTGATGGCCATGAGCTGGCCTGGGTGCCACCCTGCTGTGAACATGGTTCCATCTCCTCCTCCAGCTCCTCCTCCTCCTCATCCTCCTCATCCTCCAGAACTGTGCCCCTGCTGGACAATTGCGTCCCTGGCGTTTGCGTGTGCAGGAACCCACCCTCGGAGCCCCTTGCGAATGACTGCCCTGAAAGCCTTGGAAATGTTACCTCTTCATCCTCCTCCTCCTCCTCATCCTGTGCCACATCCTCTTCCATCATCGCCCGAATTGTTTTTTCAAGGAGGCATAGAAGTGGGATAGTTAAGCTGAGAACGGCGTCATTGCCACTGGCCATGTTGGTGGAGTACTCAAAACAGCGCAACAAGGCACACAGGTCTCGCATGGAGGCCCAGTTAAATTAAATAGCGGAATAGAAAATATGATCCAAAAAAAGTGTATGTATATCACACGTACACAACCACACTGGGCCCCAATTACTATTGTTTGTACCCCTAAAAGGCTAGATGAGGAGTAGGGGGAGTATGGAACAGGCAGCACCCTCAAACCTTCAGAAGTATGAGATGAACCCCAACAACTTGGAAAGGTGGATCTCTCTCACACGTACCGACACAGACTATCCCGCAATTCAATTGATCCTCAAAGGTTTTTATTGAATAGCGGAATAGGAAATATGATCAAAAAAAGTGTATGTATCTCGCACGTACACAACCACACTAGGCCCCAATTACTATTGTTTGTACCCCTAAAAGGCTAGATGAGGAGTAGGGGGGGTATGGAACAGGCAGCACCCTCAAACCTTCAGAAGTATGAGATGAACCCCAACAACTTGGAAAGGTGGATCTCTCTCACACGTACCGACACAGACTATCCCCCAATTTAACTGATCCCCAAAGGTTTTTGATTAAATAGCGGAATAGAAAATATGATCCAAAAAAAGTGTATGTATATCACACGTACACAACCACACTAGGCCCCAATTACTATTGTTTGTACCCCTAATAGGCTAGATGAGGAGTAGGGGGGGTATGGAACAGGCAGCACCCTCAAACCTTCAGAAGTATGAGATGAACCCCAACAACTTGGAAAGGTGGATCTCTCTCACACGTACCGACACAGACTATCCCCCAATTTAACTGATCCCCAAAGGTTTTTGATTAAATAGCGGAATAGAAAATATGATCCCAAAAAAGTGTATGTATATCACACGTACACAACCACACTGGGCCCCAATTACTATTGTTTGTACCCCTAAAAGGCTAGATGAGGAGTAGGGGGAGTATGGAACAGGCAGCACCCTCAAACCTTCAGAAGTATGAGATGAACCCCAACAACTTGGAAAGGTGGATCTCTCTCACACGTACCAACACAGACTATCCCCCAATTTAACTGATCCCCAAAGGTTTTTGATTAAATAGCGGAATAGAAAATATGATCCAAAAAAAGTGTATGTATATCACACGTACACAACCACACTAGGCCCCAATTACTATTGTTTGTACCCCTAAAAGGCTAGATGAGGAGTAGGGGGAGTATGGAACAGGCAGCACCCTCAAACCTTCAGAAGTATGAGATGAACCCCAACAACTTGGAAAGGTGGATCTCTCTCACACGTACCGACACAGACTATCCCGCAATTCAATTGATCCTCAAAGGTTTTTATTGAATAGCGGAATAGGAAATATGATCAAAAAAAGTGTATGTATCTCGCACGTACACAACCACACTAGGCCCCAATTACTATTGTTTGTACCCCTAAAAGGCTAGATGAGGAGTAGGGGGGGTATGGAACAGGCAGCACCCTCAAACCTTCAGAAGTATGAGATGAACCCCAACAACTTGGAAAGGTGGATCTCTCTCACACGTACCGACACAGACTATCCCCCAATTTAACTGATCCCCAAAGGTTTTTGATTAAATAGCGGAATAGAAAATATGATCCCAAAAAAGTGTATGTATATCACACGTACACAACCACACTGGGCCCCAATTACTATTGTTTGTACCCCTAAAAGGCTAGATGAGGAGTAGGGGGAGTATGGAACAGGCAGCACCCTCAAACCTTCAGAAGTATGAGATGAACCCCAACAACTTGGAAAGGTGGATCTCTCTCACACGTACCAACACAGACTATCCCCCAATTTAACTGATCCCCAAAGGTTTTTGATTAAATAGCGGAATAGAAAATATGATCCCAAAAAAGTGTATGTATATCACACGTACACAACCACACTAGGCCCCAATTACTATTGTTTGTACCCCTAAAAGGCTAGATGAGGAGTAGGGGGAGTATGGAACAGGCAGCACCCTCAAACCTTCAGAAGTATGAGATGAACCCCAACAACTTGGAAAGGTGGATCTCTCTCACACGTACCGACACAGACTATCCCGCAATTCAATTGATCCTCAAAGGTTTTTATTGAATAGCGGAATAGGAAATATGATCAAAAAAAGTGTATGTATCTCGCACGTACACAACCACACTAGGCCCCAATTACTATTGTTTGTACCCCTAAAAGGCTAGATGAGGAGTAGGGGGGGTATGGAACAGGCAGCACCCTCAAACCTTCAGAAGTATGAGATGAACCCCAACAACTTGGAAAGGTGGATCTCTCTCACACGTACCGACACAGACTATCCCCCAATTTAACTGATCCCCAAAGGTTTTTGATTAAATAGCGGAATAGAAAATATGATCCAAAAAAAGTGTATGTATATCACACGTACACAACCACACTGGGCCCCAATTACTATTGTTTGTACCCCTAAAAGGCTAGATGAGGAGTAGGGGGAGTATGGAACAGGCAGCACCCTCAAACCTTCAGAAGTATGAGATGAACCCCAACAACTTGGAAAGGTGGATCTCTCTCACACGTACCGACACAGACTATCCCGCAATTCAATTGATCCTCAAAGGTTTTTATTGAATAGCGGAATAGGAAATATGATCAAAAAAAGTGTATGTATCTCGCACGTACACAACCACACTAGGCCCCAATTACTATTGTTTGTACCCCTAAAAGGCTAGATGAGGAGTAGGGGGGGTATGGAACAGGCAGCACCCTCAAACCTTCAGAAGTATGAGATGAACCCCAACAACTTGGAAAGGTGGATCTCTCTCACACGTACCGACACAGACTATCCCCCAATTTAACTGATCCCCAAAAGTTTTTGATTAAATAGCGGAATAGAAAATATGATCCAAAAAAAGTGTATGTATATCACACGTACACAACCACACTGGGCCCCAATTACTATTGTTTGTACCCCTAAAAGGCTAGATGAGGAGTAGGGGGAGTATGGAACAGGCAGCACCCTCAAACCTTCAGAAGTATGAGATGAACCCCAACAACTTGGAAAGGTGGATCTCTCTCACACGTACCAACACAGACTATCCCCCAATTTAACTGATCCCCAAAGGTTTTTGATTAAATAGCGGAATAGAAAATATGATCCCAAAAAAGTGTATGTATATCACACGTACACAACCACACTAGGCCCCAATTACTATTGTTTGTACCCCTAAAAGGCTAGGAGTAGGGGGAGTATGGAACAGGCAGCACCCTCAAACCTTCAGAAGTATGAGATGAACCCCAACAACTTGGAAAGGTGGATCTCTCTCACACGTACCAACACAGACTATCCCCCAATTTAACTGATCCCCAAAGGTTTTTGATTAAATAGCGGAATAGAAAATATGATCCAAAAAAAGTGTATGTATATCACACGTACACAACCACACTAGGCCCCAATTACTATTGTTTGTACCCCTAAAAGGCTAGGAGTAGGGGGAGTATGGAACAGGCAGCACCCTCAAACCTTCAGAAGTATGAGATGAACCCCAACAACTTGGAAAGGTGGATCTCTCTCACACGTACCAACACAGACTATCCCCCAATTTAACTGATCCCCAAAGGTTTTTGATTAAATAGCGGAATAGAAAATATGATCCCAAAAAAGTGTATGTATATCACACGTACACAACCACACTAGGCCCCAATTACTATTGTTTGTACCCCTAAAAGGCTAGGAGTAGGGGGAGTATGGAACAGGCAGCACCCTCAAACCTTCAGAAGTATGAGATGAACCCCAACAACTTGGAAAGGTGGATCTCTCTCACACGTACCAACACAGACTATCCCCCAATTTAACTGATCCCCAAAGGTTTTTGATTAAATAGCGGAATAGAAAATATGATCCCAAAAAAGTGTATGTATATCACACGTACACAACCACACTAGGCCCCAATTACTATTGTTTGTACCCCTAAAAGGCTAGGAGTAGGGGGAGTATGGAACAGGCAGCACCCTCAAACCTTCAGAAGTATGAGATGAACCCCAACAACTTGGAAAGGTGGATCTCTCTCACACGTACCAACACAGACTATCCCCCAATTTAACTGATCCCCAAAGGTTTTTGATTAAATAGCGGAATAGAAAATATGATCCCAAAAAAGTGTATGTATATCACACGTACACAACCACACTAGGCCCCAATTACTATTGTTTGTACCCCTAAAAGGCTAGGAGTAGGGGGAGTATGGAACAGGCAGCACCCTCAAACCTTCAGAAGTATGAGATGAACCCCAACAACTTGGAAAGGTGGATCTCTCTCACACGTACCAACACAGACTATCCCCCAATTTAACTGATCCCCAAAGGTTTTTGATTAAATAGCGGAATAGAAAATATGATCCCAAAAAAGTGTATGTATATCACACGTACACAACCACACTAGGCCCCAATTACTATTGTTTGTACCCCTAAAAGGCTAGGAGTAGGGGGAGTATGGAACAGGCAGCACCCTCAAACCTTCAGAAGTATGAGATGAACCCCAACAACTTGGAAAGGTGGATCTCTCTCACACGTACCAACACAGACTATCCCCCAATTTAACTGATCCCCAAAGGTTTTTGATTAAATAGCGGAATAGAAAATATGATCCCAAAAAAGTGTATGTATATCACACGTACACAACCACACTAGGCCCCAATTACTATTGTTTGTACCCCTAAAAGGCTAGGAGTAGGGGGAGTATGGAACAGGCAGCACCCTCAAACCTTCAGAAGTATGAGATGAACCCCAACAACTTGGAAAGGTGGATCTCTCTCACACGTACCAACACAGACTATCCCCCAATTTAACTGATCCCCAAAGGTTTTTGATTAAATAGCGGAATAGAAAATATGATCCCAAAAAAGTGTATGTATATCACACGTACACAACCACACTAGGCCCCAATTACTATTGTTTGTACCCCTAAAAGGCTAGGAGTAGGGGGAGTATGGAACAGGCAGCACCCTCAAACCTTCAGAAGTATGAGATGAACCCCAACAACTTGGAAAGGTGGATCTCTCTCACACGTACCAACACAGACTATCCCCCAATTTAACTGATCCCCAAAGGTTTTTGATTAAATAGCGGAATAGAAAATATGATCCCAAAAAAGTGTATGTATATCACACGTACACAACCACACTAGGCCCCAATTACTATTGTTTGTACCCCTAAAAGGCTAGATGAGGAGTAGGGGGAGTATGGAACAGGCAGCACCCTCAAACCTTCAGAAGTATGAGATTGTGTTCACTGTACCCCACAAAGATTGAGTTCACTGCACCCCACAATGATTGTGTTCACTGCACCCCACAAAGATTGTGTTCACTGCACCTCACAAAGATTGTGTTCACTGTACCCCCCAAAGATTGTGTTCACTGCACCCCACAAAGATTCTGTTCACTGTACCCCACAAAGATTGTGTTCACTGCACCCCAAAAAGATTGTGTTCACTGCACCCCAAAAAGGATGTTGTTCACTGCACCCCAAAAAGGATGTTGTTCACTCCACCCCAAAAAGATTGTGTTCACTGCACCCCACAAAGATTATGTTCACTGCACCCCAAAAAGATTGTGTTCACTGCACCCCAAAAATGATTTTGTTCACTGCACCCCAAAAAGGATTTTGTTCACTGCACCCCAAAAAGGATGTTGTTCACTCCACCCCAAAAAGATTGTGTTCACTGCACCCCACAAAGGATTTTGTTCACTGCACCCCTCAAAGATTGTGTTCACTGCACACCAAAAAGGATTGTGTTCACTGCACCCCAAAAAGATTTTGTTCACTGCACCCCAAAAAGATTGTGTTCACTGCAGCCCAAAAAGATTGTGTTCACTGCAGCCCAAAAAGATTGTGTTCACTGCAGCCCAAAAAGATTGTGTTCACTGCAGCCCAAAAAGATTGTGTTCACTGCAGCTCACACACAGAAAAATGGATGTGGATCACTGACACCTGCCTATCTCCAATCCCACACCACACAGCAATATCGATTGTAGTTTGTAGAACACAGTTTCCCTAAAATTCAGCAGACTCTGTCCCTAACAGGATTGAGAAGAGATCGTAGATCAGGATTGAGTGCAGATTCACCCCACCCCCCACACAGCAATATCGATTGTAGTTTGTAGAAGACACTGACCCTATAATTCAGCAGACTCTATCCCTAAAATGCCTACAACTCGCCCTGCCTAAACACTCCGACCTGTCCCTCAATTCTATCCGGACACAAATGTTTTTTTCCTGCCTATCTTTCCCTAATCAGCAGCCAGCACGTTGATGTGTGCTCTGTCCCTGAATCTAAGCAGCATAATGACGCCGCTGCGGCTGCCTCGAACTTATAAAGACTTGGTCACATGCTTCAGACGGCCAATCACAGCTACTGAGACATTTGCAGGCATGGCTGGGATGGCTTAAGGCACACCAGTTAAACGATTGTTGATTGGCTGTTGAAAGCCCGCCATGAAAAGAGCGCCAAAGCATGCAAAACCCGGAAATAAAACGACCGAACACGGATTTTTACCCGAACATACAGTAAAGTGTCCGTGTCCGTGTTCGGGTACAAAAAATCCAATTATTCGGTACGAACACGAATAATACAGTCCGTGTTCGCTCAACACTAATCATAAATAAACACATTAAACATCATAAATATTACAATATGACACCAATCATTTTTGTTGGGAGTATAAACATAATTTAGACACCAATTCCTCAAAACAGGTGTAGCACCCTCCTAGACAGGTGCTAGGTAAAAGCATTTGTTGCTCCATCTGCTTATCAGGGGAGCCTGATCTTTAGTTAGGCCTGCTCTCTGTGCTCAGTGTGTATTCATCTGGTCTGAGGAAGTGCCCCAATGAACCCAATAGGGAGGCATGTTGGACAGTGGAGGAAACCTGGTCAATGATACACAAGCTTTTGCAACCGTCCCAGTGGGTTGGCACCTGGAGAGGTGCATCATGAGATTGGAAATAAAAGTAGAGAGCAATTGAGGCAGGGTGTTTTTGGCGGGAAGCAGAGTCCTAGGAGGAGGGTGACATTAATCAGGTTAGGTAAGTACTTTTCATGAACATTATACATATTTGTGACCATTAAGGTTAAACCAGCCACCCAAATATTACCAACGATTTTACTTTTTGTTGGCACCATCAAGGGCCCAGCGATGCTGTGACAAATGTACTTCATGCCTCACAAGACCCCCATTCTCTTCCCATACCTTATATTCCCAAATGTATGCATGGCTATTCATATCTGTACTTACACTTCTACCAAGAGGGTGGGCTCTTTTTTGCTCCCCACACTGTCTGTTCCTCCTCAAAGTTTCCTTAAGCTACTCTCCTACCTGCCGACCCACCATCTCATGTGCCCCTTCTCCTATGTGCTCAGAGCAGCCCTTATCGTTCCTTTAAAGACACTAATCCAAGGGAGCCTTACACGAATATCTCTTTTCTGAAAACTCTTGATTGACCCACCAGTAGTTTTAGCCACATCCATAGTGCCCCTGCCTGGAGATCATCCTTCCTTAACACATTTCACCACTGATGGCTTCATCATTGCGATCAAGCCATATGGAATGGTGATTTCAAGGGCAGGGAAATTATGGATGCGGTTACACTATTAATGCTTTTTCAGAAGAATAAGACATTCATGTGTGGCCTAGTTGGATTAGTGTCTTTGAATGTCAAGCAGAAGATGGGCTTCTGTCACCCTGGATGTCTCCAATGTGTGTTCGAGGAGGAGGTTGGGGATGGTGCTGCATGCTTGGGATTTTTATGTTGTAGTTTTCTTTTAAAGCCTGACCCCGGCCATCTGTGACACTATTGAGGACATTTTTCCACACTTCCTATTTCTGTGGTGCCTGTGCAAGAAAGGGTTTGCGGTTTTCACTGAAATGGAAGGCACTGAAAGCAATAAAATCTTGTTAGCAGTTCTAACCCTTCCTCACTTGTTTTTGTGTCCTTGGAGAGATTTTCCATCGCTTCCTGTTCTGGTAGAAGACAAGGAGAAATCTCCCCAAAAATTACACAAACGGCTAAATAAAATAAAAATTAAAGTTAATCAAGGCTTTATTTGCCACAAAGGCACTTATAGGTCAGTGCATAGGGCAGCAAAATTATACAGGCCTTCCAATCTAGATATATTTTTCCTTATTTTGTTTATTTTTTATTTTTTGCCCACCTCTGGACATTTGTGGCTAAATTCAACTTATCAAGAAAAAAAGGACTTCACCCCCCCCCCACCCCCCACAGTTGTTTTTGTCTCTTTACTTTTTTTGCTGGTCTTATGCACATGTCACATGATCAGCCGACCAGCAAATCCAATGTTGTCCAGCTGTGACCTTCTACACCACTGTAACAAACCTTGTCTGGCACCACCATCTTCATCATTGCTGACATCTTTGGGAGCTGCCTGTCTCTTCTTTGTTCAGGCAGACCAGCCCCCTGATTATGCACCACCGAGTCCACCAGGTTCATAGGAAACTGTCAGGAGTGTTTAGCATTCCTGATCCTTTAGAGCTACTGGTATAATTTCAGCATACTGGCTTTGGTTGTGATATATTCTCTCTGACTGTTCACCTGCAAGGGGATTTATGTGGTCAGTCTCTGGGTGGAGACCAAACCTGATTAATGCCAGCCAAGCCTGCAGTCTCATGCTTGTGATATTGCATGTGTAGCAAGGTTTCCAGGCCTATGGCCTAATGTGGGTCTGCCATTAGTACCGGTAATTTCTCCAGCCCATGTGAGCTGTGACCCTGGGTGATAACTGAAGCAGCGACAACTCCAGCATCTTTGTTTGTGGTTTTTATTGGAATTAAGGGGATGGGAGAAGGGAATGAGTGGGATACTCCTTGAGGATTAAACTAATTACAATTGGGACTTTACTTCTGAAAATGCCCATTGGTGCTTCCTTGATGTCAGCCGGCGCCAGCCAACGCTCACTGACAATGAGAACACTCTGTAGAACAGAAGAATTGCAGAATTCTTGACTTATAGTCCAGAAGATCCAAGACTGAGAACTGTAGAACTCCTGACACTGTTGTACAGTAAAAGTCACTGAATACTTTTCCCCGCCTGGCACAGCTTGAGGTAGTATATAGTAGAATTCTGTATAGCTGTCACTTTAACTGGTGCTTCAGGGGCAATCCTCAGTACTCACGACCTGTGTAGGCTTTCCTGGGACTGGACCCCTCTCTCTCCGCAGGCTCTAGGCACACCGGATCCCCTGAGCTCAACTCAGCACTCTCTGGATGCTCAGGCGACACCCGAGACATCCGCCTTCCTATGACAGGAGGAGAGACAGCCGCACTCTCCTTCCTGGGACTTTGCTCCGCCAAAGACACTGTGCCATGCACTTCCCCCCAAACTTATACCCACTCCCAAAATCCTTTGCAGCATAATCTGCCTTCTGGGGTAGTTACAAGCTGGAATGTGTCCCCTGATTGGGTTTCCCACACTGCCCTATGAGAAGCCTCTCACAGGAGCCAGTGGGGACACTTCTCCCCTCAGCAGGCACATCTGGAAGCCCTGACATCCTAGCCAATTAAATCACAGCCCTGTTGTTAGGCAGACAAGGCCCGCTATACATTTACCTAGCACCTACCTGTAGGGGGCTACACATGTGTTACACATGTTGCAAGCTCCCTGCTTGTCTGCCCTGCTCTGTTAGATTGGATTCCCTCATTGTTGACCTCAGATCCGATATCGACTATTCTCTGAACCACTCTGCTTGTCTGCCAACCACAAGTACCTGTTTGCTTTGCTCAGTTTGCACATGCCCTGATGTTGGAGCCAGGCACTATAGTATTGTGTATAAGTCCTGGGCACAACCGAGTAACATAAGGCATGCTTGCCTTAAGGGAAAGGGGGCTGCTATAGAACACAGAAACTAGCTATAGTGTCTCACCATCTGCTTCAGGGGTAAGCATGGCAGAAACACATAAGAATATCTCTTTTCTTTTGTTTGCCAGTCTGTACAGTTACTGCAAAACTTCAGGGAAATAAAAGGTTTACCCTTTGATTAGATCCCCCCACCACCATCACCAGCACTGAAAGCGTTATCTCCCTGTTTTGCCTAAGAGATGATGAATAAAAGGATTTTTTTAATGTATTCCTCATTTTCTTGGCAGCAGGTTCTCTCCTCTGCTGTCTGATGCTCCGTGGGCAGGCCCACGGCATCCAGTCTAATACAATGCAGGACTGCTGGTCTTGCATTTTACAGGAAGACATCAGAGAGCTGCGACTGCTGGACTGGATACTGTGGCATAAAGAGGAATAAGGTAAGTATTACCTTATTCATCATCCCCTAGATATAATGAACAGTTAAAGGAGATCTATAGTCACAGCATGCACAATCATTTTTATAACAATACAAACAATAGTTATATTTGGCAACCCAATATAAACCTACTTGAAAAGTCTCCTTTCCTGTTGTGAGTGCTGCTTGTCTGATGGCTTTCTCTTTCCACAACTTCCTGGATTCCCTGCATGCTTTGCAGCTTCTCCTATGCTGTTTACTTTCATTTTCTAAGGACTACATATCCCATGGTATCTTGCTGCCTGTATGCAATGATTCATGTACTGACTTGGCCTCCTGAAACTCCTCCTCTCAGCTCCTCTGTAGTTCAGAAGGCAGGCTCTGTGAAATGTATGACACAGCAGTGCCTACTTACAGGGCATAATAAGTGCATGTCAAAGAATTCAAGGAAGTAAATGTGTGAGGATCTTCACCAAGTAAGTTTACTAATTCAAGATCATTCAGATTAATAGGAGCAGGCTATAAATAATTAGTATATAATAAAATATATAATTTTACATATTGACCATAGTTACACTTTACCCTTTGCAATGAGGAGGGGGACCCACTGCAAAAATACATCTTTTTTTTCCCAAAATGTCAGCTTTAAGAAGTAGATCTGGATATAAAGTTGATTTCAAACTTCCTCCAATAGCATCTACTTATATGTTTCTAAAATACTTAGCTTGTACCAAAGGCTGTCATTATGTCTTTACATTTGCTTCAGGAGCTGAACACACAGTTAAAATCTTGAAAGCAGAACTAAACCCATTCATTTAGGAGTTTCAAATAAACAGTTACTGGGAATGCTACATAGTTACATAGTAGGTGAGGTTGAATAAAGACAATCGTCCATCCAGTTCAACCTGTGTAGGTGTGTGTGGCCGTAATCATCTCACATAGCCCTTAATGTCCTGATCCTTGAGATGTAAGTCTAAGAGTCTTTTGAAAGCCACCATACTTCCCGCAGAAACCACCTCTTGTGGTAGACAATTCCACAATCTTGTAGCCCTAACAGTAAAGAACCCTCCTCGTTGCCTGAGGTTAAAACGCTTCTCCTCTAATCGCATTGTATGTCCTCGAGTCCTCATGCAATTCCTTCGAATGAACAGTTTTTTTTCTAAGCTGAGATCCCCATTAAGATATTTATAAATTGCTATCATGTCCCCCCTCAGACGTCTCTTCTCCAGGGAGAATAAATCGAGCGATTGCAGCCGCTCTTCATAGTTAAGGTCCTCCAACCCCCTAATCAGTTTAGTTGCCCTTCTCTGGACTCTCTCCAGCTCCAACACATCCCTCCTGAGGACTGGCGACCAGAACTGGACAGAATACTCCAGATGCAGTCAGACCAGAGTTTTATAAAGTGGAAAGATTATAGTCTTATCTCTGGAATACATCCCTTTCTTTATGCATGCTAATAATCTGCTGGCTTTGGCAGCTGCCGCTTAACATTGCATGCTGTTGCCTAATCTATCATCAACCAAGACTCCCAGATCTTTCTCCATTTTTGATTCCCCCAAGGGTTCCCCTCCTAACGTGTATTGTGTTTTTATGTTTTTAGTCCCCAAGTGCAAAACCTTACACTTCTCCACGTTAAACCTCATTTGCCATGTCGTTGCCCACTCCATTATTTTGTCCAGGTCATTCTGTAGGATATCTGCTTCATGCTGTGTAGTTATTGCCCTGGCCAATTTTGTGTCATCTGCAAAAACTGATAACTAACTACTGATCCCGTCCTTAATGCTGTTTATGAATAAATTGAACAAGGTTGGTCCCAGGACTGAGCCCTGGGGCACCCTGCTTACTACCTCAGACCAGTCTGAGTATGCGCTGTTTATTACCACCCTTTGGACACAGCCTTTTAGCCAGTTTCGTATCCAAGAGCAAACCCTGCTGTCGATACCTGCAGACCTTATTTTATAAATTAAGCGCTTGTGGGGAACTGTATCAAACGCCTTAGCGAAATCCAAGTACACCACATCCACGGGTCTGCCCCTATCTAGCTCACAGCTCACCTCCTCGTAGAATTCTAAGAGATTGGTTTGACAAGAACGCCTATTTGTAAACTTGTGCTGATTACTGCTGATGATGTTGTTGTCTTTAGCATACTCTACGATATAGTCCCTTATCATCCCCTCCAGAAGTTTACATACTACTGATGTCAGACTGACCGGCCTATAATTTCCCGGGATATGCCTCTGCCCCTTTTTGAATATCGGAATCACGTTAGCCTTCCTTTCAATCCCCTGGTACATCTCCTGTCCTAATACTGTCAGCAAAGATCAGGAACAGTGGTCTAGATATAACCTTACTGAGTTCCTTGAGTACTCTCGGATGTACGCCATCCGGGCCTGGTGATTTGTTTGTGTTAAGTTTATCCAGCCTTTCCCTGATTTCACCCTCTGTTAGCCATAGTGGCAATTCCTGTGTATTACTACTAACCATACAGTCATGTTAAATGTTACATTTGTTTATACTCTCAACCAAACTGTCCAACCATCAAATGGCTGGAGTCATAACTGATGACACCATGGTGGTTGCAGATCAAACAGAAGCTCAGGATGACCGCTTCCCTGGCTCAAAAGGACAGGAGGGTTTTTACTTCTGCTTTAAGGCCCCATTCACACTTGTGTGACTTGTCCTGCGACTTGGGACTGCAAAGTCATATGACCAGTCCTACCCCATGATTTTTAATGAATACCATCCATATCTGTGTGACTTCAATTTGCAGTGACTTCAAAGTAGTCCCTGCACTACTTTGGTGTGACTAGAGGTCCATAGACCTCAAGATTATCCAGGCATTGCTTCAAGTCGCGCAAAATTTACGCCAAAGTTGCGTCAAAATTGCATGACTTTCAGGTCGTACAAGTGTGAAAGGGGTCTAAGGCTAGTTTCACACCTACTGTGTTTTGGGAATGCACGCGGAATTGTGTGCATTTCCAACATGCTCAGAAACGCGTGTTGATTACTTTTTTTGTTAAGGGCACCCCTATGCATCTGCTAATGGACGCACCTGTTTTCACACGTGCCAAACTGCATGGTGCCATATTTTTTTTAAAGAGTCAGGGACTTCTTTTCCACTTTTCTCAAGTGTAGGCAAGCCCATTGATATGAAAGGGCTGCTTTGCATGCGACGCACAGGAAGGGGTACTTGGTCACATCTGTATGGTGTGAATCAAGCCTAACAGTATTGCATGAGGCCATACAGGCTAGAAAGCTTTTAATAAAGTGATAACTTGTAAACTTGTGATTTTTTTTTTTTTTTTTTTTTTACATAATTTAAGAACAAAGGTTTTGCACGACACAAATGTCTTTTTTTGATAAGTAAAATTAATGACTAGCTGGACCCTGGGGTGTTTGGAAAGCACAACAATGATTCGGATGACCTAATAAAATGTATGATCTGTCATAAGGTATTTTTTTCTGCAACTGTCCCCCCCCCCCCCCCGGAAAACTTGAATGATTGACATCTATACAGCAGTAGTAATTGGCCTTTTCAAGGAAATGTTTGAAAAATTATTGCAATACTAAATTTGTGATCATTGCCATTACCAGGAGTGGTATTATTTATCTTAAAGATGTGCTCCAGGAATTATTTATATTAGACACTTACATTAGTCCAGCATGGCAAGTATGCATATCTCATACCTGATGGACCTCTGAAGAAGCTGGACAATGCTGCCAGTGGGATTCAACCAAAATCTACACACTGACCATGGGATCACTCACTTAGCACTACCATTATTCATAGAATTCCCTGTTTTTTTTTTTTTTTTTTTTTTTTTTTTTATTCATTGAATACAAGGTGTTCTCTGACTGGACAGAGTGAAGAAAGGGGGTGGTGTTGTCATCATTCCAAATTTGTCCAATCAGAGAATGCCTTGTATTCATTAAAAAAATTAAATGGCGTTGTATAAATGGCAGTGGTGCTGCTCAAGCAACCACCTGTGCTCAATGGGGCAGCTGCATAGAAAGCGACCCTGCAGGTATGGGATATGCACAATAACCTTTAGATGTACCATCAACTATTTAGCACAGCGGTCTACCAGATTGGATACAGATTGATATGATAGATTAGATGTGTCCTCATATTATATACCGTAGTTTTGATCAATGTAAATGAGTTTGTATAAGAAGACGTTTGATTGTGTGCACTGGGGCTTTCTCAATGCGGTAATACTCAAATTTGGAGTGCAGGGTTGATTTCATTCTGCTATCCTTTCCCTCTATTCCAACTCCGGGGCTAAAGTTTTGACTTCAGGGACCCTCGGTATGCCTTTTATTATCACAAATGGAACTAGGCAAGAATGTCTGCTATCCCCGCTCATATTTGCACTACTAATGGAGCCTCTTGAAGCTAACTTTTGTTCCCACTCACAAACCCTAGGTATTCCCTTTCACAACTCTAAACTTAGTGGTTGATTCACTAAATGCAAATCCACTGTGCTCTACAACGTGCACTGGATGCGCACTTGGAAGTTAACTTGGAAGTACATTTGGAAATGCGGCCACTGCAGATCTGAGGGGGACATGCAAGGGGGGAAAAAAGCAGCATTTTTGCTGGCACATGATTGGATGATAGAATTAGCAGGGCTTCTCCTCATTTCAGATCTTCCCCTCAGATCTACAAGACTGCACTTCGACTTGCAGTGCACTTGGAAGTGCACAGTGGATTTGCCTTTAGTAAATCAACCCCATTGTCTATTTGCGGACGATGTGATCAGTATGATTTTTAATATGTTACAATCTCTCCCTGTCATCCCAAAGACCCTCGACTTTAGCTATTCCTACTACAAGCTCAACGCCACAAAGTCTCTACTTTTAGGTCTACACTTCGCCTTGGTCCATTGTACAACAGATTAAAATCCACTTTTCTTTCTCCACAAACTACCCACAGAACTGCACACATTACACACCTTTGGCCTCTCTGGACTGAGAAGAATCGCTATCCGAAAAAATGCTAATACTCCCCAAAATGTTATATTTATTCAGAACACTTATGATTCCCCACCCCTCCTGCTTCTTTACCTCAATGCAGCGCCACCTTAGTTTGTATGGGGCTCAACCCACCCTAGATGCGCCAACTATGTTTTGCTGTGACCCTATTAGAAAGGAGGGGCAGGTTTGCCACACATCAGATCCTACTATTACGTGACCTTATAAGACCTTATAAGACCAACTATATTACTGGTGGCATCCCACTGTACAAAAAACTTTGAGGATCATGTAAATCTCTCCCTACCGTCCCTCTGAGCTTACAATAACTCCATAAGCTATCAGTAATGAACTCCCTCCACCTCTTTCACTGTCCCCTACCCATACAGCCTTGTTCAGAGCCTGGAAAGAACTCTCCTCTTCCCACTATCCTCCACATTCCTCACATAAGCTTCCACTACACTTAGACTTCTTCCCACATGTCCCCGTCTATGGGAACATCTTGAATTCTTACACCAATACATCACTGACCTCAATCTCTGCATCTGGCGTTCTTATGACCTAACTCAACTCCACCACATCTACTCTGTCTATCACTATCTCTTGTAGTATGTCCCTAGTTTTTGACCATCTCCTGTAGTATGACTCCAGTCTCTGACCATCTCCAGTAGTGTGTCCATTCTCTGACCATCTTCTGTAGCATTTCCCTAGTCTATGAGCATCTCCTGTAGTGTGTACCCAGACTCTGGCCATCTCCTGTAGTATTTCAAAGTCTTGAACCATGTCCTGTAGTATGTCCACAATCTCTGACCATCTTCTGTAGTTTGTACCCAGACGCTGACCATCTCCTGTAGTTTTTCCAAAATCTTTGACCATTTCCTGTAGTCTGACCAACATCTTTGACCATCCCTTGTAGTACTTTCAAAGTCTCTGACTATCTCCTGTAGTATGCCCCAAGTCTCTGACCATCTTTTGTAGTATTTCGCTAGTCTATTATCATCTCCTGTAGTATGTCCACAGTCTCTGCCCATCTTCTTTAGCATTCCATACTCTGAATATTATGTACGACCCTTTCAGGTACTGTATCACATTTGAGGCCCCCTATCAGTGTTGCCAACCATCAGTATTTAAAAAAAAAAACGGTAAAAACAGTAAAAAATGGGCGCTTTTTTTCTGCCAGTAAATGCCAGTGACAGGAAAAGGTGGCCAGTAAAATATATGGCCGTGGCGCTTGGCTCATCCAAATGCCTGCTACAGTGTGTTTGGGTGGTGCCGACGGGGTCGGGTCCGGTGGAGGCAGTGCCTGAGTGTGATGTCATGGTGCAAGGGAGCCGAGCAGAGCCGCCGGAGAAGGGCAAGGTGCAAGGCAACCCGGGAGAAGGACTGCTAGTGTTGTTTGGACTGGAGTGGACTGAAGGGACCACCTGGCATGGAGAGAGACTGTGGCTGTCACTCAGGAGGGGACATGTTGTGTCGGTAAGGGGTCATCATCATTGCTGCACACTGCTGTCAGTGTCACTGTGAGAGTCAATTTCATGTGTGTGACACCCATTCTAATTTCTTGCCTGTCCCTGAGCTACTTACTTATTTTATTGAAAATAATATAGGAAATATGTTTTTTTGCCTTAATATCTACTTTAACCTCCCTGGCGGTATTCCCGAGTGTGGCTCGGGGTGGAATTTCAGTGCCATTAGCGGTAACCCCGAGCCACACTCAGGGTAACGCCAGGGAGAAGTCGCTGGATCCTGGAAGGGTTTACTTAACTTGTCCCTGGGATCCCGCGATGTATTCCGGCAGTGTATGGCGGCCAGATCTTCCGTCTGATACTGTGTATATACAGGTCCCTCTCAAAAAATTAGCATATTGTGATAAAGTTCATTATTTTCTGTAATGTACTGATAAACATTAGACTTTCATATATTTTAGATTCATTACACACTACTGAAGTAGTGCAAGCCTTTTATTGTTTTAATATTGATGATTTTGGCATACAGCTCATGAAAACCCAAAATTCCTATCTCAAAAAATTAGCGTATCATGAAAAGGTTCTCTAAACGAGCTATTAAACTAATCATCTGAATCAACTAATTAACTCTAAACACCTGCAAAAGATTCCTGAGGCTTTTAAAAACTCCCAGCCTGGTTCATTACTCAAAACCGCAATCATGGGTAAGACTGCCGACCTGACTGCTGTCCAGAAGGCCATCATTGACACCCTCAAGCAAGAGGGTAAGACACAGAAAGACATTTCTGAACGAATAGGCTGTCCCCAGAGTGCTGTATCAAGGCACCTCAGTGGGAAGTCTGTGGAAAGGAAAAAGTGTGGCAGAAAACGCTGCACAACGAGAAGAGGTGACCGGACCCTGAGGAAGACTGGGGAGAGGGAAATGCCAAAATGCCTGAAGTCCAGTGTCAAGTACCCACAGTCAGTGATGGTCTGGGGTGCCATGTCAGCTGCTGGTGTTGGTCCACGGTGTTTTATCAAGGGCAGGGTCAATGCAGCTAGCTATCAGGAGATTTTGGAGCACTTCATGCTTCCATCTGCTGAAAAGCTTTATGGAGATGAAGATTTCATTTTTCAGCACGACCTGGCACCTGCTCACAGTGCCAAAACCACTGGTAAATGGTTTACTGACCATGGTATTACTGTGCTCAATTGGCCTGCCAACTCTCCTGACCTGAACCCCATAGAGAATCTGTGGGATGTTGTGAAGAGAAAGTTGAGAGACGCAAGACCCAACACTCTGGATGAGCTCAAGGCCGCTATCGAAGCATCCTGGGCCTCCATAACACCTCAGCAGTGCCACAGACTGATTGCCTCCATGCCACGCCGCATTGAAGCAGTCAGTTCTGCAAAAGGATTCCTGACCAAGTATTGAGTGCATAACTGAACATAATTTTTTGAAGGTTGACTTTTTTTGTATTAAAAACACTTTTCTTTTATTGGTCGGATGAAATATGCTAATTTTTTGAGATAGGAATTTTGGGTTTTCATGAGCTGTATGCCAAAATCATCAATATTTAAACAATAAAAGGCTTGCACTACTTCAGTTGTGTGTAATGAATCTAAAATATATGAAAGTCTAATGTTTATCAGTACATTACAGAAAATAATGAACTTTATCACAATATGCTAATTTTTTGAGAGGGACCTGTATATATATATATATATATATATATATATATATATACTTTAACTTATTTATAGTTATTTATTATATTATAATTTATGATTTTGTGTTTCAAACTTTATCATACCCGAGATGTTATACAGAAGAACGCACAGTAAATAAAAATCATATGTAAATAGTTGGTTTGGGCTGCTCGTCCTTAAGAATTACATGCAAATTGATGGTACCGCTTTCAGCACCTAAAATCTGAAATAATCATACCGCCAGGGAGGTTAAATCACAATGCTAATAACATATTGTTCTTTGTAGTCTAAATATTGAAATTTCCACTTAAATCTGTAAATTTGTAACTTTTGGAAATGCCAGTATATTTTCTGTGTTGTGTCAGTAAATTTCAAGCTGGTAAGGCGAGATGAGACAAAAAGAGTTCAATATATAAGAATTTAAAATATTTTCCAGCCTCTGGAGCAACCCGACTCTGACATTTATTTTCCTACTTTGAAAGAATTATTGTTTAGAAACAAAAAAATAAATAAATCACGCTGTTTGTCAAGACTGTCATTTGATAAAAGCATCAGAACTCCCCATGATCTTGGACATGTACATAATTACAAGACATTCTGATTCATAATCTCTTTATGGAACTATGTATTCTTTCTGTGGCAACTTAAAAACAAAAAATTGCATTTTTAAAGGTTAAAGGTACAGATCTTAGATAATAGTGCCCTTTTTTAACAATAGACGTTCTATTTATGATAAAATAAATCTGTAACCAGAACCTGTGATCCGGATGTGCTGTAGCATTTTGGCATTTAGACCTATTCTGTTCTTTTGAAATCTTTCTATCATTAACATGTAGGTAGCCTTGTTTTTTATTTACAGTACGTATCTTAACCACTTGCCGACTTCCCACCGCATATATACTGCCTGCCCCCACTAGGCAGCAGGGATGCCGATCCACGGGGCTGGCGGCAGTGGTGTATTTAGGTTTTGTGCTGCCCTAGGCCTGACTAAACTTGTGCACCCCTTATTTAAATATGAACCACCTCTTCCTGTAAAGGCCAGACCCCTTCCTGTTTATGACCCGCCCTGTCATCTGTAAACCACAGACCACAACCAGTATATCAGTGCCCATCAGTCCAGCCTCATCAGTTCCAATAAGTTCAGCCTCATCAGTGCCCATCAGTGCAGCCTCATCAGTGCAGCATATTAATGCGGCCTCATCAGTACAGCCCAATCAGTGGCCATCAGTGCAGTCTATCAGTGCATCATATCAGTGCCCATCAGTGTAGCCATCAGTGAAGCCTATTAGTGCCCATCAGTACCGGCAGGTAGCAGTGTGACCGCTTTATGGGGGTGCCAGACTGATTTGCCCTATAGGACTGGTGTTATACTAAAAAAGTGTAGTGCAAGCCGGTGGGGACCCTTTTCGTGTGGGAGCCAGAAGAAGGCTGTTTTTTTCTGCGCGGGGTGCAGCTTTTTTGCTGCCCCCCTGCAAAGTGCTGCCCTAGGCCTAGGCCTTGTTGGCCTAGGCCAAGATACAGCACTGGCTGGCGGCTGCGATCGCTTTCCGCTGAGAGAGAATGACCATTCTTCTCTCTGAAATGAACACAGAGTGCCTGTGATCCTTCTATATAGAATCACAGGTCTCTGTGTTCATTTGACAAGTCCCTCCCCAAAACACTCCCCTAGGCTCACACTTAACCCTTTGATCGCCCTGGGTTAACCCCCTCCATGCCAGTGCCATTATTACAGTAACAGTGCATATTTATAGCACTGATTACAGTAGTAATGTCACTGCACCCCCCAAAAAAAAGTGTCAAAAATTTTAGTTCGGGGTCCGATCTGTCTGCCGCAATGTTTTGTCCTGCTAAAAATCACAAATCACCGCCATTGCTAGCGAATAAATATAATAAATAAACATGACCTAAATCTTTCCCCTAGTTTGTAGATGCGATAGCTTTTGCGCAAATCAGTCAAAATACACTTATTGGGATTTTTTTTTTACCAAAAATATGTAGCAGAATACAAATTGGCCTAAAAGGATGAAAAAATTAGATTTTTATTATTTTTATTTTTTGGGAATGCTATATAGGAGAATGTGAAAAACATATATATATATATATATTTTTTTTTCAGAATTGGTGCTATTTTTTGTTTATAGCATAATAAATAAAAATCGCAAAGGGGATCAAAAAGGGGGAAAAAAAGGACATTCATTTTATTTAGGTACAGCATTGCGCAATTGTCCATTAAAATACCCCAGTGCCGAATCACAAAAAATGGGCTGGTCATTAAGGGAGCAAATCCTTCCGTTAATACTGAGGATATATATATATCTATATATATATAGATATATATATATATATGTTTGGCTGTTGCCCACACAGGCTAATTTGGGGCATTTTTCGATCTGTAAGTAAATTGCAGTAAAAATATTACATTTTTGAAGAGACCAAAGCAATTAGAATTCTTGATGAATTGTGTGTCACAACACATCACAAAATAGTTATAACAGTAGTGCTAAAAGTAATTTAATAACTGCTGGAGTTTGCAGAGAAACTGACAGGAAAAAATGGCATAATTCACGGAGAACACATACAACAGCTTGCACAAAGTGCTGCAAATAGGAGTTACAGTTTGAAGAAATAAAACGATAGAAAATGGCATATGTTATATAAATACTTAATTGGCATCTCTCTCACACAGCTTTATTGAATTATTAGTTTAAAGGGAAATTAATGTAGTTTTTTTTTCTGCATACAGTATTTCTACTTATTATCTGAAAGCTGAACTAAATTGTATCTGAGCACGACAAACTGATTAAGCAATTTAATTAATTTATATTTTTATCCATCCATGTCTCCATGCTTTACTGATTCATCTTCTTCGAAAAACAGCTTCCTCGCATTTCTAGCCATGGCCATCTTGGGTAAGGGCAAATAATTAATATAGCATTTACTTCCTGGATTCCATCTGCCCTTAGCTCAGGCATGCAGGCAGGAGGTGTGTTTGGCTGAGAAAGCTCCCTGTCCTTCTTCCCCTCCTAAAGACTTCAAAAAAGGATACCTGTGTTGGGTACTATTAGTGGTGCCACATCCCAATATATAATCTCAAAGAAAGAAATCCCCTATTGGTGGGACTTTTGAGGCACTCATGAATACACAAATTTTTGAAAAATGTAATATTTTATTAGAAAAAACAATATAACAATAAAATATAAAAGGCAAGTAAAGTAATATACATCACATGTGCAATTTAGAAATAACCACACCAATTCAGGGAGGAGACTCAGATCCCGACTAGTTTCGGAGTTATACAATTACTCCTTCTTCAGGGGGGAGAGTAACCCTGGATGGTGGTCTCCACCATCCAGGGTTACTCTCCCCCCTGAAGAAGGAGTAATTGTATAACTCCGAAACTAGTCGGGATCTGAGTCTCCTCCCTGAATTGGTGTGGTTATTTCTAAATTGCACATGTGATGTATATTACTTTACTTGCCTTTTATATTTTATTGTTATATTGTTTTTTCTAATAAAATATTACATTTTTCAAAAATTTGTGTATTCATGAGTGCCTCAAAAGTCCCACCAATAGGGGATTTCTTTCTTTGAGATCCTAAAGACTTCAGGGCATGCTCAGATCTAAGAGGTGCTGGGGGGGGGGCTGTGCCCCCCCCTCATATTTTAGTTGAGCATTATCTCTGCAGGAGCTGCGGCAGCCAGGCAACAATTTTTTTCCCACTCGCATCCAGACACAAAAAACAGCCTTTGAGCTTGGTTTTGTTGTTTTATTAGGGGTAATAACTTAGATGGGGTAAATGAGTTAAAGGATGCCTGATTTGACTGAAAACGTTGGAGGGGGACAACTTCCTCCCTATGTACAAAAATCCTGGACTGTTCTCCCTCCTGGCCTCCAAACAATATTTAGTGATCAAACGCAAAATCCCTTTGAGGACTAGGAGCTCTCAGCCCCTTTAGAAAATAGCACAATATGTTGTGAGCTGCATTCAGGAGTATCTTCTCTCCATTTTAGAACTGCTCCCAGCAGGGAGCACTACCAGCCCCCCCCCCCCCCTCCCTGGCTGCTTATAGGAAGAATTGGGCACAATGTTTTCCTCCTGAAAGGTTGCTACGTGTGGCAGCCTCTCCCCTTGTGAATCCCCGGGTGTGCTGATGTACTCACTCTGGCCTCTTTGCTCCCTGCTGCTTCTTAGGCAAGATTCCTTTTAAAACCATAATGTTCACAGGATCTGCCTGAGCAGAGCGAACCCCCCTAACCCCCCCCCCCCCAAAGACCAAGTGGTCCCTCCTAGGCCACCGACAGATTTCTCAGCACTCCATATTCCACCGACTCTCCTGCTGGCGTGGCTCCACCATATTTAGGGGGCTGGACATTCTGCCTGGGGATTGGCCAAGTTTCTTCAAGTATGCAGATCAGCCCTCCTTGCCTCCGCCCACTAAGTCCTAGAAGTTTCCCCAAACTTCCAGATACCAGAGACCTGCCTCTTAGACTCACAAACTAACCATGAATCATAACATAAATTTTCCCGCACTAACACTAGTAGCACACTAGAGGGTGCTACATTAGTTATGCCTTCCAGGGCTTTGAGTGCATTCACTGATCCATGAGACACTTGTGGACAGTTGAAGTAAGGGCACTTTCTGAAGGGGCAGTTGATGTAAGGAGGTACTCTGATGCAGACAGCTGATGCAAGGAGCACTGTAATGGGGACACCGGATGTAAACAGGGGCTATAATTTGGACTCATGGAGAATGCTGGTACCCAGCATCTATTACAGTTGCTATGCCCCCTGAATTGTTATAATGCTCCCCCAGATCAGATAGATTAGGCTCTGCTCCTGGGATGCATGCCATCATTTGCCTAGGCCTGGAAACCAGGAAGTAACTGAAAAAAATATTAAAAAAAGTTTAACCTTCCTAGCGGTATTCCCGAGTGTGGCTCGGGGTTAAATTTCAGTGCCAAAAGCGGTAACCCCAAGCCACACTCGGAGTACCACTAGGAAGATCGCTGGATCCTGTAAGAGAGGGTACTCACCTTGTCCCTGAGATCCAGCGATGTACCTCGGTGGTGTGCGGCGGCCGGATAGGGGGTGGAACCGGCGGCAAATTCAAATAGTAAAACACGCCAAACACACTGATACATTACAAAATAAAATAAATTCACATTAGTTTGCCCCCCAGTGCCCTTTCCTGCAGTTTTACTGTACTTTTTATGTGTGTTTATATATATATATATATATATATATATGTATATATATATATATATATATAAAAATGCGGCGCTAGTCAAGAGCACTGCTTTCACAGAATGTCCATAATCAATTCAAACCAAGGTGAAGAACCGTAAGACCAGAGAACCACCACCATAGACTAGTTCACACTGTCTCTTACCAGATTTATATGACCCTCGCTACAAAGGTCATATACAGCTTTCAGATCAAGGTAAGGTACGGTCCTCCTCTCCTCCCCAATGGAATGACAAACGATCACCTCTCCACCAAATGCAGGCTCAAAAGACATAAGACAAAACACTCCTCATAGTGCAAACTGTTTCATCGATTTATTCTTTATTATTATTTATATTTATTTTCAGTTACTGTCCTATAGTCCGCCACAATACTGCAGTCCCGCTATAAGTCACCGATCGCCTCTATTACTAGTATAAATTTTTTTTTAAAAATTCCATAAATATATCCCATAGTTTGCAGACGCTATAACATTAGCATAAACCAGTCAAACCAGTAAACCATGTTATACCGTCTACAAACTATTGGATATATTTATGGAATTTTATTGGGATTTTTTTTTTACCAAAAACATGTAGCAGAATACATATTGGCCTAAATTTATGAAGAAATTTGATTTTTTTTTTTTTTTTTTACATTTTGTTATTGGATGTGTTTTATAGCAGAAAGTAAAAAATATAGTTTTTTTCTTTTCAAAATTGTCAGGTTTTTTGTTTATAGCGCAAAAAATAAAAAACACAGAGACGATCATATACCATTAAAGGAAACCTCTATTTGTGGGAAAATAATTATTTTATTTGGGTACAGGCTTAATAAAAAACATCAAAAGCGCATTCAAGGGAAGAGCTGAAGAGCAGAAAAAACCCTGTACACGCCAAAAAGCATTTAGGAGCACTTGAGCGTATGAGCATTAATGCATTCCATTGGCAGGAATAAATTAATATTTTAGCCAATGGAATTAATTAATTCTCAAATGGTTGACGTGTCTAAATGCACTTTGTGTCCATTTTTTAAGCAGCTTTTCTCCTGCCAGGAATTCTGACGTTTAGAGGGACTAAACAATTTTCTTTAGAATTTTTCCTTTGGATTTACCAAAACCATATAATATGAGGTCAAACCTAAACACTTTCAATTTGTATGCAATCTGGCAGGCCCTTGCACTACATACCTGGAGGTAAATCTAAAGGAAATCGAACAACAAAAGTTGTATAGTGTGTATCCAGCTTTACCAAACAACTGAATCACCCAAGCGCTCACTCTGATGGGAATAGTAGGCTTGCTGCTCTCCTCAGGTGTGGAACTCCAAACAGAAGTGCATATCAAAAAGAAAAGGAGGCGCGAACACCTAGTGCATTACCTTTGGACACATTTAAAACATTTTACTAACCACTTTCCGACCGCCGCACGACTATTTACTGCGGCAGTCAGCCCCGTACAGGCAATCCAACGTAGGGCTACGTCGGTCGCCTACGAGCCTCTAGGGGGCGAGCGTGCGCCGCTGGAGGCACGCTCCCGTCCCCCCTCGTTCCCTGACATGTCTGCGCGAGTGACCGGCGGCTCCGATGCCCGCCGGTCACCCGCGATCTCCCGGTGGAGAGCGAGAAAGGCAGGTGGCTAATGTAAACAAAGCCGTCTGTCTCTCTCCCTGATCTAACTGCAGAGACTACATGATCCTGCTATGTAGGATCATATGTCTCTGTGGTTACATCACAAGCCACGCCCCTTTTACAGTTAGAATCACGCCCCTAGGGACACACTTAACCCCTTGATCACTAATAAAGTTAACCCCTTCCCTGCCAGTGTCATTTTTACAGTAACAGTGCATATGTATAGCACTGATTACTGTAGTAATGTCACTGGTAACCCCAAAAGTATCAAAAATGTTAGTCAGGGGTCCGATCTGTCCACCGCAATGTCGCAGTCCCGCAAAAAAAATCGCAGATGTCCGCCATTACTAGTTAAAAAAAAAAAAAAACAATAAAAATGACATAAATCTTTCCCTTAGTTAGTAAACGCAATAACATTTTTGCAAACCAATCAAAATACGCTTATTGAGATTTTTTTAACCAAACATAGGTAGCAGAAAACAAATTGGCCTAAAATGTTAAAAAATGTTGATTTTTACATATTTTTTGGGGGTATTTCATATAAAAAAATTTGAAAAATATTGTTATTTTTTCAAAATGGTCGCTTTTTTGGTTTATAGCGCAAAAAGTTAAAATCTCACAGGTGATCAAATACCACCAAAAGAAAGCTCTGTTTGTGGGAAAAAAAGGACGTCAATTTCATTTGGGTACAGTGTCGCATGACCGCGCAATTGTCTGTTAAATTTACTCAGTGCTGAATCGCAAAATAGGACCTGGTCTTTGAGCTGGAAAATCCTCTGGGGCTTAAGTGGTTAAAATGCCAAAAACATACTCACAGACATGAAGAGCAAAAATCACATTGAATGAGTCCACCACATGTGGAAGTGATCATCCCTGTAATTGAGCTCTGAGGAAGGGAGCATGTCTCCCAAAACGCGTCAGCGGTCCAATTACAGGGATGATTACTTCCACATGTGGTGGACTCATTCAATGCGATTTTTGCTCTTCATGTCTGTGAGTATGTTTTTGGCATTTTAACCACTTAAGCCCCAGAGGATTTTTTTGGCATTTTAATAAAAAGTTTTAAGGGTGTCCAAGGGTAATGCACTAGGTCAGTGATGGTGAACCTTGGCACCCCAGATGTTATGGAACTACATTTCCCATGATGCTAAACCTTGGAGCATCATGGGAAATGTAGTTTCAAAACATCTGGGGTGCCAAGGATCGCCATCACTGCACTAGGTGTTCACAACTCCTTTTCTCTTTCATATGCATCCAGCTTTAGATCGACTTCTGTTGATTGGAAATGCTGGAACAATTGATGTGATCAGCAGCTGCAGCTGACACTGCTCTCAGAAATCATTGGGGTTGATTTACTAAAGCTGTGCAAAATCTGGTGCAACTGTGCATAGAAACCAATAGAAACCAATCAGCTTTTGTTTTGTCAAAGCCCAATTGAACAAGCTGAAGTTAGAAGCTGGTTGACTACCATTCACAGCTGCACCAGATTTTGCACTCTCAAATTTTAGTAAATCAACCCTATGGGATGACTCAGTGGCTGAGATTCTTTTATCCACCTTGTTTGTGTGAATGCAGGAATCTGGCAGAACAGAGAAAAAAAAAAAAGCTAACTGCCCTGCTTAATGCAGCTCTACTGATACAAGTTGCTCTGGCATGGTCTACCTTTGTTACCGTTAGAAAAACTTTTCCCGAGAAATTAAACACAAAAGTTGCTGAAGTGTATGTAGGCAGGACTGACTGCAAAGAGGCTGCAGGAGGTCAGTAGTTTTCATATGATGAAAAAAATATGAAAATGTTATCATTATTATTTTTTTTTTTTTTAATTAATGCACATTTTTATAATGCAATGTTGATTTACTAAAGACTGTTTAGTTTGCAAGGGAAGTTGTACTTTGCAAGGACATTTTCCCCAGAGTTTAGTGAATTAGGTTGGGCTCTGCAAATTTTCAGTATGTTTAACCTCCATGGCGGTATGATTCTTTCGGATTTTAGGTGCTGAAAGCGGTACAATTATTTTGCATGTAATTCTTGAAAATGAGCAGCCCAAACCAATTATTTACATATGATTTTTTTTTTACTGTGCGTTCTTCTCTATAACATCTCGGGTATGATAAAGTTTGAAACACAAAATCATAAATTTTAATATAATAAAAAACTATAAATAAGTTAAAGTATGTATGTATGTATGTATGTATGTATATATATATATATATATATATATATATATATATATATTCACATAAAAAGTACAGTAAAACTGCAGGAAAGGGCACTGGGGGGGCAATGTAATGTGAATTTATTTTATTTTGAATGGTATCAGTGTGTTTGGTGTGTTTTACATTTGAATTTGCCGCCGGTTCCACCCCCCTGCGAACGTCACGTCGCAGGAGACGGAAGCCGGGGCACGGAGAGGATCGGGAGGAAGATCCGCCGCCACATACCGCTCGCATACATCGCTGGATCCCGGTGACAAGGTAAGTAACCTCTTTTACAGGATCCAGCGATGCTTCTGGCGGTACCCCGAGTGTGGCTCGGGGTTACTGCTTTTGGCTCTGAAATTTAACCCCGAGCCACGCTCGGGAATACCGCTAAGGAGGTTAAGGAAAAATGTTTGTTTTTTTTAAATGTATTTATTTTCCTTGCATATGATTGGGTATTGGGAAATTTCACTTCTGGGGAAAATTTCCTTGCATCGTGCAGTGCAACAGCTTATTTGCTTTTAGTAAATCAACCTCACTGTGCTTTGAAAAACAAATGCCATTCAGTTAGGGTTTATTTTCCTTGCATATGATTGGGTATTGGGAAATTTCACTTCTGGGGAAAATTTCCTTGCATAGTGCAAACAAATGCCATTCAGTTAAGGTTTATTTTCCTTGCATATGATTGGGTATTGGGAAATTTCACTTCTGGGGAAAATTTCCTTGCATAGTGCAAACAAATGCCATTTAGTTAAGGTTTATTTTCCTTGCATATGATTGGGTATTAGGAAATTTCACTTCTGGGGAAAATTTCCTTGCATAGTGTAGTGCAGTGCAACAGCCTATTTGCCTTTAGTAAATCAACCTCACTTTGCTTTGGAAAATAAATGCCATTCAGTTAGGGTTTATTTTCCTTGCATATGATTGGGTATTGGGAATTTTCACTTCTGGAGAAAATTTCCTTGCATAGTGCAGTGCAGTGCAACAGCCTATTTGCCTTTAGTAAATCAACCTCACTGTGCTTTGGAAAATAAATGCCGTTCAGTTAGGTTTAACATGTACTGTAATAGTTGTTTCTGGTCTTTGTGTTCATACATGTTGCGGCTGGCTGCCAAGGATTGTTGGCAGATACACAAAAAACATACCTCAAACTGTTTGGTAACTACATAGAAGACATGATTTTCACTAGAAACATTTGTCTTTTTACAGCAATTTCCTCGATGTGTACTAAAGTGATCTTTACATAACCATACTTCCATTTTGTCTATACCTTCCAGCCAGGACCTGTCAGCCTCACCAATTTTCCTGTGCCAATGGCCGCTGTATTTCCAAATCATGGCAGTGCGACCAGGAGAATGACTGTGGCGATCGATCTGACGAAACCATGTCCTGTGGTGAGTAATGCGTCTAATGATTCTTCTTTTAAAGGATAAGTTTATTAAATATACTCTAGCTCAGTGTTTCTCAACCTTTTTTCAGTCGAGGCACCCTTTAAAATAATGGACACCTCATTCTCAAATGTAAAAAACTCTTTAATAGCATTGCATATTGCAGCAACATCCACATATTGGACACCCAACATTAGGGGTGATTTATTCTTCCAAAGCAAACACACTTTTGCAAACTGGTACTGACTTGTATTCCAATGTTTTTCTTCTCCCTCAATTTTTCTGCATCACTCAGCTAATGGCACCCCAGTGCTAAGAGAGAGGGGCACAGGAGGGTCAAACAAGGATGCTGTGGAGGCAACAGACATCCTCCCTATTAATTGATGATGTCATTGGTTGTTAGTATGCCAGTGTCTAGAAAGTCGTAATGGTGCATAATGAAAACCCGTGGTTTTCTGTAACTGAAAGGCAGGCTTCATCCACCTGCTGGCTCGTGTACAATTTATTATCAATTTTTAGGCATTTTGCCAAGGCACTCCTAAAAAAAACTCAAGGCACCCCACCGTGCCAAGGTACCCTGGTTGAAAAATGCTGCTCTAGTGAAAATTTCTACCCAGGGGAGAAGGGGGGGATGTTTCTAATTATTGGTGTCAGAGGGATAAGGAGGTCTTCCTTGACATAGGGATAAGAGTGTAGTGCAATATATACAAGGTACTAAAGTTTTCCATTACTCAACCCTGTTAGGGAAAATGGAGCTGGGTTTAGTCAGGGCAACTGAAGACCTCCACCAAACCTTATGTATTTCATATTATATAAAGTAGAAGTTTGGTTTTATAGTGATACTATTAACTTGCTAACTAAATAATTGCAATGCAAGCTTGCAAGGCACTACAATCTACAGTCTCTTTCATAAGACTGAGTGTATGGTCCTACTACACATACTGACAGAGAGGTGAGGAACAATCCTTCTACACTCTGACAGTAACAGAGGGATGAGGAAAAGTCCTTCTACACTCTGACAGAGAGCTGAAGTGACAATCTTAACACACTTTGATTAGGGATAAGGGGACAGCCCTACAACAGATTGATGGAGGGCTAAGGACAGTCCTACTATACATTAATAGAGAGTGGAGGGAACAGTCCTACTACACATTATTAGAGAGCGGGAACACAGTCCTACTACACATTAATAGAGAGCGGAGGGAATAGTCCTACTACACATTAACAGAGAGGAGGTAACAGT
Organism: Pelophylax lessonae; assembly: GCF_965119305.1. Lineage (NCBI taxonomy): Eukaryota > Metazoa > Chordata > Amphibia > Anura > Ranidae > Pelophylax > Pelophylax lessonae. The sequence goes on from NC_138773.1 coordinate 289,296,625, forward strand.
CCCCCTACACATTAATAGCGAGAGATTAATAGGGAGTGGGAACACAGTCCTACTATACATTAATAGGGAGTGGGAACACAGTCCTACTATACATTAATAGAGAGCAGAGGGAACAGTCCTACTACACATTAATACAGGGTAGAGGGGATAGTCCTACTCAACATTAACCTCCCTGGCAGTCTGATTATGTAAGTATTTTTGAATGTCAAAGAGGTACATTGTTTTGCATGGATATCTGTTGTTTTATATTGTAGGCCTGTAATTCTTAAGAACAACTGACTTAAATCTGTCCAAACAAGAGTCTAGTAGACATCCCAGGTATAATAAAGTTTGAAAAAAAAAAATCATAAATATTAATAAATTTTATTCAATAATGTAATCAAACGAAAAATACTGAAACTTGTCCAAACAAGGGTGCAATATTACTTATCACTGTAATACTAGACAATGCATATTGGTTTAGTAAACATCCCGGGTATGAAAAGTTTTGAAACATGGGACTACACAAAGTCCGACGTCACAATCGGGGCAATAGAACCTTGTTCTCTTTTGGATTTTCCTTCTACTGTCATCTCTCTTCGAGCAACAAACCACGCACATCCTTGTAGGTGCTGACTTTTTCTCGGTCGGTGGGATGTAGTCCATGAAGTGACGACCAGTCAGGCGTTCCGGGTTGACTACACCAACAGCACAACATCCAGCTCTATTTACAGCCATTGATGGTGTTTGGTAAATCACAAAGATACGTTCGGCAACTTTCCAAATGAAGTTCTAATGAATCACAGGCTTGTCACTTTTATTTTGAGCATAATGTAGGCATTCCACAAGCATTGCTCAAGAAGACATCTGAAGATCTTCTTGTAGTACTTCTTTTGCTGTTTCCTCATTGCTGGGTAGAATGTCATTGCTTGGTCGGCTCTGTAGACACCTCCCATGGTGTTATTGTAGTCTATCACTACTTGTGGCTTCACAATTTCTTTCCTACTGTTCCTGCATACCATAACAGTGGAGGAATTATGAACTGTACTCTTTAGGCACCCATCTTCCTTGTCACGCCATCAAAGTGCTTTCATATTGCCTTTCTGCCAGGCAACCATTTCTCCAGTCTTCAGCTTCTTATTGCCAAACGTTGATGGCATGTCGTGCCAGTTAGAAAGAAACTCATAAAGTTCAGGAGATGTATAAAAGTTGTTGGTTGTTACACAATAGCCCTAATTTAGCAATGACTCAATGAGTGAAAGAGCGGGAGATGTTGCCATTCCATAGTTGCTGTATTTTGGATTGAATTGTGTTCCTTTTCCAGTGTATATGACTGAATTCATAATGTAGCCAGTTGACGATTCGCATAGCATGTAGGATTTTACAACAAATCATGCTCTCTTTGATGCAATGTATTGCACCCAGTTGAGCCTTCCCTTGTAGGCCATTGGACTTTTATCTATGCTGATATCTCTTTCTGGCACATAGCTCCGCTGGAAATTCTTTAGAATCATTTGAGATACCTCCCAAATTTTCTTTAGTTTTGGTGCAGGATGAGTAATTTCATCACATTCTTCGTTGTTTTCGAAGTGTAAATATTTAATGATCAGAGAAAATCTGTACTATCACATAACCTGCCAAAGAATGGAGTGGCAAGTAATGTATTAGTTGTCCAATATCACTTTTGCAGGCCCCCCCCCCCACTCCCTGAAGTATTATTAGGCCCAGACATTTCCAAATGTCCTCTTTGGTCACTTGTTCCCACTTTCTGCTTCTTGAAAACTTCCGTTGCAGAGAAGGTAATTGTTGCTCTTTGTACTGATTTGTCTCAGTAACTATTTTTGCAATAACCTCATCGGTCAGAAATATTTGTAAGTACTGTATGCCAAGGGGTTGTCATGTTCAACACCTACTTTCATACCAGGTGCTCCAGTAAATGGGAATCTTGGGGGTGCTGCCTGATCCATACCGCAGTCAATAGAGCACCAAGTTCACACATCACTGAGCTCAGTCGCCGAATCATCGCTGTCGTCACTTTCAGTGTCCAATGATGAATTTCCCCACGAATCACTATCGCTCAATTCCTCAAGTAATTCCAATACACTATCGCTGTTTTCTAGCTAGTCTAAAACCGCTTTTGACCTAAAGGAACGCTTTTTGGATGCCATGGACGTTTTCAAGTTTCCAGGTAGAAAGAACTCTAAAAGTGAAGGCAGGGCACTGGACAAATCACTAGGGTCAAAACTGAGGTGAAATGGTTACACACAGTAATATGTAATCATGACAGATTACAATGTGTATGTGTGTGTTTTTTTTTTTTTAATTCCCGCCCGGTTCCACCCCCCCTGCGTTGCGGCACTCGCAGGGAAGGGAACCAGGAAGATGAATGCTAGCATTAGATGGAGGACAGAGCGGGAGGACATCAAGAGATCGCAGGGACAAAGGTAAGTAATCACTACAGAGTAATAATGAGTGTGGGACGGCGTTACCGCTTTTGGTACTGAAAATTAACCCTGAGCCAGACTCAGGATTACCGCCAAGGAGGTTAATAGAAAGCGGAGGGAACAGTTCTACTACACATTAATAGAGGGTAGAGGGGACGGTCCTACTACACATTAATAGAGGGTAAAGGGGATAGTCCTACTACACATTAATAGAGGGTAGAGAGGACAGTCCTACTACACATTGTTAGAGGGTAGAGAGGACAGTCCTACTACACATTGTTAGAGGGATTAGGGGACAGTCCTACTACATATTAATAGAGAGTGGGGGCACAGCCCTACTACACACTGGTAGAGAGTAGGGGGACAGTCCTACCACACACTGATAGAGGGATGAGGGGACAGCCCTACTACACACTACTGGAGGGTAGAGGGGACAGCCATACTACACATTGATGGAGGACAGGGGGACAGTCCTACTAAACTGTGATAAATGCCTGAGCAGGCAGTCCTACTACACACAACTGGAGGGTAGATGGGGCAGTCCTACTACACATTGATGGAGGGCAGTGGGGACAGTCCTACTACAGACTGATAGAGATCTGAAGTGACAGTCTTTCTACACATTGATTAGGGTAGAGGGGACAGTTCTACAACAGATTGATGGAGGGCAGAGGGGACAGTTCTACTACTCACTGATGGTGGTTAGAGGGGATAGTCCTACAACATATTAATGGAGGGCTTGGGGGACAGTCCTTCTACTCACTAATGGAGGGCAGAGGGGGCAGTCCTTCTACTTCCTGATGGAGGGCAGAGGGGACAGTCCTATAACAAATTGATGGACGGCTAAGGGGACAGTCCTACTACTCACTGATGGAGGGCAGATGGGACAGTCCTACTACTCACTGATGGAGGGTAGAGGGAACAGTCCTACAACAGATTGATGGAGGGCTAAGGGAAAAGTCCTTCTACTCACTGATGAAAGGTAGAGGGGACAGTCCTTCTACTCAGTGATGGAGGGCAGAAAGGCCAGTCCTACTACACACTGATAGAGGGTAGAAGGGACAGTCCTACTACACATTGATGGAGGTCGGAGAGAGCAGTCCTGCTACACAATGATAGAGCTTAGAGGGTACAGTTTTGCTACATGATAGAGGGTAGAGGGGACAGTCTTGCTACACATTGGCAATAATGGTGCCACACCCTGCTATTTACTGACATCTGAGTAAAATACAGAAAACATGGTGGGGAACATCCTGCTCCACATTCACAATATTTTTTTTCCCTATATATAATCCCCAAAGCAACCAAGAGCCACTGAGGACACTACAAGCCCCATTTCCTTTTCTAACTGTTTCAATCTCCTACATTCAGCACTGTTGATGTGGGACATGGCTGGCAGCACAACTATTACATTGCATGAATGATACATACAGTACATAAACAGGCAAGATATTATTATTTATGTAATATGCAGCATACAGGCTGATTCTCATCCCAAGGGGGTACATGTCTGGGGGGCTTCACTGCAAATTGTCTCACTCTTATAGTGGAAAGCGGGTAAAATGGAAAATTAATAGGAAGTGGTAAAGACGAGTACCCCCCCCCCCCCCACACACACACCTCCTTCCCCCCCTTTCCATAGTGGTATGTGTGTGTATGCAATATAGAAATCATTCACGTTGTTTTGCTATGTTCAATCAATGCCGGTTGCCTGGTAACCATTTGTTCTTTTCTACTTGGCTGCTGGCAGTGAATAGACATACACACAATGCATAAGATGAAAGGAGAGCATAAGAACTATTTGTAGACCTGTGTTTGGGCATTATTATTATTTTTTATTTTTTCCACAAAGAGTAGAAAGTAACCAAACTGATTGGCCCCTGATAATTAGCTTAGTTGTTCCCCCTCAATGCAGCACAAGTCAATAGCAGAACAAGAGGTCAAACCTTGAATGGTGCTTGGTGGATTCACTGGATAGAGTTGCAGGAGAAACACAGAAAGGGCATGTAAGCAATTACTAATAAATGCTGTCTCTGGACAGTTAAGGAGCTGGCTGAATATTGTGCATTTGCCTTATGGATTGATTGCTTGTTGTAACATCGTTTAGCCTTTTCTTATCATTCCCCACCTAACAGGGATGTACAAATGGAAAGGAAAAAAACAAAACAAAAAAAAAAACAGAATATAATAACTGATATATATATATATATATATATATATATATATATATATATATATATATATATATATATATATGGGAATCCTTTCTTCATTAAACACCTAAAAGTGATCAACTTATTGTAAATGATCTGTGTTGTACAGGATGCCAGGGATAGGTCTTGGATGGTAGATATGTATCACCATTTTTTTGTTTTGGTCCCTTTAAGGGGACAACAAAAGAAGCAGTTTTGAGTACGTAGGGATTTTCACCCGTGCAGGGTGAGGGGTTCTGGGGTTGTGATCCATTGGAGAGGGAAATCTGATTTGCAGTTTTCCCAGGATTTTTAAGTCCTGATATGGATTCCAGAATCCAGAGGCTTTGAAAGATCTGGACTGAGAAAGAGCCTCCAACCCTGGCTACAGGTAACTTGGACCTGAACAGGTTAACCCACTTGGGGGAGAGGTCTGAAAAGGGCAGCAAGAAGCCAGCAGATGTCCATAAAGTGTTACGTGTGGAACAGGACACAGGACAGACGTTGTTAGAGAGAGCTGTGGGCTGTTTGGTTGCCTAGATGCTTCTGGGCTATTGTGACCTTTTCTGGACCAAGCAGGGACTTTAAGCCCTGTTGTGGGACAAGATTATGCTGGTGGTGAGCCAAAAATTTATTTTGTAACCGAGTTTATGGAGTATTTTGTTTATCCAATTCTGAAGATAAGCGTTTTTTTTTTTCTTTTGTTTGAGCAATAAAAACTTCTTGTTTTTACAAACACGTGGCTAGCTAGTGACTGGGTCCCCCAAAATATTATAGTATATTGTTGTTTTAACAGATATGGGTATTCCTGCATTCTGCCTTTGACCACCTCTTAACCATCCTCCCTAGATGTATATCCAGTCATCACATTAGATGGTCACCCTTAGGCTCAACCAGTGTTTAGTACTACCAGGTAGGAAGCAAAGCTCCCTATGTAGTAAACAATTCAGAGAATTCTGCCCCCAAGATTTCCCCAGAAGTATAATTACCTGCTTGTAAGCCTTCTTTTTAAATATTCTTCACTCTGTCTGCTTCAAACCCAATGGAAGTTGGGAACACTTGGGGGACTACTTCATAAAGGAGATTGACTGCACAGGCATGGCCAATGCAAATATGTTTTTTGCTAGGGATCATCAACATTAACATGGGCCTAGGCCACGGAGAAGAGGGAAGTACACATTTTGAGACGATGAGGTAATCTTTGTCAGATTTTCGGTTCTGATTAGTAATACTACACAGTGGTTGTGCCTTTGGACAAGGCTGCAATATTTTATTAGAACTTGCCCTTATCCCAGACCATTACATCTCTATGCATGTAGATTTCTGATAGAGAAAGGGCTTTAATAAAAATGCAGGCAAGAGTGTTGGCAAGTGTCAACATATGAAAACTTCCAAGCTATATAATTGAAGTGGATTGGGCTGTATCTTGTATTTTTCAGATATCCCATGATGTGTTTTAAAATACAGGACACGTGGATGGAGTTTAGAACAGAGCTTTCATGTTGAAATATGACCTATTGTGAGAGACAGGACATAAATATCATAGGTGTCAATCACCACTGTCGATATTGTGATACGTTTTTCATACCATCGTTCTGATGGTTCCCATGGTGTGTGTCTTGTCATGGGTTTAATTCTTTTTAATGGATTTCAAATACTGTGACACCAGCTCAATTCTTCTGTACATCAGATATATTGACGTACATCTGTATTTTGTGCTGTACACTGAAGGGATTATTTATAGAACTACAATCCCACTAAGATTTGTCTTATTCTACTAAATGTCTAAATGGGAACTTCAGCATGTCTTTACAAAATTAAAGTCAGTAGCTCCTGTACCTGTTAAAGTGGTTGGTAACCTCTGAAATGAAAACAAAGAATATCCCTCAATAGCGTGCTCTAGCCTCAGTCCAAAGCACTTAGTGTGGTTCCTATCTGATCTTTTTACTCTCTGCTATCTGCACAAGTCCCTTGAGACTGTCAAACTGAACACCAAGCAATCCCGGGAGATGCCCTCCTCAAAACAGGTGATTGAGAGCCTCAGCTGTGCATGTTTTCCTATGAGTAAGTGTAGACTGGGGTGTATCCATTCCATTCACTCAGATCTCAGATTACACTGAGCTCTCCTCTCATTCAGTGCAGTGTGTGATGTCAGATTGTTCCTCTGCTTTCTGGAGCTGAGAAGAAACCTTTGGTCTCTGTGTTTCAGAAGGCTTTCTTTTGGTGTTATTTGATCACCCCTGCGTTTTTTATTTTTTGCACTATAAAGAAAAAAAAAGACCGACAATTTTGAAAAAAATAATATATTTTTTTATTTTTACTTTCTGCTATACAATATATCCAATAAAACAAATTAAAAAAAATCTAATTTCTTCATAAATTTAGGCCAATATGTATTCTGCCACATATTTTTGTTAACAAAAATCCCAATAAGCGTATATTAATTGGTTTAGGAGAACGTTATAGTGTCAACAAACTATGGTATATACTGTATTTATGTTTTGTTTTTTATTAGTGACTTATATCGGGACTGTGATATTGCGGCGGACAATAGGTCACTAACTGACCATTTTGACACTTTGTGGGAACCAGTGACACTAATGCAGTGATCAGTCCTGAAAATATACACTGTCACTATACTAATGACACTGGCTGGGAAGGGGTTAAACATCTTGTGTGATAAAGGGGTTAACTGTGTGCCTAGCCAGTGTTTTTGTGTACTGTCTGTATGTGCTGTTTTTACTAAGAGAAGACATGGATATTGCAGGGATACAAAATCCATCCCTCCCCCCCTGTCAAAACGGAGATCTGCCTTGTTTACATAGGTAGAGCTCTGTTCTACGTCTCTGCCCGATGACCGTTAGGTGCTGGCGAACATCCAATGCCAGCACCCACAGATCGGCAATGTGTGCATGTACGCCCCTTAGTCAGAAGTGCAGAATCACATATATATGTATACTAGAGGCAAGATGTAACAAGAGACTTCTAGAGAACACTACCGTTGCATTTCCTACATTTGTGCTCCATAATGTCCTCTAAAAGTTACTGTTGTCATATTTGGAAAAGATGTATGTGATGCCTTTGACTGGCTAAATTAATTTTGAAGTGCATGCTTTTCATAACACTTAAGGGGTCTATATATGAAAAATTTTGCTGTTATGAATATTTCCAGCATTTGAATGCCATAATTTGCCTAATATATTTATTTCCTGTGATCTCCATCTCTTTCTAGTGGCCATAATGTGACATTTTCCTGATTGAGCTAAATACTGCATTATGGCCACTAGATGGCGCAGACGATCATGGGAAATAAACTTTTTTAGCAACATACAAGAATTATTCTTAAGGCTGTGCAAATGATTGAGACTAACGTTCATCAATTCTTTTGTAAATAGACCTCCTAGTTTTAGTGCAGCAACCAAGAGCAATTAAGGAAGACATCTGCAGGTTTTACCAAAGCCACAGCTCACATGACACATATGCTAACATCATAATTAGCACCATACCCTAATTTAGGAATGAGTAAACACTGAATCAAAGGAAACACTGACTACTGGCTGTTGGGTCCTGAGGTTCCCCCAATTAGTCCTAGGGGGCTTCTAATGCCCCTATGGTGGCTACAGTGCCACTAATGTCTGTGGTCAGTTTTATACAATCCTGTTGGTAACATGGGCACTCCTTGTAGCCAGCATGCAGGGTCACTATCAGATTGAGAACCCCAGGCAATATTAATAAAACACTGAGCCATTTCTCCTCCACATAGAACAAGAAGAACTGGAAACAGAAACAGGAGTTGCGTGGCATTTTCAGGATTTTTACAAAGTGTAGTCTGATAAAGCTGCGCATTAGTCTCTGATCCCTTTACCACGAGTGCTTTATAGAACAAAACATATTTTTACAAGTGACTTTAGTGGGATTGAATATCTATATTTCTCTGGCTTTTTCAAAGCCTTTAGATTTTCAGCTGTAAGCAGCCTTCGCTTCACAGCCTATTTCCAAAGAAGTCTGTTATTTTCTTCGCTGTGCTTTTATAGAAAACTGCTTATATGTATGTTAACTGTTTGATTATTTGCATAGTAAATGTGCTTTAGTACACAATATATTCGCTGTGAAGGAAATGTTTTCAGGGGTTCCTGGGTTAAGAAAGACTTTCATTTTTTTTTCTTTTCCATTTTTACCAGAGCAGGGAACAGTTAGAATCCCTGTTGAATCTGTGGTCCATTTTGGAAATTTAGCTTTATTCCTGACCCAGTGACAATATTGTAACAATTTTACTTAACACCCTCCCACCCAGCCTTTAGCAGAATGATGGCGAGGTGGTGGCTTTACCATCCTGACTGGACGTTATATGATGTCCTTCACATTGCACCGCTCATGCACGTCGATCGGTGGTGAGCTGTGTCCCTTGGACACAGCGCGTCACCCATCAGGGAAAAGAGCCGATAACGTAGGCTCTTTACCATGTGATCAGCTGTGTCCAATCACAGCTGATCACATGTAAACAAATGCCGGTTATCAGTATTTCCTTTCCTCAGCACTGTCAGTGTCTGAGGAAAGGAAAGCTGATAACTGTCTTTCCAGTTACAGGGGACATTTACACTGATAATCAGGGCACTGATCATCAGTGCCCTGATGATTAGTGCAGCCCAATCAGTGCAGCATATCAGTGTCCATCAGTGCAACATATCAGTGTGCATCAGTGCAACATATCAGTGCCTATCAGTGCAGTCTCATCATTTCATGTCAGTGAAGAAGAAAATTACTGAAAAATTCTATAACAAAAACAAAGAAAATGTTTTTTTTCTTGTTCAAATTTTAGGGTTTTTTTTTTCCATTTGTTTAGCAAAGAATAAGAACCCAGTTGGGATTAAATACCACCAAAAGAAAGCTCTATCTGTCTCAAAAAAATGATAAAAAAGTCATATGGGTACAGAGTTGGATGACTGAGCAATTGTCATTTAAAGTGCGAAAGCACTGAAAGCTGAAAATTGGCCTGGGCAGGAAGGGGGGTGAAAGTGCCCGGTATTGAAGTGGTTAAAGTAGAACTATGGCCTCCTCTTAAAAAATATATGTGCTGTATTTGCTTCTCCATTAAACCAATGTTGAAATGGGAAGGAAATCCTTGCTTTATTCCTTGCTTTGCAGTTTCTCTGCACCTCCCCTGGCAAAGGCCCAATTTACGGTCATTATTAATGTTGAGCACAGACAGAGCTAAATTGTCACTGCCTTTCTGTTCAGTAAGTGCGCTCTTAGGGGCAGGTTGGCTAGAAGGCTCCCATGCAGTTTCTTTGTTTCACTCCATCTGTCTTTTCATTGGTTGCTAGGATGCAAGCCCACCTACACTTACTTTCATTATGAGAGCATTTTTTTTTGTAAGCACATCACTTGGAGATCACCTAATCATCTAACATATTCACCCCCTTTAACTAATAAAAATGGCCAATATTATTAAAACAGCTGCTGCGACACCATATACAGTACAAGTCTCTAAGCAATCGTTATGTTGCCATTGATCCACTTTATACAAAGTTGCATGTAATTGCCCAGGACAGGCTTTTAAATGGTGACAGTGGTGGACCATGCTTGCGCAATGGGAAAAAGCATTGTTACTCATAGTCTCAAAGAACATATTTCAGGGTGCCAATGAGCAAGAGGGATCAGGAGACAAGGACAAAGTGTTGTTCAGACACTTTCTGTTATGGCAATGCTAGGACCTTAAGGGCAAAAGGAGATATATGAGCTATTAGGTAAAAATATATACTAATGATTTATAGCTGAACTCTAGGCAAACAACAAAATCACATTTCAAATACATATGGATGTGAATATCCTTACCTTCCAAGGTATTTAATCCTGTTTAGAGAGTTTTGTGGTACAGGTACCCCTGACAGGCAGCTTAGCCAGGCTGAGGTTTCCTTTACAGCAAATAAACATGGTTTTGTCATTGACATCCCCCATCCCAGTCCCATTCAGCTGATTGTAAACATGAAGGACCATCGCTATACTATTAAAATCATCTCTCTGCTCTCTCTATCAACTGATGAGATTACAATGACAGCCCTCAGCAATGCAATGCAACTTGCTTGGCTTGTATTCCCAATCTGAGACTTGCTTTGCAGGGAATTATAGGAAGCTGATATAATGACACATTCAGGTACTGAAATTAGTTGTCTTTCATAGTACATATCCTAAATAGGAGTCTTTTATCTTTGCCTACATCTGTACTTTTTTCATTTTTATTTTCAATATCGAGCAGTTTAAACTTTCAACTCACTGAGATTTTCTAAAAGAATGAGAAAAACAGAGACTTTATTACAGTGAATTGGAATGTTTTTCTATGTCAGATATCTATAGCTTAAGGGCATAGGCACACATCAGCGCTAGATTTGCTTTATCACAATGAAAACCCCCACTGAAAATGCATGGCTAGCTCTGTAGCATTGTTTTCTGTATTACAGCCCACAGCTGTGTGGTTTGTTCTTGTTTTTAAATGTCAAACGAGTGCCGCACACTTTACCACAATGCCATCTTCCATTGGAGAATAAAACACATAAAGAAATAGATTAAGGCAGAATAGGGCACCAGGAGATTTTCCCCATTTTCATTGTTTGTACCAGCAACAGACACCAAATACAGTACCTACATGCGTATCCTTGCCTATAAATTTACCAGTAGATGACTTTGACGAATCCCCCTGGTTTACTGCAAGAACAACATGTTGAATCTGGACCCCTTGACAACCAATGGGCACTGAACTCTTACCTGGGTCACCTTATATATTGATCCAAATCTGTACACATATTATGTTTCCTATATGTGTGCCTGCACACATGTGTAGCCACCCTGCCCTATGCTGGAGTGACTATTTAAGTTTAGCAATTTGCAGGACTGTTTTAAGCCGGAGCTGGGTTGATAGTTCAGATTTCTGTAGGTTTTCTCTAAGCTTAGAGGTATGATTTGCTTCTGCCTTCTGCTGGGGTCTTTCCCTGGTAATAGTTTGTGAGGCTGTAGTGACCTGAGATATGAATGTTTTTATCTCTCCAGCCAACCATTAGGAGGTTTGGGGGAGGATAAAATTATTCAGTGGATCCTTCTGGTGATTTTCTTGCCTTCTAGGCTTTGCCTAGTGAAGGGGTGTTTCGCTGACTTTCTTGTCCTCCCAGGTTTGCTGCCTGGGGAAGGTGTGCTGTGCTACAAAGAGGCCCAAATCTAGGGCCTGAAGCTTCCTGCTTTCTTTCTAGAGCGTATATCCATGGGAAGTGGAATAGGAAGGCAATCACCTGGATTGGAGAACCGGGAGTGAAACTTTGCTGGATAGTGTCCTGAAAAGCTGGGGGCATTACAAGAAGTCTGATAGATTATCCAAGAAGTTCATGTACGGAAATTGCTTACAGTCATTGGTCCAGAAATTACAGAATGACAGGTCTTGCTTACAGGTCCTCTTCTTTTCTGACTATAAGTAAGATTTTCACTTTGTTCTCTGGGTATGCCACTCCCTAACGTTCTTTTCCTGAGTTTATTGACCCTAATAAACTCTGTTAAACTGTCTAAAAGTGACTGGCATCCGTCTGTTAACAATCCATCTAAAAGGAAATGACTCAACCATAAAATAAAATGTCTGCCAATCTGACCTCTAGGGGTCCCTAAAAACCTCTAGGGGGTAAGAGGGTGCTAAATATATAAAGGATGACCTATTTTTTGTCCCTTTGAAATAGCATGCTTACAAACAGAAACTTTAGTTGTTAAAACATTTTTTTCACATACTAGAACAGCAGTACCTTTTACAAAAAGCACATAGCATGGAACTAGAAGCATTTTAACAGAATAGGCAATTGACCTAATGATCAATAATGAGCTAATTGTTGCTGTAGTTTATTAAGGTTTACAGGGTAAAGCCCCATACACACACGCAGATCGTCGTCATACAAATGTTCGTCTTTTCTCCCCGGGATGTCGGTGTCTGTTGAAAAGTGCAAAGACAGCACAAGGACAGCACAAGAATTTTGTCCGCAGACTTCAGCTGACTGCAGAAGTGATGTCATGTAATGGTTAACTTTCCCTGTGTTTTTTATTTTCTGAGCATGCCCAGTCTTGCAAATCTGCGGTCTGTCGGCTGATTTCTGTACTGACAGGCAAACAATTGTCCGTTCTGGTGTCCGCAGACAAAAATTTTCATGTTTGCAAGAAAGACTCTTGTCCGCAGATTGTGTGCAGACAGCTGTCGGAGGCACCATACTAACACGCATACAATCGGCAGATCTTTCGTCCGCCGACGTTTGTATGACGACGATCTGCGTGTGTGTATGGGGCTTAACATAGTATAGTCTAGCCTTTTTCAACCAGGGTGCCTTGAGGTTTCTTTAGGGATGCCTTAGAAAAGGAAAGAGGGGACCCCCTGAGAAGGGTGGGACTTTAAAGGTAACTAGTAAGGATTTCTTGGAAAAAGATAAATTGAAGTAAAATAGACAATTTATTGAAACAATTGTGATTGTAAAGGATCAATCAGATAGATAATAGTACATTCAAAATACGATACAGTATAATTGCAGATGCATGGCAGAATCCAACGCGTTTCGAAATTGTATAATACCAGAGTCATCCTCAGGGAATCTGCATGTCTTCCTGGAAAGCATAATCATATGCCACAAATAAATCCAAGAAAACAGAACAAAATATAATGGCATGCACTTTGTATATCACATCATCCATATCAGAGTTTTTTGCAGTTGCGACAACATATTATTTCATTTTGTAAGGTAATATCACTTATTGGTTTGTTGTAAGTATACCAAAAAGAACATGCATTCCCCAAAAAAAAAAAAAAGGGGGGGGGAAGAAAGAGGGGGGAAAGGAGGGAAAAAGAGGAAAGTGCTGAAGATACCACATGGTGGGTGTTTACATACCGGCAGATGCTCGAAGCCACTCGTATTGTTCAGAGGGGGAGATATATTTAAAACCCGCAGATTAGGAGCTAGAGTCAGGTGTTGGTATTAAAGTTTGTGTCCTCTTTACCTACGGATAACAATTCAATGTTAGGGAAATTCACTTAATGAGCAAAATTCCCTATATATCTGTGATTTCAGGTAACTTCACCTGCTGTAATGATCCAGAGGGGGATAAGTGATGTATGGGGACTGAGAGGAGAGGGATCCTCAAAGTGTGGAAAGGGTTTCAATCACCTTAACAATAATCGTCCTCAGGAGGGTGTACCTCTTGGAATTTTCAATAATAATGATCCCTGAAGGGGAAAAGAAAGAGAGGGCTCAAAAAGTGAATTGTCCTCAAAAATGTATGATAGGAAACCTTTTGTTGTTTGGAGTATCTTACCTCCGTGTTGTGGTGGGACATCCAGAATGACTCAAGTGGTTTGGATGGATAAAAAGTCCACCAGGATGTGAGTAGAAAATATGGCTATGATGTAATCCAAAGCTTCAGGTAAATATCATTTGCCTGGAATACATATACACAATTACATAAAGATATAAAAGCTTATGGATGTATGTAAAAAGGAGTAAGGAATTGCCTTACCTCCCTGTTGATATGAATTAACTACCATATCCGGACAAATCCCGAAGATGCAATATCCACCAAGGAACGCACTACTGTTCCGAATCAATTCAATATCACTGTTTGGCTTTGCCTAGGGTGGGAAGAATTATAATATATGTTTATGGTTGCCTATCCAAAATACCATATCAGTCAATGATGTCCACAAAAAAAAACGAATTGTATGTATAGATACCGTCTGGGGAAGAAGGCAGCAGACACACAATGGATTAATCCGCCAATGAGGACAGCCCAGGATCCCAAGACTGACGGCACAGCTGATGGGGTTCACCTACTGGCCCAAAAGAATATATATATAAGGAAAAAATTCTCCTCAATCAGTGTGCAGAAGGCATTCTACAGACCAAAGGTCCCCCACGGGTACTTACTAGTTAGTGAAGAGGCTTAGAGGGACATCAATTCCATCCTATCACGGAGAGATCACTCACCGGACTGGCTCTCGGCGTTCCCTTAAGTATCAGACACCAGGTCCGTGATTTCCCATTGAATATCGCGTGATTACGTGGGGGTAAAGGTCAACCTTGAGTGATGTCGTAATGTCCGTCTGAGTATCGCGGAAAATGCCGCGAGTTTTGACGGTGACATCACATCCGGTTTCAGTAAATCTTACAGCGTTCCACGGAGCATTAGCTACGGTGGTGGACTTCCGCCCAGACTCACCGAAGGGCATGATTAGAATATCCGCCCTTAATTCCAATGGTCCGGGGAGTTATATGAAGGAAAAACATAGAGCAGTGGGAATATAGGGCATATTTAGCACAAAAGGTCAATTCCAAAAACGTATATGTAGAAAAGGCTAAAAATTCGAGAAGTAATGATTAATAATGACCGTTTATAGGAAAATCAAAAAAATATATATATATAAATGTGCCAATACCCTATTATAAAGGGAATTACTGATGCCTATAGATACTGGGGGGAAAAAATCTTATCAGATATCGCCCCGGCACGGGTGATAGCGTTTAACCCTCTGAAGGATCAGGGGTTCAGACATGGAGATTCCCACAAAAAATGTGGGGGTTTATCCAGCTGTACAACGCATAATTTCTCCAGATGAAAAAGGGACATCCAAAATAAATTTGGAGTCCCAAGGAGGAATATCTCACCCGTGCCGGGCTCCTAGCCTGTGGGTAACCTCCCCATGAACCCACAGGCTAGGAGCCCGGCACGGGTGAGATATTCCTCCTTGGGACTCCAAATTTATTTTGGATGTCCCTTTTTCATCTGGAGAAATTATGCGTTGTACAGCTGGATAAACCCCCACATTTTTTGTGGGAATCTCCATGTCTGAACCCCTGATCCTTCAGAGGGTTAAACGCTATCACCCGTGCCGGGGCGATATCTGATAAGATTTTTTCCCCCCAGTATCTATAGGCATCAGTAATTCCCTTTATAATAGGGTATTGGCACATTTATATATATATATTTTTTTGATTTTCCTATAAACGGTCATTATTAATCATTACTTCTCGAATTTTTAGCCTTTTCTACATATACGTTTTTGGAATTGACCTTTTGTGCTAAATATGCCCTATATTCCCACTGCTCTATGTTTTTCCTTCATATAACTCCCCGGACCATTGGAATTAAGGGCGGATATTCTAATCATGCCCTTCGGTGAGTCTGGGCGGAAGTCCACCACCGTAGCTAATGCTCCGTGGAACGCTGTAAGATTTACTGAAACCGGATGTGATGTCACCGTCAAAACTCGCGGCATTTTCCGCGATACTCAGACGGACATTACGACATCACTCAAGGTTGACCTTTACCCCCACGTAATCACGCGATATTCAATGGGAAATCACGGACCTGGTGTCTGATACTTAAGGGAACGCCGAGAGCCAGTCCGGTGAGTGATCTCTCCGTGATAGGATGGAATTGATGTTCCTCTAAGCCTCTTCACTAACTAGTAAGTACCCGTGGGGGACCTTTGGTCTGTAGAACGCCTTCTGCACACTGATTGAGGAGAATTTTTTCCTTATATATATATTCTTTTGGGCCAGTAGGTGAACCCCATCAGCTGTGCCGTCAGTCTTGGGATCCTGGGCTGTCCTCATTGGCGGATTAATCCATTGTGTGTCTGCTGCCTTCTTCCCCAGACGGTATCTATACATACAATTCGTTTTTTTTTTTTTTTTTGTGGACATCATTGACTGATATGGTATTTTGGATAGGCAACCATAAACATATATTATAATTCTTCCCACCCTAGGCAAAGCCAAACAGTGATATTGAATTGATTCGGAACAGTAGTGCGTTCCTTGGTGGATATTGCATCTTCGGGATTTGTCCGGATATGGTAGTTAATTCATATCAACAGGGAGGTAAGGCAATTCCTTACTCCTTTTACATACATCCATAAGCTTTTATATCTTTATGTAATTGTGTATATGTATTCCAGGCAAATGATATTTATCTGAAGCTTTGGATTACATCATAGCCATATTTTCTACTCACATCCTGGTGGACTTTTTATCCATCCAAACCACTTGAGTCATTCTGGATGTCCCACCACAACACGGAGGTAAGATACTCCAAACAACAAAAGGTTTCCTATCATACATTTTTGAGGACAATTCACTTTTTGAGCCCTCTCTTTCTTTTCCCCTTCAGGGATCATTATTATTGAAAATTCCAAGAGGTACACCCTCCTGAGGACGATTATTGTTAAGGTGATTGAAACCCTTTCCACACTTTGAGGATCCCTCTCCTCTCAGTCCCCATACATCACTTATCCCCCTCTGGATCATTACAGCAGGTGAAGTTACCTGAAATCACAGATATATAGGGAATTTTGCTCATTAAGTGAATTCCCCTAACATTGAATTGTTATCCGTAGGTAAAGAGGACACAAACTTTAATACCAACACCTGACTCTAGCTCCTAATCTGCGGGTTTTAAATATATCTCCCCCTCTGAACAATACGAGTGGCTTCGAGCATCTGCCGGTATGTAAACACCCACCATGTGGTATCTTCAGCACTTTCCTCTTTTTCCCTCCTTTCCCCCCTCTTTCTTCCCCCCCCCCCTTTTTTTTTTTTTTTTTTTTTTTTGGGAATGCATGTTCTTTTTGGTATACTTACAACAAACCAATAAGTGATATTACCTTACAAAATGAAATAATATGTTGTCGCAACTGCAAAAAACTCTGATATGGATGATGTGATATACAAAGTGCATGCCATTATATTTTGTTCTGTTTTCTTGGATTTATTTGTGGCATATGATTATGCTTTCCAGGAAGACATGCAGATTCCCTGAGGAAGACTCTGGTATTATACAATTTCGAAACGCGTTGGATTCTGCCATGCATCTGCAATTATACTGTATCGTATTTTGAATGTACTATTATCTATCTGATTGATCCTTTACAATCACAATTGTTTCAATAAATTGTCTATTTTACTTCAATTTATCTTTTTCCAAGAAATCCTTACTAGTTACCTTTAAAGTCCCACCCTTCTCAGGGGGTCCCCTCTTTCCTTTTCTAACGTATTTTGGGATTACGGTAACACATGATCTGAGAACTACCTACATACCTTTTCTTTAGGGATGCCTTAGCAAAATCCCTAAAAATGTATCAAAAGTTGTAAACAAGCCAGCAGGTGGATGAAGCCTGTCTTTTAGTTACCCAAAGTAATGGGTTTTCATTGTGCATCATTACGACTTTCTAGACGCTGGCATTCTAACAACCAATGTCATCATCAGTTAATAAGGAGGATGTCTGTTGCCTCCACAGCATCCTTGTTTGACCCTCCTGTGCCCCTCACCTTCAGCACTGGGGTGCCACTAGCTGATTGATGGAGAAGAATTGAGGGAGAGGAGAAACATTGGAATACTAGTCAGTACCAGTGTACAAAAGTGTATTTGCTTTAAAAGAATAAATTACCTCTAGCGTTGGGTGTACAGGTGGGGATGTTGCTGCAATATGTAAAGCTATTGGAATAGTGTTTTACATTTTGGAATTTGGTGCCTCAAGACTGTACAAAATTTTAAAGGGTGCCTTTAGATTGTCTATAATTTTTTTTTCGACTGAAAAAAGGTTGAGAGCTACTGGTATGATTAAGGCTCCATGTACACGGGACGCTGGAAATGGCCGTTTAGGAGCAGTTGGGCGTTTTTTTCAGAAGCCCCTGAACCCATCTACATTTTATCTTATCTGTCCTTGTACACCAGGTCGTTTACAGTCATTTGCAGGCAGTTGCGTTCAGGGACTGTTTTTAGAACGCAATTATTTGCGTTTGAACGTGTGTTTCCCGGCGTTTCAAACGCACAAACGCGTCCGAACGCATCTGAACGCGTCCAAACGCGTCTGAACGCGATGACCCGCGTTTAGCGTTCGCGTTTTTCCATTTTAAAGGGGAATAATTTTTATGACCTCTAGGAACGCTTCTAAACGCAAACGCCCGCAAACGCTGCTAAACGCCCGCTAAACGCGGGTACAAACACGACTGAACGGACGTTTCAAACGTCCTAAAAATTCCAGCATTCAAAGGGACTTTTAACTACGTCCCGTGTACATGGAGCCTAATGCTTAGTATAGTCTCTATATGATTCTGTAGCAACCGCCAACAGGGAGTCTGAGAATCACTACTTTAGTAAAACAATTCAGAATACAGTTACATGTGATTATTCTTATAAACAGCATCCCTCTCAGTGAAGTCCATGGCAACTCTGACAACAGCTGACAAACAAACTGGAGGGATCCAACGCCCAGGGACAAAGGGCCACCCAGCTTCAATTGAGTACTCAGGTAGAAATTGGGGAGAAGCTCCTACAGTAGCTGGGTCTTCAGGATAAACTATGTGCTAGCAGGCTCCTGCCTTGCTACCGACACATCAGTTCAGATTGTAGAGGGCCACTCACCTGGCTGTAGATCACTTGCATAGATACCTCTAGCGCCTGAAGTGTGGCCTCTCTGAGGTGCTGAAGGAGGGAAGATGGTGGATTTATATTTCCTGGGCATGTCCAAGAACCCAGGGAGTTGTGGGAAATGTGTTTGCATCTAAGCATGGTGACTAAATGAGCACTCCCCTACAGTACTCCTCTGCACCTTCACAGACAATGGTACATATGAGATATCTGCAATTACATGTTGTGCTCTGTGACGCAGTGCCCCCACTCTCCTTCATAAATCAGTTTAGGTGTACTGTACATAGAGTATAAGAGATAAAAAACTTTCTAGAACACCTCATCAGTGTACCGCAAGCACATCTTAAAATCATGGGTTTTATTTTAAAGGAAACCTTTAATTTAGAGGTAAAGTATAAATATACAACAGAAATAAAAGCAGGCACTTTCTATTACAAGTACAGAACCTCTTAACCCCTTCAAAGGTACCCTAAGACCCCCTAAACCCTGTGTATTCCAATATACAATTTTCAACATGAAGATTGAAAGCTGATGGTTGGCTTACCTCTCTTACATTTCCTGCGTCACTATTGATCTTTAAAGTGGTTGTAAACATCTGAAATAAAAAGTGATCAAAGTATATCCTTCTATATTGTGTACTTGGCTCTTTCCAAAGTACCTAGGTGATTTCTGTCTCCACTTTTACTCCTGTACTATTTGCATAAGTCCTTTCTGACAGTCTGTGCCAAGCGTAGTGGATAAAAATTCAAATTTTTTTCCAGTCGAGGTCAGAATATCATGTTTATGCTATGACTATGATAGGATGTAGTCTTTGTATGTCTATGAAAAATGAGAAATGTACAATTTTCATAGCATTTCAACAATATTTATTGTCAATTTTAAGTTACAACATTAAACATGTGGACAGATTGAACTTATATGTCTTTATATATGTACTCGTTCTTATATGGAACAAATAACTCTTTAATAAAACATACAAGAAGGCCAATCACATCCACTTTTCAAGTAAAATAGAACCACCTTACATCAGGTACCCCATCAGTATGACCCCTTAGATCAGGTTGCTGCATCAGAAGGCCCCTTACATCAGAAGTGTCCCCACCAGAATGCCCCCTACATAAGGTGTCTCCATACATGAGGTTCTTCCATCAGACTGCCCCCTTATATCAGGTGTCCCTATCAGTGTGTCTCCTTACATCAAGTATCCCCATCAATGTGCCGCCTTACATCAGGTGCCCCCATCAGTGTGCCTCCTTACATCAAATATCCTCATCAATGTAATAATCTATGAAGGGTGCCTTGTCCATATAGTGAGTTCCCTTAACTGCTGCCCCTTTAAATGAAAAACACTAAAAACAAAAATAATGCATAAATAATAAAGCAGGCGCTGTGAAGTGATGGCTAATGTAGATTTAATGGAAAATAACATACAAAGGTGCCAATAGTGTGAACACAACAATAAACTATTGATATATAACCAGCAGAAATGAATAAATGTGAAGCATTCACAGTCCATATACAAAAAAGTCTTCTTAAGTGGAATAAATTGTTGTTCAATAAATGCTGTCACCCCCCACACCGTGCCTTCTTATTTTGATTCAAGTGCTCCACCTCATAATAAGACTCATAAATCTACTCACCAGAAGCCCCATCAATGTGCCTCCTTACATCAGGTGTCCCTATTAATGTGCCTCCTTACATCAGGTGTCCCCATCAGTGTGACTCCTTACATCAGGTGTCCCCATCAGTGTGCCTCCTTACATCAGGTGTCCCCAATAATATGCCTCCTTACATCAGGTGTCCCCATCAGTGTGTCTCCTTACATCAGGTGTCCCCATCAGTGTGTCTCCATACATCTGGTGTCCCCATAGAACAGCTCCTTATCCGAGAATACCTACAGATCAGTTTACCTATTAGAGCAGGGGTGTCAAACTCAATTTAATCGAGGGCCGCATCAGCAATATGATTGCCCAAAAAAGGACCGGTTGTATCTGTAAGGCTAGGTGTCCAGATCACCCCATCCCCTTTACATAAGGCGTCATGAGCCTCCCCACCATCAGAAGTTGAGTCCTCCACCCTCCCTTACATTACAGTGCACCACCCTTACCTTGTGCTGCTGCTGGGAAGAAGCTAGAGGCATTACTGGAAAGCAGAAAGCACAGGGTCTGGAAGAGGGATGGAGCTCTCCTGCAGCTGCAGGAGAGGTGCGAGGGCCATATGAAATGGCCTGGAGGGCCGGATTTGGCCCGCAGGCCTTGTGTTTGACACATGTGTATTAGAGTATGATTATAGACCTGTTGCCCCCATCAGAGTCTCGCTATAGATCAATTGCCTCCATCAGAGTACAAATATAGATCAGTGGAACCCATCAGAGTGCCTACCTAACCAATATGTCCTGAAAGCCAGGCAGGAAGGGGGCGGGAGCTAAAAAGAGAGGCGTGCTGCAGGGGGCAGAGAACACACATGCCATCATTATTGCTAGGATGCCGGCTGTCCTAGCAACCAGTGAGTGCTGCACAGAAGGGCTCTGGCACTGCAGACTGGTGGGCTGACGGTCCGAACAGTCCAAATACAAACTTGTATAAAAAACAACAAGTATAATCAGCGCTCACTTGCACAGTGGAACAAGCAATATAAAGTCCATATTTTCCATGTAATAGGAAAATGATCATCTTAAAGGTAGATTAGGAAGAGACACACAATCTCCGGGAGCTCCTTATCAAGGATCTTGTAATGCCTCAAAGGCATGCAGAGAAACCGAAAGGGCACAGATCAGTATGCGTCAAAAGCAACACATGTTTATAGCAGACTAACTTACATAAAAAAACTCCTGAATGCTGTTCATATGGCTAGTGTGGTGTGCAAGGCAGCTTCAGAAATCTGAATGGACAGGTGGATAAATGTAGGGCACAGGTCGGGACCCACCGTTAGGTGTAATGTCAGCAGCGCCTGAAGCCCTCACTCACACCACTAACAAGAGACCAAAGACAAGCAGAGGGGGTGGTCCAAATAGGACTATCACTCTGTCTGGGCCCAGACTGTGGTCCACCATTTAGTAATGCCAACACCAGACAATTCCAGTAGATGACCCCGCTCCCCCTCCAGCACACAGCTGATGATTGTCAGCCTCAGCTGTGCTTATTTCCATATGAGACTGTGTGTCCTTTCCCTCCACTCAGGTCTCAAATTATACTCGGTTCTCCTATCTTTGCTGTGCTGCGCTGTGCAGTGTGTGACACCATATCCCTGCCCCCAAAGCTCAGAAATGCTGTGTAAATTCTGGCTTTTGAATGAATGTAGAGAGAAGAGGGTTGCAGATAAGCAGGTACAACTTATGTGGCAGGATTGGCTTTATCTCTGTGTAAAACATTCACTTCACTGGGGATATGTAAGGGTGTACAAACACTTTAAATTTGATCAGGGGGCTCAGTAACCAAAAACAAAGAGGGAGGAGCTGGGCCAACCATTATGTTTTTTTTCTCCAAGTTGGTATTTATATAACAACTGCTTCCTGCCCAGTCTATTGTAAAATGATGAGCACTGTTATCATAGGTGGACGTCATTTGACGTCCTTCCAAGACTGCATTTTGCATGAGCCCCAGTTGGCCCACTCCAGCTTGATCTAACACCCTCCATTTCCACTGGTACACAGCGGATGAAAGACCAGTATACCAGCCCATGGCTGGTACCATGTGAACACTGTGACCAATCACAACATATCGCTTGACAATTGCACACAATGAATGGCTTTCTATTCATGCCATTTATTGTTTACTATTGTGTTGATCTCTGTGATTGGTCACGGTGATCACATGGTACTGATCACAGGCAGGGCCAATCTCAGCAAAGCACAATAGTAAAAACTGAATGAATGGATTTGCTTACAACAGTGAAATTAAATAATACCAATAATAATATCAATATTAATAATATTAATACAGTGTATGGAATATTGCACAGCTATAAATCTGTTAGAATTCATGGGTAAATTCTTGCAGCAAAAATAAATTTAAAAAAATATATAAATGTACTATTAGCTTAAAATAAAAAACAGTATTCCCCAAAAATAAATGAAACCCCCAAAATATCACCCCTGAAAATTATTATAATTTTTTTTTAAGAAAAAAGTTTGTTATGGATGGGACAGCATCTAAAAGTAATACTGACCTCAAATGAACCACAAAATGAAATGAAGGACCCTGGCCACTCATGTTAATGAGCCCTAACTGAATGATATTTAGTTTGTTAAAGCAATATGTACCAAGTTAAACCACTGACTTTCTATGACCTTTTAGCTTGTACTAGATAATTAATATTCTTTCTGTGCATTTCTAGTTAGGAGATGAAAACTTTGATGATGTAGAATTTAGATGAAGAGTAAAGTGACAAGCAATTTAGAAGCCTTTTACTCAAGATCCCACTTATTTTGTCACCAGCAGAGGAGAGAATTTTATTTTTTTTGTCTCATTATTCTTTAAGAAAAAGGAACTAAACCATAATTAAGAGTTGTAGGTTATAGCCTAAAGCTGGATACACACTATACAACTTTTGTTGTTAGATTTACCTTTACTATGTAGTGCAAGGGATTGCCTGATTGCATACAAATTGAAAGTGTTTAGGTTTGACCTCATATTATATGGTTTTGGTAAATCTAAAGGAAAAAAATCTAAAGAAAATTGTATAGTGTGTATCCAGCTTAACTCCACTTATTTCTTTTGTGTGCCCCAGGCAGGAAGTGAAGAGAAATCTATCTAGTGGGAGGGATATAAATATATACTGTATATATATATATATATATATATATATATATATATATATATATATATATATATATACAGTGGGTACGGAAAGTATTCAGACCCCCTTAAATTTTTCACTCTTTGTTATATTGCAGCCATTTGCTAAAATCATTTAAGTTCATTCTTCTTCCTCATGAATGTACACACTGCTCCCCACATTGACGGACAAACACAGAATTGTTGACATTGTTGCAGATTTATTAAAAAAGAAAAACTGAAATCTCACATGGTCCTAAGTATTCAGACCCATTGCTGTGACACTCATATATTTAACTCAGGTGCTTTCCATTTCTTCTGATCACTCTGGAGATGGTTCTACACCTTCATTTGAGTCCAGCTGTGTTTGATTATACTGATTGGACTTGATTAGGAAAGCCACACACCTGTCTATATAAGACCTTCCAGATCACAATGCATGTCAGAGCAAATGAGAATCATGAGGTCAAAGGAACTGCCTGAAGAGCTCAGAGACAGAATTGTGGCAAGGCACAAATCTGGCCAAGGTAACAAAAAGATTTCTGCTGCACTTAAGGTTCCTAAGAGCACAGTGGCCTCCATAATCCTCAAATGGAAGATGTTTGGGATGACCAGAACCCTTCCTAGAGCTGGCCGTCCGGCCAAACTGAGCTATCGGGGGAGAAGAGCCTTGGTGAGAGAGGTAAAGAAGAACCCAAAGATCACTGTGGCTGAGCTCCAGAGATGCAGTCAGGAGATGGGAGAAAGTTGTAGAAAGTCAACCATCACTGCAGCCCTCCACCAGTCGGGGCTTTATGGCAGAGTGGCCCGACGGAAGCCTCTCCTCAGTGTAAGACACATGAAAGCCCGCATGGAGTTTGCTAAAAAACACCTGAAGGACTCCAAGATGGTGAGAAATAAGATTCTCTGGTCTGATGAGACCAAAATAGAACTTTTTGGCCTTAATTCTAAGCGGTATGTGTGGAGAAAACCATTCACTGCTCATCACCTGTCCAATACAGTCCCAACAGTGAAGCATGGTGGTGGCAGCATCATGCTGTGGGGGTGTTTTTAAACTGCAGGGACAGGACGACTGGTTGCAATTGAGGGAAAGATGAATGCGGCCAAGTACAGGGATATCCTGGACAAAAACCTTCTCCAGAGTGCTCTGGACCTCAGACTGGGCCGAAGGTTTACCTTCCAACAAGACAATGACCCTAAGCACACAGCTAAAATAACGAAGGAGTGGCTTCACAACAACTCCGTGACTGTTCTTGAATGGCCCAGCCAGAGCCCTGACTTAAACCCAATTGAGCATCTCTGGAGAGACCTAAAAATGGCTGTCCACCAACGTTTACCATCCAACCTGACAGAACTGGAGAGGATCTGCAAGGAGGAATGGCAGAGGATCCCCAAATCCAGGTGTGAAAGACTTGTTGCATCTTTCCCAAAAAGACTCCTGGCTGTATTAGATCAAAAGGGGGCTTCTACTAAATACTGAGCAAAGGGTCTGAATACTTAGGACCATGTGATATTTCAGTTTTTCTTTTTTAATAAATCTGCAACAATGTCAACAATTCTGTGTTTTTCTGTCAGTATGGGGTGCTATGTGTACATTCATGAGGAAGAAGAATGAACTTAAATGATTTTAGCAAATGGCTGCAATATAACAAAGAGTGAAAAATTTAAGGGGGTCTGAATACTTTCCGTACCCACTGTATGTATATATATATATATATATATATATATATATATATATATATATATTGATGATAAACTGATGGGGGTTTCAACCATTCCCTACTTTATCTAAACAGAAAAAAAAAGTTTTGGCTTTACATATACTTTAATATTTGTTTCTCCAAGAAACACTAAATAGTGTCTACATGCTAAAATAATACTCAGTAGTATTATTAGTAATGGTAATTAAAACGTGTTCGCTGACTGGTGATGTGTTCAATAATGAGCAAGTGGCTAATGAGGACACATGATTTGTATTTTTCCTAAAAGTTTGGCTCATCGATTCTCAAATAATAAAGCACTGGCGTTAAATCAGCAATTTTTTTTTTTTTTTTACTGCGGCTAAACAAAATGCCAGAAAAGATAATAATTTCCCATGCCCAACTTGCCCTTTATAAACTTTGAAACAGATGCTTAATTATGCAGGTAGATTTCCCCAAACTTGCTGACCTTGTGCAAGTCAATGTAAAAAAAAAAAAAATAACAGGCAGGTTGCCAAAAAATTCTGAGAGATGATAGCCGTTTTGTGAGACATTTTATCCCTCAACTTTTTTTTTGTTGCTAGTTTTTCACGTTGGCTTATCTAGTCCAGCTCTGGATAATAAAGCTTCCAGCTGTCCTGCGTTTATGGAGACCGTCTTACTTTTTGCATAATTGAACTATGTGAAGGAGAGGAAAAATTTAATATGTTAACGTTTAACAGTCCTCAGACATGGTGGCTGCATTTATTTATTTATTTATTTTTTTTTGTCTTTATTTTTTCTATCAGTAACTCACTTCCTCTCCAAGGGTGATGATACTCGACCACTGTACTGCATCAATGGATGTGTATGGTGTCCTCCTAGGCTGCTTGGTCGAGATTTGGTCTACAGAAACCCCCCATCCCCACTTCTGGACTGCCCCATAGCAGGACGGCCCTCCTGTACAGAATATACACGTATATATACGTGATTCTGCTTTTCTGCCTACAGGGGGTGCCTGTGGGCCTCTTCTGCTGGTGATTATTCACAGCAGAAGCCAATCTTCGGGTGCGGGGCACTAGATGTCTGCCAGCACCCACCGATCGTCAGACAGAGACTCAGAATGGAGCTCTGCCTATGTAAACAAGGCAATTTCTATTCTGACGGGGGAAGGGATGAATTTTGTGTCCCTGCAAAACAGGGAATAAAATCCATGTCCTCCCCTAGTAAAAGCACCACACTCATTACACAAAAACACTGGTTAGGCTCAGTTAGCCCTTCGATCACCCTAGATCAGTGATGGCGAACCTTGGCACTCCAGATGTTTTGGAACTACATTTCCCATGATGCTCAACTACACTGCAGAGTGCTCAAGCAACATGGGAAATGTAGTTCCAAAACATCTGGAGTGCCAAGGTTCACCAACACTGACCTAGATGTTTAACCCCTTCCCTGACAGTGTCATTAGTTTAGTGAAAGTGCATATTTTTAGCACTGTTCATTAGTGTCGCTGGTTCCTGAAAAGTGTCAATTAGTGTCCCATTGTCCACCGCAATACCGCAGTCCTGCCACACCAGTCATATGATGACACTGTACTGCACTAACGACAGTACATAAATAAATAAAAAATATATATATTATTCAATGTTATAATTTTCCAAAAAATTGTGACAAAAAAATGAGAACTTTAAAAAGCTTACATGCCTCTCACTAAATGCCTCAGACTGTATACTTTCCCAAAAGGGGTAATTTGGGGGGTATTTGTACTGTCCTGCATAGTTTTGTCTAGAGCAGCCTTCGGAGGTCCCTCACTGGCACATCTAGCTCCTTCTCCCTTCTAAGTGCCTCCATAGCAAGCTGCTTCCTATGGGGGCATTGTGTGTGCATCTACTGACACCCACCTTTACAGGGTTTGATTGACAGCAGCATTGGTATATACCCCCATGACAGTACCCACCTTCCCTTGTTTTTTTTTTTTTTTTTTTTACAAACTAAATTAATTTGCCTGTAAGCCATAAAAATGGTCAGAATTTAATAACAAGATTTGTCACAAAAAGACTTGACAAGATGAAAATCCCTTGGCAAATCTAAATTTAGGCATTACTAACTGGCATCAGATACACAAGTGTTTTCTTAAATTATAAGAGTGATTTTATCAATGATGGCCTTGTTGATTTAATTTAGCGAATAATAGTTGTAGTTCTTGTAACAATCTTCAAACTGTACAGTCTGTGATGGTCCAGCCTAATGCATCAGTGGGCAGATCTTCACACGTTTGCCTGAATGTGCACACTTATCTACAATTAATTATCACATTCCGGAAATATTTGCTTGGAGACATATTCTTCTCTGTTAATATAAATAAAAGAAAACAATTAACATATCAATATAATTAAGCAGTAAGTCACATAAAATGGTGCTAATTAGTGGTGTTTAGCACTTAAAGTGTTACTAAACCCAGAACCTGCACTCACTCTGTCTGGACTGAATCAGTAAACAGAACATAGAAATACAATTAGTTTAGTAAATATAAACTGCTAAATACCTTATTTTTTAATCAGCAGTATATACAGTAGTAGTCTTGTGACTTCTATCGGTGTCTGGTTACAGCTTGCAGGAGGAGTTTTTATTCTACTCTCACTGTCCTATGAGGCCACAGGACCCCTTACATTCTGTCTGGACAGTTCTGATTGGCTCTGTGCTGAATAACATGCACCCCCCCCCCCCCCCCAGAAAAAAAAAAAAAAAAACTTTCTTGCAATACACACCAAACTGAGCATGTGCAGAGTGATTCCAAAAGCTCTGTGCTATCAGGAGATAGATTGGGGGCAGTGGAAGTAGGGGAGGATCAGAGAAGACAGGATCAAACAGGCTTTTTGCACAATGTGGAGGAGTAACCCCTTAGGTTCCACAGTGAATACAACAAGCATACTTTACTGCATATACATACTGATTTTACTAGCTAATTTGTGAAAGGTGAGTGACACCACACATCTCGGAGAAAGGTCAGAAAAAAAAAAGAATGGATTTCAAATACCTCTAGCCTGCAGCTAGAGGTATCACCCCGGTACCGGCGTCCATAGCCGACGGTCGGCTGACTTATGACAACTGATGCGGCTGAGAAGCTGCTTGGCTGTCATTACAAGGAGCAGGAGGGGACGTTCCCCCCCCTCCCGCCGCCTTCCGTGGCTCGCCTGGGTCTCCCGTCCCACCAGGAGACCCGGGCATCCTACCTGCACAGCCTCTGAAGACCCGATCAAAGCCGCATTCGGCTCTGATCGGGTCTCCATGTAAAAACCCGGAAGTGATACCATGACATCACTTCCGGGTACTCCGCGCCAAATTAAAAAAAATGACAGCATTCAAAACAGCCAAACTTGGCATTTTGAATAATTTTAAGTGCATAGGAGGGGGTTTGTGGGTCTTTTAGACCCCCAGATCCCTCCACAAGAGTACCTGTAAAAAATAAAAAAATTTAAATTAAAATGTCCGAAAATATCGGCAGATATCGGCCGATACCGATATGCGATGACCAAAATATTGGTAAAGGCAATAAAATAACGATATTGGGCGATCACTAGTTTATATGCAGAGCTCCTATTGAACTGTGCTGTTGATCAAACACATTTCCAAAAGGAATGCTGTGTGGAAGGGTTTGGGTTTTTTGACCCATACTGAGACCTACAGAAGTTGTTGTGTTGTATTGTGGAAAGTGAATAGAGCTTGTCAGAGATGGAGCACACAAAATAGGCATATATTTTTTGGACTGGTAGAGACTAGTAATTAGCACCGAGGTGCTTGATTTGAATTTCAGGCAGTACACTATCTTAATAGAGTATGCATGTTCTCCTTGTGTCCATGTAGGTTTTCTACAGGTACTTTGGTTTACTTCTACATTCCAAAGACATTCTGTAACGTTAATTGACTCCTCTCTCAATTGGCCCAAATATATATACAAATTGGCTATGCACATGTGTATGACATTCTGCATGTCAACCAATTAGGGAGACTTGAGGAAAGACCTGGCAATCTAAAAAAATTGCCAAAAAAGAAATTCTATGGAATGGCATTCATGCGTATCAAACATGGTACTGATAGAATTGCAGAGAGATGGAAACGACAACATAGATATATCCATACTGTATATATGGTTGCTTCGGAAACACCAAGCCGCCACATTCATGTGGCTTAGCAGTGGGTGTTCCCAGCCCATCTAACTACTGGCAAGAGGGTGAGTTAAAGGTTTGCTGCAGAACAACTGTTTCTGGTCACAGCCAAGACCTCCTAAGGCTTTGCCCTACGTTTAGAATCAATGATGCTTCTGGGGCAGACAAATCACTCTGAAGGATATGGGTCCCATAGGTAATTAGCTCTTCACCTTCAATTAATCACCTGCAGGACCCACTTAAGACACAAGTCAGTAATTAACAGGATGAGCTGGCAAACCTGCCCTACGGTGTTGAAGAGAAAAAAAATATAGGCTCTCTCAAGCAAATAATTATTTGTATTACTAAGGTGCATGGATCCATTCACAAGGTATAAAATACCTTGGGGGGTGTTTTGGAAGATTTAAAATGTCTTTATAATGTCAGGGAATGTCAGGCTGGACAGAGGAAATTACTAGCATGCACGAAAGGAGGGAATATGGGGCTTTGTTTGGTGCACTGTGGAGGTTTCTTGCATTCAGTGACATCAACCGTAAAATAAAATTACACTTGATGCAAGTAATAGCATGCAGTCAGAAGACATAAACAGAAAACAATAGTATAGCTGTGAAGCTAATGTTTTGCTAAAGAAAATAACCTGGCGGACCCCGTTTTGCTCAGTGGAGGATCAATCCGCCAATCCTCGCTGAGCAGGCAGATTGCAGGTCCTTCTTCGCTCTGTGTGCAGAGATAGACCTGTCAGATCCCCGCTCTCCCCTATGGGAGATCGGATGAGAACAGACTGCCTGTCGGTTTTCATCCGATCCGATCCTCCAGACGGATGGAAAATTGGTTTTCCATCCATGTGGATTTCACAGACAGGATCGGATCGGATAGCAGTTGGTCAGTGGATAGGTCACCGCTGACATCCACCACTCCATAGGGGTGCATGGAGCATCCAATCCGGTCCTCCTGAAAAACTGACAGGCGAACAGGATCGGAAAGCCCGTGTGAAAGGGGCCATAGTCCAGAGGTGATTGCTGATCCACAGTGTAGTCTTCAGAAAGGACCTGGCTATGCTGTTTGCCAGTGGTTGGGGGTGATAAGAACACACATTATAAACAGCACCAGCTATACCAGTTCATAAGTTAACAGTAAGTGGATTCAAACATGCTTGGGACAAACATAGATCTAAATTCAGATACAAAGTATAAAAAAAAATAAAAATACATGAGGCAGATACAATGGACCCTTTGATCTTTTCTTCTGCTGACACCCTTCTATTCTATTAGAGATTCAAATTTTAACAAATACTAATTCTTGACTGGCTCTCTTTAAAACAATGTACACTTTGCAAACAATTGGATTTGAATCTGCTTTATAAAGCCCCAGGGTAAGGATTAAAGTACTTCTAGAGGCAAACATTTTTTTGTCATTTTGTATAGAGTAAAGTAGGTTCATGGCCTGTCAATTGTTTTTCCCTCTGTGTCTTACTGGGGGGATTTACCTTTACTTCCTGTCCCATATCCAAAACAGGAAATGAGAGGAAATCCCTTCAACATAGGGCCTCTAGGTCATCAGAACTATTGTCCCCATTGGAAGATTTCCCCTCTATTACTTTTCTGGGGACAACCCCAAATTTCGGATTTTCTTTTACTTTCACTTTTAATAATAATTGCAAACATGAATAAAAGAGAGGCTGAATTTCCCTAATGGGGATCCAGACAGCAATAAACAACTACTAGCTGTTCTAATCTATCTCTTCTCTGTTTACAACTAAAAAAAAAAAAGAAAATCGTTGCCTTTAGTTATACTTTAAATTGCTTAATATCAGATAGCTAGTGAAAAACATTTTACATTTTACAGCTTTGAGTCATTTTTTTAAAGAATTGTACTAATTGAAACAGGGGAATATTTTGAGTGAAATATCACAGATTAGTCATTTGCAGCTAAAAGACAAGACTTAAAAAGAAAGATAAATATATACACTGAGTGAAGGTTATTGGTATAGAAAACAGAGTCAATGCGGTCCTTCTGGACCACAGTCTTCTGTGTTATTAAAAGGGGAAGTCATTGTATCTTCTCCATAAATACAGTAAATGAGTAGAAAAAAACTTGAATAACAAGGATACTAAGAAAGCTGAATACAGCAGAGAATAATGTCAGAAGAGCTCTCACTTTTGGAAAATAGTGTCTCTAGAGCAGCCCTTTCTAAACCTTAATACATTGAAGGAACCCTAAAGCCCCGTACAAACGCAATGATTATCGGCCGACCGGTCATCCGTCTTTTGTCCAGAGTTGTGTTTTGTTGGTTGGAATGTGCCTAGACTGCACACAAATTTTCTCGCCCGACAAAATTCTACTTCAGAAGTGATGTCATGTGTTGGTTTGCTTTCTTTGTGTTCTTTCTTCTCTGAGCATGCCCAGACTTGCTCATTAGATTTTTCCCTGTCGAAATCTGTACTGACTGCACGAAAATCGGCCGTGTTTTGACGGCGGACAAAAATTATATAGCCTGCACACCAGATTTTTTTAGTTCCGAAAAGTCGGAGTCGGTTGTCGGAAGCATCATTCTAACAAGCCGAAAATCGGCAGATCGGTCGGCGGACGAAAATTTCCTGCCAATTTTCGACGCTTGTGTACGAGGCTTAAGGCCCCTTTCACACGGGAGTCTCAGTCCTGTGAATTCTGCTTGCTCAGCGAGGGATTGCTCCACTGATCCCTACTGAGCAGGCGGATGACAGGTCCTGTCCGCTCCACTGTGCAGAGCGGACACGGACACAGTCCCACTGTCCTCTAAGGGGAAATCAGGTGGAAACTGACTACCTGTCCGTTTTCATGCAATCCTATCCAATCCACCAGACAGATGGAACATAAGACCACCATCCATCTCAGGCAGGATCAGATCGGATTTCCGCTGCTCCATAGGGGAGACTGGAGGGTCTGATCAGGTCCGCCTAAAAAACTGACAGGTGAACCAGATTGGAAAGCCCGTGTGAAAGGACCCTTATAATTATTTTCAGGTCTTAGGAAACTCTTTCTTTTAATAAAAAGAATAAAAATATAACATACCTAGAATACTTTACACCCAGGGCAGATCATTGTTTACCACCCCTAACCTATGTAACATAATAATTGTCACCAATATTCTTGAAATTAAATAAATGATAACACATAAGAAACACAAACAGTGAAATTTGTGGTGTCTCCTAACATTAGTGGTCGTTGTAAAAATGATCTCTAATATTGTTTTTTTGGTGGAAATTTGCCCCCTTGCTTTGGTGGTCAGTGTAGTCGTGGCTATGCATGATTGATTTATTTTCCAATCGATCTATGCCAATAGGAATAATCGATCTACAGTTGAAAACACATTCCATTGATATGCCATGGATGGGGATCTGGCTCAGTCTCTCAGCGTGCCACTGGGAGACTGAGCTAGCCTCTCCTGCCTCCATCACAGCTCGGCACTCCAGTGAGCTCTGGAGGGGCAGAGCAGTGAGCTGGTGACTGACAGAGGTTGCTTTAGGCTTCTTTCACACGGTCCGCCTCCGCAGGCGGATCCGTGTTGCTCAGCGGGGATCGATCCGCGATCCCCGCTGAGCCGGGCGGATGACAGCTCCGTCTCCGCTTGCAGAGCGGAGAGGGAGGTGTCTCAGCACCCGCTGCCCTCTATGGGGGATCGGAGGAGAGCGGACCGCTTGTCCGCTCTCATCAGATCCGCTCCGCTCCGATTACTGAACGGATGGAAAAATAGGGTTTCCATCCGTCCAGATTTCAGCACAGGATCGGAGGTGACCTCCGCTGACACCCGCTGCCCCATAGAGCTGCATGGAGGATCCGATCAGATCCGCCTAAAAAACTGACAGGCGGATCTGATCGGACCGCCCGTGTGAAAGAGCCCTTACTAAAACTGGAGAGTGCAAAATCTTCTCCAGCTGTGCCTGGTAGCTGAAGTGAACAGCTCCTGAGTTCAGCTTGTTCAATTAAACTTTGACAAAAAACCTGGAAGCTGATTGATTTCTTTGCAGAGCTGCACCAGGTTTTGCACATTTTCCATTTTTAGTAAATCAACCCCACAGCCACCACTCTCTGCAGTGCTCAGTGAAGACCAAGAACTGAGCACTCAGTGATCATGAAAATGCTGGGTTCTTGACCTTAGAGCCGGCAAAGAACAGCTACAGCATGGGTCCAATGCAGCAGCCATATAGGTGAGTTTCTTTTTTTTTTTTTTAAATCCTACACTTCTCCTTTAAAACAATCAAACAAAAAAAAAAACTATTCAAGCATGTGTTCCTAACTTGAGGAAATAACTTATGTTGCTCTTAGCCTCCTCCAGATCTCCTAATTTCATTTATTTATTTTATTTGCTGCCAACTTCCTGTTAGAGAGTGGCCATGTTCATTCTCCATGGTTCCACTGTATGTAGGAACAGAGTTGACCTCTTTTGCTTGCTTCTGAGATGGACTATGGACTATAGGATTTGTAGTGTTCTTATGACCCCAACTAACGTCCACTGCTTCTTCCATACAAGGGAAAAAAGGAGAGGTTCGGAAGCTTGTGGAGGAAGTTACAGGGGAGAAAAACACAATAAAAAAAAAAATGATTTATTAAAAAATAGATTGCATGACCTTTAAAGTGGTAGTAAACTCTGAATGTTTGTTCTAACCTACAGATAGGCCTTTAATAAAGCTTACCTGTAGGTTAATTAAATATCTTCTTAACGTACACGGTTTAGGAGATATTCTAGAGAGCAGCCGCCGCTGACGATGCCGGCTCAAGCGCTCTGAAGGAATGGCATACCCGTGCCGTTCCTTCAGAGCCCTGTGCTTTAAATAGTGATTCCCACACATGACATCATCATGGCTTGGCAATTCAAGTAGCATCAGCCTGGAAGGAACACTAGGTGAAGATTGAAGCCTCTGCTGAGGTGACAGCCTGCCGATGGAAGGCTTAGTTTCAAG
Source organism: Pelophylax lessonae (assembly GCF_965119305.1). Classification (NCBI taxonomy): domain Eukaryota; kingdom Metazoa; phylum Chordata; class Amphibia; order Anura; family Ranidae; genus Pelophylax; species Pelophylax lessonae. Next base: position 289,331,239 of record NC_138773.1, read on the forward strand.
GTAAGTCTTTCTTATGGGCTAGTATGCATCTAGCATGCAATAAATACAAGCATATTATGCCTTTATCTTGCAGGATTTGATTTTTTTATTTTGTTTTGTTCTCTGGGTAAACTTTACTACTGCTTAAAGAGGAAGTAAACCCTCCTCTGATACTTTTACCTATAGGTAAGCCTATGATAAGGCTTACCTATAGGTACTGTAAATATCTCCTAAACATGTACAGTTTAGGAGATATTTACCTTACATGCAGCCAGTGACGTCACTGGCGCATGCGCTCTGAAGAATAGCTTAGTCTTCCCAGACGTAGATAAATTATGCCACGGTGTATTCCTTTATGTCTTTCCGGCATGGACATAACTATTAAGCAAAGGAAGAAGAATATTATAGTGTGGGTGGATGAATCGTTGGTTTAAAAGCAGGATCTTCAATTTAAAACTGTTAACATTTTAAGCACGCTGTAAATTTCACCCCCTGTACTAATCTAACTAAATCCGGAGGTGAGAAAAATACACGCACATTCTAATGACTCTACTAGCTATGACAGCATACAACAAAAACAGTAACCTTTAGAATAAATCCTGCAAGTGCTTACACCTACATCACAAACAGCTGCATTTATTTTTCATGCCGCAAAAGACATTTGCAGTGACATATAGGCTAGGACAGAATGCCAGAAAGTGGGTTTTTAAAATGAATTTACTATTATATTCTTATTGATTTTACATTTTTCCACTACGACGCACAGCCCTTTGCAGAGAATCTTTAAAGAGTCAGCCTGCCTAAAGTGGGTGTTTTTGGTTATAGACCGACTGATAAATTGTACATTTTCACTGGCTTTCCTTTCTCTCCGCCGGAATACATCTCCTGCTGCTATGAACTATGGTGGCCTTTGTACATTTTCTCAGCTTCATAGTGAAAAACAAATATACTCATTGGCCAACAAGTTGGTGACACCTTATCATTACACCTACTATATGGCTAAACGTATGTGGATACCCCTCCAAATTATTTAGTTCTGGTGTTTCCAATTAAGGTACAGTAAGGTCTGGAGACTGGAGTTATAAAAGGGAAAGACTAGATACAGGACCGAGACAACTATGCAGGACCGACACGACTGGGTAAAAAGGGGTTTGACATAGGGGGAAGTTTTAGTGGATTAAACAGTATTAAAGTGATACTGGATTAATGGATTGGGCAGAAACATCTGGAGCTTCAGTGGTCGGGTACGTTGGATGACCTAGAGAGGCATTTAGTAGCGCAGAGGAGAGCTTGCATCGGGACAACTTTACACCCTCCCTCCCTTCGTGTTTCTGGTTGTTGTTTCTGGTGGTTGTTTGGGTCACAGGAGTGCAGAATGAACTGCACGCCTGTAATCCATAGGAGAAGTGTTGCCATACTTCTCCTTTTATCTTTTTTTTCTATTTTGCTTTCTCTTCCCCGCTCTCTTATTGTCCCTTCTCTTCCCTCTGTACATAAATTGCTAATCCTTCTATGCTCAACAGGAAATAAAAATTCATTAATATTGTTGTAAGTGTGAACACCATGATGATATAAATGTTATATTACACCTCGATCTGCTACTTAGTGGCAGTTGCAACATTCCTGCAGCTATGAACTCTGGTGGCCTTTTATACATTTTCTCTGCTACATGGTGAAAAACAAATACACTCTTTGCCCAACATCTTGGTGACACCAAATCATTACACCTACTATATGGCTAAACGTATGTGGATACTCAGCCAGTGCTGTATCTTGGCCTAGGCCAACAAGGCCCAGGCCTAGGGAGGCGCTTTGCAGGCGGGCAGCAAAAAAGCTGCACCCTGCTCAAAAAAAAAAACCAGCCTCCTCCTGTCTCCTGTACGAAAAGGGTCCCCACCGGCTTGCACTACAATTTTAGTATAGTGCCAGTCTTATGGGGCGAATTGGGCCAGAGGGCAGGGTCAAGGAGGTAAATCAGTCTGGCACCCCCATAAAGCGGTCACACTGCTACCTGCCAGTATGTTAACACCAGCGGGTGAGGACATTTGGACAGACCACAGGCCGCCGACCACACTTAATACAACTGGTCCGACGGCCGCCAATGCTATTAAGTGTGGCACTGCAGTCTAATTCTCCGCCTACCCTCCTCTGCCCCCAGGTATGGCAGGCATCGTGTCAATAATATAATTTAATTTCTTTAATCATCCTTGTCCTTGAGCGAGAATATTGAATTGCATCATATACAATTAAAACTTTTAATTGTATATGATGGCAATAATATTTTGGACCTGCTCACCTCATATGTCCTATCACAATATGGCACTGGATTAGTAAGATTACTCCAATCTTATAAGATATTTAGACTTGTGTTTTCTGCCACTGATTATTTCACTTATTTGTATAATGACTCCGGACTTCCTAGTCATTATAAAAATAAGTGAAATAATCCTATGATTACAATCAGTGGCAGCAAACACAAGTCCAAATATCTTAAAAGAAAGGAGTAATCTTACTAATCCAGTGACATAAGGCTGTACTAATGGTAACTGATAGGGCTGCACTGATGGCCACTGATGGGGCTGTACTGATAAGGCAGGACTGATATACTGCACTGAAGGGCAATGATATGCTGCACCGATGGGAACTGATATGCTGCACTGATGGGCACTAATAGGCTGCACTGATGGGCACTGATATGCGCACTGATGAGGCGGCAATGCTGGGTACTGATAAACTGCACTGATGGGCACTAATGAGGCTGCACTGATAAAGCAGCACTGATATGCTGCACTGATGGGCACCGATGAGGCTGCACTGATGGGCACAAGGCAGCACTGATAAGCTTCACTGATGGGGCTGCACTAATATGCTGCCCTGATGGGCACTGATATGTTACACTGATGGGAAATAATAGGCTGCACTGATTGCGACTGATGAGGCTGCGCTGATGGCCACTGATGAGGCAGCACTGATAAGCTGCACTGATGGGGCAGCACTGATGGGCACTGATATGATGCACTGATAGACTGCACTAATGGGCACTGATAGGCTGCACTGGTGGCCACTGATGGGGCTGCACTGATGAGGCCACACTGATTTGCTGCGCTGATGGGCAGTAATGAGGCGGCACTGAGAGGCTGCACTGATGAGGCTGAACTTATGGGAACTGATAATGCTATGCTGATGGGCACTGATAGACTGTGGTTGTGGTCTGTGGTTTACAGATGACAGGGCGGATCATAAACAGGAAGGGGTGTGGTCTTTACAGGAAGGGGTGGGTCATATTTAAATTCGGGGATGCACAAGTTTAGTCAGGCTTAGGGCAGCACAAAACCTAAATACACCACTGGATACCCCTCCAAATTATTTAGTTCTGGTGTTTCCAATTAAGGAACAGTTAGGTCTGGAGTAAGAGAAGGGAAAGCCTAGATACAAGGCCGACATGACTGGGTAAAAAGGAATTTGGCATAGGAGTAGATTTTAGTGGATTTAAAGTAAACAGTATTAAAGTGATACTTACTGGATTGGTGGATTGGGCAAAAGCAGGTGAAGCTTCAGTGGTCGGAGACATAGGATTGTCTAGAGAAGCCTTCAGTAGAGTAGAGCTTGCATCAGGACAACCTCCCATCCTCCCTCCCTTCTGGTGGTTGTTTAGGTGACAAGAGTGCAGAATGAACTGCATGCCTGTGATCCATAGGAGAAGTATGACCAAAAAAGCTTTGGCCATACTTCTCCTTTTAACTATCTTTGTTTCATTTTACTTCTTCCTATTTTCCTTTCTCTTCCCCACTTTCCTATTGTTCCTTCTCTTCTATCTGTACATAAATTGCTAATCCTTCTCTGCTCAACAGGAAACAAAAAATCATTAATCTTGTTGTAAGTGTGAACACCATGATGATATAAAAATGATATTACACCTTGATCTGCTTTAGCTACTTAGAGACAGTCACAACATTACAGGAAGATTACAGGAAGATTAGTGTTCTAATGTGTGTTTTATGTTTAATAAAGAAAATGTTATTTTAGCTTTTACTATTAAGGCTAATGTACGTTTTTGCTTGGGGGGTGGTAGTTACGCTTATTTTTTACTGTTCCCAACTGCTCCCCCTTAAAGTGGTAGTAAACCATAGTTAAAGAAAAAAAAATCTGCTGCAAGCCAATGTCATAATGTTCTGGTATGCATCTCACCTTAAGCCCCGGAAGATTTTACCCCCTTCCTGACCAGGGCCTATTTTGCGATTCGGCACTGTGTGACTTTAACGGACAATTGCGCGGTCGTGCGACGCTGTACCCAAATGAAATTGACGTCCTTTCTATCCCACAAATATAGCTTTCTTTTGGTGGTATTTGATCACCTGTGCGATTTTTTGATCATGCGATATGAACAAAAAAAGAGCATCAATTTTGCAAAAATAACAATATTTTTCACATTTTTTCACATGAAATTCCCTCCCAAAAAAATGTAAAAATCAAAATTTTTTAACATTTTAGGCCAATTTTTTTTCTGCTACATATGTTTGGTAAAAAAAATCGCAATAAGCGTATTTTGATTGGTTTGCGCAAAAGTTATTGCGTTTCCTAAACTAAGGGAAAGATTTTTGTCATTTTTATTTTTTATTTTTTTAACGAGTAATGGCGGCGATCTGTTTTTTTTTTTTTTTTTTTTTTTTGCGGGACTTCGACATTGCGGCGGACAGATCGGACCCTTGACTGACATTTTTGACACTTTTGGGGGTACCAGTGACATTACTACAGTAATCAGTGCTATACATATGCACTGTTACTGTAAAAATGACACTGGTAGGGAAGGGGTTAACTTTATAGGAGAAGGAGGGGTTAAGTGTGTCCCTAGGGGCGTGATTCTAACTGTCCAGGGATGTGGCTGCTTGTGTAACTACAGAGATATACGATCCTGTATAGTAGGACCATATAATCTCTGCTCTTACACAGGGGAGAATGACAGGCGGCTTTATTTACATTAGCCGCCTGCCTTTCTCCCGCTGTAACCGACGATCGCGAGTGACCGGCAGACATCGGGTCCGGCGGTCACACGCGCGGGGATTACAGTGAGCGAACGGGGGCGGGAGCGCGCCTCCGGCGGCGCGCGCTCGCCCCCTATTGGCTCGCAGGCAAGTGACGTACCCATACATCACTTTGCCTGCACGGGGCTGACCACCGCAGTATATGTACTTGCGGTGGTCGGCAAGTGGTTAAAAGGAAGCCCTCCAGCACTGTACTGTTACCACTGAGAGGGCTTCTATCTCCACCTGGTCTTCCTTCCAGGTTTGCGTGCTTCGGCTACATAAGTGGCCGGGGGTGCGATGACGTCACTCCCACGTGTTAATGGCAAGGGCTCTGAAGGTCCGGCACGGTATGCCGAGCCTTCAGAGCGCATGCACTGGTGACGTCACTGGCTGCATGCACTCTGAATGTCTCCTAAACAGTGCAAGTTTAGGAGATAGTCACAGTACCTACAGCTAAGCCTTGTTAGAGGCTTACCTGTAGGTAACAGATGGAAAAGTGGATTTACCACTACTTTTAAAGTGTTACTAAATCCACATCATAAAAAAACTAACAATAAATGGTGTATCACATGCTGTTCATACTCACTCTGAGATTCGTTTTCTGTATTCTGCAAAAAAACTTGTTAATCCTGCAACTCTCTATCTCCACCTTCTGTTCATGTCCCCAATTCAGCTAGGGATTTTGCATCTGTAGTGGCAACTCTGCACATGCTCAGTTTTCAGTGCATTTCTATGCTGAGCATTTCCACCCTATCACATCTGAGCAGCCTATGTGACTATAGAGTCACAAATGTGGGCGTATACACAGTAGTAAATGACAGCCCATTCCCTCTCTCCTCCTCCATGCCCACTAATCAGCTAAACACAATAGAGGTGGGATATTACATGTAGATTAATGGTGGCATCACCTCCCTGTTATTCTAAGACACAGACTGGAGGGGTGTGACACAGCCTGTGACTTGCAGAAATCCACCCACATCATGTTATTTCCACAAAATAATAAAGATTTTATTTAAAATATATATTTGTATGACAATTTAACCACTTGCCGACCGCCGCACGACTATCTACGTCGGCGGTCAGCCCCTCACAGGCAAAGTGACGTAGGGCTACGTCACTAGCTTGTGAGGGTCTAGGGAGCGAGCGTGCGCCCCCGGAGGCGCGCTCCCGCTCCCGCGTGGTCACGGACCCCCCCGCGCCCGGGACCCGATGTCCGCCGGTCACTCTGCGATCGGCGGGGGAGAGGAAGAAAGTCAGGCGGCTTGTGTAAACAAGCTGCCTGTCATTCTCCCCTGTGTATGAAGGATGATCATACGGTTCTACTATGTAGAACCGTTGATCACTCTTCATACATCTGAAGCCACAGCCAATCACAGTAGAAAGCACGCCCCTAGGGACACACATAGACCCTCCCTTTCAAAAAAAAGTTAACCCCTTCACTGCCAGTGTATTTTTACAGTAACAGTGCATATGTATAGCACTGATAACTGTAGAAATGTCACTGGTAGCCCCAAAAGTGGCAAAAATGTCAGTCAAGGGTCCGATCTGTCCGCAGCAATGTCGCAGTACCGCAAAAAAATTGCAGATCGCCGCCATTACGCGTTAAAAAAAAAACAACAAAAATGACAAAAATCTTTCCCTTTGTTAGTAAACGCGATAACTTTTGCGCAAACCAATCAAAATACGCTTTTTGCGATTTTTTTTACCAAACATAGGTAGCATAAAACAAATTGGCCGAAAATGTTAAAAAATTTTGATTTTTACATTTTTTTGGGGGGGAATTTCATATAAAAATATGTGAAAAATATTGCTATTTTTGCAAAATTTACGCTCTTTTTTTGTCTATAGCGCGTGATCAAAAAATCGCACAGGTGATCAAATACCACCAAAAGAAAGCTCTGTTTGTGGGGAAAAAAAGAACGCCAAATTCGTTTAGATACAGCGTCGCACGACCGCGCAATTGTCCGTTAAAGTCACGCAGTGCCACTTTATAACTCTTCCTGAATTCCAGAGACTGACCACTACATCCTAGATGCTAGCTAAATTCTACCGGACGTGGGATGCTTCGGACATCTTCTCCCGTCGGCCACTGATTACACTTAGTTGATCGAGTCCCTCTCACGAATACCACGGGCCTCATGCCCCCCATCTGTTTATTTCTCTCCTTATTCTCCCTTTACTCTCTTTCTTCCTGTCTAACGTCCTCTCCTCATGTCTTTCCCTCGACCCTCCTACCCCCTCCTTCCTCTCCCTCCCGCCCCCCCCCCCCCCACACCCGAATGCTCCTCTGCTCCCCCCAAGCCGCAGACCCGACTCCGCCCACGGGCCGGAACACTCACCTCCACTGACCCCTTATGTGGGTTTCTTCGGAATTACCCACCCCGAGACGGCATATATGCTTTTGATGGGTGCCCCCTATGCCCGGATACAGCATGTTCCCCCTTGGGGGTGTCCGGACATGTGGGGGCAACCACCACTGCCCTTGGAGGAGCCTTATCCGTCGCACGCCCAGTCATGGTGGAGGTCGCCATGGGTTTTTCTTCTGTTGTTGTTTTTGTTTATGTGTTATCCCCATGGCCCGGCACCAAGAGTATGGGGACCAAGATTGTCCTCACTTTACTGACCGGTCTATATTGCCTGACTTGTGCTGATCTTGTACATTCCTGTACTTCACTGTATGATTATGACGAGGTCTGTTTACTCGACCTTATTCACGGTGCATACTGTTGCTGTTTACCTTGCTTTTCTTTTTGATGCACTATGTATTGCTTAAAAAGGATGTTCACTTGTCATGTCATACCATTTTACCTCAATAAAATGTTTTAAAAAAAAAAAAAAAATCACGCAGTGCCGAATCGCAAAATACCCCCTGGTCAGGAAGGGGGTAAAATCTTCCGGGGCTTAAGTGGTTAAAACTGTTTGTTGATATTATTTTTACTCTGTATTCCAATGGCTGTTTTTTTTTTTTTTTGAAAATTTGACCAACAGCAGAGGACTAGAAGCTCCTCCTGCTTGTGTTTCTCTGCAGACGGGCTGGGAAAGACATCTATAAATTGATTAGGAAAAAGGTACTTAGATGCTTTTGTTTATTAAAATAATTGCAGAGCCATCATCCACATACAGAAATAGAAGGGGCAATGTACATGAAAGTTAATGTGTGTTTAGCATCACTTTAGGAACCTGGCTGGTGATACATTGTGTAACAAAATAAATGTATAGCCTTTCTGTAATGTTAAAATTGCCACTAAGTAGGTAAGGCAGGTGGAGATGTGGTCCTTTATCTTTAACTTCCCTGTCGCTTTGTTGTCTTGTATGAATATTTCTTGCTCTGTGTAAATTCTGTTTTGTCGTAAAAGTTAAATTCCTCATCTAATCAGTAACTTGAATTTGTTTCCCCTGCAGAGCTGCAGACCTGTGATCCTGTGACGCAGTTTGTTTGTGAAAATGGACGATGCGTCAGCCACAAATGGCGATGTGACTCAGGCGAGTATTGTACTTGGTGTGTGTCTCCATTTACTCCAGATGTGGGTAATACCATATAGCAATTTCCCATTCTATTTCAAGAATACTGCAGCACTTAATTATCACCATATAGCCTTGCTGTATATAATATACACTGTGCTCATTGTGTTAAAATATGTGTTTTAGTGTTACTGATGATGATGAAAATGCAAGCATGTCTGTGCTGCTTCAACTTCAGGTGACAGCCAGAAATAAAAAAAAAAAAAAAAATATATATATATATATATATATATATATATATATATATATATATATATATATATATATATATGTGCATCTCATTAAATTAGAACATCTTCAAAAAGCAAATTTATTTCAGTAATTCAATTAAAAAAGTGAATACTCAATGTATAAGCCGACCCAAATATAAGCCGAGGCACCTAATTTTACCACAAAAAAATGGGAAAACATATTGACGCGAGTATAAGCCTAGGCTGGGAAATGCAGCAGCTACTGGACCCAACTGGACCACCACGAGACCCAAAACAGGGGCTGCAGACATGGTGCAGGGGCATCGGACATGGTACAGGAGATGCAGGGCTGTGGGTATGGTACAGGAGATGGTTCAGGCATGGTACAGGAGATGGTTCAGGCATGGTACAGGAGATGGTACAGGCATGGTACAGGAGATGGTACAGGCATGGCACAGGAGATGGTACAGGCAAGGCACAGGAGATGGTTCCGGCATGGCACAGGAGATGGTTCCGGCATGGTACAGGAGATGGTTCAGAAGATGGTTCAGGCATGGTACAGGCATGGCACAGGAGATGGTACAGGCAAGGCACAGGAGATGGTTCCGGCATGGTACAGGAGATGGTTCCGGCATGGTACAGGAGATGGTTCAGGCATGGTACAGGCATGGCACAGGAGATGGTACAGGCATGGCACAGATGGTACAGGCATGGCGCAGCACTTCATCTCCTAAGGAAATGCAGGGGCTGCGGAGGAGTCTCACTTACCTTTCCGCCTTATATTTAAAAATGGCGCTGCCCAGCGCCAACACGTCACTGTGCATACGACGTCTGCCCGGGAATAGCTGAACGTGTACGGGCTTTCCGAGCAGCGGCAGCGCAAGCGCACTGACCGGGGAGAAGGTAAGTGAGACCGTGACTCGAGTATAAGCCGAAGGGGACTTTTTTAGCATAAAAAAACATGCTGAAAAAGTTGGCTTATACTCGAGTATATATGATTGATGTATTACACACAGAGTGTTATATTTAAAGCATTTCTTACTTTAATTTTTAGGAGTGAAAACCCAAAATTTAGTATCTCAGAAAATTTGAATATTACATAAGACCATTAAAAAAAAAAAAAAAAAGCATTTTTAAAAGAGAAATGTTGGCTTACTGAAAAGTATGTCCATGTACAGTATTGTATGCACTCAATACTTGGTCGGGGCTCCTTTTGCATGAATTACTGCATCGATGCGGCGTGGCATGGAGGCGATCAGCCTGTGGCACTGCTGAGGTGTTATAGAAGCCCAGGTTGCTTTGATAGCGGCCTTCAGGTCATCTGCATGGTTGGGTCTGGTGTCTCTCATCTTCCTCTTGACAATACCCCACAAATTCTCTAAAGGGTTTAGGTCAGATGAGTTTTCTGGCTAATCAAGCACAGTGATACCATGATGATGAAAGTAGGTATACCAACCAGCCTGCAACAAACCAAATTGACCGTGTCTAAGAGTTCACAGTTCATGACTCCAAACATGCTTGGGACAAACATAAATCTATACTTAGACAATAATGTAAAAAAAAAAAAAAAAAAAAGCGGGCAGACTTGATGGACTACTTCTGTCTGTTTCCTGCCATGTTTCTATGTTTCATGTTAAAAACAGGGGTTTAGTTTGCACACATATGCAAATATGTGTAAGCTGCAGAGGCCAAGTCACAGCACCCCAGTGTACTGCAATCCTAATTCTATAAATTTTGAGAGTCTCCTGAGTTGGAGCACATATTTAATATGTTATAGGTATGTTATAGGTTGGGGTGGTTGCTATTTGTTTGTACTGTTGGTGAATTGGTAAGGGGACGCACTGGATACCTTCGCTACCATTGTACTATTGCTGGGTGTCCAATGCATCCCTATACCTTTAGGAAGGGGTGGGCTCCCTCCGGGCATACCTGCCCTCATTCTATCCGATATTATATGTGTGCTCCAACTTTGGAGACTCTCTAAAATTATAGAGTTAGGACTGCAGTACCCTGGGGTGCCCTGGCGTGGCCTCTGCTGCTTACACATATATTTGCAAATGTGTGCAAACTAAACCCCTATTTTTAACATGAACTGTGAGACAGGACAATTTGGTTTGTTGCAGGCTAGCTGGTAAGTGAGTTTGGAATTTTTTGTAGTAGCTTCCATCTTGAGCCCAGGGGAGACATTACTTGCACAACCTCCTAGGGTCTGAGCCCAGGAGAAAAAGTCAAATATTTAACACCTCATCAGTACACATCGCCTTCCCTCCATATATTTATTATTGGTTGGATTGGTAAATATTAATAACATTTCAGGGTCTAGTTATATATAAAAAATCACCATGCAGATGCCTCAGAATTGGCACAGCCATGGAAAAAAATTCCCATAATTTGTCTAATATATGTAGGTCATATGATTGTCAGCTCCGCTTACTGGGCATTATGTGGTATTTTCCTGAAATACTGAACTCAAGGAAATGCTGCATTATGGCCACCCAATGGAGCTAGCATTCACAGGAAATACACATATTGCACACACTACGTGGATTATTCGCATCAACTGTGCGAAGGCTGAGGCTTTCATGCAGCAACATTTTTGAATATAGAACAAAGTGTTACTTCTTAAGCACAGTCTGCTGGAACATATTTACCAACATCTGGTGGAAGAAATCACACCAACAAAATAAAAACAGCAAGGCTGACTGCAGCTATAATAAAAAAAAATAACTAGAAAAATGTATGGCATTTGGAAAAAGTAAAACCAGGTGGTTAGACCATGGTTTTGCCTCCTTCAAATCCCCCCCCCCCCCCACAACCACCCACCTGAACACTAACATACAGCCGCCCATGGCTGTACTCATGCCGCAGGCATTATTCTGTGCTTTGCGTCCAGGGCAAACCTAAAATAGCATCTCACTTTCTGCTGGTGCTGCTGCTGCCAAACATGACCAGTACAGTTCTATGAGGCTACGCCACAGAGATTGTGGTGTGGTAGTGCGGCAATTATAGGGTTAAAGCGGTGAGGCGGTGACCTATTGCCTCCTCACCCCCTGTCAAATGACCTCTGAAAAGCAATCCACTGCATTTATTGTAGCTCTTCAGTGGGCTCATGTGAACAAACCCTAGAGAATATCTTTCATGCAAGGGCACAGCACCTACCACAGGTAATCCAATTGGGGAATCATTTTATTACACATCATAATCAATAGAAAATCTCTTGTTTTCAGATGATGACTGTGGAGATGGCAGCGATGAATCGGGATGTTCGGTTTCGTGTTCGGATAAGCAGTTTCGGTGTTCCAGTGATCGTTGTATCCCTGCGCACTGGGTGTGTGATGGAGACAATGACTGTGAAGACTCTAGTGATGAGACCCATGCCAACTGCTCCAAAACAGGTTTGTGTTACTATTGTAAATGTTAGATATATAAACTAATCCCATCTTTGAATGTCTAAGGCTCAGGGCTGGCCCAAGACATTGTGCTGCATGGGTCCAAGAATGAAATTCTGCCCCTCCTCGTCAAGAAAAAAAAAATCGCGCCCACCAAAAGGCTCCCACATCCATTAATTTATATAAATATAACATTTAGAAAATAATATATATACTGTTATCTTCTTCCATAACACCGGACTGATCCACCAAACACCCACTCTCTGTCCTGGTCCTCCTGTCACTCCTGTATCTGTTGCAACCTCCACCCTAGAAGATCCAGCCTGCCCTGCGTGAGATGGAGAGTGCTGATGTCTGACGTCCACGATCAAGCAAAGGGATGTTTTCACATCAGTTTGCACTACGGCGGCAGTATGAGATGGGGAAATGCCACCTGTAAGGCATTGCAAACTGATGACACATAAAACTGCTGGAAAAAACGTATTAGGTGTCAATTTGCCGCCCCTTTCAAAGTTCTGCCTGGGTCCAATGGGTCCTCATTGCCTACAATTGCGGAGGCGGCCCATTGAGTCCTGGGATTGATGACACTTATATCCCAGAAGCCAACGAGCAATTGGATATGATACATGGCGAGGCACAGCAGAAGTGCACCTGTCTAATACCAAAAAAAAAAAGTTATAAGCTTTGAAAAAAATAAACATTCCACTGATTAATGGCAATGTGATCAGCAATGTGGGGGGAGGCGAACTTTAAAAATTGGGTGGAACTCCACTTTATTTTCCTTGCACATAATTGAATATTCCTTGCATGTTTTTTTTTTTTTTTTTTTACTTTGTTTCACCTTACTTACTAAGATAAGTGGAAATTTACTTTGCAAGATCATATACTCTACACCTTTAGTGACATGGGTCACTTTGTATAGGGGAAGGACTCTTGGGACATATAGTTCTAGGTAAAGACATTAAAGACAGGTGGGGGCTGTCAGCACTTTTGAAGCTTTTAGTTGTTTTTAAACAGAGCTGAACACCAGGATTTTGAATTCCAATACGCTATTCACAGCATAGCAGTAAATTAATAAAGTGACTTTATGTATATATTTATACATTTACTTTAAAGGTAGATGAGATTCCCATTCCCATGTGGCTCCCAAGCTCCTGGCTAGAGAACACTGTTGTAAGGCATTCTACAAAAGTCTATATTATACACAGCTTTATGCCCCTCAAGCTCTGAAAAGCTAAAATTGAGGATTTTAGTGTTTATCGCAAGTAAAAAGTTTAATTTCACGGATTTAAATGTTATTACTTTGTATGGTCCATTTTTTTGTGTGAACAGAAGTTGGGGTATTTCTTGAAGTCTGACACACATTAAATTTTAGAGGACACAGTTTGCTGAGTGACAGAGCTCCATAGCCCCGTACCGAATGCAAAAGCCGACATTAATATTGTGTTTATACGAGTGTAAAATACTATTGAAAGCAACTGCTTTTTTATGCCTTTTCATAAATCTTTCTCCTTTATACTATGCGAAGGCTGAAGGTAAAAATTGCTTTCTGTGCAGTCTTTTTTATGATCTCATTTAACATGCCAAGATTTTTCCTTGAATATTTAATGTATACCAATAGCAGAAAACACTTGTAGTTACCTAAACAATTAAAGTTGCAACTTGGACTCCCTCCTTCCCTCGACTTTTTTTTGGATCTAACGCTCTCTGTCTTCAATTATTGACTCCTCCTGACTCCTAGTGGGAACTCCCCTCCTCCTAGACTAACCCTGCACATGCTTGTCGTATACATTTTACCTTCTTTCTATCATACAACCAGTGGCGGCCGGTGCTCCATGAGCCGGGGGCGGAGGGTGGCAGATGGATCACCCTCCCCCCGGACCACACCAGCCTGCACACCATACCCTCCCCCCGGTCACCGGCTCACTCACCCTAAACATGTGGAGGGCAGGCAGGCAGCAGCAGCTCCCTCCTTCTCCTCCTCCTTGGCCATAGACATGGCTTCTCCTTTCGGCCAATTGGAAAATGGGTCTCAGGACCCACTTCCTGATTGGCCAGGAGGAGGATCCGTGTGACAATTGCGAATATGGGTGGGCTCAGGACGCAGTGCTCTGCTGCTCTAATCACGTGCTTCAAAAAAAAAAAAAAAGACATTGGAATCCATGTGTCTGGCGCCCTGCATGTAGATTAGGGGGCCGGACGCATGGACGGGGGGGCGGAGTCCCTGCTCTCCCAATGGACGGGCCGCCACTGCATACAACACTAGCATTTCCTTTTAAAAACCTGATACATTGGGAAATAACTCTCCTGTGTCCAACTCCCTAATCCACTAATGACAAGACTACCAGGTGGTGAGGAATCTTGGCTAGTTGAAAGCAATGGTTACAGCTTATGGCTATCATGTTGTAGAACAAGCACGTCAAGCTTAAAGGGTTAAATGCTTGGGCGTTTGGGCTGTCAACCGCCCCTGAGTAGCCTTAATAACAGTAAAACCCATGAAGACCCATGCAAGGACAGGGAGAGCATGCAAGCTCCATTCAGATAGTGTCCTGGTTGGGATCACAATCTGAGGACCCCAGTGCTGTAAGGGCTACCCACTAAGCCACTGGACTTAAAGGGTAAGTTCACTTTTTTTAAGAAAAATTAAAAGGTGAACTAACTCCAAATATCCTGGCCAAATCCCCAGACCTCGCTTTACATAGAGCCTGTTGTGATACCCCACCACAATACACAAGTATCCATAATAATATTCACTATGGCAAGCTCTCATTGGTTAGCGCAACCATGTGATTGGGTTGACCCATGAGAAGCATATCTGAAGAGCATCCCAGGTGAAAGAAGCACTTCTTATTTGTCAGAAAGGTCATGCGGTTGCATTAACCAATGAGTGACTCCTGGCCACACCTCCAGACCCCACTGCGCATAGTGGTCATGATGCCCTGTGCTACTAGTATGTCGGTTTGTAAACTGTATATCACAATACCTAGCCCAGGAGTGAGTATCCAACATAATGCTCCCAATTGCAAATGCTTATTGGTCAGCGCAACCTTTTGGGACACTCTACTGGAAGAAGAAGCCTCAGATGTGCTTCTCATGGGTCAGCACAATTACTTCACTTTATGCTACCTTCTTTGCATTATTTCACTGTACGCCACCTTCTTTGGATCATTTCACTGTACACCACCTTATTTAAATCAATTCACTGCCCCTTGTCCCTTACCTTCTTTAGAACATCTCTATGCCCTCCCCCACCTTCTTTAGATTGTTTCACTGCACTCCACCTTCTTTAAATCAGTTCACTGCAACCCTCCTACCTTCTTTAGATCGAATTATTGCCCCTCCCCCAGACCTTCTTTATCTAAGTTTACTGCCTCTACCTTCTTTAGCTCATGTCCCCCATATTCTTTAAAAAAGTTTGCTGACCCCCCCACCACCACCATCATCTTCTTTATCTATATACAGCACTCACTATAAATAAACAAAATGCACTCTTGATGTCCCAGTCCAAAAAGTGTCCTTCCAAAGGATTTATAGCATTCCCAAGTCCAAAATTGGTCAAGCAACTCCAGTGATGTCCCCTCTGATGAAGCTTCTTTGAGATGTTTCCCTCCTGTCTGTGAGAAATATCGAAAGACAAAGGGGCAAGATTATATAAACTTCAATTGCTTCCACATCCAAACAAAACACAAATCTCCTCAAAAAAATTAAAAATAGTGTAACATCGGTTTAAGATTTTTTTTAAAAATGTGCAAAGTGCCAATCCTCTCACATATTATCACATGCTTAAGTTCCCAAAAAGTGAAATATTATTTCAAGCCACCTGCTATAGATAAAGACATACCATGCACCTTACCAGAGTGTTACAAGTAAACAATGTAATTATTACTCTTTCCGATCCTCCACCCTCCAGGGTAAGGACTCACTCATGCAAGATAATACAACAGGGCCCAAAGTGCAGCAGCAAAAAGTTTAATGTTCACAATCTACTTACAAACAATCACTGTAAAAAAAAAACGCCTAAAAATCACAGTTAAAATGGCCGCCACAGCACTTCCTGTGCTTGATAAGTTTATTTCCGGTGTCACAAGTCACTTCCGATGCATTTCAACCAATGGACTTTTTTCTTTATCTAGGTTCACTCCCCCACCTTCTTTAGATGGTTTGATTGCCCAGAACCTTCTTCAGCACAAATTCGCTGCCCGCTGCCTTCTTTGCCCAAAATTTACTGCCTGGCACCTACCACTTTCACACTGCTCCCTGCCCACCCAACCACCCTCACCTAAAAGATTAGTGTCAAACAATGACATACAAACCGCACTATGTTGTCGTCCCATTCTTCTTTGAATGCTGCCCCAACATACATCCCCATTCACCTACACACCACAATGGATCTGCATTTATAGTATTACATCTCATTGTGGAGAAATGAATGAGAATGCAGATCGAGTAATTTAACTTAAAAAAAAATACCATTACAAATAGTAGAGGTGGGAAGCTGGTATAGACCTAGCTATAAGAACCAATGGAGATATCATCCCCAACTTATAAATATACCAATTTACAGACAAAACAAAGGGGACTTAAACTATATCATTTGAGAGTTTACAGACACCATATTAATCATTTTTATTCAAAGAGTCCTTTATACAATTTGGACCAAAATCAGTTAAAAAAAAAAACATCAATTGAAAAAAAGGCTCATCAACAAGACTTTTAGAGAACAATACAGATTATATACAAAAATGAGAACCAAAGTCTACGCGTTTCGTGATTAGACATCGGATTCTTCCGGACTTTTTATGGTCTCACACATATATTGTTTACAGCATGGAGCAAAATCAAAAGAGACAAATCATAATGCACAATACAAAATAAAGTAAATTGATACATATATATATATATACAAAATATATCTATAAATTATATACAATAGATTGTAAGCTCTTCTGAGCAGGGCCCTCTTAATCCTCTTGTATTTAACACTGTAAAGCGCTACGTAAACTGCTGGCACTATAGAAATCCTGAATAATAATAATAATAATACAATGTCTGAATAATATTATAATAATCCATGTCTGGGTAGTAATTCATACCTTATAAGGTCCAACCCAAAAATATACATCCAGGGGACAAAGGCAGGAGCAGAGAAGTGACTCAATCAGAAACAGGCCTACCTGGCCCGTGGGGGAGGGGGGGGGCCCACACCACAAAAGGGTCAGTAAAACCAGAAAGGATGCAACACTGCAATATTGTATATTGAGGTCCACTGTGGAAAAAGTGGTATCAAAGCACATCCTTTTTATAGGATCAGAAAAAAATGTGGGTGAAAAAAGAAAGAAAGGGAAAGGAGGGGTTGGGGGGGATTCTAACTTCACTTGCTCCATGCCTATTTCAGGTGAATCATTCAGAATGTATTTAAGACAGAGACAGACAGAAAATTAGCATTTCAAAAAAGAAATCTGATATTCCAATATTGTTGCCCCCCAAATATTTCTCTGCAAAGTTTTCCTTAAACTGGCGGTATAAAACGTATCACAAAATGTTCTCTGTAGATAATACAATCTTTGTCTGTGGGTAGTCAAAGATTAATAGCGGATTAATGTCTCCCTCTGCTTTGATGCAATTTGCTATCCTTTGACGGAAAATGCTTCTACCCTCTTTTTTTTTTAATAATTTAATTGGAGGATTATTGAAGAACATTTGAAACATCTAAACCATAATTCAAATGAAAATGAACACATCATAACGTTGACCATCAACCTTAAATATGACAAAAAGCATTTAGAAAGCAGCAAATTTGTTACACTTCGAAAATAAGATTTGGCACATGCCGTGGCGGAAAACATAACCTTTCTGCAAACGTTTCTGCCTCCTTCTGATTTTTGCAGAACCAAGTGCGTTACTCTCTTATAAATGGCTCTGAATGGGTTTGAATTGCCCAAATTGAGCATTGATTACATTTAAATGATGCTTCTAAGCATCAACATAGGGGTTTCATAGCATGAACGCTGGCATTAATTTAATTGTAAGGTATATATCTCCTGTCCTTGCGCGGCTTAAATGAATCATTATTAGCATCTAACTAGCGCATGTGGGAGCGAGATTGCAATTATACCACAATGCAAGCCAGAGAAAATCACTTTTATCATCCTCAAATATAAGAACATATATTAATAATTATAAAACAATACACCATAAAACATAGCATGGCAGAATTAATTTAAAGTAAAATGTATTTTAAACTGAAAACAGCAGCCCTGGGTAAGCTAGCCAGAACAATAAAACATTTGACAATTAGAATGCTAATATAGAATGCCTTCTAAAATTACCAGGGTTAACAAAAAAAGGTCTGATTTCTAACAGACAAAAAACAAGGACAGTAACTTACCCGCCAGTCCAATTCTAACAGTCATTGATGCAATTGGGCTTGGGCAATGAAAGCAGGAGAATGGTTGCTAATGGTGGCATTGTTTTCTTTGGTTGGCTTTAGTCTTTACCCCTGTGTTTAAGTATTTTTTGGTAAAGTAAAGTCAACCATTTTTTTGAATGCTCAAAGCAAACTTGTCCTTTGTACAAACATAAAAATGCGTGTGCACTTTACCCAAGAGTGGAACAGTACAGGGGAACACTGAAGATCGAGGAAACCAGCAGTACAGTTGGGTGCTAGGGACAGGGTATGACAATATTATAGTAGGGATGCTAGGGGGTGGGGCACATTGGTGGGTGGGATGCTGGAGGGGATCCCTGATATGTTTCACCCCTCCCATGGGGCTTAATCATGAATTTCACCATATGATCACCTGAAGGTTCCAAAATATGTGATGGATATTTTCACCTAGACAAAGCCATTTTCTATATTTGTTAACATCTGATATAATCGGAAGTCAACATGTATAATTTTTCAGCAGATATTAAATTAAGTGTAACATAGACAGTTTTCACTGTTTTATCTATCTATTTTTACGTAGTCATTGTAAATACTTAGTTGTATATACAGTTTAAGTATATTTAAACTTTTTTGAATATAATACTTGATGTTTATATGTTTTCGATATATATATATGTATATATACACTATATTACCAAAAGTATTGGGACGCCTGCCTTTACACACACACATGAACTTTAATGGCATCCCAGTCTTAGTCCGTAGGGTTCAATATTGAGTTGACCCACCCTTTGCAGCTATAACAGCTTCAACTCTTCTGGGAAGGCTGTCCATAAGGTTTAGGAGCGTGTCTATGGGAATGTTTGACCATTCTTCCAGAAGCACATTTGTTCTGTTGGAAAGCAGGCCTGGTTCACAGTCTGCGCTCTAATTCATCCAAAATGTGTTCTATTGGGTTGGGGTCAGGACTGTGCAGGCCAGTCAAGTTGCTCCACCCCAAACTCACTCATCCATGTCTTTATGGACCTTGCTTTGTGCACTGGTACGCAGTCATGTTGGAACGTAAAGGGCCATCCCCAAACTGTTCCCATAAAGTTGGGAGCATGAAATTGTCCAAAATATCTTGGTATGCTGACGCCTTAAGAGTTCCCTTTACTGGAAATAAGGGGCTAAGCCCAACCCCTGAAAAAAAAACCCCACACCATAATCTCCACTCTACCAAATGACTTTGACCAATGCACAAAGCAAGGTCCATAAAGACATGGATGAGCGAGTTTGGGGTGGAAGAACTTGTCTGACCTGCACAGAGTCCTGATCCCAACCCAATAAAACACCTTTGGGAAGAATTAGAGTAGTGACTGTGAGCCAGACCTTCTCGTTCACATCAGTGCCTGACCTCAAAAATGTGCTTCTGGAAGAATGGTCAAACATTCCCATATACACACCTAAACCTTGTGGACAGCCTTCCCATAAGAGTTGAAGCTGTAATAGCTGCAAAGGGTGGGCCAACTCAATATTGAACCCTACGGACTAAGACTGGGATGCCATTTAAAGTTAATGTGCGTGTAAAATTACTTTTGGTAATATAGTGTATGTTTAAGCCCTGATGAAGGGAGCTCTGAAGCCGGTAATATGTTGACTGCTCTATTCAGTATGTTTAACAAATAAAATCAGTCTGGACTAGAACTTCTAATCTGCCAATCTTTAATCTTGTCAAGTGATAAAAACCTGACAGTGGTTCTAAGATGTCTATGTTTTATCCCCAAAAAATTGTTGACTTTACATACGGTTTAGTAAATATAATGTGTTATTAATCCTCTGAACAAGGTGGATACATGTGCAAAATCTTTACTAAAGGCTTCAAGGCTTTATTTTGTATTTTGCCAGGACAGTTGCTTGATTACTCATGCATCCTGCTGTGATAATGAGTTACAGAGCATGACCCAGACTCCAACCTTCACCCTCTGTCTTGCAGCAGATGTTTCTTAAAAAACTGAAACACATCATCTTATTTTTTTCCTTTATCTCTTCTAGAGTGTGCGTATTTCCCTTGTTTTTATCTGTAAAAAGACATTGAGGAAAAAAAAAGAAAGACTTGTTTCTTATTTTAATGAATACATGTGACTTTCAGCTTGGCCCGTGGCCTTTCTTTCCATTGCCTTGTTCCCCTTTTTAATTTCATCATTATCTTTAGAATAAAAGAGTATTGTCCCTTGTAAATGTCCCTTTTAACAGTCTCTAAACTTTTGGGAATTTGCATAAACCGAATTAATTGCCAATTAACGAGCTTTGCTCGCAGCCTCTTCCAGCAGTTTGCTTCTAGTAAAGACGTTTTAGGGCACAAATATTAGCTGATATGCCACACTTAGAAGTTCGTAATAATGTAAATAGTGTTTTTTCTCTGTAAAAGTTGGTCACGGGGGTGCTTTGTCGCCTTTCATCAGAACAGGAGACTTTGATGTGGTGTGAAAGTCGGCTTTATAGTCTAAATCATGGTAAACAACCTCTCCATTTCAACAACAACATCATAGGAAGCCTTCAAAGCTTTTAGGATGCAATTAAAATCAGCCTTGTTCCATGGCTCAGTCATACGTGTGATGTTAGATGTGTAACAAGAACATTTCTTGTGACTAGCAAAGATGGAATTGGGAATTTTTTGGTCATATTGATATATTTCTTTCAAGCATGTTAGATGCATCTTTGCTGTATTGAGGAGTTATTTTCAAGTTATGGAATTGGGACCAAAGCTATAATTGTTTATAAAGCCCAAATACAGGATCAGACCTCTGGAGACATCCCCCCTACAGCCTTTTTTTAATATTTGTATACTGTAAATACATTTGTCTTTTGGTCTAGTGGTGTGACATCACAGGTCCTCTTCTACTTTGGATGGTGGTCAGGTCTTGAATGCTTCAGAAAAAAGCTCCATATCAATACAGTGTCCTGTGGCATGCTCCTATGAACCCAAGTCAGCTTAAGGAAATGCTCCTAGGAGACTAGTCCTTGATGACCTGGGCTCATAGGAATTGGGATATTGCGGGGTTACATTCAGCTCAGATTGGGACTGGTGCTGGATCACAGAGCAGTGAGTCATGGCAGGACACAGCACTTGAGATAGGATAAGTAATACACCAAGAGCTGCTTTTGTGTTTTAACAAATTCTGGGCAATCAGTTTTAACTTTTTTTTTTAAATGCTGGAGTGGGGATTTAAAGTGATTCTAAAAGTTTTCTTTTTCTTTAGAAACAAAAAGCAATGTGTTAAATACCTAAATGTTCTGTGCAATGGTTTTTCACAGAGACATCCCTATCCTTTTCTTTTTTATATCCCCCTGGCTCCCCCCCCCCCCTGCTTGAGTGCCCCCAATTGCAAGCCTTTTGCTATGGGGACACTCAAGCAGGCTCACTCATGAGCCGCACTCCATTGTCTATTCACACACAGAGCGTGGCTTGGCCCCACCCCCCCACTCTCTCCTTATTGACTTACTGACTATGATTGACAGCAGCAGGAGCCAATAGTTCCTACTGCTGTGTGAGCCAATGAGGAGAGTGAGACCCAGGGGAGCTGCTGCTCTCATGCACATCGCTGGACCAACATGGGGCCCAGATAAGTATAAGGGGGGGCTGGGGAGCTGCACCCAGAAGGTTTTGCACCTCCATTAATGCATTAAGGTAAAAAACCTTCTGCCTTCAGATCCACCTTTAATATATATATATACCAGATGTTTATGGCTTAGTGCAGTTGGCCCGCAGGAAAGCTGCATGTGCTTTGCACTGCACCAGGGGATAAGTGTGAAAGCAACCTGATAGTTGTTAACCCTTTTATAGGTGCTAATATACCCATTGCAAAAGCTATAAGGCCTAGTGAATGTGTTATTTAATACACTGACCTCCTTTTCCTTTTGCAGATGCTGCTGGCATCACTCCCCAGACTGTTAGAAAGGATGAGAGGCGGAGTGCAATTGGTAT
The DNA here is from genome assembly GCF_965119305.1 of Pelophylax lessonae. Classification (NCBI taxonomy): domain Eukaryota; kingdom Metazoa; phylum Chordata; class Amphibia; order Anura; family Ranidae; genus Pelophylax; species Pelophylax lessonae. Next base: position 289,353,699 of record NC_138773.1, read on the forward strand.
CACTCCGCCTGGGACAGGAGCCCGCGCTACAGAGAAAGCATTGGCTTATGCTCCCTACGCTGCTGGCGCAGGCTCACTGCTCTTCTTCTTCTCTGTTATGGCGGGTTGGCAAGCCCAGATCACAATCAACAGGTTGTCAACTTCAGGCATGCGCTTCCCTGTTTTAAGGTCACGAGCCACATCAGAGGGCTTGGTTGAACACCCTTGGACTAAGGTCTAGGGACTACCAGGCTGTCGCCTCCATCTGGCCAGGCCATGGTTTTCTGTCTGTTTTAGGTTCAGACCGACACCCCCCATGGGCTCAGGTCCCGCGCACAAACATACATACAGATAGATCCCGGCTCTGGAGACACTTTGCATTGGGTTACGTAGTGCACCATTATGCATTAAAGTGATTGTAAACTTCTAAGTTAAGAGCACTAAGTGAAATTTCTGTCTGCTGCTTCGTTCCTCTGTTATTAGCATGCATCACTTGCTGATAACAGGCACACAGAGCACACCTTGTTTTCCTAACACCAAGAGAAAAATGGTGACAGAGGAGGGAGCTCCAGCACAAGGCCAGTGATTGACAGCATGAGCTCTGTTCCTGTGTTTTATTTTTGGTGGGGGGGGTCACTTCCCTCCAATCTGCTACCAGAGCTCTTCTTATTGAGCGCTGCAGAGTGTAACTTAATTTCTTTTTTTTTTTTTTATAAAACTTTTTATTGAAAATTTCACAGAATACAGAAACCATAACATTGTGAACATAGCCAAAAATGAGCAAACAAGAATCCCGGTAGATAATACATGGCCGTGTAGAAAACATATGGAAATTACTAAGGCACACTTTATTCATATAGTGAGATGAAGAAATAAATAAGAGGCAAGTAGTCATCTATAAACAAAAAGGTTAACCCAGCATCATATAAAAGCTGAGGTATTGAAAACGGAGGCTGAATGAGACAGTAACCTTAGTCTGGGCTCCGAAAACCCCAATGGGGTGCTAGCCAGAGGGAGGCCGCCAGTCAGTACAGGAGGTCGTACCAAAGATAGGAGGATGGCTGGGAACCATCTCAGGTATCGTATATAGAGGCGATCTGATTGTTGGTTAATCAAAGAGTGCCTGGGGAGAAATAAGGAGGGGAGGGAAGAAGGAGAAGAAAAAAAAAAAAAGGGGGGTGGGGGAGCTGGGAGTATGGGGAATGTGGGAGTTGGTTTGGGGGCCTCAATCCAAGTCTGTATGGGACTTTATGGGCAAAAATATGTTGTAAGACATTTCAATTTATAGATAAAAGAATATTTATTCAGATATATACATATACATATACATAAAGGGGTGTATTTATATGGGAAAAGAGCCCATTAGTGTAAAGAGGGTGTAAAGGATGGAAAAAGTGACATAGTGCTCAAATAGGTGACTTTATGATGTGGTTCTCCTGTTATCCATGTGAGAAAACTCTGGATATAGCAGGAAAAATCCTATGTGTTTCGGCTAGGTTTCAAACTGTGCCTTTTTCAAGGATATCATCATTTAGTCCATTTTTTTATGCAGAAGTGCCGGGTCTACACCAACTGTCAGCTCTCCTACCCCTTCCTCATACCCCGAATTTTTGGGGTTGCGTTTGACTGCAAAAATCACATGTGGGTTTCCGCTGCTTTTGCGGGCTGAAAATCAGCTGATTCTGTATATAAACATATGGATTCAAAGAGGAGTTCATTCAAAGTGTCATAGTCCACATATCCCCCAGTGGGGACCTCCCTTAATATATTAATTTAAAGAGTGCTTACTTTTGGCTGCATGGGTCGCTTCACCACTTGTGTGGAGACTTTTGCGTTCTCTTGGAGGTAAAGAGAGAAGAGTGTTCTCTCTCTGGGCGCTGTTCCTGGGAAGGTGCTCACTCCTGTCCTGCTGAGAGGTGAATGACCTACTACTAGGGATGTCGGCAAACCGACACTTATGATAGGCGCATTTGAGTATCATACCCCTACAAAAGGGAGTATGGGGAATAGCCTCCGGCAAAATCTTGGGGGCTCTATCTCATGGTGCAGAGTATAACTTCAGGTCTCTGCTCCCTTGTTTCTGACAGCTCAGACAAGCTTTATAATTTCTGGATTTTGAATGCAATTAGGGAAGAGAAGATTGCAGATAAATATGTACAACTTATACAGGAAGATTTGTTTCATCTCTGCATATCACCAAAGGCCAGCCACTTCACTGGGTATATGTAAGGTTTTACAACCACTTTAAGGCATCCTGTATCAAAATAAATGGGTTGACAGAGCATTTTAATACAAAAAATAAAATGTCACTTTTGTGTATTACCAGAGTTCATCACAACGGACAGCATGTGGATTACAGCATGCTGCAAACATGCCTGTGTTGCCCATTACTGTAGTTGTGCATCAGTGTGACATTCATGTGACCCTAATGAAAAAAAATTAAATACTTCCACCATGTGTTACTGCAATGCACAGATCTGAATGATTCTTCGCTAAGGATGTTATGGGAAAAACTGCACTTCTAAAATCTATCCTCACATGACACACACATATACTGAACATACTGTGTTTATTTTGTATAAAATTATAATTAGACCTGAGATAAAAAATAGCTGACTTTTGATTGGTTGCTATAGGCTCAAAGCAAATGTCCTCAGTCTGTAAAGATGACTTGCTCTATTTCGGTGATACACATCTGTGCTCAGTATTGATCTAAGTGTAGCGTTTTCTTTTTCAGCAATGCCAGCTTTGGGATCTTGTGAAGGCAAACAGTTTCAATGTCAGCCAGATGGCAATTGTATCCCAGAACTGTGGCTATGCGATGGGGAGAAGGATTGCGAGGATGGCAGCGATGAGAAAGGCTGCAATGGAACTCTTCGGAAATGTGATGCCAAGACTAAATTTGCATGTAAAAATACAGGTGAGCGAATGTCTGAGAAAGGATGTATTTACCATGAGACGATAGCAAGCCAGTGCCCAGGCAAGAAGAAAATAGTGGGCAATACCAAAAGTTCAATAGTTATAAATTGGCATTTTTTTTTCTACTAATGCAACTTGACCCAAAGCCTTGGGTCACTTTTGGATATGATTTCATTTATCCAGGTCATGGTATAACTAGTAGTACAGGCGGTCCCCGAATTACAAACAAGATAGGGACTGTAGGTTTGTTCTTAAGTCAAATTTGTTTGTAAGTCGGAACAGGTACATCTTTTAAGTGTAGCCCTAGCGAAAAGAATATTTTTTTAGTTTTTTGGATAGTATAGGGAAGGGTTAACATCCCTGTACCATTTGTTTTGTTGTCTCTACCCCTGTTCAGAAGATTTCACTTTCTGTCACTATGACAATTTGGATTTTGGAAATTTTGGGTTGTTGTGGAAACAAGGATTGGTGATAAAGCTTCAGTGGAGACACCTTTTTCCCATGAGAACTCACAGGAGTGAATTTCCCTTCCTAGGGGTAGATTTCTCCTCACTTCCTGTTGTCTCCCTCCGTTTGTAAGTAGGAGTCGTTTGTAAGTCGGATGTTTGTAACCCAGGGACCGCCTGTAGTTAATCACATTCAACTGGACGCGTTCTGTAATGTTGAAGATGTTTCTTGCAGAGGTGGGGGACTTGAGTCACACGACTTGACTTAAGTCAGACTTAAGTCACCAGTTTGAGGACTTGAGACTTGCTTGACTAAAATGAATAAAAGACTCTACTTGACTTTGACTTGGTACTCATGACTTGAGACTTGACTTTGACTTGAGACATATGACTCGAAATGACTTTACTTTTTTAAGTTATTAAATATTTGCCTGTTATGTTTCTGACACCACAGTCACTTAAAACACCTCAGTGTGTTCTGATTTTTAGGACACTGGCTGTTTAAAATGGAAATACTTAACATGTTTTTAGTGACTGTGGTGTTGAAACATGACCGGACGAAGGATTTTGAGCTGTTTGGGCATTCAAAGTGTTTCTTTAATATGCCAAGAAAAAAGCACTAAGCAGTTTTGTTAATGTTGAATATAAAACAAAACCTTTCCTGACCACTGACTTTTAATTGATTTAAAGGTGAAAATTGGGGTAGATCAGTATTTTGACTTGATTTGTGACTTGACCAAAATAAATGACTTGACTTGACTTGCTTGACTTCTAGCAGGGACTCGACTTGACTTGCTTGCTTTTCGCCACAGTAACTTGCGACTTGCTTGAGACTTAAAGGTTAAGACTTGAGACTTGCTTGTGACTTGCACATGTGTGACTTACTCCCATGTCTGGTTTCTTGGCTTATTCAAGCCACTTCTTCAGTTCCAGTGAGAGTTGGGAAGATACCCCAACATTTTTATTCACACCTTAATCCAACCACCATGGAATGTGTAGATGTTGCTTTCCCAAGAACAGGATGAGAGGTGGAAACAATGTGGAATCACTCTCTTCTAGTTTCATAATCTCATTGTTGGTGTAAGGAAGTCTACATACTATAGGTGTAAATTCAATTACAGACTTGTAGAAACAAGTATATTCAGTGCTCAGTACCACGGTTGAAAAAATAGCGAACAAAATAAAGTCCAAATGGTGGTGAGTAATCAACTGGGAAGATGATGGGAAAGACACAAATCTCAGGCAGCTCCTCGATAAAGATTCTGGGAATCCATCATGGACAGGAAAAAGAATAGAGCAGGGCACCAGATTAGTTTGAGTTAAAAACAACACCGTTTACTGCCTGCTCACCTACATATAAAACTCTTGTATACTGCTCATGTGGCCGGTGCAAACAAGCAGGGACAGCTTCAGAAATCTAGTTGGACTGGATGATAGCTGTAGGGCACAGGCAGGAAGGTTTTCTATTTGTCCGTGTCTTTTTTTTTTTTTCATTAGGTTAAACAGTATTGACTAGTGTCTTTTTTTAACCTAACTATAGTCAGGTTGAAAAAGGACACTGATCCATCCAGATAAACCAATAAAAAACACACACACTTAGAAATCCTCCATACGCATTGTCCTATAGCCACGGTTGATCCAGAGAAGGCAAAAAAAACAAAAAAAAAAACATAAAGCATGGTCCAACTCATTCCAGTGGGGGGAAAAAAATCCTTTCTGATCCCCCCGGGAGGCAATCAGATATTTCCTGGATCAACTACCCCTGGGGTTATTACTGCTAAAAATTTGTCACAAGTTATATTTAGTGCATTTAGGAATTCATCCAGCATTTTTTTTAAACAATCTACGGAGCTGGCCAGAACTAGTTCTTGACAGAGCCTATTCCTCATTTTCACAGCTCTTACTGTGAAGAAGCATTTCCGTATGTGAATGTTAATTCTCTTTTCCTCTAGACATAATGAGTGCTCCCTTGTCATCTGTAATGACCTAAATGTGAATACCTCTACACCAAGTTCACTATATGTACCACTTTATACATGATGCCCAGGTGTTGCTCATTCCAGATGGTAGTCCAACATGAACCATGGCACAGCAATGCAGATTGTTTAATGAGTGTGTTGAAACAATGAAAAAGAGAAGAACCTGGGCAACGTGACAAGACAGAAACTTGTTTCCATTGAAGTCGGCCCGGCCACATAGGGATATCTCAGCGGCATAAGCGTTTCAGTCATATCCCGGCAGATCATATGGATTGTATGACTGCCTATAAGCTTGTATTACTATTTACACCCAACAGCTATAAATAAGAATTTGTATTTAAAGCTAAACATTAGGCAAACAGCTGAATATACTAATGAAGAATGTATCACTATACTTGTTGTGTATATATGTATATATCTGTTTTCTCATGCTATGGGCCAATTCTCTGCCTACCATGTCTGATACAGACCCTTTAAACCTCGTTCACAGGGGTGTACTTTAAGTGTAACTAAAGGCAAACCTTTTTTTTCCTGTTGGATAGAGTAAGGAAGGGTTATAACCCTGCCAAATTATTTTTTTTCTTTTTTTTTGTCATTTGTGTCCCATTGGGGAGATTTGCCCTCTCTATTTATCCTGGTTACCAATATCATAAGTAAATCCCAAACTTTAGGTTGTACCCAGAAACGTAATAGAGGGTAATACTTTCAATGGGGACACTAGTTCTGGTGACCTGGGGCGTCCCAAAGGGATTCCCTCCATTTGCTTTCGTTTCGTTTGGCTATGGGACAGGAAGTGAAGGTAAATCTCCCCAATAGGACATAGATGGCAAAAAAAAATGTGAAGGGGGTTATAACTAGAGATCGACCGATTATCAGCAAAGCCGATATATCGAGGGCCGATCAATCTGCACTTTCCCTGATATATCAGAATCGGCCACCAAGGTGATCGATATTGCCTATATTTCAGAAAAGTGCTTATACCGGAGTGATGCCTGCAGCTAGAGGCATCGCCCCGGTACCCGCGTCCATAGCTGAGAGTCGGCTGTCTTGTAATGACAACCGATGCGGCTGAGAAGCCACTCGGCTGTCACTACAAGGAGCGGGAGGGGATGTCCTTCCCTCCCGCCGCCTTCCACGGCTCACCCGGGTCTCCTGTCCCGAGAGACCCGGGCAACCAGCCTGCACGGCCGCTGAAGAGAAGACACGACCAAAGCCGCATTCGGCTCTGATCGGGTCTCCTTGTAAAAACCCGGAAGTGATGTCATGACATCCCTTCCGGGTACTCGGCGCCAAATTAAAAAAAATTACAGCATTCAAAACAGCCAAACTTGGCGTTTTGAATGCTTTTAAGTGCAGAGGAGGGTTTTGGGTATCTGTAAAAAAAAAAAAAAAAAACATAATAATAACTAAATAAATAAAAATGTACAAAAATATTGGCCAATATCGGTATCGGCAATAAAAAAAACGATATCGGTCGATCACTAATTATAACCCTTTCCTACTCAATCCAAAATGAAAGAAAAAAGTTTTGCGTTTAGTTATACTTTACGTACACCTGTGTGAACAAGGTTTAAAGGGTCTGTATTACACATGGTATGCAGAGAATTGGCCCATAGAATCAGAAAACAGATATATACTATATACAGAACAAGTATAGTGATACATTCTTCATTAGTATATTCAGCTGTTTGCCTGATGTATAACTTTAAACGGGAATTCTTTGTAGCTGTTGGGTGTAAATAGTAATACAGGCTTATAGGCAGTCACACAATCCATATGTTCTCCCCGGTTATGGCTGAAATGCTTCTGCCGCTGAGATATCCCTATGTGGCCGGGCCGACTTCAATGGAAACAAGTTTCTGTGAAATGTCACGTTGCCCAGGAGCTGCTCTGTTTCATTGTTTCGCCACACGCATTAAACAATCTGCATTGCTGTGCCATGGTTCACGTTGGACTACCATCTGGAACGAACAACACCTGGGCACCCCCGGGCACGTGCATACAGAGTGCTACATTTGCAGATCTCAGAAGAAAAATACCAAGTAAACAAGCATAAATTTTACCTGACAATTGCTTGGCTGTAACTGGAACAGCTGGTAATGCTCCCATAAAGTTGAAATATAATTGAGATGTATTTCCTCTTTAGTGATACTTAAAATAGAGTAAATAACTCAAGCTTTTCACAAATGGCCAGAGTAGATTTTAATTCAGTTACTGTTCCTGTCTCGGAAGGTGGCTTGGTGCGGTGGATTTTCGCAGCACAAATGCAGAGTTCTTAAAGGGAAATTCCAAAGAAAAGTTATTGCGCAGTGTAGACACAAAGTGGTGCTTTATCTGCCTGAGGGGATTTGTTCACCTTTAGGCTGGGTTCACACTTATGCGATTGCAGACATTGCATGTGATTCGCCCTGCATTCCTGTGCACATCACATGCGATGTCTGTGCAATGTGAATTCAGCCATACAGTTTGTATGGCTGAAATTGCATCACATTCGCACCAAAATGGTGCAGGGCCAGGGCTTTTTTTCAACAGGAATGCCTGGGAACCTTCAGCACCTCTACCACTAAGTATATGTAATGGTAAGGGGTGCTGGGGTGCGCTGGAGGGTCTACTGATGCTTGCTGCTCGGAAATCTATTGTTGCTGATGGGGATCTACTGTTGCTGGAGTGGATCTATTGTTACTGGTGGTGGGTATTTTATTGTATAGAGTCTATTGTTGCAGGATGGATCTATTGTTGCCGATGGCGTCTATTGGATCTGGAGTGAATCTTGTGTTACTGTGGGGGTATATTGGTGCTCAGGGTCCATTTGTTGTAGCAGGGGACTATTGTTTCTAATTGATCTATTGTTGCTGGGGGTGTCCATTGTTGCTGGGGGATCTATTGATTCTGATAGGGATCTGTTGTTGCTGAGGGGGGTGGGGTCTATTGTTACTGGCTGCAGGGGATCTATTTTACTGCTTTCTTATTATCAATAACAAATGCAATACAAATTATTTATCCCAACAAAATTAAATATTTTTGTTTTTGTTCCAGAATATGTTTTGTTTTTTGTTTTTTGAAGAATTTTCAAAAGAACAAAAACAGCACACAAAAAACAAAGCACCTCCCATTCAGAGATGGATTATCCAGTCATTACATAGATAGCCCACCTAAAAAAAGAGAAACAAAATGGTAAACTAGACAATATCCTCAGTAACTAGACCCACAGGGGCCAACTGAGGACACATCCAGACCATTAAAGGTAAAAAGAGAATAAGAGACACACTGGAAATGTGAGCCGCTGCAGTCAGGGGAGGACTAGTATGGATGGTGTAAACTCTGTCTGAGCAGAGGCCGGTTCCATTCCCTACTGGAGACTCTCCTCCCCCAGGCAGCCCTGACCGAGCTGTCCCAGCTGTCCCCAACTCCCCCCTGCTGGCCAGGTTGAGAACCCAGATTTGGCTGCTGAGTAGAGAGTACCTGGAGCAAAGCTTTAGCCTGGAATTGGGGTCAGGAGGAGGCCGCGAAGAGGGAGAGTGGGAGGGGGGCTGAGTCGCTGCACCATGGGCATCTGGTTTGTACTTGCCCCCCTGGGCCGAAAGTTGCCTGTCAGCCCCTGGCTGCAGTGCAGAAAAATACCATAAGTTCTCATCAGAACTCACAACGACATACAATATGTAGTCCAAGAGTTATAAACAAGCTAATAGCCTCATGGTAGATAATAGGGTTTTTTTACGAAAGGCAAAAAGACTGTGCACTCTGACAGTGCAGTTGCCCCAGAGCTTAGTAAATTAGGTATAGCTTCACTTTACAAAAACACCCAATCACATGCAAGGGAAATAAAAAAAAAGCATTTTTTCTTGCACATGATTGGATGATGGAACTCAGCAGATCTCTCCATCATTAACTAAGCTGTGGAGCAACTGCAATTGCCAAAATACACAGTTTATTTAGCGTTAGCAAATCAACCCCACTCAGTCCACAAGCTCCATTAAAAAAAAAAAAAAAAGGAGAAAAAAGGGGGGAGGGGGGGGGGTCTTGCATCAGCAGAAAGGCCACAGGGCATTTACCTGTCCCCTAACTCATAACCACCCCCTCAATGGGGAAAGGGTAACCACCAAGGTAAGGGGAGACTCCAAATGACAAACAATGCATCTCCTCATACTCCAGTTCAACAGCCAACCGGAAGAGGCAGAAAACAAAGGTGTCAAGACATATCAGCCCACAGACATTCTTTGTTTATAATTGCCCTCTGGGTGTTTTTTAGACAGGCATTCTATGCATGAAGGTAAAAAAACCTAATATGTGCAGCTCCCCCCACAGCCCCCTCCCCCCAATACATACCTGAGCCCAAACTTGATCTAGCGATTTGCACAAGAGCAGCTGCTCTCCCGGCTCTCTCCCTTCTCATTGGCTCAGATACAGCAGTAGTAGCCCTTGGCTCCTGGTGCTCTCAAACACAGCCAGTAAGGAGGGAGCAGGGGGTGGGGGTGGGGCCGAACCTCGTTCTGTGTGTGAATGGACACACAGAATGGGGCTTAGGAGCGAGCACAAATGCCCCCATAGCAAGCGACTTGCTATGGGGGCACTGAGCAGGGGGGAGCAACCAGGACTGCACTGTGCAAAACCATTACATAGAGCCAGTAAGTAAAACATGCTTGTTTTTTTTTTAGAACAAAAAATTACCTTAAGTATCCCTTTAAACCAATGACTTTCCATGACCTTTTAGCTTGTACAAGTTCTTCATTATTCTTTATGTAAAATTCTACTTAGGAGATGAAAACTTTGATGATGTGGAATTTAGATGAAGAGAGAAGTGACAAGTAATTTTAGTAGCATTTTACTCAAGATCCCACTTATTTTGTCACCAACAGAAGAAAGATTTTTTTTTTTTAAGATTGGCTCATTATCATCTAAGAAAAATGAGCTGAACGACACACACTTAGACATCCTAACCCCAGATTTTTTTTCCTTTTTTTTTTTTTTTAATAGCAGGGAAGAATTAATATTTTTCTAAGGGTTTAATTTCTATTAGTGACCATGCTAAGGAAATGTATCCTAATTTCCTGTCCCTGGACAATGAAACAATAATAAGGTGAAGCCATTCTTAATTGGACAGGAAAGCACAGACTGTCAAAAACAAAACATTATTCAAACTTCTAACCCTTCCCCACTCTACTGAAAATGCACTTTTGCTTTTTCTGTCCCAGCTGAAGAGATTTCTTAACACTTTCTGTCCAATATACCACAGAGAGCACAATTAAAACCATACCGAGACTCTAACCCTTGCTCTAAATCAGTCTTTCTCAAACTTTTTACCTAAGAGGGACCATTAAATTAATTTTAGGCTCTCAGGGAACCCCTGTTAAAACTAAACGTATTATATCTATAGCTCAGGAATCAGGATGCAAAAGCACAATCAGCAACTCGTACAACATAGATATAATCATAAAAAAAAAATAACAATGAAAGAAAGTAGGAGGCAAGTGAAAATTGTGTTTGGGACTTTGAGTATACCTCTATGACAACTTGATTTAGCAAAGGATAGAATCAGAAATGATATTAAAAAAAAAACTTTAACTTTTATTTTATACAATGTTAAAAAAACACATATAGCATAAAAATACATTGCAACAGTGGGCGTATTAAATCCTTTGAGAAGGTCAAAGCGTTTCGTGGGTAATCTGCTTCTTCAAGGACCAACAAAGTTTAATACATTAGAGGAGCCTATTCACAGAATTAAAAGCATTTTTACAAAAAGAAAAAATATATAATAATGAAGATAAAGTATATATACAGTATATAGATATTACATACAGTATTCATTCAATATTGGTATAGGTCAAAACATCATATTTTTTGTAAAATATCCACATAGGTCTCAAAACATGCCTCATGTATAATGCTATTGGGGTAAAAAAGCAACCCCTTAATAATCCACCTTTAAGGGTATGAAGCCACAACAGTAACATCAAAGAAGTCATTACTTACCCTATTGGACAAATTGTAACATGCAGAGTTAAATGGAGAGAGAGATCAATGGTCAGCTATCAAAGATGGATGATATTAAAGTGATTTTAAAGGCATTTTTTTAGATAACAAGCTATTCTATTCCCACCTTCTCTGTGCAATGGAATTGCACAGACCTGCCCTGAACTTCCTCTTCCTGGGTCCACCACCAGCACTCCTTGCTCCTCCTCTTCTTCGAGTGTCTTCATAACAAGCCACTTGCTATGGTGTCACTCATGCATAATCAATCCTGAGCCCTGCTGCCTGCATCCAAATACAACACCAGAGTGACCCGTCCCCGTCCCCCTGCTCCCTTGTCAAAGGATTTGACTGACAGCACAGAGAGCCAATGGCTTCTGGTACCTCAGCAAAACCTGGGAGAGCAGGGAGAGAAGACTGCAGATGTGGACAGCACTGGATTGAATGAGTACTCATGTAGGTATAGGGAGGTGAGGGGGTGATACTGATACCTAAACATTTTTTACATTAATGCAGGGAATATGTTAAGGTAAAACATGTTTAGGCGTTGGAACCACCTTATTTATGAGACTCTTTATACTTTTGTTGAAAATTTCTAAAATTAAGGAAAGTGAAAAAACAACCTCTTTTACACTGTGGGTCACTGATGATGTGCCCCAAATATATTGAAGTTCAGTGGAGAAGGACTTCCCTTGTATTGGCGGTCATCAGAGTTGGCTGCTTGCTATTATGTTAATAGGACAAGGGTCCTCACATTGATGGACAGCTATAAGAAAAATGTCCTTTACCTTGGTAGTTTCATTAGACCTCTGAAAGTTGAGTTAGGCTTCTCTAGGTAGAAAATGATGGAAAATCCAAAAAAAAACAAATGTGATAGAAATCTTTAAATGGGACACCTGTTCTAGTGACAACTGGACTTTACCCCACTTTATGCAAGGCCATACATGGGTCGAATTCCAAAATAATTTACTTTTGAAAATCAGAGTTTTTTTGCGCTTTGTGATCTGATGGTGCCACCATTGATTTAGAAATTCCACCAACCAAGCCTTCTATTTCACCTCTTGCTGCTACAAAAAATAATTTTAATGGCTGGGATTTTTCTTTTCTTTCCAGGAATTTTATTTTCTTGTGCTAATGAGCATTTCTTTTTTATTATATTTCTCACGCGATTCTTCCATCATTGATTAGAAAATCGTTGCTTTTTCAAAAAATTTCCAACATGCCTGATTACTCAAATTTGATGGCCACATGAAAATTGGCCGTTGCTGCAGCCCCACTAATGGTGGGAAATTCAAACAAAAGTTTTTAAATAAGATTTCTAAAATAATTTTTTTGAAATGCTTTTGCATATTTAATGGGGGGGCTTGTTAGGATTTTACTATTAAGTTTATATTTAGGAACTATCTTTTTCTATAATAATATATATAATAATAATAATACTAGCATTACTAGTCATGTAATTCTTCTCGGGAAGGAAGCAATAGCTTCCATCCCATCATTTTCTCTTATAATAAATTCTTTATTCTTTTTGCAGAGTCAGTAGCCCGTATACTACATTGTTCCATATTAGAGCCGTAAACATAACTGGAAGTCACTTGTGGGGTCAGGATGGATAATAACACTCTTATAGAGCTAGATAAACATTGTATTATTTCAGGGAATCACGAGAGACTTGCCCCCATTCAGTCATGTGCATATCAGTGCAGTTTGAATAATGCCATCAGGGGATACACACGACAAAGATCCGGAAACAAAATATATCTATATCATGCTGTCTGCTGTGCTTATCATATCTCTGTGATCCAGATTAAGTGTTGCTTGATATGCGCTGTAAACTCAAAATTAGATTAAGCATCTAAGTTTTCTCTCTCCCGTGTCTTATTTTAGAAGCATGGAATAAATTATATATATTCAAAAAGAAGAAAAGTCAGGAGTGGATAAAGATAGCTCTTCCAAAGTGAAAGATGAACAGTCAATTTTCTTAACCTAATTTGTCTGGTGAATTGTTTTTACTTCTAGACTTTTTAATTGAAAGAAAAAAACACTTTTTAAGTAAACCTTTGGCCAGGCTATGGATATTTATGTATATTTACATATTCTTAACAAGCAGTAAACATGTTTTAAAATACATCCTTAAAGAGGAAGTAAACCCGCTTAAAAAAATGTGAAAAAAAAACTGTAAAGACAAAGGCATAATGAGCTAGTATTCATCGCATACTGGCTCATTATGAAGTACTTACCTAAAAACGAAGCCCCCTCAGAGCCGACAGGACGGCCGACATGTTAGGCCGCCCTGCTTCCTGGATCTTGTCCTCCGGCCATCTGATTGGCTGGGGGCGCGATTACATCACTCCTACGCATGCGCGTGGGAGTTTCACGGCACTGGGATCTGAAGGAACGGCACGGGTGGCCGATGACGTCATCGGCTGCATGCAATGTAAATATCTCCTAAACGGTGCAAGTTTAGGAGATATTTATAGCACCTGTAGGTAAACCTTAATGTAGGCTTACCTATAGGTAAATGTAAACAAAGTGGGTTTACAACCTCTTTAATGACCGCTGTAGCTGCAGTCACTGTAAAGCAATTGATCCTCAGATTCACAGCAAAGGTACTGAAGGGAATGTTTGTCCCTCTTTCCTCCTCATTTTGGTCTGATCTATATAGTTGTATATAAAATGCACTATTTAACTTTGAAAAAGTGTTTCCCAGGGCTAAACCTTTCATCCAATTTCTAAATTGCTACATTTGTAAATTTCAAAAGCCGGTATAAAGGAAATATAGTGGTAATAAAAAAAAAAAACACTTGTATGTTTAACTGATAATCTTTTTGTTCAATTATCCTTTAAGGGGGGTGAAAGGGTGCGGGTGTCCTATACCTACATACTTTTGCTAATAGGTGTCTATTGTTACAATCTCAAAAAGTTGTCAACTAGATCAAAAGCATCAGAAAGGTTTAAAACTATAAGCACAGAGTAGTGACCATTGGCTAAAGCGGTTAGTAAGTCGTTACTGAGTTTTAGGAGGGCTGGCTCTCTGGAGTTTTGCAGGGCTGGCTCTCTGGAAGTTTGAAGACAAAAGCTGGACTTAAAGGGGTTGAGAAGATTGTTGTCAGGTACTAGTTTTGACCATTGTAGTCTAGACATTCTTGGAGTTTGGAGGTGAGTCGGAACAAAGAGATTGGTCTTAAATTGTTCAAACTGGTGGGTTTCATTGAGGACTTTTTAAAAATGGGGGCGATCAGTGCATGTTTTGGAGTGAAAGACTGAAGATGTGAACTAGGTAGTGTAGATAGAGCAAAAAAGTAACCAATGTTGTTGTGAGGGTACAGGATCTAGAGGGTAGGTAGTTAGGTGGCTTCAGAAAGAAATGTAACAACCTCCTTTGTGATAATGGATTCAAATGAGAAAATGATTGAATATGACAATAGAAGTTGTATGTTAGTACAATAATTAGACAGTGGATATCTCACCAAAAATTGCATTAGTCTTATTTTTGAAATAGCTAGCATTGTCCTGGGCATTGAATGAGTTAGAGGTTGCCAGCAATCAGGGATGAAGTAGAGAGTTAAGCTAAAAACCCTTCTGTGCTCTGGGATTCCCCCAAGCCCCCCTTATACTTATCTGAGCCTGATCTCAATCCAGCTCTGTGCCCAAGAGCAGTGGACAGATTAAGATTTGCCGTCATTAAAAAACTGAGGGAGCGGGAGATGGGGCCAAGACGCGTTGTCTGAGTTTCTAGACACAGGCAGGAGGCAGGGAGTCATGGGATCAAGGCTGCAGGTGTGTCACGAGAAGAAATGGGCTTCCTATGGTGGCACACCAAGAAGAGAAGGAGTCAAGAGCGCTGGCGGGGATCAGAAAAGAGGCAGATTTATTGCACAGAGCAGGTAAGTATAATATAATAGGTATTTAAAAAAAAAGTTTACAATCACTTTAAAGGTAGAGGAAGTTGATAAGGACTGGATGAGTGGGTGTTAATGAGAGTTATGAAATAGGTCTGTTTGGCAGCATGGAGGCAGGTATTGCATTTTAGGAGGGCAGATTTATATAGAGCAAAATCTTGTAGGGATCTTGTTTTACACTTCGGTAGCTCAAGAGAAAAGCTATGTCCTTTGAGGCTTCTGTTGTTGTCTGTATGTTGGTGATGTAGTGGAGGAGGCCTAATTTTGTGTGTAGTGAGGGGAGCAAGTGTGACCAGGGAAGATGAGAGCCAGTTGTTGTGGACAGAACTGTACAGGTCAGGGCAGGACAGGACAGGAATGAGAACTTGTCATAAAGGTTGTCTGTTGCAAAGTAGAGAAGAGAAAGTTTGAAGTGGGGAAGGTTTCTGTGAGCAACCGTTTGTCGGTTGGAGGGTAATGGGTTGAAGGCAGGGAGAGCATGAAACTGATAAGGTTGGTATCATATAGAGAAAGAGAGGTGTAGGAAAGGTTGCATGGAGTGCAGAGGAGGTAAAATACAAGGTAAGGGTGTTGCCATCAGAGTGAGTAGAATTGTGTGTCTATTGCATTAGGTTAAATTAAGAGGTTAAAGAGTTGAGTGGTAACAAGGTCACCAAGGATGATAATGACTTGAAGGCCTTCAGTGCTTCTCCTGTGAACTTTGAAGACAATTTGTTCCACAGTGCCTACAGCACTATGACAGAAGGTCATAGGAGCTTGTTTTAACCACTTGCCGACTGCTCACTAGAGCTCTACTGCGGCAAAGTGGTTAGTTATCGTCTGGCAACGTAGACCTACGTCGCCAGACACTCCCGCTGTATTCAGTCACAGCGGGAGTCGGGTCAGGGGAGGGAAATCGAGTTTGGAGATCCGCTCGCTTGTGTAACCAAAGCGGGCGGATCTCCTAAGTGACAGACAGTGACAGATTGCAGGGTTCAGCATAGCTGAACCTGCGATCTGTCCCTGTGTCACTCAGTCACCTCCCCCCACACACGTTAGTAAGCACCAGGCATACCATTAACCCCTCCCTCTCCAATAAAATTAACCCCTTCCCTGCCAGTGTCATTTTTACAGTAACAGTGCATATATATATAGCACTGATTACTGTAGTAATGTCACTGGTACCCCCAAAAGTGTCAAAAATGTCAGTCAAGGGTCCGATCTGTCCGCCACAATGTCGCAGTCCCGCAAAAAAAATCGCAGATCGCCGCCATTACTCGTTAAAAAAAACACCAAAAATGACAGAAATCTTTCCCTTAGTTAGTAAACGCAATAACTTTTGCGCAAACCAATCAAAATACGCTTATTGTGATTTTTTTCACCAAACATAGGTAGCAGAAAACAAATTGGCCAAAAATTTAAAAAAAAATTTGGGGGGGGAATTTCATATAAAAAAATGTGAAAAATATTGCTATTTTTTTAAAATTTACGCTCTTTTTTTGTTTATAGCGCAAAAAGTAAAAATCGCACAGGTGATCAAATACCACCAAAAGAAAGCTCTGTTTGTGGGAAAAAAAGGACGTAAATTTAATTTGGGTACGGCGTCGCACGACCGCACAATTGTCAGTTAAAGTCGCACAGTGCCGAATTGCAAAAAGTGGCCCAGACGTAAGACAGCAAAATCCTGGTAAAGTGGTTAAAGCTCATTTAGTGCTTGTTAAGATTATGTATATACTTGAGTGCCCATAGCCTGGCCATAAGCTTATTTTAAAACCCACTTGCAGGCAAATGTTCAATGGGGTCGAAGTCAGTGTTCTGTGCTTAAGTTCCTCCACACCACACTTGTCAAATCATGTCTCTATAGAGCTGGCTTTGTGCACATGGATAAAGTCATGCTGGGGAAGAAAATGGCCTTCCCCAAACTGCCACCACAAAATATAAACTACACTATTTCAAAAATGTCTTTGTAAATGGCAACATTAACTGTACCCTTCCCTGGAAAGACCTGAACTCAAAAGTTTGGTAGGTTGGTGTGACAGTCAGATCATATAGTGTAGAAAGTACTCCAAGGAAGAAGGCATCAGAATCAGGTATGCTTGTATAAAATATCAGTAAGCATGTCATACATGAACTGTCAAAAATGACAACTTGCATTATGTTTCAATCTAAAATATCCAAGAACATGTAGCTTGGCAGTGATAATATCCTTTTCTACAAGGCCTTGCCCTAATTCAATGATATATTGCTCATATAGCAGAACACAGTGGCTTTTCTCCTCCATTTAAAAAAAGCATTTTGTTTTCATTAAGGCAATAGGAAAGCACCAAAACAAACATATCCTCCATGCTGTACCTCTAAAATACATTAAAGAGATGGAGTGATGTTGTTGTGGAAATAACACCAATTTGCTATGGGATATAGCCAATTTACTTGGCACTGGCTCTTTCCTAAATCAGCCATTAGGCTCATTGCTGTCTTCTGCCTGCTGATTGCCCTCTCGGTCTAATCGAGATGTCAGGTAAGAGGAGACTAGGGATACGTCAGGATGGCTGAGCTAAATGCATATATCTACATAATAAAATGCAAACAATTCTCACATTCCTCTATCTTTCTAATTACCAGACGTATGTTTTACAGAGCACGTTTAAAAAAAAATCAATATGAGTGTTTTAAATTAAAATAAAAAAAAAAACAGGCATTCTAGAGCCGGGTGCACAGTGTGAATTAAAGGCAGGCAGTCATGTCCAATATGAGTCTCAGTGTCGGACTCAATTTATCTACGTCATTAACATCTCGGGGTTACTTAGTGTACGGATCAGATAAATGCACCATGGATCAAAGTAATTATTTGACTTACTCTATTAGATTACTGTAGCTGTTAGATTATTTTGAATTATGGTTTTAAGTTGATGCTGATCCAGTAAAAAAAAAAAAAAAATGCTGACTATCGCTTGGAAAAATCTATCATCTATAATGTATCAATTAATTGTTTGACTAAGGCTCCGTTCACATGTCAGCGTATGGATCGCGGGCAGAACCGCCGCGGTTCCGCCCGCGATCCGGAGATTATTGCAAATCGCGAGACGACTGTGCGTTGCCGTTGATTTGCAATAGCCCCCCAAACACTGAGCAATGTTGCCGCGATTTCCGCCTGCCGAATCGCGGTAACATCGCGCAAAAAAATTGCGGGATGCAATACGCTCCAAAGAAGCTCTTGTACTTTTTTAGGCGTAATGCGTCCCGAGATTTTTTTTAATCTCCGGATCGCGGGCGGAACCGCGGCGGTTCTGCCTGTGATCCATACGCTGACATGTGAATGGAGCCTAAGATCAGATGGTCAAGGGGGAGGGCGTGGAAATCTGCAAGAGTCACAACAGATGAACTGTACAAAAAGCAGGATAAAATAAACAGCACTGGGCCCTTTCATGCTTGCCAGCCATAGTTTATTCTTGTACTGTTGCCAAGATAAGAAAAGATAACATTTGAAAGTATAACCAAGGGTAGTTTACCACCTCTAATTGGATAGATAGTTATATACACTGCTCAAAAAAAATTAAAGAAACACTTTTTAATCAGAGTAAAGCATCAAGTCAATTAAACTCCTAGGATATTGATCTGGTCAGTTAAGTAGCAAAGGGGGTTGTTAATCAGTTTCAGCTGCTTTGATGTTAATGAAATTAACAACAGGGGCACTAGATGGGCAACAATGCGACGACCTCCAAAACAGATTGGTTTTACAGGTGGAGGCAACATAAATTTGTTTCCCTACTTATCTTATCTTTTCTTACTGATTTTCTATAGTCTTACATTTGGCTAGGATCATTGTCACTACTGGTAGCATGAGGCAATACCTGGACCCTCCTCCAGGATGGCACATCAATAAGTGCCATTGCCAGAAGGTTTGCTGTGTCTCCCACCACAGTCTCAAGAGCATGCAGGAGATTCCAGGAGACAGGCAGTTACTCTAGCAGAGCTGGACAGGACCGTAGAAGGTCCTTAACCCATCAGCAGGACCGGTATCTGCTCCTTTGTGCAAGGAGGAACAGGATGAGTACTGCCGGAGCCGTACAAAATGACCTCCAGCAGGCCACTGGTGTGAATGTCTCAGACGAAACAATAAGAAACAGACTTCATGAGGGTGGCCTGAGGGCCCTGTGATCCCTGCCCGGCACCGTGGAGATCGAAAGGCATTTGCCATCAGGCACAAGAATTGGCAGGCCCGCCACTGGCGCCCTGTGCTTTTCACAGTTTGGCATTGGGTCAATGATGATCTGGGGAGGCAAATCCATGGAGGGACGCACAGACCTCTAAAGGCTTGTCAATGACACCCTGACTGCCATTAGGTATTGAGATGAAATCTGTGGACCCATTGTCAGACCCTACGTTGGTGCACGACAATGCCTGGCCTCATGTGGCGAGAGTTTGCAGCCAGTTCCTGGAGGACAAAGGCATTGATACCACTGAATGGTGCCCACGCTAGCCTGACCTACAGAACACCTCTGGGACATTACGTTTTGGTCCATCTGACACCACTAGGTTGCACCTCGGTTTGTTAAGTTAGCTCAGTGATGCCCTGGTCCAAGTCTGGGAGGAAATACCCCAGGACACCATCCGTCATCTCAAAAGGAGCACGTTGTCAGGCATGCATGCAAGCACGTGGGGGCCATACAAACTACTGAGGACCATTTTGAGTTGCTGCAATAAAATTTCAGCAAAATGGACTAGCCTGCTGCATTATTTTTTCACTTCGATTTTGGGGGGTGTCTTTGAATTCAGCCCTCTGTAGGTTGATAATTTTCTTTTCCATTAACCACTTAAGCTCCGGAAAGGTTTTACCCCTTTAATGACTAGGCAATTTCTTGCGATTCGGCACTGCATTGCTTTAACTGACAATTGCCTAATCGTGCGATGCTGTACCTTTTGGTGGTATTTGATCACTTCTGCGGTTTTTAGATTTTGTGCTATAAACAAAAAAATAGCGTCAATTTTGAAAAAACAAAAAACAATATTTTTTACTTTCTGCTATAAAACATTCCCAATAAAAAAATTAAAAAAATCAAAATTTTTTATCAGTTATGGCCCGCTCCTCCCTCGGTCTGCCTCCCGATGTGTCTAACGGGCTGACAAGACTGCATGCACATAATCACATAGATCTATGTGATTATACACAGCCGAGCCACCCTGCTGCAGTGAATCTTCGTGGGGCGGTCGCCAAGTGGTTAAGTGATGTGGCATTCTTTCCTTCCTAACACATCTCCCAGTCCATATCAGTATAGATATCCAGCATGATATTTTTCCCCACTGAGATCTGATGTGTTTTCAAAGTGTTCCTTTAATTTTTTTGAGCAGTGTATATACTTATTTTTCATTTATTTCAGGTGCTTATATAGCGCTGTCAATTTACGCAGCGCTTTACATATACATTATATGTTCACATCGGTCCCTACCCTCAAGGAGCTTACAATCTAAGGTCTCTAACTCACATTCATACATACAAAATATATATATATTTTATTTTTTTCATTGTTTATTTTTATCAATTTACAAAATGCAGTAAGCATTGCAGTAAAAGTAAGCGAATGGAGGAAAAAAAAATAAATCTAAATATTTGGTATTGCTACCCAAAACAGCATCAATTCTACTAGGTATACACAGTTTTTGAAGGAACTCGGCAAGTAGGTTGTTCCTAACATCCTGGAGAAATAACCACACATTTTCTGTGGATGTAGGCTGCCTCAAATCCTTCTGTTTCTTCATGTAATCCCAGACAGACTCGATGATGTTGAGATCAGGGCTCTGTGGGGGCCAAACCATCACTTCCAGGGCTCCTTGTTCTTCTTTACCCTGAAGATAGTTCTTAATGACATTAAGTATGTTTTGTGTTTGTTTTTCCTGCTGAAGAATACATTTGGGGCCAATCACGCTGTTTGTATGGCACGATGGATAAGTATTTGCCTGTATTTCTCAGCATTGAGGTCATTGATCCTGATTCCTGATCAAATCTCCGACTCTATTTGCAGAAATGCAGCCCCAAACTTGCAACAAACCTCCACAACCTACCTGCCATGTTCTTTTAAAAACTGTATACAAGTGTACCTGGAAGATTTGACTCTGGTTTTAAGGCAAAGGGTGGTCACACCAAATATTGGTTTGATTTGGATTTCTCTTCTGTTTCTTTTATTTTCCATTCCATAAATGCATTTTTTCACTTTTGTCTAAAACTTTTGCACACTACTGAACAGTACTCATTTTGTATTTACACATTTGGGATGGCACTTTTTTTAGTAGTGGGTCCACATTTTGTTTGTGCATAGCAGCTTTTTGCATGCTACTAATCCTCCATTGAATGTCTGTTGTGATCTTGACCCTTTTGCTGTTAAAACAAGGCCTATCTCTGCAGCCTTAAGCCTGCCATAGATAGAGCGTTTTTCTTTCCTGCTAACCACAGATTGCATTAAAGAAAATTGCTTGATTCCCCCAACAACACAGTCAGTGGTAATGGGGGAATCCCTCCTGCAGAGCTATTGTGGCTCCCCCCACCTCCCCACCAAGAGAACACACTTATTATTGCTAGCAGATATAAAAGCCACTGGCAATAATTGCATGTAAAATCCAACAAGCTGGTTATACCCAAGTTGAATGATCGGCTGGGGGAGAATTCAGCCTGCCTATACATGGTTCGAATCTTGGCTGGTTCCTGCGGAACCAGCTGAGATTTGAACCGTCTATGGCCGTCTTAACAATGACAGCCAATGCTGCTTCTTTCATGAAAGTGAGATAGATAGATACAGCAGCGTTTGTTGTCTGGCAACTTTAATGGCAGATCTCTGTCAATCTCAAGGCCTAAAACATGAGCTCTTGAACTTAATGTCCAGCAAGCTTAATCTTTTACATATTACCCTACACAAACATTAAAGCTCAAGTTTAGGTGCTAAATCCAGGTACCCCCCCCCCCCCCCCCAGCGCCTCATATACTGCTTCCTTCATAAAGGAAAAGGAATTAGCAGCACTCCAGGTTGAGTCAAAATCCAGATTTATTGACTGGACATCCAAATATGACAATCGTGACAAGGTAGACACGTTTCACACACTGACTGTGTGCTTAATCATTACCTTATCAGTGATGATTAAGCACACAGTCAGTGTGTGAAACGTGTCTACCTTGTCATGTTTATCATATTTGGATGTCCAGTCAATAAATCTGGATTTTGACTCAACCTGGAGTGCTGCCAATTGCTTTTCCTTTATCAAGTTTTCAAGGAGGTGAGCCGGGGCATGCACCGGTGTGAGTCATCAGGCAATTACACCACCTTGAGCTGTCTCTTCTACTGCTTCCTCCGCCGCCTTTTTCTTCCTTCTTCAGTCTTGTTGCATGACATCATATGTTCTTTATTTCCTCAGATCTTAAGTTTCACAGAGAATGGCACCACGTCAATTCCCTGCATTAACCTCTTGTGAGCCCAGGGCAGCTTTATGATGCACCCCCAAAGGGCCGGTACATTGATGCCCTTGGTTC
This sequence comes from Pelophylax lessonae, assembly GCF_965119305.1. Classification (NCBI taxonomy): domain Eukaryota; kingdom Metazoa; phylum Chordata; class Amphibia; order Anura; family Ranidae; genus Pelophylax; species Pelophylax lessonae. The sequence goes on from NC_138773.1 coordinate 289,376,389, forward strand.
AGTGGAAGGGAGTTATATAATGATTCTGATGATATATGATATATTAAATCTGATAATGATATATTAAAAAAAAAAAAAAAAAATATATATATATATATATATATATATATATATATATATATATATATATGTATATGTATATGTATATATATATATATATGCATAAAATGAAAATATTACCCCATGCACACCCGGTGGAGCCTACATGTGGCTCTGTCAACACACATTGCACTGACATGTCTGCCATTGTCAACATCAGGAAGCTGGTCTGAAACAGTGATGTGCAAAAGACACTGGAGCAAGTGTATGCAGACAGAAAGTGAATAGAAAAGGCTGGTAGAGATCAGCAATAACATGCAAAATAATGAATTAAAAAAATAAAGGGTTTTATGAAAAAAAAAATAGATTTTTTTTTGTTATGATACACAGTGCTTTAGAAAATTAAATGATATACAGTTAAAGTTTAGATCTACTTTATTTGCACACTCCGATAACATGACCTCAAACTGATCTTTTTTACAAATATAGCGCAAACATATAATTGAAAAGACTATACATTCCCTTTAATTACCTAAAGGTTAAATAGTATGTATTATTGGCATTCATATAATTATTTCAATAGAAAAAAAAATATTAGAATTAAAATAAAAAGTCTATTTAGTTAAATTACCATTTGCATGATCTGGGATGCGTTAAGGGAAATCTTTGCTGCCAGTGGGCAATTTAGAAATAATGAGAATGCTTGAATATTCATTTAAGGGGCTGCACTAATTACACCAACATTTGTGCTGTGTGATTGTGGAGCAGTTAGCCTAGTTTGGGACTTGCCCTACAAGTCGTGTTATCATAGTAGATGTGATGGCTGTCCTCACAACAACCTCTTATTTCCTCTTCTGAAGCACTTCTAAAGTGTCGGAGCTGTATATAGACTAACTGTGCCTTGGAGTACTCTTTTACTACCTGTCTTTGTCCCATGCGACTTACCAGGCAATTGACCTGACACAATATACAAGCCATACCTGGTTTTACAAATTCACTGAAGCAGCAATTGGTGAGAAATCAATTTTTTTGTTTCTTTTGGTTCTTTGAAACTTTGCATTAAATCATACAAGATGCTGTTTATCCTCTTCACTGCTTGGTATAACTGTGAAAACCCATGCCCGAGTCCTTGAATAAATCATTTTTTTATGTTGTTAGTAGAAATTAATCCACCGTTAAACATATTTTTTATGATTTTAAGCCTTTTTGTTGACAATGTTTTCATTGCCGTTGCTTTCTGAAAACAGAGTGAAAAAGCCCAAGAAAATTGTAATTGTTGGTTACAATTTTTTTTAATATATTTGACTTTTTATATTATTTTTTTTATCAGCAAATAAAATTATCTTGCACTCCTTTATCTGGTTTTGGTCTGGAGCGCCTTTGTGTATTTTTATAGTTTAAGCTACTTTTTGGCGCCAATTGAAGATAGTTTTTATGTACGGGAGCTGCCTCGCCAGAGCTATTGGGCTTGTTTGAAGTTTTCCTTCCTCCACATGCAGGTGTACAAATTCCCAACACCTCTTTGAATATTTTGTTCTGGAGTCCTACTTGAAACCAAGTTCTCCTGTCCCTCTATTCTGAGTTGCCTTTCATTTTGGTCTACAGGCAGGTGCGGTCTACTTTCTCCATGACAGGGGGCACTCTCCACAGCAGCACTGTTGTTGAAGAGGAAGTCAAGAGGAACTAGGTTCCTCTATGGTTTCCAAGGTCACTGGGGAAGCTATCCCATTGGATGCTGCCACTCCATGTGACTCAAGCAGCCATCATGGCTCAACCAGAGCCTATTTAAGACCCTGGCTTGCAGGGTTGGCATGCTTTTTGCAAGTAGACAGACTAGGGACAGGTACCCTGTCTTTTAGGGTCAGTATTAAAGTTAGGAAAAGGTTCCTGATGAAGAGGATAAGCATAGGGTCACATCTCTTTTGGACACCTTCCTGGTTGGGCACTAGATGGCCAGGCTGCATTCTGTTCCCCCAAAACACAATGCTGTCTTTCTGGCTGGAACCTGCTCCTCTTACACTACTGGAACCAGAGTGTGACCCCGGCTGGGGAACTTTCCCACCGTGTTGGTTGTGAACTGTTGCTGCTTTGCTTGTCTCTGCACTACACTGCCTACAGGTCTGATGTATAAACTTCTATGGGTAGCACAACAGTTTATCAGGTAGCACTCATAGCATGCAGAACTACCATCCTTTGTTTGAATCGCAGCCAGGAACATTTGCATGCTCTCTGTGAGTTTTCTCCATACTCCAAAGACATGCTGCCCAGTATATGTATACAAATAGGACATGCACATGTGTTATCACATTCTGCATATCAGTCCCAAGCTGAGCAATTAGGGAAGGTTGAGGAAAGACCTGGGAGACCTTGTAAAGAAATTTGCAAGAATTTCTATGGAAAACGCTTTAAAAACTATCAGATATGGTGTCCAGAGAGCTGGGTCACAGAACTGCCAAGAGACAGATAAGACTGAACACATGTATAGACCTCTAAAAAAAAATTCTGTATACCTACCAAAAGCATTCTACTGCACTAAAGTTGTCATTTTAATTGGATCTTTATTGCATTTTTGAGTACTGCACTAAAGTTTAAAGCCAACCTTTAAATTATTGCATTTGTTATTTCCAGAAGCTAGTATACAAGAAGAGTAGAGGTGAAAAAAGTATACGTTGGTTTAGGCAACATTTACACCTGTGTAACACCTATGCTGACAGCGAGCAGATGAGAGAAAATCAAAATCGGGTGCGAGCCTTCTGGTCCAAAGTACACGATACCCTGTCTACCATGTTTGGCACCTCTCTTGCCCCTGACCCGGCATCTGCTCTCCTGAATCTCAAGCCACCTAACCTCACTCAATTCAAACTCTACCTCTATGTCATGACTGCTGCTAAGCAAACCATCGTGAAAGCATGCAAAACCCCCACGCTCTGTCATCTGGCTATGCTACACAGAGTTACCCAAGCCATGCTACATGCTAAAATTTAAGCAATTTTGTTGGATAAACTGACCCCCTATGAACGGCTCTGGAGGCCCTGGATTGACCATTGCCTACCACCAGGCCTTGACGACAGCCTTGTACTCACCTGATTGGGAGTCCTCCATTCCGGCCCTCTTTCCCCACCTGGGCCCCTGGGGGGTTTGAGGCTTCCTCCGGGTACCTGCTGTTACCTCCCCCCCCATGACCCTCTCCTACCTACCCTGATTTCTTCCCAACCCTGCCAACCCAGCCCCCCCTCCCCACTCGGCTCCTGGCATATCTAATTAAGTGATATACCTTTGTTTTGGTTGAGACCACTTCTATGTGGGGGTCCATCCACGCATTGTGACCTCGGCCACACCTACAGTTAGTACGTACCCTTACTGCTTCTCAGTCGGGACGCCGAGTCGATCTCTTATGCGCATCCCATTGTTACCTGTTACTTGACTGTTATATGCTGTAGTTCTATATTTTACTGTGACTTGTTATATCACGGCATGTACCTAATCTTTCCACTGCATGTTACTGTACCATGTTTCTTTTGCCTTCAATAAAAACCGTTTAAAAAGAAAGAAAATCAAAATCGAGGGATCTGCAGACAGTTTGTGTCCAGGGCCAATCACTCGCAAGTAATCCCCACATAGCGATTACATGCCTGTGATTGCAATTAGCTGCAGAAGCTGGCAGCCTCCTATTGCTTCCCTCCTGCAGCTTATTGCTGGGACCTCCGATGATTGTCTCAAATTTGCTCACTATCGGCCAGAAGCACAGGTGTGATTGTGGCCTTAACCAATCAGTTTTTGGGTATTAATTTTTCCCCTTGCATAACAGGGGCATGTCAGAGATGTGTCCTTTACTTGTATATGTTGTGCTATACAGTAGTGTGCCCCTGATTCTCTTAGAAAGTTTGGAGGTATACTTGTGTAGGTAAATGTTTAAATGTTGTTGTTATAACCTTTGCATCGGGAACCTGATACCAATTCCCCTTTCTCTTGCTTGTTGATTTGCATATTTGAAAAGTGGGGGTGAGCATGAAGTCCAGGTCCCATTAGTTTTATTAATATAATTAGCTTTCCAACAAGTGAATACATTCTCTACTTTCCCCAGTGACATCATCACAGGAACCACTGGGGTATTCAGTCCACTGGAGCCAGGGTCTAACAGGGTGCCCTTCATTGCTTGCTCCAAACCTTGGGCACCCTGTTGAATACATGAATAGTGCTGTTTGGCAGTTAAGGGGAGGGTTATCAATGGTGACATGCTCCTTACTGCAGTTCTGTAGTTCAAGCTGTTACTGCGGCTCTCAAGGTAACAAAGTTGCTTTGGGTTCACTGCAGGCCAAACAGTGTTGTCAACCTGCAAAAGGAGGGCCTTTGGTCTGGCAAGAACATCAGGTAATTATTCTAAGAATGAGTTTCAGATCATTTAAGTGATGCACTTTTTTATTTGTGAAAGAGGTTTAACATGATTAATTTTACAGTTGAGTAGAGCTATACTTTAAGGGAAGGCCTTGTACAAAAGAGAGTTATGGCATGTCAATGGCATCATGATAACTACACTGGCCATATAGCACTGGTACATACTTGCTATTCCTGAAAAGTTATTATTGCCCATATACAACAATAAAAATTTAAAGTGAGACAAGTTTTCTGATTGGCTACCATGGGCAACAAGAATTAATTTATTAGCACACATTTCAAGTATCAGCCTATCTATCTCTTTGTTAATCAGGGAAGCTGACCGACTCCCTGAAACAAACAATCTAAAAATCTATAGATGTAAAAAAATAATAGAAACCTACATTGGCAATCTAGTAAAATAACATTTTTGGTAAAAATGATCTTCACATAAATGTTATAGTATTAACTTTAAAGGGGTATTTATAGAACATTTACTGTAGTTTTGTAATTTCCCTTTAAAAGAAACATTCCTCAGCCAAAACTAACTTAGTGGCACCTGGAGATCAATTCATGTAGCTGCTTTATTGCTAAAAGAGGACCAGCAGGCATCTGCAAACACTCACGGCTTTAGGGCTCGTCATGATGTATTACAGGGCTTTTAGGGAAAGCGTATCTTCAGCACTTTCAGCAGTGATAGACTAGACCTACAAGAGACTTGCAAATTGCCAAGCTCGTATTTGATGTTCTGAACATCCAAGAATCTCACCTCCCCGATGCTACAGAGAGCCAAGAGACCCCTTGTTTAAAAGAGTGTTGCCTTTCAAGAAATCCTTTGGAAGGTGCCATTTCTGACATTTTCTTCTTCTGAAATTGTAATTACCTTAGCTGTAATGCTGCCATTGCAGAATTAATAGATTAAAAAAAAAAAAAAAAAGGCGATTAAGGGCAAAGCGGCAGTATTTATGGACAGCCCAATCCCAAAATGATAAGCTCCTCAATCTTTCTCCCTCATGACCTTGCCACTGCAAAAGCCCCCCTTGGATAAGTTTCAATGTGGGAGGGTGTAGATTAACTAGATTGATAATGTTCCTGCCCTTTCCCAAAAGATGGTGTTCAGGCCTAGTGATTGGCTTAATTGGTATTGTCATGATGGGGAAGGTCACATGCTCTTCCATACCAGGAAGCCCCATTCCATTAGAGAAACAGAAGGGTTCTGTTGGAGCAGGGAAGTGGTGAGGGAGTGCAGATTGATGAGTATAACTTGCTGGAGGGTGGAAGGCATTGATTGGTCAATGGGACAATGTAGCCCAATTTCAGGCACAACTTTTTATTTTGTCCTGGGTAGACTGAGGAAGGGTTAGAGCTCATGTAAGGTTTTAATGCTATTGGGGGGGGGGGGAGATTTCCCTTTCTTCCTGGCCCAGTTCACTTCCTGTCCTTGTCATTAGTTAGTGAGTCATTGGCACAATTATACAGTTTGGTATTTGTGACTTTACTGGTTGTAGCATTGGCCTGGGCCAGTGAATCCATAAGTCAACAAGCAAGGGTCATAATGAGAGACTGTGAACCTGTTCTTGGAAGGAACAAGCAATGGAAGCTCCTATGTTTCTATCCTGTCTGGTTACTGGAAAATATTTATCACATGTGGGCTTCTTTTATCACTCCTTTGGTGAGACTGAGAATGTTTACTTCTGCCCATATGCTACAGCCCTTGATGGAAGTATTCCCCATAAGTTAAACTACATTGAGTGAGTTCAATTAGCAACTGGGGAATCCGGCTATACTAAGGCTACACCTTGGCTGGTGCCTTGTTTGGGTAATGGAGAGAACTATTGCAGGGAAGTTTTTCCATTGTAGTTTCTGATTGATATGAAAACCTGCAGGGGATTCAATCCAAGACTGAAATAACAGTTTTTGATGGTACAGGCCTTTAATAAATAAAGTGGATTACTTTAATAGAGTCAAATGAAAGATCATTTGGCTTTTTTTACTTTCAGTATTAATAATCTTACCAATAGTTCTGTCCCCAGTGGAGTCAGGGCTACATTTTCTATTCTACTTTTCTTAGATGCTTAGAAGTAAAAAATATATTTAATTAAGCTGATTTACTTCAGTGAATTGCTTTTGTTGGAGAAAAACCTACTCTTTCCGTCTCGTTTCTTTTGTGTGGTAAAACCATTTGTAATTCAAATGTGATAGTTCCAGTACTAGACAATTGGATTTCTTCCTTTTTATACAGGAGATGTACAGTACATGTACAGTGATTGATATTGGAAATGAAACATATGTCAACAAGGCTCAAACCTTCTCTCTACCTGTCTGACATGAAGGAGAGAACAACGAATGTCATTATAGAAGTGTTTTAATGTGACTAAAGCAATTAAATGGAGATGAACTTTATGGTATATTTTATGTCAGATCATTTATTTATTAGACGTGTTTCAATTATATACCATTTATTTTTTTTTTTTTATTTATGTACTTGTTGTGCATCAATTAATTTATTGCATTATTATGGACTTTGTTTTACAGAACTGTGGATAGAGCTGCAAACGGCTCAATTCTCAAAGCTTTAAAGTCCAGCTGTGGGCTGCTGTATACATTGCCCCCCTCCCTCCTCCTGCACCGCATGGGTTCAATGCATGTTTTGTGTGTGGGGATCAAGTTAGGTACAAATACTCTGCTACAACAAGTTTTAAACTCTGTTGGCAAAAGGAGCATTTGACCTCAATTTTATGTAGCACCTTCCCCAGGCAGACTCCTGCTTGTCAGGTGAAAGCATTCAGGTACCCGATTTGCTCTCACACACCTCAAGGGCTCAGCTTACCCATCTGCGGGCCCAGGACTGACATGGCGGGTGCCGTTAGCAGCGGGGAAAGAGAAGAGCGGACACACGTCTGCTCCCATCCCCTTATTGCTGTGACTTGGAAAGCGATGTTCATGACGTCACATCCGGGTCAGCATCTAGGTGTCCCGCGACTAGCTTAGTCAGAAAGGTATGTTTTGCAATGTGATCTGCATTGAAAAACATTTAGTGGAGTCCAAATGAGACATGCAGGGTATTTTAGATCCTGCATATTTCAATAAAGAGAACCTGTCACCTAAAAACCATCACATAGGGGACTTCTTGTCCCCTATGCGATAAAAAAAGTAAAAAAAAATTGCAAAACAATAAGTTACACCCAAGCACATAAATCCCCCCCCCCCCAATTTTTTTAAAGCCCTCCACCACTACATATATGATTGTATGGCCGTAAACACATACGTTGGGGTTGCCTACGCACGAATACGTATGCTACACGTTGCTGTGCATGCCGGAGTGAGAGCAATAATTCTAGCCAGGGCTTTTTTTCTCCGAGAATAGGTGCAGGAACTCCTTCTAAGTTACATAGTTACATAGTTACATAGTAGGTGAGGTTGAATAAAGACAATAGTCCATCTAGTTCAACCTGTGTAGGTGTGTGTGGCTGGCTGTAATCATCTCACATACCCCTGAATGTTCTGATCCTTGAGATGTAAGTCTAAGAGTCTTTTGAAAGCCACCATACTACCCGCAGAAACCACCTCTTGTGGTAGAGAATTCCACAATCTTGTTGCCCTAACAGTAAAGAACTCCCCGCGTTGCCTGAGGTTAAAACGCTTCTCCTCTAATAGCATTGTATGCCCTCGAGTCCTCATGCAATCCCTTCGAATGAACAGCTTTTTTTCTAAGCTGGGATCCCCATTAAGACGTCTCTTCTCCAGGGAGAATAAATCGAGCGATTGTAGACGCTCTTCATAGTCAAGGTCCTCCAATCCCCTAATTAGTTTAGTTGCCCTTCTCTGGACTCTCTCCAGCTCCAACACATCCCTCCTGAGGAATGGCGACCAGAACTGGACGGAATACTCCAGATGCGGTCGGACCAGAGTTTTATAAAGTGGAAGGATTATAGTCTTATCTCTGGAATGCATCCCTTTCTTTATGCATGCTAATGTTCTGCTGGCTTTGGCAGCTGCCGCTTGACATTGCATGCTGTTTCCTAATCTATCATCAACTTTGTGTCTCCGCCCCCTACCCACCTCTGAGCACTAACCCTTGGTTCCACCCCTACCCAGCTCCGAGCACTGACCCTTGGTTCCACCCCCTACCCAGCTTCCAGTACAGCCCCTTTTAGAGAATATAGAGGCAAGTATAATTTTGTATCGGAATGTATGGAATTTGGTTATGCTAACAAGAAAAGCAATAAAATAGATCCCCCACAGCCAGCAGCAATAGACCCCCCCCCAGCAGCAGAAAAATATCTCCCAGCAGCCAGCATCAATCGACTCTCTAGCAGCCAGCAACAGTAGACCCCTCCCTAAACAGTAGGTCCCTTCCAGCAACAATTAACCCTCAGTATCAAAAGATCCTCCACCAGCAACAATAGATCGCCATGCAAAAATAGATCCCCGTCCAGCAACAATAGATCTCCAAGCAGCCAGCATCAGTTGACCTTCCAGCACCCCCTGGAGGTGCCGGAACTGCGTTCCCACGCGTTCCCGCTGAAAAAAAGCCCTGATTCTAGCACAAGACCCCCTCCGTACCACTAAACTGATACCTATAGGGGGCTTTTGAAGCGTCGCCTATAGAAAATATAGAGTACAGAAGTTTGTCACCATTTCATGGGTGCACACACATTTAAGGTTTGGCATGTTAGGCATATATTTCCTTGGCACAGCCTCGTCTTTTATACTGTATCTTACCAAAAATTTGGGTAATTTATTGCATTTGTTTGCCCAACAATTCTCTTTAGTGTGTTTTTCACTGACACTTTGTGTTTCCTAGACCTTTGCTGTAATATCATGTGACATAAAAAATTGGAACTACCACTATTTTAGTCTCTAGCGTATCTGCTTTCAGAAAATATATAATGTTTAGGGGTTTTACATCATCTTTAGGGATAAAATTATTTTTTAAACGTGTGCAAAAAACACTCTGGCCGCGAAAAGCTTGCCTGGTCTGGGACATTGCATATGGTGTCTCAGTGCTGTCCATATCTGGGGCTACCATTGAAGGAGCTTCTCCAAAGAGTAGCTACAGAGTGAGGAGTGTCAATTTGTTGTTGCTCAGGGTTTCTGGAGTATCCAACTGCTCCCTACACCGTATCCCGGTTATTGAGCAATACATTTAAAAGAAAAACAACCCTTAGATCGTTCATTTAGCCTGAAGAGGGAATGATACTGGGTGTCTGGCTGCTGCCCCCCTAAACTAGAAAAGGAGGTTGGGGCAAAACCAACAGGCCTATTTGGGGGTGAGTGCTTCATTTACACCAGCCCAGAAGTCAGTTTTAACACAAGGGTGAAGCTCTTGTTTTAGCCACAAGACTAATTATCAAGTCTTATTGAACTCAAATGAAACCAATTTTTTTAAACCATACATTTAGATACGGTGCATACATTTTTTTTAAAAAGTATTTTTTTAGTTTTCTTTTATAGCCATTCCAACCCTATTCCAACCTTCCATTCCCTAGTAGTACACTGAATATCAAGGCCACTGAACCATATGTGAGCTTTGTGTCAGACACACCCCATGCACAGTCACAACTTCTGTGCTCCAATCAGCAACACTTACACTCTCTGCTCCTGGAGGGGATATCTACCAATGATGAGGCTGCATGTTTCCCCTCATCTTGGATAGTTCCTGTTCTATCTCTGGTGCAGTAAATTGAGGGGGATACTTTTCAATAGGAACAAAAACAATAGCAAAAACCTGACCGAGGTTCCGGCTTCCCTCCACCCTATTCAAAAAAGGGTTTGGCTCAACTTAAAAGCGGAGTTCCACCGAAAAGTGGAGATTCCGCTTTAAGTAGTCCTAACCCCCTGCCACATTTGACATGTCATTTTTTTTAGGGGGGGAGCAGGTACCTAGTTTTGACAGGTACCCGCTTCCACTTCCTCTCAGAGTGCCCTAGCGCCCAGAGCGGAAGTTTTCCTCTCCCCCTCCCTCCCTGCAATCTTCTGGACAAGTCACAGATCCCAGAAGATTGCCGGCCAAACAAGACACGCAGCACAACTCGCACATGCACAGCACGCACTCGGCTGTGAGTCTGCAAGCTGTCACAGGCAGGTGCCCACACTAGTGATGCCAGGGTTCTGCCGTAAACTCCAACTTGCCGAGATTTCCAACGATGTTACTTCTGGTGAGTGTACACCAGGAATATTTGGAGATTTCGACCACTTGGTGTTTTCACATGACACACCGACAGCCTATACCAATGATGGCGAACCTTGGCACCCCAGATGTTTTGGAACTTCATTTTCCATGATGCCCAACTACACTGCAGAGTGCATGAGCATCATGTAAAATGTAGTTCCGAAACATCTGGGGTGCCAATGTTTACCATCACTGGCCTATACACTCCCATAGGTGCTATAATTAGTGCAGATTGTTAGTCCGTCCGCTAGTAACCAAAAACATGGCCGCCTCCATGGTGGCGACAACTAGCAGGTGGACTAACAATCTCCACTAATTATAGCCTATACTGGAATGTATAGGCTGTGGGTGTTGTGCAAAAACACCAAGTGGTCGAAATCTCCAATTATTCCTGGTGTACACTCACCAGAATTAACCACTTTACCGCTGAGTACCGTAGTACTACTGCGGCAAAGTGGCTCTTGTAGGTCTGACGACGTAGACCTACGTCGCCAGACTCCTCCCCCTGTAGGCGGCGCTCGCGCGCCGCCGGAGGCACGCTCCCGCTGTTTTCATTCACAGTGGGAGTCGGGCCAGGGGAGGAGCAGCGGCGATCGCCGCTGCTCTGCCCCGATCGTCGGGGAATCCAGTTTGGAGATCCGCCCGCCTGTGTAAACAGAGCGGGCGGATCTCCTCAGTGACAGGGAGTGACAGATCGGACTGTTCAGCATAGCTGGACATCCGATCTGTCCTTGTCTCACACAGTCACCTCCCCCCCCACACGTCAGTAAGCACCAGGCATACATTAACCCCTCCCTCTCCAATAAAATTAACCCCTTCCCTGCCAGTGTCATTTTTACAGTAACAATGCATATTTATAGCACTGATTACTGCAGTAATGTCACTGGTACCCCCAAAAGTGTCAAAAATGTCAGTCAAGGGTCCGATCTGTCCGCCGCAATGTCGCAGTCCCGCAAAAAAAAAATCGCAGATCGCCGCCATTACCCGTTAAAAAAAAAACCCACCAAAAATGACATAAATCTTTCCCTTAGTTAGTAAACGCAATAACTTTTGCGCAAACCAATAAAAATACGCTTATTGCGATTTTTTTTTTACCAAACATAGGTAGCAGAAAACAAATTGGCCAAAAATTAAAAAAAATTTTGATTTTTACATCTTTTTTGGGGTAATTTCATATAAAAAATGTTAAAAATATTGTTATTTTTTCAAAACAAACGCTCTTTTTTTGTTTATAGCGCAAAAAGTAAAAATCGCACAGGTGATCAAATACCACCAAAAGAAAGCTCTGTTTGTGGGAAAAAAAGGACGTAAATTTCGTTTGGGTACGGCGTCTCACGACCGCGCAATTGTCAGTTAAAGTCGCACAGTGCCGAATCGCAAAAAGTGGCCCAGACGTAAGACAGCAAAATGCTCTAGTGGTAAAGTGGTTAAAGTTAAAGTGGTAAATGTCGTTGGATATCTTGGCAAGTTGAAGTTTTCGGCAGAACACCGCTGAAACCAGAGGGAGAGGATTGAGGCTTTGGGCGGCCGCATCGCTGGATCGTGGGACGGGTAAGTGTGTGTATATTAAAAGTCAGCAGCTACACTTTTTGTAGCTGCTGACTTTTAATAAACAAGGAAAAGGCTGGAACTCTGTTTTAATTTTTCAGTGTCTATCACAAAGCGAAACATCATGATGGATGTGCTGACCCTTTAAAAGAATAATACCATAAAAAATATCATACACACATGCAAAACCATTTTTTTTTTTTTCGTGGTTTTGTATAGATCCCTACAAAGCAATCTGAGGCTGAATGAACACTAATGGAAACCACTGAATAAATGCTTCTGTAGAGGTGATTTTAATTTACTGCCATGCAATGATGGATCGCATGTGTTTCTCAGCTGCCTTTGATATCATAGAAAGCTCACAACAGGTTCTTAGTACCTACCTGTGAGAATAGGCAATGGCCTATAGTGCACATTTATTTTAAGTGACCCACTTTGTATCAAGTCCTTTTGTAGTAAGTGCAATCCACTTGGCTGTGTGCGCTTTGCAAATAAAACGTACTTCCATTTTTGCTCTGAGTGTTTTAATGGGAAACTGTCAGGATAGAAATATTTATTTATTTCAAAGTAAAGCCAATCACTAAACTTCTATATCATCTTTATAATTTAATATAAAGCATTTTTCAATGTTTTTTGACCACATGTGGACATGTGCTACATTCTGTTCTTCTCCCCTACTGCTCTCCCCACAGCTTGTATCAGCAATCCACGGTTGTCAAAATGAAAAGTTAAACAAAAAAAAAGAAACTGCTTATATTTTATTTGTAAATAACTTTATAATGCTTTGAACCAAACTCATAATTTTAGTGCAAGTTACAGTTTTATCTACAGTAACAAAAACAATAAATCAGTGCAGTGCAATAAAAGTCCATTTCCTCTGAGGGGATGGTACAGATAGTCCACAAATCGATGGAAAACTCCATTGACACCAGAGTGAAAGGACGGAAGACGGAGCACCTGAGGTGACACACCACCACCACCAAGGTAAAGATTGGATGCTCACCTCAGGCTTATGAACCCTGATTGAACAGAAAGGTCTAACAGGCTGTCTGTATACTCAAATTCAGCCAATTATTATGTGTAAATAAAATGCTCAAATTAAAAACATTTTATGCTTTGCATGTAAATACACACTCATGAACATCCAGGGGAAAAAGTACAGCACACTCACATTTGAGCCAGGAAAGTGGTGAGTGATGTCAGTTACAGCAGCTCCACCCCCCGTACGTGTTACATCCAACGGGATAGCAGCGGGTGATGCCAATTACAGCAGCTCCACCTCCTGTATGCATTACGTCCAACGGGACTAACAAAGTCACGTTGGAGGTAACACGTACGGGGTGGAGATGCTGTAACTGGCATCACCTGCTGCTATCCCGTTGGATGTAACATGTACGGGGGTGGAGCTGCTGTAACTGATGTCACCCATCACTATCCTGGCTCGAGTGAGAGCGCGCTGTACTTTTTCTCCTGGATGTTCATGAGTGTGTATTTGCATGCAAAGTATCAAGTGTTTTTAATGTGAGCATTTTATCTACACATAATAAATTACTGAATTACAGAGAGCACTATCAGTCCTCTATGTTTCTTTCATATTTGACCTGTGAGTGTATCTGCTTTCTGGTATCGGACTCCATTGAGCATTTATACCCATGAGGGGGGGGGGGGAAGCCTGTTAGAACTTTCTGTTCACTCAGGGGTCTGAGGTAAGCGGCCAATCCTTTCCTTGGTGGTGGTGGTGGTGTATCACCTTAGGTGCTCCGTTTTCTGTCCTTTCACTCTGGTGTCATTGGAGTTTTCTGTTGATTTGTGGACAATCTGTAACATCCCCTCTGAGGGAGGGGACTTTTAGACCCCGTTCACACTGGCGCGACGCTACTTGCCGGGGCGACCTCACAGGTCGCGGTGCGCAGCTCGCACCGCGACCTCGGAGCGGCCGGCACGGACTTCATATCATTGAAGTCAATGCAGGTCGCTCCAGGTCGCCCCAAAGAAGCTCCGAACCCTTTTTCTAAGTCAGAGCGATTTGTGTCGCTCCTATTAGAACGGGTCCACAGCTACTCTATGGCAGGCGACCTGTCAGGCGACCAGGTAACCTGACAGGTCGCCCCAGTGTGAACGGAGTCTAATTGTGCTGCACTGACTTATTGTTTTTGTTATTTTTGAGGAGCTGTGAAATCTTCTCCTAATGTTCAGCTTGAAACTTTCCTTCTATTATTGCTACCTTGTATGCGGTGATTGTTTTTTACCCAGATTTGTTTATCTACAGCCGCGATCTTCAAACTATGGCCCTCCAGCTGTTGCAGAACTACACATCCCATGAGGTATTGTAAAACTCTGACATTCACAGACATGACTAGGCATGATGGGAATTGTAGTTCCTGAACAACTGGAGGGCCATGGTTTGGAGACCCCTGATCTACAGTAACACATTTTTTTTTTCTTATTAACATTAAGATTTATTTTCATTTTGTTACCTAACGCCTATGGATTGCATACAGAATAAAATAATTTTTGTAAGACAAGATCACTGAAAACAATTATCTTTATAATTCTATTTTTATTTATTAATTTATACATGTCTTAAAAAATGATATATATGAATTTTATAATATATATATGTCTTAAAAAGTGTATTTATATATATTGTAAAAAAAAAAAAAAAAAAAAAAGAAACAGTACTTGGATGTGGTACAGGAATATTGTACAGAAGAATATAACAAAAACACAAATATCAACTTGAAACTCATGAACAGAGCTAAGGTCAAGTATTCAGAGGCCAAAAGCAACACAGTGTATGTGTTTCCAAATAGAAATAGCTTCCGATTGAAACTACAGGCTTGGCATTCGAAGATTTGCAGAGACCAACATAAGTAGGAAGTAAGTTAGTGGAGCCTGCGAGGACGGATAGTTTATTTTGGGAAAGAAATAAGGGCCTGTGAAGGTTAAGTATGATATATGTATTCTAAATGGACAAAAATTGTGTGCCTCTGAAAGTAATGGTTGCTAGAATCCTCAGAAATTGTTGCCTCTCTATTGGGCTTTTGATCAGCGGTATAAGCATAAAAAGAGGGAAGGGAAAGAGCGTGAGGAGGGTTCAAGTAAGAAGGGAGAGAGAAGGAAGGGATAAGGGAGGAAGAAAAAAAAAAGGGAGGGGGGTATGTCGTATTAAAGGGTGTCAAAGAAATATAGTTGTATAAATCTGACAGATGTAAACAAGTATCAGCGTCGGTCAGTACAAAGAGTTCCGGGTTAACAGGTAGTAGGGTTCCTGATTCAGATAGATATGGTTCTTAGTAGTGGGTTAATTAGTGAGCCTCCCATATTCTTCAGTGGTTTTGAAATGGGTCCAATGGGACCATCGTTGGAAAAAGGTTTGTTGTGTCTTTCTTGAAACATGAATTCATTCTTCCATTTCCGCTATTTTATCGAGGCAATGAAGCCATTCTGAGATGCTAGGGGAACAAAGTGACTTCCAATGTCTTGGAAGACAGAGTTTGGCTGCATTTACCATGTGCATGGCAAGTTATTTGTGATATGTCTTATGTGGTAGGGTTGAATGATGGCGGAAGACAGATTTATGTCACAGTTCATACACCATGGCAAGACTGAGCACAGCAATAAGACAAAAGGTAGTTATACTGCATCAGCAAGGTTTCTCCCAGGCAAATCAGACTGGGGTTTCAAGATGTGCTGTTCAAGCTCTTTTGAAGAAGCACAAAGAAATGGGCAACGTTGAGGACCGTAAACACAGCAGTGAGCCAAGGAAACTTAATGCAGCAGATGAAAGACAAAGCTTAACTATGCACAAAAACATAAGAACTTGGGGGGGGGGGGATAATAGCAGCAGGTGCTCTGGACTGATTAGTCAAAATATAAAATATTTGGCTGTAGCAGGAAGAAGTTTGTTGGGGGAAGGGCTGGAGAGCGGTACAATAATGAGTGTCCGCAGGCTACAGTAAAACATGGTGGAAGGTTCCTTGCAAGTTTGGGGCTGCGTTTTTGCAAATGGAGTTGGAGATTTGGTCAGGACCAATAGTGTCCTCATTGCTGAAATACAGGCAGATACTTATCCATCATGCTATACTATCAGGGAGGCTTCTGATTGGCCCCAAATGTATTCTACAGCAGGACAATGACCCCAAACATACAGCCGATGTTCATTAAGAACTATCTTTAGGGTAAAGAAGAACAAGGAGTCCTGAAAATGATGGTTTGCCCCCACAGAGCCCTTCTGAGTTCCTTCAATAATTGTGTGCAAGTATACTTAGAAGAATTGATGCTGTTTGGAAGGCAAAGGGTGATCACACCAAATATTGATTTGATTTGGATTTCTGTTCTGTTCATTGACTTCCCATTTGTTATTAATAAAATTAAACTATTAACACTTCTATTCCTGAAAGCATTCTTCATTTACAGCCTTTTTTCACTCCTGCCTAAAACATTTGTGCAGTCGTGTATATATATTTATTGCCAAGGGTATGCCAAGGTAAAAATTGTTCTGGTCTTTAGGGGGTGTACAAGTATGAGAACTGGTTGGTTACATTGCAGCTTTAACTAAAAGAATACCTGGTGAAAGTTCTTGTTCAGGCACTTCCTGTTATGGGATGGCAATGTTTAACCTTGTATTGCAGGCCTCTCTGCAGCTTGTGGATTTGGGTCATGCTTTTCTACTCAGGTTTTGGCTGCTTTCTAAAGAAGAGGAGCTGTCAGACTTTGCACACCTCTTGTTTTGATGCAATTGCAATACTTTAGTTGATTTAAACTGTTGAAAGTTTAATTGGGCTTTAAAGCAGTTCACATATTTTTATTTCAAGTGTGAATTAACTGATCACTTGAAGTGATTGAATCAACTTTAAAGTGGTTGTAAACCCTCACATATACCCAGGGAAGTGACTGGCCTCAGATGATACACAGAGATGAAACAAACCCTTCTATAGATCACGTTAAAAACATTTTTTCATCTATTACGAACACAGAGGAGGGGGCAGAAAGATTGCACTTATACTGTGTGAGAGCTGATTGGAGGAAAGAAACACCCCCCCCCCCCCCTCCACACAGCAGAAGAACTATGCTGTGAATAGACAAGTTCTGTTCTGTCAGAAGTGTCTGATTCTGATAACAGAGGAATGAAGCACCAGAGAGAAATTACACTTAGAGCTTTGGAGAGAGATAAGTACACACTGCAGATGTATGTGTTTTGTTCAGATTTCATGACTGAGGTTTACAACCGCTTTAACGAGATAGTGTCCTATAATTTAACAGAGTGTTTGTGATATCACTAACCCAAGAGGGTGTATTTATAAACCAGTGAATCTAGCATTTGCCAAACATTCACTGGAGGTAAGTCTTTCAGATTTGTAAATGACAGTGATTGATAGTTGTGAATTTTTGGTGAAAGTTGCATTCTCTGCTTTCTAGATAGACCACCTCCAAGTGAACTGTGTTCGGTAAATTCTCTATGGCCACCATAGTGGCATAAAGGTGTCAAATACTCAACAGGATATGATATGATATGAACTTGCGACCAATGCTGTCATCTTATAACTGTGTTGTTTCTGTTTTCCAAGGGAGATGCATTAGCAATGCTTGGGTATGTGATGGAGATATTGATTGTGAGGACCATTCTGATGAGGATAATTGCGAAGGTTATTTGTGTGGACCACCCAAATTCCCCTGTGCTAACGATACCTCCATCTGCCTGCAGCCCGAGAAGCTCTGCAATGGTAGAAGAGATTGTCCCGATGGATCCGACGAAGGCGAAATTTGTGGTACTTTCTTTACTAAATTGACACGTTCTACTTAATGTTCTTAAAGCGGTTTTGCAATATGTAACTTTATCAGTAAATGGGTTTTCTATTTTGCTTAACGATTTACTTAGTTCTCTCTTGAAGCTTTTCATAGTTAAATAATAAGGACATATTTGTGATAAAATTACAAAATTGCTACTTTAAAGCAATATTAAACCCAAAGCCAAAAATTTAATATATTGAAGCTTACCAATCATTAAATGAAATGTGGTGGCTGCATTGGTATTCTTTTTATGCTTTTTTGCTCTGTTTACACCTGGGGATTTGGGCCAACACATCTCTGGTAGAGAGGTCCCACTCTAGATGAAGGATCATAGAGGGCACCTCTTGGACAAGCAGCATGGTCAGTCTCGGGTAAAGGTAGTGTTAGATTAACTAGCAGTTTTAGATACACTATCAAATAAGCCAAACTTCAGTTAATGATGCAGTTACAAGTTTTTTCCTTTTGGGATAAAGGTTTTACATGAATAAATAAAGGCTGATCATTGAAAGCACCTCTGTCAGTGGTAAATGGTTTGTCTCTACTCTCTAACTCAGGGTTTCTCAACCAGCATTCCTCCAGAGGTTGCTAGGGGTTCCTTGAGCAATGCCTCTTTGATAAGTTGCCACTGACATCATCTTTTTAGCTATCTATAAGAGGGTAATTCTTCCCAATGACCACAAGTGTAAGGGTCCTTTCACACGAGCGGTGCGCTCGGCAGACTCTGTTTTTCTCAGCGGGGATTGATCCGCCAAATCCCACTGAGCAGGTTGATGACAGGTCTGTCTCCACTTAGTTTGCAGAGACGGAGCTGTCAGATCCTTGCTCTCCTCTATGGGCGATTGGATGAAAATGGACCGCCTGTCCATTTTCATACGATCCAATCTGATCCAATCCTCCAGACGGATCGTAAATAGGGTTTCCATCCATCTGGATTTCACGGACAGGATCGGATCGGATAGCAGCGGACATGTCTTCGCTGACATCTGCTGCTCCATAGAGGTACATGGAGCATCCGATCAGGTCCGCCTGAAAAACTGACAGGCGTACCTGATCAGAAAGCCGTGTGAAAGGGGCTTGGACACATTGCGTTAAAGCAGCACATTCATTTTTAATGGCCTGACAGTGAACCCTAACACACTAAAAAATTAGCATGCTCCTTTTCTTGATTGAATGCACCATGCACCCATGTGAAAGGGGCCTAAGGAGAATTCTTCCCACTGACCATAACACTAATGTATTATGATTTGTAGTCATTTTTAGCAGGGGTTCCTTGAGACTGGAAAGTTATTTCAAAGGTTGCTCTGTGTTGAAAAGTATGACAAAGGTTGCTCTAACTGATACATTTACAGGAAAGCGTGTTCAAATGAAAAACAACAGACTTAGAGCCCATTCACATTAGCGCGACTTGTCAGGCTACTTGGCAGCCTGACAAGTCGCGGTATGTCGCGGTCCATTGAGTAGTACAGGACCCGTTCTAATAGGAGCGACACAAGTCGCTCCGACTTAGAAAAAGGGTCCTGTACTACTTTGGGGCGACCTCGGAGCGACTTGCATAGACTTCCATTATGTGAAGTCTCTGCAAGTCGCGCCGAAGTCGCGGTGCACAGCGGTGCACGCGACTTCACAGGTCGCCCCCGAAGTCGTGTCACCTTAATGTGAATGGGCTCTTACAGGCCAGATCACCAGATACAATTAAAGGAAAGGCAGCCTGAAATGAAAACAAACGCAGCCATCACATATAAGAATTGCAATAGAATAAATGTTTGCTTTTGGGTTTAATATTGCTTTAAAATCAGTGTTTCTGTAAAGTTAAGGGCTTTGCCGTAAAGATCAGAGACTAGATGCATGTATAAGTAAATACAACTGATCATCCTGGGGTGATGGAAAGGAGAAAGAATGCAAAGATTTATGGGAATGTAGCTATCTGCTCTGCTGTGTGGAATTCTAATGTATATGCTGGCAGGGGCTGCAAATAGAAATTTCAAATAGAGCAACCATAGTGGATTGTAATGCAGTTTTTTTGGGTGGACAGCAGGAGCAAGGAAAAAGGTACAAGGAAACTTGCTTGAATTGCCTTAATGTATTAAAGAAACGAATGTCTGAAATCTCACAGGAATCAGCTTTTCATGCTATCCCTCAGCTCAGATCTTTAACCAAAAAGTTATGCACAAAGGACTTTAAGTTCATGTGAATCAACGGCTCTTTTTATTCCATATTACTCCAAATTATTGCACAAATTTCCAGAGTGACATATCAGTATGGATTTCACACCATTTCCCCAAACTCAGTTTGTCTAAAACCAAGCTTTTATTAT
Organism: Pelophylax lessonae; assembly: GCF_965119305.1. NCBI lineage: Eukaryota > Metazoa > Chordata > Amphibia > Anura > Ranidae > Pelophylax > Pelophylax lessonae. Next base: position 289,396,632 of record NC_138773.1, read on the forward strand.
TTCCTCTTTCCCGATCACCCCATCATGACTTTACCATTGAGATCAATAACACAAATATTGGTCCCTCTGCACACGTCAGGGCGATAGAGGTCATCCTAGACCTTAGAACTTTGAACCCCACATCCAATCACTGGCTAAATCTTGGCACCTTAACCTCCGTAACATTTTTAGAATTTGCCCATTTCTGACTTACCAAACCACAAAACAACATATTCCTTCCGTTGTTAGCCCTTGCCTTGACTATTGTGACTCCCTTCTTGCTGGCCTACCTACCTCTACTTCTGGCTATCCACTACCTATCTCTACTTCTACTATCTCCCATTCAGTCTATAATGAAAGCTGCTGCTAGACTTATACACCTTTCTAACTGATTTGTGACTTCTGCTCCTCTCTGCCAATCCCTTCACTGGCTTCCACTAACCCTACTAACTAACCCTTCAGAATACTAGCCACATCATACAAAGCCATCCTCAACATCGCCCCCAGCTACATAACCAACCTCACCTGCAGATATCCCCCAAATTATCCACTCCCCTCTTCCCAAGACATCTTGCCTTCTAGTTCCCTCTTCACCTCTTCCCATGCTTACCTTTAGGACTTCTCCAGGGCCAAAGCCGCTTGACGTCACTCCAGCGCATGCACGCGGGAGCCGCCGGTTTCGACACAGGGCTCTAAAGAAACGGCACGGTTTCTCAGAGAGCATGCGCCAATGACATCATCAGCTGCAAGCAATGTAAATATCTCCTAAACGGTGCAAGTTTAGTAGATATTTACAGTACCTATATGGGTACAAACATTACAGGGGGTATACAACTTCTTTAAGGGAAGCCTAAAATCTGTACTTCAGCCACCTACATCAGATCACATCCCCTGCAACTAATAACTTTCATTGCACCCCCCCCCCCCTCCCTTTAGATTGTAAGCTCCATGAGCAGGGCCTTCCTATTCCTTCTGTATTGAGCTGTGTTGTAATTGTACTTTCTCCCTTTATATTGTAAAGTGATGTGCAACCTGTTGGCCCAAATGAATCCTGTTTATTACAAAAATAGTACTATACAGTACTAATAATAATAATAATTCCATAATTCCATATGATCCATCAGTAAAAAACAGCAGCATGTAAAAGGTAAGAGATTCTGAGTTCACTCATCCTGTTGGGATCCTGGAGAGATAAGGAACTCAAATCTTACAAGAATTCAATCAGTGGTGTGCAAGAGCAAATCATATAGATTTGGGATCCTCGGCTTTACCAGGATCCTACCAAAAAGTGTCCCAGGTGACTAGGTGAGAATTCTGGAAGCAAATGTTTTTCATTTCTTCCTACTCTAGAAACACAATAAAATGCTGTTGCTATGAACAGAACACATATTTTTTTTTTTTTAAATGATTTGTGTCCTGGTTATGGTCCATTTAAATAGTGGTACTGTAGCTATACCGCATCCATACAGCTGCTTAACCACTTCTGGACTTGAAGGATTTGCCCTCTTAATGACCAGGCCTCATTTTGCGATTCGGCACTGCGTTACTAATGGACAATTGCGTGGCCGTGCCACGCTGTACCTAAATAAAATTGATTTCCTTTTTTTCCCACAAATAGAGCTTTCTTTTTGTGGTATTTGATCACCTGTGCGTTTTTTTTTTTTTTTTTTTTTTTTTTGCGCTTTAAACAGAAAAAAGAGCGACAATTCTGAAAAAAAAAAAAAAAAAACTTTCACATTCTGCTATATAACATTCCTAAAAAAAGAAAAATGTGTTTTCTGCTACATATTTTTGGTAAAAAAAAATCGCAATAAGCGTATTTTGATTAGTTAACGCAAAAAGTTATTGCGTCTACTAACTATGGGAAAGATTTATGTCAATTTTATTGTTTTTTTTTTTTTTACTAGTAATGTTGCAGATCTGGGATTTTTTTGCAGACAGATCAGACCCCTGACTGACATTTCTGACACTTTTGGGGTACCAGTGGCATTACTACAGTAATAATGTAAAATATGCACTGTACCTGTAATAATGACACTGGCAGGGAAGGGGTTACACTGTGGGTTATCAAGGGGTTAAATGTGTACCTGTGGGGGGGGGGGGGAGTGGCTTCTGAAATGATCACAGAGACCTGTGTTCCCATATAGAAGGATCACAGGCACTCTGTGATCATTCCAGAGAGAAGAACAGTCAGCAGTGTTTACAACAGCTGACCGTTCTTCTCTATCAGATGGGAGCGATTGCGGGGTGTCAGGCGGCAATCGGAGCCACCTGCCCCGTGCATCTGTAAAATATTGCAGCTGTAAAATATTGCAGCCTACCAGTCATTAGATGTGGTGGTTGCATTCGTTTTGCAGTGTCCCACTCTGGATGAAGGAGCACAGGGACACTTTTGGAAAGCAGCATTAATAATCTGGGGTGGAACAGAGTGTAAGACGAACTAGCAAATTTAGATACACTAACAAATCAAAGCCAAACTCCAGCTTTTCCTTTTGGGATAAAGGTTTAATGTAGCACCCTCCTAGATAGGTGCTAGGAAGGAGAGTAGTTTTCTCTGCCTGCTTAACAGGGGAGTAGCAGGTAAAATATAGCCTGCTCCATCTGCTTATTAGGGGAGCCTGATCAATAGTTATGCCTGTTGCATGTGTCCATGTGTGATTCATCTGGGCTAAGGGAGGTGTACCCACTGTAGCCAATAGGGGGCCATGTTGGACAGTGGAGGAAACCCCGCCAGTGACAAACAGGCTTTTGTAACTATCCCAGTGGGTTGGCACAACAGGGGTGCATCCTGGGATGTGTTATAAAGGCCAAGGGCACATGTGACAGGGGGTCTTTGGGCGTGAAACCAGGTCCCAGGAGGAGGGTGACGACTGTCTCTCCTCCTGCCTGTATGGAAGGTCTCAGGCAGTCGGCCTAGTGAGCCAGAAGTGTGGTGCAAAACTTTAATAGTAGATGCACTCACATGATCCTAGTTGGTTTAGGGCATGTACTATAGCTGGATCCTTTCTACTCTCCTGGATGACCCCTTCAAGGCTTGTACAGAATTTGATCACTGCTCCTAATGCACCCGATGGCGGGACCGGAGACCTCCTCGCCGAGGCTCTGGCGTTCTCGGCAAAGTGCGCCTGCGCCCCGACCAGCCTGCACAGTCGCCACTGCGCTTGAACGCCACGGCCCTGCTGGAAGACTGAGGGTAGCGGGGAGTGAAGGACAGAGCAACAGTACACACCCACATTTGTTGCTATGACAACGCGTTTCAGAGGCATGGCCTCCTTCTTCAGGTCAGGGCGAGGAGGTCTCCGGTCCCGCCATTGGGTACATTAGGAGCAGTGATCGAGCTCTGGAGAGTAGAAGGGAACCAGTTATTGTACATGCCCTAAAACAACTAGGATCATGTGAGTGCATCTACTATTAAAGTTTTGTTTGATGTCTTCAATAAAAACTATGTTATGCGAGGGCGGCTGTGCGCTTGTGTCTCCTTTTGACTTTTTTTATATATATGTAAAAGTACTGAGCAGCTTATTGTTTTATGTTTAGTGGCTCTTTCATTCGCAGAGAAAAGAAAACATCCTTTTTGTGTTTGTCCCATTGTATGTGCTGCAGCACAGCAGAGCGTACGGTAACCCGGGATGGATTTATCATCGGAGGGTGACAGTAGACGTTCCTGTGCTGATTCACAGCCAGTAAATATATGGATGCATTTCTCCCATTTTCATGTCTATTTATAACACTTGTCGTCCTCCTGATGAAAGTTGCCACAATGCAGAGCCACTCGTTATTCCTTTTCATGGCATGAAGATGAAGCTTATGATCAAATGTCATTTATTTTTTTTTTTTCCCGGAAGCGATATTTAATTCATTAACCAGGTAATAACCTAATTTATGTGGAGATCACTGGCACGCTCCTATCCCGAAGGGGTGATAATGCTTGTCTCTTGGACCTCATTCCTGCAAATTTTCTTCCATTTCAATTCTAAACTCATTTGCTCACTATATTTTTTAAAATAATGGTTGGTGTCAGTCCACTTATTGCCGGTATATCACAATAATCTTTAATTCTCTCCCTCTTCCCTTCCCTTCCCTTCTCTTTTCTCTTTTCTTCTCTTCTCTTCTCTTCTCTTCTCTTCTCTTCTCTTCTCTTCTCTTCTCTTCTCTTCTCTTCTCTTCTCTTCTCTTCTCTTCTCTTCTCTTCTCTTCCCTCCTCCCCTCTCCTCTTCCTCTCCCTTCCTCTACCATTGCCTTCTCTTCTCTTCTCTTCTCTTCTCTTCTCTTCTCTTCTCTTCTCTTCTCTTCTCTTCTCTTCTCTTCTCTTCTCTTCTCTTCTCTTCTCTTCTCTTCTCTTCTCTTCTCTTCCCTCCTCCCCTCTCCTCTTCCTCTCCCTTCCTCTACCATTGCCTTCTCTTCTCTTCTCTTCTCTTCTCTTCTCTTCTCTTCTCTTCTCTTCTCTTCTCTTCTCTTCTCTTCTCTTCTCTTCTCTTCTCTTCTCTTCTCTTCTCTTCTCTTCTCTTCCCTTCCCTTCCCTTCCCTTCCCTTCCCTTCCCTTCCCTTCCCTTCCCTTCCCTTCCCTTCTCTTCTCTTCTCTTCTCTTCTCTTCTCTTCTCTTCTCTTCTCTTCTCTTCTCTTCTCTTCTCTTCTCTTCTCTTCTCTTCTCTTCTCTTCTCTTCTCTTCTCTTCTCTTCTCTTCTCTTCCCTTCCCTTCCCTTCCCTTCCCTTCCCTTCCCTTCCCTTCCCTTCCCTTCCCTTCCCTTCCCTTCCCTCCTCCCCTCTCCTCTCCTCTTCCTCTCCCTTCCTCTACCATTGCCTTCTCTTCTCTTCTCCTCCCCCCTCCCCTCCCCTCTTCTCTTTTCTTCTCCCCCCTACCTTTCCCTCCCATCTTCTGTTCTCTTCCCCTCCCATCCCATCCTCTTCTCTTTTATTCTCTCTTCTCTTCTTTTCTCTTTTTTTTTCTCTCTTCTCTTCTCTTTTGTTTCTCTGTTCTCTTATTTTCTCCTCTCCTCTCCCCTCCCATCCTCTCCCATCCTCTCCGCTTCTCTTTTTTTTCTCTCTTCTCTTCTCTTCTCTTCTCTTCTCTTCTCTTCTCTTCTCTTCTCTTCTCTTCTCTTCTCTTCTCTTCTCTTCTCTTCTCTTCTCTTCTCTTCTCTTCTCTTCTCTTATGTTTATCTCTTCTCTTCTTTTCTCTTTTATTCACTCTCTTATCTTTTGTTCCTCTTGTCTCTTTTTTCTCCTCTTCTCTCCTCTCCTCTCCCACCCTCTTCTCTTCTATTTTTTTCACTCTTCTCTTCTATTTTTTTCTCTCTCTTCCCTTCTCCCCTCTTTTCTCTTCTCTTCTCCCCTCTTTTCTCATCTCCTCCCCTCCTCTTCTCTTCTCTTTTATTTTTTCTCTCTTCTCTTTTTTTTTCTCTCTTCTCTTTTCTGTTTCTCCTTTTTGTATTTTTTATTTGCATTTATTAAAGCAGTATTAAACCCATAATTACCATTGGAGGAGTACTTTGGATTTAGTGGATAACCCAGCTGACTGATGATTTTTTGTTTGTGTTTACCATTTGGACTTTTTTTTACTAATAGCTATTATACCTATTTACTGTAGCTATTATATTTTACACGCTGTACCTTTGGTCACAACCTGGTGGCTAAGTTACACTCAGTACCACTGTTTAGCTCTGCCCATTCTTTATTCAACACTGTCTTCTGAATGTTGTGTATTCACCTTTCTTCGTGCCAGCTGCCATACACATCATTGTATCTAGCGCTCACTCTATTTGGGGTTTTTTACAGGAAGTATCAGGCAAATACAACTTGGGGTTGATTTACTAAAGGCAAGTGGGCTGTTCATTTTGTAAGGGAAATTGCACTTTGCAAGGGAATTATTCATTCACTCTGGGAAAAATACCCAATTATGAGCAGGAAATAAAAGCCAACTGCATTTTTGCTTGCACATGATTGGTAGATGGAAGTCATTAGAGCTTCACTCCATTCACTATGCTCTGGGGAAAATTCCCTTGCAATGCGCAACTTCTGTTGCAAGGTAAATAGTCTACTTTACTTTAGTAAATCAACCCCTATGTGTGCAGTATATATATTTTTGGGAACATTTTATGATCGCTGTAAAAACAGGTAGAAATCTTTATCACCAGAGGAATTACATTTGAGATGGAGATTAGAGAGGCGGGGGGTTATGATAACCCACCACACATAGTTATGGTCCTGCTATAAATGTATAATTTTGACTGAAATAAATCCTAATGAAAAAACACTGATATCTACAATATATGACCTTACAAAAAAAAAAAACAGAAGAAAAAAAATAAGGACATAATGCAACATGTTATCAAATGTTGAAAGATGATTATGTTGCTTAGTGACAAATGTTCTGCATCACAGCTTCCTGCTGGGATAGTTGCCGATCTGTAATACAGCTTGTTATAAATGCACAACAGAAATTTGTGAAAAATACCGTATATGTAGATATTTGTTTTGCTCGATGTTACTTTATAGCTGACAAAAATTCACAGACACTTTATAGCACATAGAACCTTGTCCCGGAGGAGCTTAGGGGTATTTTTCTACTTTTTGTCACACAAGATGTATACAAATTATACTTAGGATTCAAACATTTTTCTAATGAAATCCAATTAGCAAAATGTTGGGTGAAAGCTATGTGAATCTTGCAGGTAAACATCTATAAATAGACCACTTCCTGAACCATACTAGGCCACATGCCCTCAACATGCCCAACTCTCCCCCACTCAAAGAGGCTGGGTCACCCGGGTATCGTCAATGACCATATATGTGCCCGCTGTACATACACTATATTGTCAAAAGTATTGGGATGCCTGCCCTTATGTGCACTTGAACTTTAATGGCACCCCAGTCTTAGTCCGTAGAGTTCAATATTGAGTTGGCCCACCCTTTGCAGCTATAACGGCGTCAACTCTTTTGGGAACGCTGTCCACAAGGTTTAGGAGTGTGTCTATGGGAATGTTTGACCATTCTTCCAGAAGCGCATTTGTCAGGTCAGGCACTGATGTTAGACGAGAAGGCCTGGCTTGCAGTCTCCGCTCGAATTCATCCCAAAGGTGTTCTATCGGATTGAGGCCAGGACTCCCCACTCCAAAAACTGTTCCCACAAAGTTGGGAGCATGAAATTATCCAAATTGTCTTGGTATGCTGACACCTTAAGAGTTCCATTCACTGGGACTAAGCCCAACCCATGAAAAACAACCCCACACCATAATCTCCCTTCCACCAAATGATTTGGACCAGTGCACAAAGCAAGGTCTGTAAAGACATAGATGAGCGAGTTTGGGGTGGAGGAACTTGATTGGCCTTCACAGAGTCCTGATCTCAACCCAATAGAACACCTTTGGGATGAATTAGGGTGGATACTGCGAGCCAGGCCTTCTCATCCCCATCAGTGCCTTCCTCACAAATGCGCTTGAAGAATGGTCAAACATTACCTTTGGACACACTCCTAAACCTTGTGGACAGCCTTTCCAGAGAAGTTGAAGCTGTTATAGCTGCAAAGGGTGGGCCAACTCAATCATAAACCCCTACGGACTAAGGCTGGGATGCCATTAATTAAGGTTCATGTGCGTGTAAAGGCTGGCGTCCCCATACTTTTGACAATATAGTATATATGGTCAATAACGATACCCTGGTGACCCTGCTCCTTTTTTATTTCAGTAACAGGAGCCTGGAGATATCACTCAGAGAGGATTGTGGGTGCATCATAGTGTTACTGCTGCCGAGATGTCATTCAGTACGAAGGAAAGTGACGGGATCAGCAGCATCTTGGGCCATTGGGCTTTTTTTTGACCGTTGGTCATTTGATGTGAACCCTCACCGCTGGATGTCATAACGGACGATGGATGTTCATCAGGGAACTTTAAAAATAAATTTTTAATAAAGAACTTGGCAAACGTTTGGGTGCTTTTATTTGTAGGGTGCATTCTTTTTTTTTTGTAAATGAGTTGGGATATTACGTCACCCTTAATTATTCACACGGGGATATCTGGGGTCCTCCTTCTTGTTAATGGGGGCTTCCAGATATTGATAAGCTCCCCAACTGCAGATCCCCACAACAGCTGAGCCAGAGTTGTGGGGAAGAGGCCCTTATTCTCAACAGCATGAGGACAAGGTGCTTTGCAGGTGATGGTGGTGGTGGTGGTGGTGTCTCTCCCTAGCAAAATTCCCCCAATCCAATGTTGAGTTGAGGGCATGTAGCCTAGGATGGTTCAAAAGGGGGGCTGTGTACACCCCCCGCCCCCCACACACACATACACCCTTTCCAGGCCAGCCAGGCTGTATGCTTATGCTTGGATACGGGTCTGATATTAAATTTGGGCAGGGGGGCTGGGCTTAATTTTTTTTTTCTTTTTGCACTGGATCCCCCTTAAAATTCATACCAGATCCGAAGGGCCTGGTATGGATTGTGGGAAAACCCTCATGCTGTTTTTTTTTTCCATTCCATCACTTTGCAGCAGCACTAATGTGGCCTTTTCAACTTTGCATTATTTATTACACCATTGAATGTATTTTATAAATTCAAGCAATGTGATTACCTCCTGAATTCAATTTTGGATCAGTCTATCAATGTTTCCTATACAGCAAAGCTCAGACTGAAAGAGGAAGAGGCAGCAAAAACGAGCCTGTCAGTTGTGCTGCAGTGCTCATGTGCTAACAAGGACCATAAAGGAGAAATCAGAGTAACATAAAGATGACCCCCTCAGGCTGTTGCTTATTCTTTACTGTCTAGGCACAGGGTAGGGGAGGGACAAAACCTTTAATTATAATTTAACTGCAGCAGTGTTGAGCTGTGTGGTAGAGCTGTGTAAATATTAGGGCTGGATGGACAGAAATACAAATCCTTTGGCAGGTAAACAGGTCCCATATTTGCATTTTATCTGTGTATTGAACTTTTTTGCCTGGTCTTCAGCTTTAAGATAATGGCCATGAACTTTAATTGCAGTTTAGATGGAACAAGTACATTCAGCAGTTTGCTTCTTTTCTTCTTTCCCCATCAGCCTCCCATCCACGTTCTGGCTATGTCATTAAAATGCAAGTTATTTATGTCTTCAATATGTGATTCTGTCATGACACCTAACCTCGGATCTCCGATTGGAAATTACCAATCACCTCCACTAACCCGGCCGCGCTTAAAACAAGGCCTCTCTAACTTTACATGCATTCTGCATGTCACTGCCAATAAAGGCTGTCATGAAATGCTAACCTTTTCACTGGGAGACTTCCCTGAATTGCTTGCAAGTCACTTAATATTTCTTCACCTTGCTCTTTCCATCCCTTCTTTACATTTAATGCCTTCAATGCCGGTCTTAGACAATGCCGAAACCGCTGCCAGTTAAGGAAATGCCATTTTCCTCACTTAGATTGCCCATTTTCTTCCTGTCATGTGTTAGACTCCTTCTTTCCTTTTTGGAGTCAGTAATAATGACATGAAAGTGATTTAGTAGATTTATACAAAATATGTTTCTAACAGGGTTTTCTAAGGTTCTGCTCCTAGGTTAACAATGAGCCTATCCTTCCACTTCTATGGGTACTTATTGTGTGAACTGTTTACGCTCTCTTTCTCCCTCTGTCTCTCTTTTTCTATCTCACTCTCTCTTTCCCCCCTTCTCTCTCTCTCTCTATTTAAAAATATAATACAAATAGTACATAATATAAAGCAAATAGTAAATGCACTCATCGGGACTTGCAACAGAAGGGATTTCCAATACAGTCTTATTATTGTCAACATTCAGTATTAGGTTAATCACATTAACATATATATATATAATAAACATGTCTTAAAAAAGGAATTATAGGAAAAATAGAAAAAAAAAAAAATATAAATAAATAAATATATATATATATATATATATATATATATATATATATATATATATGTGTGTGTGTTTATGTATGTACTGTATGTATATATATATATATATATATATATATATGCATGTATATGCATGTGTATGTATGTATATATATGTATATATATATATATATATATATATATATATATATATATGTATATATATATATATATATGTATATATATATATATATATATATATATATATATATGTATATATATATATATATATATATATATATATATATGTATATATATATATATATATATATGTTATATATATATATATATATATATATATATATATATATATATATATATATATATATATATATATATATATATATATATATATATATATATATATGTATATATATATATATATATATATATATATATATATATATATATATATATATATGTGTATGTGTATGTATGTATATATGCACACACACATATATACAGTGGGTACGGAAAGTATTCAGACCCCCTTAAATTTTTCACTCTTTGTTATATTGCAGCCATTTGCTAAAATCATTTAAGTTCATTCTTCTTCCTCATGAATGTACACATAGCACCCCTTACTGACAGAAAAACACAGAATTGTTGACATTGTTGCAGATTTATTAAAAAATAAAAACTGAAATATCACATGGTCCTAAGTATTCAGACCCTTTGCTCAGTATTTAGTAGAAGCCCCCTTTTGATCTAATACAGCCAGGAGTCTTTTTGGGAAAGATGCAACAAGTCTTTCACACCTGGATTTGGGGATCCTCTGCCATTCCTCCTTGCAGATCCTCTCCAGTTCTGTCAGGTTGGATGATAAACGTTGGTGGACAGCCATTTTTAGGTCTCTCCAGAGATGCTCAATTGGGTTTAAGTCAGGGCTCTGGCTGGGCCATTCAAGAACAGTCACGGAGTTGTTGTGAAGCCACTCCTTCGTTATTTTAGCTGTGTGCTTAGGGTCATTGTCTTGTTGGAAGGTAAACCTTCGGCCCAGTCTGAGGTCCAGAGCACTCTGGAGAAGGTTTTTGTCCAGGATATCCCTGTACTTGGCCGCATTCATCTTTCCCTCGATTGCAACCAGTCGTCCTGTCCCTGCAGCTGAAAAACACCCCCACAGCATGATGCTGCCACCACCATGCTTCACTGTTGGGACTGTATTGGACAGGTGATGAGCAGTGCCTGGTTTTCTCCACACATACCGCTTAGAAAAATATATATATTTTTCTTATATATGTGTATGTATGTATACATACACACACATATATATATATATATATATATATATATATATATATATATATATATGTGTATATACATACACATATATTGCTTTTCTGCTTCAGGCACTGGATGTCTTGACCTTGTGCATGGCATTATGAAATCTGAAGACTACCAAAGAATTCTGGGGTGATGTGTAGGACCCAGTGTCAGAAAGTTGGGTCTCTGTCAGAGGTCATGAGTCTTACAGCAGGACAATGACCCAACGTACACATCAAAAAGCGCTGGAGAGTACTGAACTGACCAGCAATGAGTCCAGATCTAAATCCTATTGAGCACCTGCAAAGAGATTATAAAACAGCAGTTGGGAATAAGAACCCTTCCAATCTGAGACCTAGAGCAAATGGCAAAAGAAGAGTGGTCCAAAATTTTAGTAGAGACTCGGTGTAAGAAACTCATTGATGGTTACAGGAAGGGATTCATTTCAGTTATTTTTTTCCAAGGGGTGTGCAATTAACCACTTAAGCCCCGGAGGATTTGGCTGCTAAAGGACCAGGGTTTTTTTTGCGATTTTTTACTGCGTGACTTTAACGGACAATTGCGCGGTCGTGCGACGCTGTACCTGAACGAATTTGACGTCCTTTTTTTCCCACAAACAGAGCTTTCTTTTGGTGGTATTTGATCACCTGTGCGATTTTTTGATCACGCGCTATAAACAAAAAAAGAGCGTAAATTTTGCAAAAATAACAATATTTTTCACATTTTTTTATATGAAATTCCCCCCAAAAAAAAGTAAAAATCAACATTTTTTAACATTTTTCGGCCAATTTGTTTTATGCTACCTATGTTTGGTAAAAAAAAATCGCAAAAAGCGTATTTTGATTGGTTTGCGCAAAAGTTATCGCGTTTACTAACAAAGGGAAAGATTTTTGTCATTTTTGGTGTTTTTTTTTTTAACGCGTAATGGCGGCGATCTGCGATTTTTTTTCGGTACTGCGACATTGCGGCAGACAGATCGGACCCTTGACTGACATTTTTGACTCTTTTGGGGGTACCAGTGACATTACTGCAGTAATCAGTGCTATACATATGCACTGTTACTGCAAAAATGACACTGGCAGGGAAGGGGTTAACTTTATTGGACAGGGAGGGGTTAAGTGTGTCCTAGGGGCGTGATTCTAACTGTGTAGGGACATTCCTATTGGTGTAAAAGCAAAGATCAACCGTTCTACATAGTAGAACGGACAGATCTTCACTTTTACACAGGGAGAACTGACAGGCAGCTTGTTTACACAAGCTGCTCTGTCTTTCTCCCTTCACAGGAGCGATCGCAGTGTGACTGGCGGACATCGAGTCCGCCGGTCACACGCACTGACTTGTCTGTGAACGAGCCGCGGCGGGCGCGCGCCTCGGCGGGCGCGCGCCCGCCCGCGATAGGCTCGCAAGTCAGTGACAGGCGAGTGACATACCGATACGTCACTCTGCCTGGCCGGGGCTGACCGCCGCAGTATATAGTCGTGCGGCGGTCGGCAACCGGTTAAATATAAAATTGAGGGTTTCAATAATTTTGTCCATTTTTGGAGTTTTGCGCTTCAGATTTGGCTTTTTGTTTCTCCACTTTTTTGAGTCATACCAATATAAACAAAATCAATAAACATGAAAATGCCTAAACATTTGTAATTGCAACAATTTTCTGGGCGAAATGGTGCATTATCTGACAGAAATGCAGGGGTACCAATATTTTTGTTAATGACTGTATATACAGAGGGGCCCAAAAAATGTATACACACTTCAACAGTTGTTAACTATGTCCTTTTTTAACCACTTTATGACCGGAAGGATTTGCCCCCTTAATGACCAGGCCACTTTTTTCAACTTGGCACTGCGTGACTTTAACTGACAATTGCACGGTCATGCGACGCTGTACCCAAACAAAATTTACGTCCTTTTTTTTCCCATAAATAGAGCTTTCTTTTGGTAGTATTTGATCACCTGTGCGATTTTTATTTTTTGCGCTATACCAAAAAAAGAGCAACAATTCTGAAACAACATTCCCCCCCCCCCCCAAAAAAAAATGTAAAAATCAAAATGTTTTAACATTTTAGGCCAATTTGTTTTCTGCTACATATTTTTGGTAAAAAAAATCACAATAAGCATTGTTTGATTGGTTTGCGCAAAAGTTATTGCGTCTACTAACTACGGGAAAGATTTATGTCATTTTTATTGTTTTTTTTTTACTAGTAATGTCAGCGATCTGCAATTTTTTGCAGGACTGCAACATTGCGGCGGACAGATCGGACCCCTAACTGACATTTTTGGCACTTTTGGGGGGACCAGTGACATTACTAAAGTAATCAGTGCTAAAAATATGCACTGTTACTGTAATAATGGCACTGGCAGGGCAGGGAAGGGGTTACTATTGTGGGTGATCAAGGGGTTAAATGTGAGCCTAGGGGAGTGATTCTAACTGTGGGGGGGGGGGTGTGACTTGTGAAATGACCATAGAGACCTGTGATCCTATATAGAAGGATCACAGGGGCTCTATGATCATTCCAGGGAGATGAACGGTCAGCTGTGGTTACAATAGTTTACTGTTCTTCTCTCTCAGCGGGGAGCAATCACGGGTGTCTGGCGGCAATTGGAGCCACCTGCCCCGCTGACGAGTGGGTGTGGGAGCCCGACGCCGGCGCGCACTCGCCCCCTAGCCTCCTGCTCACGACCAATGTACAGTGACGGCGGTTTGCGCAGGAGCGGCTGCCTGCCGCAGTACATCTGCGTTGGGAGGTCGTAAAGAGGTTAAAATCCAAATTGAATTATGGCAGCAATTTGTAGAATTATGTTTCCCAGAAATATGTCAGTATTTGCACCATTATTGTTACCGGCCATTCATGTGCTTTATGCGGATGAGCAATTTTACTTCCAGCATGATAGCGCACCACCTCACCACCACAGAGACATGAGAGACTATCTCAATGACATTCTGCCAGCACGTTTGATAGGACGTAGGGGTACTGTTAAATTTCCTCCACGTTCTCCAGACTTTACACTCCTCGATTTCTAGCTGTGTAGAACACTAAAGGATGTGGTGTACCATAGAAAACCTCCTACACTGACTGCACAATGGGACGAAATTGAAACATCATGCCGAGCAATTCCTGTGAACACTCTAGTCAATGTCGTTCATGCAGTAGTTTGCTGAAATCAAAAGTGTCTGGATGCTAATAGTGACCACTTTGAGGACCTAATGTGATTGCATAATTCAAATATGACTTACAGCTACATTTTTTTTTAAAATATTTTCATGTTGAATTGTGTATACATGTTTTGGGCCCCTCTGTATTTACAGTTGGGGAAATAATTATTCGATCCCCTGCAGATTTTGCAAGTTTGCCCACTTACAAAGAAAAGATGGGTATATCATTTTTATCATAGGTGTATTTTAAATGATAGAGACAGAATATCAACCAAAAATCCAGAAAAAAACACATAAAACAAATGGTATAAATTGAGCTGCAGTTCAATGAGTAAAATAGGTGTTTGATCCCCAAGCAAAACATGACTTTGTACTTGGTGGAGAAACCCTTGTTGGCAAGCACAGATAAGGTAAGACGTTTCTTGTAGTTGGTTACTAGGTTTGCACACATCTCAGGAGGGATTTTGGTCCACTCTTCTTTACAGATCTGCTCTAAATCCTTAAGGATTCTTGGCTGTCGCTTGGCCCTAGTGACCCTAAGAAAACCATCCCTACAGTCAAGCATGGAGGTGTAAACATTATGCTTTGGGGTTGTTTCTTTGCTAAAGGTACAGGCTGACTTTTCCGCATTGAGAGGCCAATGGACAGGGCCATGTATTGTAAAATCTTGGATGAGAATCTTCTTCCCTCAGACAGAACACTGAAGATGGGTCATGGATGGGTCTTTCAGCATGACAATGACCCAAAACATATCGCCAAGGCAACATAGGAGTGGCTCAAGAAGAAGCACATTAAAGTTATGGAGTGGCCGAGCCAGTTCTTAGACCTTAATCGTACAGAAAATTTATGGAGGGAGCTTAAACTTCAAGTTGCCAAGCGACAGCCAAGAAACCTTAAGGATTTAGAGAAGATCTGTAAAGAAGAGTGGACCAAAATCCCTCCTGAGATGTGTGCAAACCTGGTCACCAACTACAAGAAACGTCTTACTTCTGTGCTTGCTAACAAGGGTCTCTCCACCAAGTACTAAGTTATGTTTTGCTTGGGAATCAAATACTTATTTTACTCACTGAACTGCAAATCAATTTATAACATTTGTATCATGTGATTTTTTGGTTGATATTTTATCTCTATCATTTAAAATACACATACGCTAAAAATGATATACCCTTATTTTCTTTGTAAGCGGGCAAACTTAAAAAATTTGCAGGAGATCAAATAATTATTTCCCCCACTGTACACTTAATCACATAAAGGTTCTAAACATCAGAACAACTTTTGTGTGATTAAAAGGAATAAACTTTTACCAAATATTTCACCACTTTCGTTCGAACTGATGGAAGTGACGTATCCCAGAAGTCCCGACCAACGCGTTTCGTCAGCATACGTTTGACATCATCAGGGCTTCAAAAAAAAAAATCACTTGTACATTTTGGAGAAGAGTGTTTTGGCAGAAAATACATTAAATGCATTTGAATTCTGGTCAATAGAATGAATGAATGCCTAAACGGGATTGCAAAATATGGCTTTCAGCACGTTTTGTGCTCTGCTGTCTCCTCCTCTGGAGCAAAGGCGTCTAGAGGAGGAAAAAAATGTCCTGTGTGCTTGAGGCCTTAGTCTCCTGTCAGCCTGAAATTTTGCTGCCATGTCTGCGCCAACGAGCATAGGAATACAATCGAGCAGCGGCACACACACCTATCCCAGAGAAGTTCAAAGTCTTACAGATGTCGTTTCTCATACCTGTGGGGCCACTGGTGAAGCTGAAAATCACTGTAGTAATCAGTGCAAATACAGTGATAGACGTAATTTTTCTGCTGGGGTTCTAAGTCAATGCCTTCCCCGCACCATGATCACAGGGGTCACTCTTTAGGTACCGCATCCATTTATACGGTAGTACCCTTGTTATTTTTCTTAATAAATACAGCTCATTCTCTGATTGAATTAGGAGGAAAGGCAGTGGTAATCACCATCTTGTCCAATCAGAGAATACTTTGTGATCATTGTAAAATTTAAAGGCTTTCTGTGAATGGTGGAGGTGCCGATCGAGCCACCTGCTGTGGTCAGTGTGCAGAGGGGAGGCTGCTTGCACAGAACCCCAGCAGGTTCCTGAAGATTACGGCCAACACTGCAGTAGCACCGACTACTACAGTGATTGTCAGCTTCTGCAGTTGCTCATTAGGTATATAGGAGATATGCACACTTACTGCACATTGGTCCAAGCTGCAATAATGATCATACCTGGAGTTTAGATTTAATGTATTTTTGGTTACAACCATGTCTGATCATCAATGAGTTTAAATACCAAATGTAAATGCAATGTGTTTGTATTAGCATACCTAAGCTATGTTCATTTTTGTATCTGTTGCAGATGAATGTTACCTGAACAATGGTGGCTGCAGTCATCAGTGCAGCGTGGCCCCTGGCAGGGGTATTGTATGCTCGTGCCCTCAAGGGATGTACCTAAGTGCAGATAATAAGACCTGTGACATTGTGGATTATTGCACAAAGCATCTAAGGTGCAGCCAGGTGTGTGAGCAGCATAAACATGTCGTCAAATGCTCGTGTTATGAAGGGTGGACACTAAACCCAGATGGGGAAACCTGCAGCAGCGTGGGTAAGTCTTTTCCTTGTAAAGCGCTTTGAGAAGCAAACGTTAAAGGTGCTTTATAAAATAAAGCTTATTATTATTATTATTATTATTATTATTATTATTATTAGGTTATGAAAACTTGATATTTTTTATCTGTAATTATTTGCAGTTTCCAATTACAGAATAATAGTCCATCTACAGAGAGCCAGTCACATTTGATCTTATGCAGGAATCTGAGTATTACATCTGTGCATATTTGCTCTTATTTAACTGATTTTTTTTTTTTTGCTTGGAGAAATATGACATGTTGATTGTGAGCAGTAACATAACCAGGCTATTTTTTGTTAAATTTATTTTGTTTGCTAAATGTATTAAAAGCAGAACTCAACATCTCAAGCTCAGACTACACATGCGGATAAATGAGTCAGAGGAATGACGTGACTCCTCCCCCATACCTTTACCCTTTCCTCCTACTTGCTGTATGCTCTCAAAGCAGTTCTTCAACCTAGAAACAAAAAAAATTAAAAGTCAGAAGCTACAAATAGTGTAGCTGCTGACTTTTAATAATATGACACTTATGTGTCCTGGGACCCAGTGTGAGCCGGCTCTTCGGCCATTTTCAAATCCCCAGCGTCAGCATGTTAACTTTGGAAAGCCGGCTGTGACTGCTTGCTGCTTCACAGTCAGCTTCCCAGTGCACACTGGTGCAAAGTTTTACAGGTTCCTAAGAAAATAAAAAAAATAAAAATTGCATTTATTATTATTATTATTATTATTATTATTATATTTTAGGTGAATTAAGCCTTTAAAGGTGAGAATTGCACACTAAGCTGCGTTATGCGAAGTGTAAACATAATTATCTTAATCCAGTTCCGAAGAAGCAGATTTGTCCATGAAACAAGTCAACATTATTAATAGTTGATATGTAATTATTGATTTTACTTTTTTTAAGGCCTCATGCACACTGCTGCTGTTAAAATTAAATTTTTTGGGAGTTTGGCCGTTTTGTTTAGCCACTTCGGCCCTCACACCTGTTTACCCCTTATGTACCAGAGCAATTTTCTAATTACTATTGACTTTTTTTTCGCAATCCTTAGACAATTAAACGTAATAAAACTAAACAAAAAGCATTTCTTTTTTTGAGCAGTGTTAGTTTAAACATAAATAGTGTTACTGCACATAAAAAGTGTGCATTTTCTTATGTATTTTTTCCTGTTTAAAACAACACTAAAATTATGATTTTGGTACAAAGCATTGCAAAGTTATTTACAAATGAAGTAAAGTGTGTTTTTTCAATTTTGTGCTTTTTTCAGTGTGATATGTGTAAATATACAGTATGTAAAAGGTGAAAAATATTGATGAACAAAGCAAACAAAAACAGAAAAAAAGTTAAACTATTAGTTCTTAAAATAGAAAAAAAAAGTCACCAGGAAAATTACAATTGAATGGAGAAAGAGAATACGTAGTTTGTTAGTGCTAATTTGAGTAAACTAAGTATTAATAGGGGGTTAAACAGAGAAACATTAAATTAGAAAACAAATGTTTTATACTTGTCAAGGTTACTTTAACTCTCTTCATCTGTAGATCGAAGTTCATCTCTCTGATCAACACAGAAAGTTACAAATGATACAATGTAACTTTCTGTATTCCCGTCTGAGTAATGTTGTTGATAAATAGTGTTGAGCGAACACGGACTGTATTATTCGTGTTCGTACCGAATAATTGGATTTTTTGTACCCGAACACGGACACGGACACTTTACTGTATGTTCGGGTAAAAATCCGTGTTCGGTCGTTTTATTTCCGGGTTTTGCATGCTTTGGCGCTCTTTTCATGGCGGGCTTTCAACAGCCAATCAACAATCGTTTAACTGGTGTGCCTTAAGCCATCCCAGCCATGCCTGCAAATGTCTCAGTAGCTGTGATTGGCCGTCTGAAGCATGTGACCAAGTCTTTATAAGTTCGAGGCAGCCGCAGCGGCGTCATTATGCTGCTTAGATTCAGGGACAGAGCACACATCAACGTGCTGGCTGCTGATTAGGGAAAGATAGGCAGGAAAAAACCATTTGTGTCCAGATAGAATTGAGGGACAGGTCGGAGTGTTTAGGCAGGGCGAGTTGTAGGCATTTTAGGGATAGAGTCTGCTGAATTATATAGGGTCAGTGTCTTCTACAAACTACAATCGATATTGCTGTGTGGGGGGTGGGGTCTGCACTCAATCCTGATCTACGATCTCTTCTCAATCCTGTTAGGGACAGAGTCTGCTGAATTTTAGGGAAACTGTGTTCTACAAACTACAATCGATATTGCTGTGTGGTGTGGGATTGGAGATAGGCAGGTGTCAGTGATCCACATCCATTTTTCTGTGTGTGAGCTGCAGTGAACACAATCTTTTTGGGCTGCAGTGAACACAATCTTTTTGGGCTGCAGTGAACACAATCTTTTTGGGCTGCAGTGAACACAATCTTTTTGGGCTGCAGTGAACACAATCTTTTTGGGCTGCAGTGAACACAATCTTTTTGGGGTGCAGTGAACAAAATCTTTTTGGGGTGCAGTGAACACAATCCTTTTTGGTGTGCAGTGAACACAATCTTTGTGGGGTGCAGTGAACAAAATCCTTTGTGGGGTGCAGTGAACACAATCTTTTTGGGGTGCAGTGAACAAAATCCTTTTTGGGGTGCAGTGAACAACATCCTTTTTGGGGTGCAGTGAACACAATCTTTTTGGGGTGCAGTGAACAAAATCCTTTGTGGGGTGCAGTGAACACAATCTTTTTGGGGTGCAGTGAACACAATCTTTTTGGGGTGGAGTGAACAACATCCTTTTTGGGGTGCAGTGAACAAAATCCTTTTTGGGGTGCAGTGAACAAAATCATTTTTGGGGTGCAGTGAACACAATCTTTTTGGGGTGCAGTGAACACAATCTTTGTGGGGTGCAGTGAACACAATCTTTTTGGGGTGGAGTGAACAACATCCTTTTTGGGGTGCAGTGAACAACATCCTTTTTGGGGTGCAGTGAACACAATCTTTTTGGGGTGCAGTGAACACAATCTTTGTGGGGTACAGTGAACAGAATCTTTGTGGGGTGCAGTGAACACAATCTTTGGGGGGTACAGTGAACACAATCTTTGTGAGGTGCAGTGAACACAATCTTTGTGGGGTGCAGTGAACACAATCATTGTGGGGTGCAGTGAACTCAATCTTTGTGGGGTACAGTGAACACAATCTCATACTGAAGGTTTGAGGGTGCTGCCTGTTCCATACTCCCCCTACTCCTCATCTAGCCTTTTAGGGGTACAAACAATAGTAATTGGGGCCTAGTGTGGTTGTGTACGTGTGATATACATACACTTTTTTGGGATCATATTTTCTATTCCGCTATTTAATCAAAAACCTTTGGGGATCAGTTAAATTGGGGGATAGTCTGTGTTGGTACGTGTGAGAGAGATCCACCTTTCCAAGTTGTTGGGGTTCATCTCATACTTCTGAAGGTTTGAGGGTGCTGCCTGTTCCATACTCCCCCTACTCCTAGCCTTTTAGGGGTACAAACAATAGTAATTGGGGCCTAGTGTGGTTGTGTACGTGTGATATACATACACTTTTTTGGGATCATATTTTCTATTCCGCTATTTAATCAAAAACCTTTGGGGATCAGTTAAATTGGGGGATAGTCTGTGTTGGTACGTGTGAGAGAGATCCACCTTTCCAAGTTGTTGGGGTTCATCTCATACTTCTGAAGGTTTGAGGGTGCTGCCTGTTCCATACTCCCCCTACTCCTAGCCTTTTAGGGGTACAAACAATAGTAATTGGGGCCTAGTGTGGTTGTGTACGTGTGATATACATACACTTTTTTGGGATCATATTTTCTATTCCGCTATTTAATCAAAAACCTTTGGGGATCAGTTAAATTGGGGGATAGTCTGTGTTGGTACGTGTGAGAGAGATCCACCTTTCCAAGTTGTTGAGGTTCATCTCATACTTCTGAAGGTTTGAGGGTGCTGCCTGTTCCATACTCCCCCTACTCCTAGCCTTTTAGGGGTACAAACAATAGTAATTGGGGCCTAGTGTGGTTGTGTACGTGTGATATACATACACTTTTTTGGGATCATATTTTCTATTCCGCTATTTAATCAAAAACCTTTGGGGATCAGTTAAATTGGGGGATAGTCTGTGTTGGTACGTGTGAGAGAGATCCACCTTTCCAAGTTGTTGGGGTTCATCTCATACTTCTGAAGGTTTGAGGGTGCTGCCTGTTCCATACTCCCCCTACTCCTAGCCTTTTAGGGGTACAAACAATAGTAATTGGGGCCTAGTGTGGTTGTGTACGTGTGATATACATACACTTTTTTGGGATCATATTTTCTATTCCGCTATTTAATCAAAAACCTTTGGGGATCAGTTAAATTGGGGGATAGTCTGTGTTGGTACGTGTGAGAGAGATCCACCTTTCCAAGTTGTTGAGGTTCATCTCATACTTCTGAAGGTTTGAGGGTGCTGCCTGTTCCATACTCCCCCTACTCCTAGCCTTTTAGGGGTACAAACAATAGTAATTGGGGCCTAGTGTGGTTGTGTACGTGTGATATACATACACTTTTTTGGGATCATATTTTCTATTCCGCTATTTAATCAAAAACCTTTGGGGATCAGTTAAATTGGGGGATAGTCTGTGTTGGTACGTGTGAGAGAGATCCACCTTTCCAAGTTGTTGGGGTTCATCTCATACTTCTGAAGGTTTGAGGGTGCTGCCTGTTCCATACTCCCCCTACTCCTAGCCTTTTAGGGGTACAAACAATAGTAATTGGGGCCTAGTGTGGTTGTGTACGTGTGATATACATACACTTTTTTGGGATCATATTTTCTATTCCGCTATTTAATCAAAAACCTTTGGGGATCAGTTAAATTGGGGGATAGTCTGTGTTGGTACGTGTGAGAGAGATCCACCTTTCCAAGTTGTTGGGGTTCATCTCATACTTCTGAAGGTTTGAGGGTGCTGCCTGTTCCATACCCCCCCTACTCCTAGCCTTTTAGGGGTACAAACAATAGTAATTGGGGCCTAGTGTGGTTGTGTACGTGTGATATACATACACTTTTTTGGGATCATATTTTCTATTCCGCTATTTAATCAAAAACCTTTGGGGATCAGTTAAATTGGGGGATAGTCTGTGTTGGTACGTGTGAGAGAGATCCACCTTTCCAAGTTGTTGGGGTTCATCTCATACTTCTGAAGGTTTGAGGGTGCTGCCTGTTCCATACTCCCCCTACTCCTAGCCTTTTAGGGGTACAAACAATAGTAATTGGGGCCTAGTGTGGTTGTGTACGTGTGATATACATACACTTTTTTGGGATCATATTTTCTATTCCGCTATTTAATCAAAAACCTTTGGGGATCAGTTAAATTGGGGGATAGTCTGTGTTGGTACGTGTGAGAGAGATCCACCTTTCCAAGTTGTTGAGGTTCATCTCATACTTCTGAAGGTTTGAGGGTGCTGCCTGTTCCATACTCCCCCTACTCCTAGCCTTTTAGGGGTACAAACAATAGTAATTGGGGCCTAGTGTGGTTGTGTACGTGTGATATACATACACTTTTTTGGGATCATATTTTCTATTCCGCTATTTAATCAAAAACCTTTGGGGATCAGTTAAATTGGGGGATAGTCTGTGTTGGTACGTGTGAGAGAGATCCACCTTTCCAAGTTGTTGGGGTTCATCTCATACTTCTGAAGGTTTGAGGGTGCTGCCTGTTCCATACTCCCCCTACTCCTAGCCTTTTAGGGGTACAAACAATAGTAATTGGGGCCTAGTGTGGTTGTGTACGTGTGATATACATACACTTTTTTGGGATCATATTTTCTATTCCGCTATTTAATCAAAAACCTTTGGGGATCAGTTAAATTGGGGGATAGTCTGTGTTGGTACGTGTGAGAGAGATCCACCTTTCCAAGTTGTTGGGGTTCATCTCATACTTCTGAAGGTTTGAGGGTGCTGCCTGTTCCATACCCCCCCTACTCCTAGCCTTTTAGGGGTACAAACAATAGTAATTGGGGCCTAGTGTGGTTGTGTACGTGTGATATACATACACTTTTTTGGGATCATATTTTCTATTCCGCTATTTAATCAAAAACCTTTGGGGATCAGTTAAATTGGGGGATAGTCTGTGTTGGTACGTGTGAGAGAGATCCACCTTTCCAAGTTGTTGAGGTTCATCTCATACTTCTGAAGGTTTGAGGGTGCTGCCTGTTCCATACTCCCCCTACTCCTAGCCTTTTAGGGGTACAAACAATAGTAATTGGGGCCTAGTGTGGTTGTGTACGTGTGATATACATACACTTTTTTGGGATCATATTTTCTATTCCGCTATTTAATCAAAAACCTTTGGGGATCAGTTAAATTGGGGGATAGTCTGTGTTGGTACGTGTGAGAGAGATCCACCTTTCCAAGTTGTTGGGGTTCATCTCATACTTCTGAAGGTTTGAGGGTGCTGCCTGTTCCATACTCCCCCTACTCCTAGCCTTTTAGGGGTACAAACAATAGTAATTGGGGCCTAGTGTGGTTGTGTACGTGTGATATACATACACTTTTTTGGGATCATATTTTCTATTCCGCTATTTAATCAAAAACCTTTGGGGATCAGTTAAATTGGGGGATAGTCTGTGTTGGTACGTGTGAGAGAGATCCACCTTTCCAAGTTGTTGGGGTTCATCTCATACTTCTGAAGGTTTGAGGGTGCTGCCTGTTCCATACTCCCCCTACTCCTAGCCTTTTAGGGGTACAAACAATAGTAATTGGGGCCTAGTGTGGTTGTGTACGTGTGATATACATACACTTTTTTGGGATCATATTTTCTATTCCGCTATTTAATCAAAAACCTTTGGGGATCAGTTAAATTGGGGGATAGTCTGTGTTGGTACGTGTGAGAGAGATCCACCTTTCCAAGTTGTTGGGGTTCATCTCATACTTCTGAAGGTTTGAGGGTGCTGCCTGTTCCATACTCCCCCTACTCCTAGCCTTTTAGGGGTACAAACAATAGTAATTGGGGCCTAGTGTGGTTGTGTACGTGTGATATACATACACTTTTTTGGGATCATATTTTCTATTCCGCTATTTAATCAAAAACCTTTGGGGATCAGTTAAATTGGGGGATAGTCTGTGTTGGTACGTGTGAGAGAGATCCACCTTTCCAAGTTGTTGGGGTTCATCTCATACTTCTGAAGGTTTGAGGGTGCTGCCTGTTCCATACTCCCCCTACTCCTAGCCTTTTAGGGGTACAAACAATAGTAATTGGGGCCTAGTGTGGTTGTGTACGTGTGATATACATACACTTTTTTGGGATCATATTTTCTATTCCGCTATTTAATCAAAAACCTTTGGGGATCAGTTAAATTGGGGGATAGTCTGTGTTGGTACGTGTGAGAGAGATCCACCTTTCCAAGTTGTTGAGGTTCATCTCATACTTCTGAAGGTTTGAGGGTGCTGCCTGTTCCATACTCCCCCTACTCCTAGCCTTTTAGGGGTACAAACAATAGTAATTGGGGCCTAGTGTGGTTGTGTACGTGTGATATACATACACTTTTTTGGGATCATATTTTCTATTCCGCTATTTAATCAAAAACCTTTGGGGATCAGTTAAATTGGGGGATAGTCTGTGTTGGTACGTGTGAGAGAGATCCACCTTTCCAAGTTGTTGGGGTTCATCTCATACTTCTGAAGGTTTGAGGGTGCTGCCTGTTCCATACTCCCCCTACTCCTAGCCTTTTAGGGGTACAAACAATAGTAATTGGGGCCTAGTGTGGTTGTGTACGTGTGATATACATACACTTTTTTGGGATCATATTTTCTATTCCGCTATTTAATCAAAAACCTTTGGGGATCAGTTAAATTGGGGGATAGTCTGTGTTGGTACGTGTGAGAGAGATCCACCTTTCCAAGTTGTTGAGGTTCATCTCATACTTCTGAAGGTTTGAGGGTGCTGCCTGTTCCATACTCCCCCTACTCCTAGCCTTTTAGGGGTACAAACAATAGTAATTGGGGCCTAGTGTGGTTGTGTACGTGCGAGATACATACACTTTTTTTGATCATATTTCCTATTCCGCTATTCAATAAAAACCTTTGAGGATCAATTGAATTGCGGGATAGTCTGTGTCGGTACGTGTGAGAGAGATCCACCTTTCCAAGTTGTTGGGGTTCATCTCATACTTCTGAAGGTTTGAGGGTGCTGCCTGTTCCATACCCCCCCTACTCCTCATCTAGCCTTTTAGGGGTACAAACAATAGTAATTGGGGCCTAGTGTGGTTGTGTACGTGCGAGATACATACACTTTTTTTGATCATATTTCCTATTCCGCTATTCAATAAAAACCTTTGAGGATCAATTGAATTGCGGGATAGTCTGTGTCGGTACGTGTGAGAGAGATCCACCTTTCCAAGTTGTTGGGGTTCATCTCATACTTCTGAAGGTTTGAGGGTGCTGCCTGTTCCATACCCCCCCTACTCCTCATCTAGCCTTTTAGGGGTACAAACAATAGTAATTGGGGCCTAGTGTGGTTGTGTACGTGCGAGATACATACACTTTTTTTGATCATATTTCCTATTCCGCTATTCAATAAAAACCTTTGAGGATCAATTGAATTGCGGGATAGTCTGTGTCGGTACGTGTGAGAGAGATCCACCTTTCCAAGTTGTTGGGGTTCATCTCATACTTCTGAAGGTTTGAGGGTGCTGCCTGTTCCATACCCCCCCTACTCCTCATCTAGCCTTTTAGGGGTACAAACAATAGTAATTGGGGCCTAGTGTGGTTGTGTACGTGCGAGATACATACACTTTTTTTGATCATATTTCCTATTCCGCTATTCAATAAAAACCTTTGAGGATCAATTGAATTGCGGGATAGTCTGTGTCGGTACGTGTGAGAGAGATCCACCTTTCCAAGTTGTTGGGGTTCATCTCATACTTCTGAAGGTTTGAGGGTGCTGCCTGTTCCATACCCCCCCTACTCCTCATCTAGCCTTTTAGGGGTACAAACAATAGTAATTGGGGCCTAGTGTGGTTGTGTACGTGCGAGATACATACACTTTTTTTGATCATATTTCCTATTCCGCTATTCAATAAAAACCTTTGAGGATCAATTGAATTGCGGGATAGTCTGTGTCGGTACGTGTGAGAGAGATCCACCTTTCCAAGTTGTTGGGGTTCATCTCATACTTCTGAAGGTTTGAGGGTGCTGCCTGTTCCATACCCCCCCTACTCCTCATCTAGCCTTTTAGGGGTACAAACAATAGTAATTGGGGCCTAGTGTGGTTGTGTACGTGCGAGATACATACACTTTTTTTGATCATATTTCCTATTCCGCTATTCAATAAAAACCTTTGAGGATCAATTGAATTGCGGGATAGTCTGTGTCGGTACGTGTGAGAGAGATCCACCTTTCCAAGTTGTTGGGGTTCATCTCATACTTCTGAAGGTTTGAGGGTGCTGCCTGTTCCATACCCCCCCTACTCCTCATCTAGCCTTTTAGGGGTACAAACAATAGTAATTGGGGCCTAGTGTGGTTGTGTACGTGCGAGATACATACACTTTTTTTGGATCATATTTTCTATTCCGCTATTCAATAAAAACCTTTCTAGGGCAAGATCTTAAATTACAGAAATATGAGGAGACCGTCAAATAAGGGCCGTGGCCTGGGTCGTGGTGCTGCTGGTAGAGCTCCTGTTGCAAGGAGAGGACATGGTCGATCCGTGCCAGCTACACGCACAAGTGAAACACCTTCCTCAAGTGTGAGTAGGCGACAGAACCTGCATCAGTATTTGGTAGGGCATCAAACGCCCCTAGAAGTGATGAGGCCAGAACAAGTTGAGGCGATAGTAGATTGGTTTGCTGCTGACAGTGCCTCCAGTTCCTTCACATTGTCTCCCACCCAGTCTACTGCAGAAAGGTCAGAGTTGGCACCTGCAGCCAATGTCCAACCGTCTTTCACCTCACCCCCTTGCAAATCAGGCCAGCAGTCCTAGCCCCAAGCCATACAGCAGTCTCTTATTCTTTTTGAGGACTCTGTCAGCAGGGTTTCCCAGGGCCATCCACCTAGCCCTGCCCCAGAAGTGGAAGAGATTGAGTGCAGCGATGCCCAACCACTTATTTCTCAAGATGAGTACATACAAGGATCATCGCAGCACGTCTCCGATGATGACGAAACGCAGGTGCCAACTGCTGCGGCGTTCAGCATTGTGGAGACCGACAAGGAGGGCAGGGGTGAAGACTGGGTGGAAGATGATGTGGAGGACGATGAGGTCCTCGACCCCACATGGAATGAACGTCATGCAGGTGAACTGAGTAGTTTGGAGGAAGAGGCGGTGGTCGCACAGAGCCACCAGCACAGCAGAAGAGGGAGCAGGGTGCAGAAGCGGAGCGGCCGTGCCCTAGACACTACGCCCGCTACTGCCCAACGCAGCAAGGGAACGAGCGCACCAAAGTCAGCTCAAAGGAGTTCTCTAGCGTGGAAGTTCTTTAGAAAATGTGCTGATGACAGGACACGAGTGGTTTGCACCCTGTGCAATCAGAGCTTGAAGCGAGGCATGAACCTTCTCAACCTGAGCACAACCTGCATGATCAGGCATCTAAGTGCAAAGCACGAGCTGCAGTGGAGTACACACCTTCAAAACCAAGAAACGTCTCTGGCTCATCCTGCTTCCTCTTCTGCTGCAGTCTCGGCCGCTCCAGCCACATCTGTAGTGATACCGGCACCTGCCACCCCGCAAACAGACGATCTGTCAGCAACACCACCACCTGGGTCACCAACAACCATCTCCACAATGTCCCGTGGAAGCGTTCAGCTTTCCATCTCCCAAACACTTGAGAGGAAGAGGAAGTACCCCCCTACCCACCCGCGATCCCTGGCCCTGAATGCCAGCATTTCAAAATTATTGGCCTTTGAAATGCTGTCATTCCGTCTGGTGGAGACGCACAGTTTTAAAAACCTTATGTCGGTGGCTGTCCCACAGTACGTCGTGCCCAGCCGCCACTACTTTTCCAGGCAAGCCATCCCTTCCCTGCACAACCAAGTGGGGGAAAAAATCAGGTGTGCACTGCGCAACGCCATCTGTGCCAAGGTCCACCTAACTACGGATACGTGGACCAGTAAGCACGGTCAGGGGCGTTATATCTCCCTAACGGCACACTGGGTAAATGCAGTGGCGGATGGGCCTGAGGCGGATAGCAATTTGGCGCATGTCCTTCCACCACCGAGGATTGCAGGGCGCTTCAGTTTGCCTCCTGTTCCTAACTCCTCCTACTCCGCTTCCTCATCCTCTACCGCCTCCTCATCCGGACAGCGTAACACCTTCACCACCAACTTCAGCACGGCCAGGGGTAAACGACAGCAGGCAGTTTTACAACTTGCCTGTTTGGGGGACAAACCACACACCGCGCAGGAGTTGTGGAGGAGCATGGAACAGCAGACAAATGAGTGGTTGCTGCCAGCGAGCCTCAAGCCCGGCCTGGTGGTGTGCGATAACGGGCGAAATCTCATAGCAGCTCTGGGCCTAGCCGGTTTGACGCACATCCCTTGCCTGGCGCATGTGCTGAATTTGGTGGTGCAGAGGTTCCTTAAAAACTACCCCGATATGTCAGAGCTGCTGCAGAAAGTGCGGGCCGTTTGTGCGCACTTTCGGCGTTCTCACCCTGCTGCTGCTCGCCTGGCAGCGCTGCAGCGTAACTTCGGCCTTCCCGCTCACCGCCTCATATGTGACGTGCCCACAAGGTGGAACTCCACCTTGCACATGCTGGAAAGACTGTGCGAGCAGCAGCAGGCCATAGTGGAGTTTCAGCTGCAGCACGCACGTGTGAGTCGCTCTGCGGAACAGCACCACTTCACCACCAATAACTGGGCCTCCATGCGAGACCTGTGTGCCTTGTTGCGCTGTTTTGAGTACTCCACCAACATGGCCAGTGGCAATGACGCCGTTCTCAGCTTAACTATCCCACTTCTATGCCTCCTTGAAAAAACAATTCGGGCGATGATGGAAGAGGATGTGGCACAGGATGAGGAGGAGGAGGAGGATGAAGAGGTAACATTTCCAAGGCTTTCAGGGCAGTCATTCGCAAGGGGCTCCGAGGGTGGGTTCCTGCACACGCAAACGCCAGGGACGCAATTGTCCAGCAGGGGCACAGTTCTGGAGGATGAGGAGGATGAGGAGGAGGAGGAGCTGGAGGAGGAGATGGAACCATGTTCACAGCAGGGTGGCACCCAGGCCAGCTCATGGCCATCACTGGTGCGTGGCTGGGGGGATACAGAGGACACGGACCATACACCTCCCACAGAGGACAGCCTTTCGTTGCCTCTGGGCAGCCTGGCACACATGAGCGATTACATGCTGCAGTGTCTCCACAACGACCGCCGAGTTGCCCACATTCTAACTTGTGCTGATTACTGGGTGGCCACGCTGCTGGATCCCCGTTACAAGGACAACGTACCGTCCTTAATTCACTCACTGGAGCGCGATCGCAAGATGCGCGAGTACAAGCGCACGCTGGTAGACGCCATGCTGCTGGCATTCCCATCTGACAGCGGGGCCACAGTGGAAGCACAAGGCAGAGGAGGAGGAGGAGGAGGTCGCCAACGCAACCAGGGCACCGCCAGCACCTCAGAAGGCAGGGTTAGCATGGCCGAAATGTGGAAAAGCTTTGTCAGCACGCCACAACAAACAGCAGCACCAGCAGCTCAGATGGAACGTCTTAGCAGGAGGCAGCATTTTACCAACATGGTGGAGCAGTATGTGTGCACACGCCTACATGTAGTGAATGACGGGTCTGCCCCCTTCAACTTCTGGGTCTCCAAATTGGGCACATGGCCTGAGCTTGCCCTTTACGCCTTGGAGGTGCTGGCGTGCCCTGCAGCCAGTGTATTATCTGAACGGGTATTTAGCACGGCTGGGGGCGTTATAACAGACAAGCGCAGCCGCCTGTCCAGAGACAATGTGGACAAGCTCACGTTCATTAAAATGAACCAGGCATGGATCCCACGGGACTTTTCCGTACCTTATGCAGAATAGCAATGGATACCGACCTTACCCACCCATTGTTCCATTTTTGCTCTTTCTCACTCTTTTGGGGTGTACCCTCATTTAAAATTTGTGAAAAGAAGCAGTGTTGGCTACCTCGTCCTCCTCCTCAGGGCCAGATTAATGTAGGGGCTATTGGAGCTGCAGCTCCAGGCCCCTACCTTTTATATAGGCCCCGGGTTGGCCATATTCACTGTTACCGCTCTTCTGTCACTTGTAAACACAGAAGTCTGGCTTCTATGCTCGCTTCCCCAGGCAGCACCCTCAGAACCTCCCCACACAGCGTGAAGGCCGGACAAGGAGGGACAGTTGGCGATGCATGGATGTGTTTATGGGCTTCAGAGACAGCATCCCATGTTGAATTAGGCATGCATGGCTGCACCCTTCCTCCTCTGGGTGCATGGCAAGGCACGGCCCTAAGGCCCTTCAAAATCCTCAGCACCAAGCCCATGATGCTGTTAATCCGGCCCTGGTCCTCCTCCACCGCCGCTTCCACCTACACCGCCCATAGGTGTGCGCAGCCTATTGCATTAAGGTGTGCACCCCAAAGTTGAAATACACATGCATGTGTTTGCCAGCAGGGAGAGTAATGTATCGGGGCCATGTACCTGTAGGCAAGGAGAAATAGAGCAGAGCAGGTCCCAGGGAGATCTTTCCCATCTCCTCACTGGCAATGCTATGTGCCCTAGGTGATTAGGGTGTGCCCAGGCACACCCAGCACACCCTGTGCGCACGCCTATGTCACCGCCACATCCACCACCACCTCAACCTCCCTCCTACTCCATATGGGCCTCGTCCTTCAGAGATGAAGAAGAACATTGTTTTATTTTTCTGTTTTTTTTTGTTGTTTTAAGTTATTTCCCTATCCACATTTGTTTGCAGAGCACTTGCCATGCTCTTAATTACGTTTTGCTGCCATTTGCAGCACTCTAGCCCTTTCCTTTGGTGTTTTAGAGCCATTTTAGTGCCTTAAAGTTCGGGTCCCCATTGACTTCAATGGGGTTCGGTGTCCGGGAAAAGTTCGGTAAAAGTCCGGGACACGGACCCGGACTTTTTTTTAAAGTTCGGCCGAACCCGTCGAACACGGACATCTAGGTGTCCGCTCAACCCTATTGATAAACATTGCCACACTGCTTTTTTTTTTTTGTTTGTTTTTTGACAGCTCCTGCTGCCGACCTTCTCTGTGTACTTTTCAATGCATCTGTGATTAATCACAGCTGAATTGTCGGGTACTGGGACAGTGCAGAAGGACTGGCCATACTAGACGCCCTGTGTACAATGATGACATGTTTTTGGGCGTGTCTAGTACACCCAGAGTCTGCAACTGGTTATCTGCCCTTAAATTCCCCTCTATGTTATCCTATGTGTCTATGCACACATGGATGTTTTTAGCAGTTTATGAGCAGAGGAGTTTATGGGCTGTTGTCTGAATGCCCTAAAATTGCATCCAAGAGCAGTTCTTCTGACCACAAAAAATGCTGAATGCTGAAAAATGCTCATAAACATGCATACACTCTAGGCACATTTAGCACTTCAGCATTTGTTTATTTCTCTTTCAATATTTTTATTGAATATTATTAGATTACAATTAATGTTACAGTGTAATACCGCTTAATATAGAACGTAAAACTAGTATTACAAGTAATATCCATAAGATTTCAAAGGTTTTCAGAAAAAAGAGACTGAGCCCTGTAACCATGTTATTCGGTTACATAAGCAAGTGTTAATGAAAGATGCAATAATACATTTTAGAAGAGGGGTGGGTAGATAGGTGGGGGAGAGGAGAGGAAGGGAAAAAGGGGGGGGGGGTAGGAAAGGGGAGGAGGGGAAACAAATGCGTGAGATAACTATCAAATATTTACTGCTTGGTGAATGTATTAAACCAGTTTGACCAGGAATTCAACATTTGTCTCAATTTAGTGTAGGAGTGGTTACTTTTTGTCAGGAGCAGTTCATAATTATGGTGGGTTTGGACCATCATGATAACATCTGTAACCTCTGGGGGTTTGGAGTTTTTTCATAGTTTTGTTATGTTATGCCTGGCTAATAGTAAAATATGACTAAATGCTTTTCTGTGATTGACAGGTGTGTGTTCTATATTTATATTTAATATTGCCATTTCAGTTGATGGTATAATGTTTGTGTAAAGAGTAAAGGAGTGTAAAGACTTCCTGCCAATAGTGTGATAAACTAGGGCATTCCCAGAGGGTGTGGAATAGGGAGCCACGTGCTCCACAATTCCTCTAGCAATTGGGAGATTTGTGGTTGTTGAATTTTGCTATTTTATCTGGGGTTAAGTATTTCCTTTGGACAACATTTTGCGTACGTTACCACATTGCAGTGCATTTTGTGGTATTATATATGGATTGGAGAGTTTTTGCCATTGTTTTCCTGTGTATGGTTTGCCTAGATCTCGTTCCCATGAGTTGAAGGCCAATGTAAGTTGGAATTGTGTCTTTTCTCAAAGTGTATTGTAAAATAGAGATATTCCTTTTCTCCTGGAGGAGTGAGGAGAGTAGTATAATAGTGCCTTTATAGGGATGGTTGTGGGTTGTTTTTAATACAGTGAGCAATTTGTAGGTATCTATAATAGGATTCTGGGCCAATTTTTAGGTCTGTTTTGAGGCAATAGAGAGGTTTTATCTGTCCATTATGGACTAGATCGATCAGTAGAAAGTAGCCATGTTTGGGCCATTTATGTAGTGGAAAGATGGGAATAAGCAAGGCGAGAAAAGATATGGGTAGTTTGATGGGTGTCCTAGTGGTACTATTCCAAATAGTGGAAGTGAATTAACGCCAAGCTCTTACTGTTGCTAAGATAGTTGATGGGAGGTGATTTGGGAAGGTTGCTTTTGGTTTCAAGCTGCTGAGGCAGTTTTTTAAGTTTTTGCCTGGGATGGCATGCATTTCTAGAACGCTCTAGATGCTCTGGTGGAGGACGTTGGAAGAAACCACTCCCTTAGCTGAGCTAGAATGCTTCCTTTGTGGTAATCGGCAATGTCTACTAGTCCCAATCCCCCTACTGATCTGTGTTTGACAAGTTGGATATCCCAGGGGCTAATACTTTACCATATCATTTTAGGTCTATATTGAGACAGGATATAGGTCTAAAGTTTTGGGGGGAGTCTGAGCTTTTACCTGGCTTGGGTAAGGCGAATACTACTGCATGTAGCATTTCAGAAGGTAACTTGGAGGAGGAGGCAGTGTCATTGAAGAGGTTTTGGAGATGAGGGGTGCGTATTGAGCTGAACTGTTGGTAATATTCTCCTGGTAAGCCATCAGGGCTAGGAGATTTACCAGTTGGGAGTGATTTGATTGCTGGGGAGATTTTTGATTTGAAAAGGGGAATTTAGATCCTCTAATTGGGCCTCACTAAGGGTAGGGAGATGTACCTTGGATAAGAATTGCCGGATTAGATCTGGGGAGGGTTGGGGAGTAGTTAGGTTGTTTTTTGAGGTTATTGAGGGATTCAAATTATGAAGTGAAGGCGTTAGCTATTTCTTGTGGGTTGACCAATTTTTCTTTAGTGAAGGGGTGGAAGATATGGGGGATTGAAGCCTTGGCTGTTTGTCCATGGATCCGCTGGGCCATGGCCTTCCCTGCCTTATTAGAGGTAGAGTAGAATGTTGCCTTGAGTTTGCGATGGGCCTTTTCAAAAGAGTCTAGGAGGAGGGTTCTTAGTTCTTGGTGGAGTGTTAGTTGTTTGATTTTTAGGTTATGGGTTGGATTTAGTTTATTTTGGGAATCAATATTGGATATTTTGGTGGTAAGCTCTTTAAGAAGCTGGGTCCTCTTTTTTTTTTTTTTTTTTTTGCCATTGAACTAAATTAAATCGATATTCTTCTAATGAAGGCTTTGTGGCCATCCATAGAGTAGAGGAGTGGGGAACTGATCGTAGGTCATGGAGGAAAAAGTCAGATAGATAACGATGGAGTTGTTCTGCATATGGAGACATTTGCAGGACGTAAGTATTGGCTTTCCAGAGCCTGGTTGGGTTTTGAGGCTTTGGTAGAGGCGATGGTAATGCTTATGGGATATATCTGACCATGTAATGGGATCTATGGTTGAACAGGAGATATTTTTCAACAACCATTTATCGACAAGAAAATAGTCTATTCGAGAGTATGCATTATGGGGGGCCGAGAAGAAGGTGATGGCATCTCTAGACATCATGGAGGTCTTGGGATTGGATGAAGTTTGGCTGGGTGAAGTGTTTCTAAGGGAAGAATTTGTGGTATCCATTGATTGGTTTGGTGCTATATTGAAGTCTTCACAAATAATCAAGGAGCCCTGTTTGATTCTTTTCATTACTTTGTTTAGAAAGTAAAATTGTTGCGAGTTTGGGGCGTAGGTGCAGGCTAGGGTGTATTTGGAACCCCGTTTGGGTCAGAGAGTTTCTCATGGACAAGAAAGTCAGTTTTTTTGTTGATGGCTACTAGTACTCCTCTTTTCTTTTTTTCCTAAAGGGACGCTAGGAAAACATAAGGGAAGTTTTTATGGTAATATGAGGGGGTAGCAGATTCCAAGAAATGGGTTTCCTGAATACAGAATACATCACAATGTGATTGTTGCACAGTCTGCCATAGTGATGCCCTCTTTGCGAGATGGTTTAGATCTTTCGCATTTAGCAATAAGATTTTAACTGCCATTTGAGGTGTGGTGTATTAAGATAGATAAGGTACTCACAGTAAAGTTAAGGTGCAGGACAGTGGGGATCGGTATGAAGTAAAGCGTTGGTTGGTTGCTGGGTTCACTGGTAGGAGGTTCTTCAAGGTATTCACAAAGATGGTGTTCCAGAATCTCATGCATTGGGGTGAAATGAAAAGGATGTTAACAGAAAACAAAAACAAAACAGTCATAACTGCACAGCCTGATATTGAACCAAGTGGGCTGCTGAGTCCAGAGTGGGGTAAATAGTTCAAGTGAAACTAGCGTGATGGCCAAGGGGCCACAGAGAGAGAGACAATGAGTGGTTGGAAGTAGTAGCACCTCCTGTAACTAGGAGTCAGCGTTTATTGGTGCATAGCTCAGATTGTGCTTTGAACCAGGGTGGAGGGAGTTTTTCGGGCAGGTTGCGAGCTCCAGAATGGGGGCCTGAGCGGGTATGATACCCCATTCCCTGAGGAGAGAGAGGCCTTTCTCTAATGATGTAATGTGGAATGATGCATTACATTCTACAATCAGTTTGGTGGGGTGTTTCCACTTGTACTGTATGTTGTTGTTACGGAGTGTTTTGGAAACTATATTGAGCTGTCTGTGTAGATCCACGGTGTATTTGGAGAGGTCTGCATATATTTGTATATTGGCATAGGGATCAGGGAATTTCCCCAGGGAGCATGACTTCCACAGAATTTGCTCTTTAGTAGAGAAGAACTGCACCCTCATGAGCACATCTCTGAGGACTTCATTGGGGAGGAAAGAGGGTTAGGTATACGGTGTATACGTTCTATGGTGAGATCCAAAGTGGTTAATTTAGGTACAAGTGAGTGAAAAAGCTCTTTGACATATTGCATGAGGTCTTGTGGTGTCACGTTTTCAGGTACTTTTCGCCTCGATCGATCTTCTAGATCTGCGATTTTCGCACACATCCAGTGTCTTTCTTCCTCGCTTTCCTCATTTGCGTCAATGATATTATTGACTATTGTGGCAATGTCATTGATTGCGTGTTCAACCTGGTTAACTCTGTCACTCACCATGGATAGTTCTTTTGATAATTTATAGGTAATGTTGGTGAAAACAGCATACAGGGAGCCGTGTAGTGAGAGAAGCATCTCTTTAGGCTGAGTGTCCAATACAGGCTTATTGGAGGTGGGAAAGCTGGCTATGGGGTATTGGAGCTCTGTTTGATCTGTGGCTGGTGATAGCTCAGGACTTACCCCTGTAGCTGCAGCTGCTGTCCAGTCTCATCCTGGCTTTGGCTGAGCTTGAGCAGGGGGGACTGTGGAGAAGAGAGGAGCTTCTGGGAGAAGATCCCCCAGTACCTCCATTGGCCCTGGTTGCCTCATTAGGAAGCTCAGAGTAGTGATTGCTGCATGGAGTGGAGGGGGGGACCGGGCGTCCAGTGCCATCTTGACCTCCTTCACTAATAGGCCTGTGGAAATAGACTGTTAAATTTATAGGTTTACTTTCCCCCTGCCGTTTCCTTGACATTCTCGGGAGGTAGCGAGTGTCGTCTGGAGCCTGTGCGGGCTGCAAGAGTGATCGGGCAGTGCTCTGTGTGCTGGATAGGCGCTGGTGTCTCTCTCAGGACTCTGGAGTGCCTCTCTCATGCTGCCATCCGCCGCGCGCACTAGCCACACCCCCACTGTTTGTTTATTAGAATGCCAAAATACAATTATAATTCTGGCCAATTAAAAGAACTCCCAAACTTTAAACTCTGATAAACTCACCTAAACTATTTTGAAAAAATGCAGTTCAGGTGAGTTTATAACACTGATTATCTCCAGTCAGGATAAACAACATTTATAGGAAACCAGTGTACATAAGGCCTAAAGCATGCCCCGTTTTGATTGTAGTAGTTACACAACAATCTGTAAATGCATGCTTAAGTCAGTTTTATATTTCTGGGATTTATATTAATTTCATGAATAAAACGTTATCATTATATTGAGATATGTTGGCCTTTCCAGCGCTATTTTTAAAGTCCTGTTTTTTGAATATATCATTCTATTTGTACATATGGGGGATGAAAGCATTGTGAGAGTAAACACCTCACCATTTCTTCTTATATGTGTTTTTTTTTTTTTTTTTTGTCTTTTTAAATTATAAAAACTTGGTAAGGCTCAATTTTATTTTTTTTTCTAATTTCCCAGAATTTTGGTCTAAAAAAATAAACAACTTTTTGACATCTGATGTGCTGTGGTTTCTGTACAGCAGGTTAAAACTGTTTTCAAGCATTATGTTCCAAATGTCCAATGATCTGCTGTGACCTGCATCTGTGTTTACGGCATGCACCCAACCTTCTAATTACCATTCTCATCTCCGTTGTGATTACCTCTGCTCTTAATGAGCTTATTACTAATAATGATTTTAATTTCATTTCAGATACATTTGAAGCTTTCATTATTTTTTCCATCCGTCACGAGATAAGACGGATCGACCTTCATAAGCGGGATTACAGTCTACTAGTTCCTGGTCTAAGGAACACAATAGCTCTCGATTTCCATTTCAATCAGAGTTTACTGTATTGGACAGATGTTGTTGAGGACAAAATCTATAGAGGTCGATTATCAGAAACATCAGGTAAGCCTTCTTTTCCAGCACTGCCCTTTTGTGGACACCAAATGTATAATCCACCAAAGCAATCATTTAGACAAATGGTTATTCCCTTGTATACGGACGGCACAAGGAAAGTGTATTGTTTTAGAAGGGTTGGTGAAGGCTATACGCTATTGTACTGGCAAATTACTGGTAGTTTAATTGCAATGCATTACAGTAATGTACAGTAAATTACTCAAACCTCAATTTAGCCTTGGTTCACACCTGACCGAGTTGAAGGGATTTTCTACAAACCTATCAATGCTCCATAAGGTATGCTAAAGAAAGAACAAAATAGGTAAAGAGCATACATGACAGGGTGGAAGAGAAACCAGTAAGAAGAGGTTAACTATTTTAAAGTGGTGTGCTCAGTTACTGATGCTTATCTGATTGGTCGAATAGACAAGGTGATTGGGAGAAGTAGAAGAGTATAATGTTGGGGAAGAGTGATTTGGGTTCACTTATGAAATCGTCATAAGAATGTCCTTATCTCACGCCCTATTTCTTGGGTAGTCCTGTTATACTTCTTTTGTTGTTCTTTAGCAGCTTGAGGTCCTTGACGGGGTTTAAATCTGGTGTTATTGGTAAAATGATGGGTACCTATCTTAGGCATGGTGTTCTCTAGTTGTCACTGTTCAATTCATAGTGACTGGGTAGTTGTAAGACCCATGGGTGTCTGAGGTCAGCTGGCGGTGTTTGGTGGCTGGGGTTGTAACTTGGCTAACTGGTGCCATAGACACAAAGTTTTAGTTATATAGTATCATCAAGGACCTGCAACCATTGTTATCTGGATTTATATGTTTATTGTTATGTTTTGTTATTTATAAGCTCATATTTTAAAAAAAGGCTGATTCGGCCATTTACCCCAATTACGAGTAATGTGGTTTTCCCCTTCATTCATTGACGGACACAGCTGCATATCTTCTTTGACCATTGGGTTATGCTGCCCCCTACAGGAGTAGGACACTAGGTGGAAAATATTGACTACGCCTATAGGGAAGTCCTAGAGGGTATACTCCCACTTCCTGCTATAGGACTTCAGATTTGTAACAAGCAGTGTCAGAAGAATACTTAACCCAAACTCCACAGAGGGGTGGGTGCTGTGTCCGTCAAGGAACATCAGAGAAAAGTATTTTACGGTAAGTCAAAAATCAAGTTTTCTCTTTCATTCTTTGGCGGACACAGCTCCATATCTACTTTGACCGTTAGAACGTCCCAAAGCAGTGTTAGCATGAGGGGTGGAAAACACAGCAAAAAAACAGAATTCCCAAAAGGGCTAAATGTAGCCAACCAGGTAATCCAAGAGCTCAACCATGAACAACTGGAGCTCACCTACCTTGAAAAAACACACCCTCAAGAGGTAGGAGCCTCTGCAACAGCAGCCTGAAAAACTTTGAGGCCAAAATCAACATCCGCAGATGCGAGGACATCCACCCTGTAAAACTTTGTGAATGTGTGCACAGACGACTAGGTGGCTGCCTTGCAAACCTGGATGCCTGTTGACGGAAGGCCCAGGAGGCACTAAGTGCCCTTGTAGAATGCGTCTTAAGAGGGAAAGGAGGAACCTGACCCTTGATGGAATAGGCCTGCACCACCGCCTGCCTGATCCATCTGGAAATGGTCGCAGCAGATGCAGCCTGCCCCTTACGGCAACCATCTGTAAGGACAAACAACTAATCCAATTTGCCAGGTACACCCTGATGGCCCGAACCACATCCAGGAATGCAAGGCAATTTCTTTTGGATGTTTCGGCTTAGGACACAATGAAGGCAAAACAATGTCTTTATTTAGGCGGAACCCTGAGATGACCTTAGAAAGGACCGCCTGACAGTACCACTTTGTCCATGTGAACCACCAAAAAATGGGGCCGACAGAACAACGCAGCCAGCTCTGAAACCCTGCATGCCGAAGTAATAGCTACCAGGAAAGTCACCTTCTGTGACAAAGTAAGCAGTGGAAGTTCACAAATGTTTTCAAAAGGCGGTTTTTGAAGAACCAACAGTACCAAATTAAGATCCCACGTAGGCACCGGGGACGTTATCGGAGGAGCCAAGTGGCGAACCCTCTGCACTTAAGTGTAAACCAAAGAATATGTGGCAAACGGGCGTTGGAAGAAAATTGCCAAAGCTGAAATCTGGCCGTGATGGTGCCCAGGGCCAAACCATGTATGAATGCTGAATGTAAACAAGTTGATTGATTGATCAGCTTGAGTAAAACAACCTGCTGGATTTTACATGCGATTTCTGCTAGCAGCTGTTATAGCTGCTAGAAATAACCACTGTGTTCTTCCAGCGGGGTTGTCTTCCCTCACCCCCCTCCCCCCATTGGGAAAACACAATGGCTCCACAGGAGGGATTCCACTGTCAACACTGTCTATGTTTGCAGGAAAGAAAAATGCTCTGTCAATGGCTGGCCTTAAACACACATAAAAGTCAATGGCACAAAAGAAAAAAGTGAGAAATCCTCAGATAATTTTTTATGATGTGATGCTCCATCAAAAATCTGGTGATGAACATGCTTTGCTGCCCTCTTTAGAAAGAGGAAATCCTTGTATAAGCTACAACAAAACACACAAAAAGAGAGTGCACCAGCCTCATACTTTACCATAAAACAATTTTATTGGAAAGTAGAAGAACAAACCCCTCTATTGTTGGGACTATATCAGCATAAACATGAACAAATATGTCATAAAAAATTAACACATTTTATATTACACAGAAATGTAACCACTTCAATACAGGGCACTTTCACCCCCTTCCTGCCCAGGTCAATTTTCGCTGTTGTATTTTGAATGACAATTGTGCAGTCATGCAACACCATACCTAAACCAAATGTATGTATTTTTTTTCCTACAAATAGAGCTTTCTTTTGGTGGTATTTGATCACCGCAATATTTTTTCTTTATTTATGAAACAAATTAAAAAAGACCAAAAAGTTTGGTGGCCATGGGTGGCCAATTCCTGGTGGCTCTAGTGGCATCCCCCAAGGGTCAGCACTGGTAATCAATGCTCTGATTACCAGCACAGACCCCCCCCCCCTCCTGTGAGAAGAGCCACCGATCGGCTCTCCTCTACTCGTGCCTGTCAGGCGCGAACTGAAAAAAGCCGATCAACGGCACTTCCTATTTACTATGTGACCAGCTGTGATTGGACACAGCTGATCGCATGGTAAAGAGCCTATGTCATAGGCTCTTTACTGGAATCGGAGATGCGGTGTGTCAGAGTGACGCATATGACGCCCAGTCAGAATGAGATAACCACTTTGTGGCCATCATTTTGCTATTTTATGGGCGAGAAGTGGTTAAAAGCACAGTCAAGGTCTACTATGTTATTTTATTGGAATTAACCACATCAAAATATAGTCACAAACAGGCACATCAATGATCCA
This sequence comes from Pelophylax lessonae, assembly GCF_965119305.1. Lineage (NCBI taxonomy): Eukaryota > Metazoa > Chordata > Amphibia > Anura > Ranidae > Pelophylax > Pelophylax lessonae. The sequence continues at coordinate 289,437,181 of NC_138773.1, forward strand.
AGATTACAGTCCAGTGCAATGTATAGGTGATGCCCACACCCATGGAGTGAGGCTAATGCTCTCCCTGGAAATGCATTAGCCTAGCTGAAATTGTTAGAGTAAATGTGGTTCTTTTGCAGGCTGTCTGGTAAGTGTGCTGGGAAATCTTTTGTTTTTGATGTGCAGTGCTCTTCCATGTGCACCTTGCTTCAAAGGCTCGATACTGGTTGGAGTGGTTGCCACCTTTTTGTACAGTTGGTTGAATTGGGTGCAGGGACACACTGGATGCCTTAGCTGCCATTTTGCTCTTGCTTAGTGTCCCATGCATCCCTGTCCTTTGAGAAGGAGTGGGCTCCCTCCAGGCACAATTGCCCTTACTCTATCCACTGCTACATGTGCTCCAATTTAGGAGTCTCTGAAAATTATTAGGACTGCATTATACAGAGGAGCCTTGTCGTGGGCACTACAGCTTACATATATATTTGCAAACATGTACAAACCAAACCCTCTGTTTTTAATGTGAATTGTAAGACAGGGTCAGTTTGGTTGCTTTGCAGGCTGGCTGGTAGTGCTAGGAAATCTTTTGTCTCTTTTGGTTTACTGATGTGCATATTTTTACTTCTTATGATTCTGATTATATTTTCACGGTTCATTCCATAAAAATGACTTTATAGTAATGCACAAGGCTGGTGTTCAAGTATAAATCTGAAGATGGAAAGCAAACCTGTGTTTTGAAAATATGTCCCTGAATCTATATGGCCCTGCATGCGAGTACCAATTACTACAGCATGCTTGCACGTCTAGCTGCAGCGTATTTCAGCCTTTTAAATATTTTAACAGGCTTTTGGTGGTGGGACTGGACACTGCACCTGTGCCTCCAGGGTGCCCAAAAATTCAGGGATTTGATGCACTCGGCCAAAGCACTAGTGTGCATGAGACCCAACAATGAACTAATCTCTGATCTCTTTTTTCTCTAAAAGCAGTATTAAACCCCAAACCAAAATGTGAGGCCCTTCATGGTTTCTTGCACCGGGGCCCTGAAGGTTCTAGTTACGCCTCTGTACAGTACTTACCTGAGCCTAATCTCAACCCAGCGATGTGCCCAAGGGCAGTGTCTCTCTCGGCCCTCTCTCTTGATACGCTCAGAGACAGCTGCAGGAGCCATTGGCTCCTGCTGTTGTCAATTACAGCCAGTGAGGCGGGAGCTGGGGGCAGGGCCAAGGCCCACTCTGTGTGTCTATGGACACACAAAGCCAGCTCGGGAGCTAGTACGAACTAGTGCCCCCACAGCAAGTAAATAAAATTCAATAAAAGATACACACTTGCACATCCAAAGATATCTACTTACACATGAAAAGTTTAAAAAGATAATAGGCTCCCTGTAACAGTTGTTTTTTTTTTTTCCTTAGCGTTACAAAAGCCAAAAGCAGTAAAAGTCCTTTCACTCCTGATTACTAATGATCCTCTGTGCAATTATGCTATAAATGACAGCCATGATTACAGCTGATAAAAATGTGTGCATATTTCTGGGCTAATTAGCACTTATTAATTTTTTTTTTGCCTTTTTTCTAGGTGTTAGCGGGATTGAAGTCGTCATTCAGCATGGTCTGGCCACACCTGAGGGCTTAGCGATAGACTGGATAGCTGGGAACATCTACTGGATAGACAGCAATTTGGATCAAATTGAAGTTGCTAAATTAGATGGCAAAATGAGATCGACGTTAATAGCAGGTGGGATGGAGCACCCCAGAGCTATTGCCTTGGATCCGAGATACGGGTAAGTTGTTATTATTCAAATTTGGAAATTAATTTTAGCTTTAATTGTATTTAGGATTTAAAAAATGCAAACTTCCCTAATTACTGTTTTTTTTTTATAATTGCATTTATGAAAATAACTTAAAGTGCCCCATTTCCTAATTTAATCAACCATCTTGGGAGGTGGGACAAAATACACATAAATGAGGATGTGTAATCTTTTTTTTTTTCTTTTCAATGTGTTTATTGAATATTTTATTAAAAGGTACATACAGGGCGCTGCTCTTAACAGCAGGGAACTTTATTACACATATGGTGGGAGTGCCCTCTCATCCAACTTTTCTGGAGGAAGGTACACTCGCACATATCTCGTTTGACAACATACACCCCTGACTTTACCCCGGCACAATATCTCCTCCACTACACCTCCCGGCCCACGCCGTGTCTAAAAAATCCCTCACTTTACACCTCATTAATGCAGCCAGAATGTGTATCCCCTGCCACTGGCTGTCCACCTCTCCCCCCTCCATCATCGAATAGTTTAAACGCGCCCAACGGGTCGCCGATATGGAAGACATTATGTTTCAAGCCAGAGACTCCCCGGACAAATTCTACAACACTTGGGCCCCCCGGCTGGACTTCATGAACTTGACTATATATCGTACGCTCACTGAACAGTTACCTTAATCCTTTTTCACAACTACATTGACCCCCACATACCAGGTCATATTTCCATGTTTTCCACGTATCAGGTCCCTCATTCCCCCCCCCCTTTTTTTTTTTTTCTTTCTCCTTCCCCCTTTGCCCATCCGAACACTGTGCAGTTTCCGACCCACATGCAGTACTTTTACCCCCATCCACGTACCGTGGCGATCAATGGCCCTTTGGCCGAAGACGTCTTTACTTTCCCCCCTCCTCTTCCCCCTACTAATAACCCTTGGTCGTTCTGTTTGAGAAGAGTACCTATTATCTCCCGCAGCCATGCATGTATTCCGTGAACAACTCACCATACTGGTCGGCGATCTCTCTCTGGCCTCTGACACAGCAAGTTCCCCTTAGGGGGTGTCGGAGCCCAGATCAGGTTTCCAAATCACCAAGCACTTTTTATATTTCTTAATTTATCTTCTTCAGGCTGATCTCCCGTATATGACTAAGTGACTTATACTCTTGTACCCTTCTCAATGTTTGTTATACTTACGCCTTTTTGTCAAACACCTGTGTAGCGGGGTTAAACATGCCTAAAGACACTGTTTGATATGTGGGAAGGAACTAGGCTCCCTCTAGTGGTAGCTGCATGGAATTTCCCGGGCTGTGACTTCCTTTTCACAAGATGAAGAAACTACATCTCCCAGGCTGCTTTGCAAGATCCAGGAACTAGGCTCCCTCTAGTGGTAGCTGCATGGAATTTCCCGGGCTGTGACTTCCTTTTCACAAGATGAAGAAACTACATCTCCCAGGCTGCTTTGCAAGATCCAGGGTGCACGGCTGCACCGCACGGCACTATGGGGGAGGTTATTTAAAGGAAGAGAGAAGCGCGCGAAGGGGGGGCCTTTCTGCGCTGGACTCTGAGGAACCAGCGAGCGAGAGTGAAGGACTGACACTGGATATTGGGCTAGAGCCTTTTAGCCTGGAGGGACGACGTGGAACCGTCCCATCTCAAGCACGAGGCACATTCCTGGAGGTCATACTGCTGTTTGCCGAGACCGGAAGTCATCCGCCAGAAGGACCCCGCGCGGCTGGCATATAGCCAAAGGACTGAGACCGCAGTGGATGCGCGCGAAGGAGAAACTTCTGTTGGTGAGAGGGCACATGCCCAATAACTGACTTTATCTGCTGAAGAGACAGTTTTATCTACAGATAGCGGTAGCGCAGCAGGAGGTGATAAAACCCCGGGGTTTATCACCATACTCTCTCAGGAGACTCATAGACAAACAATAAGGTCTGTAAAGGAGTCGCCAGAGGCTTATCTCTCTCGCAGAAGTTATTGCTCAGTTACGCAGACACCCTGCGGTGACAACTAACAGCTCGTTGTTTTCTCTCTCTTGATCTTTATTCCTAATCTGGATTACAAATGAGCTCTATTCAATAACCTTGCTAGCGAAGATCAACAAGAAAGAAGAGAACTCTGGGGGAGGGACTCAGATAGGCCCACCTACCTGGTACTGTGTCTAGCCTTAATGCAGGAGGAGTGTGGGGGTATTCTTTTACCTTTTTAAAGCTGTTTTAAATAACCTTTTATGGACTTGTATTGTATTGTATTGTATCTCCCCTATTCAATTTGATATATAGTAAACTAAGTTTGGTTAATTACAATCTTGTGCGTTGTTCCATTGTGTCACCCAGAAGGACTACTATTCAAGAAGGTAACAAGGTATTGTTGCATAGTGAAGTATTGTATTCCAACCTGTGTATCTATTTGATAGTCCAGTCCTATTCTGGGTCAGTTGTGCCTGAGGAGGGATCGAGCCAATTTGATTGGGTTGTTAGGCAGGGTGTAGACCCAATAATATAATCAGCAGCTCCTGCGGGGGTGGTGCTACACGTGGGGGCTCGTCCGGGATTTCTACAGTCCTGCAACACAACCCTCTCAGCCCCAGAATCCCCTCCCACGCAGAAATGGATCCTGTCGCTGCTGCTGAGTGGTGCAAGGAAGAGAATGTCATAGTGGAAAATGGCCTGGTGGTTGAAATCAAGGGAGAAGCCTGGACTGAAGAAAAGCTCCTCCCTGTTTTAAGGGCACTATCCACAGACAGGAAATTCTGGGTGATTGACATAAAAACTGACACCACTGCCCCACACACGTATGCACTGTGTGAGTGGAGGAAAGGGGTCCCTGATTATTTCAATGGAAACAGTGTAAAAACTATTGACCAAACAGAACTTTTCCTGATACATCCAGGAGTTCCTACTGCGGGTCCCTCATCCACCACCCCTGGGGTATCCAGCCAAGAAAAAGGTGTCCAAGAAGGGCATCCTGAGTCATCACCTTTGTCGACTTTTAGCTCAGAACTGTGTGCTGTTCTTGGGGAGATTGTGGCAAAATGTAGCAGGGACTCCTCGAGCTATCTGATGACTGGATATAGGAAGCTCCGGACATTCTCTGGGAAACAGCCTGTGCCTTCAGCAGAAGATGGGTTCGAAGAGTGGCTGGATACCGCCACTCAGGCTTTGGAGGAATGGGAGGTACCAGAACAGCACAAGAAGCAGAGGATCACAGAGAGTTTAAGGGGACCTGCATTAGAGGCTGTACGTAATCTAAAGCTTAGCAAGAAGAACTGTACTGCACAGGATTATTTGGACATTCTGCAAGATGTGTTTGGTCGGACGGAGAACGCGGCTGAACTTCTCTACCAGTTGGACCACTGTTATCAAGAAGAGGGGGAGAAGTTGTCCGAATTCATTAAACGTCTGGATAGGATTATCCACCAGATTCTGTTAAAGAAAGGAATAGACCCCCGGAAAATAGATGAGACTCGTGCACGACAGGTTCTGAAAGGGGCTCAACCTTTAGATCCCATTGCCATACTGTTACGAACTCGTCGAGATGGCGGCATTCTAGAATACCCGATCTGATTCGAATGGTCAGAGAGGAAGAGGTCATGTTGGACAACAAGAAGAAAAGTCGGCAGTTTGACTCAACTGCCCGGGTTGGAGTGATAAGTGTGGAAGAGGGTGACTCTCAAGTTGAACTCCTAAAGACCCAAGTGTCTCAGTTGATAGAAATGGTGTCCATCCTGACTGGTCAGGTATCCACTCTACCCAAGGGGAGTATATCGGAGAGGCCAGATGAACCTGTTAGTCTCAGCACAGATCCAGAGCCACGGCCTGCAAGATTGTTAACTTGTTTCAACTGCGGGGGAGTTGGGCATGTTAGAAGGGTATGTCCCAGCTCAGGAAATGCTGCCGCGAAACCTCGCGAGCCAGCGGGAAACTTCAGAGGACACCGGTGAAGGAGTCAACCGGGTGTCCGCCAGTCTTAAGGGACTCCAGAAGTGGTGCAGGATCAGGGAAACTGAGTCAGGGGGTCAGACCCAAATATAACACCCCCAGTTCTAGACTCTGGGTTACTGAGGGAAGGAAAGTCAATGCACACCGGATTCGGCGGGGGCCTAGATCAAGGAAGAAAAAGGAGAAGAGGGCCAGGGTACAGAGAACTGAATCAGATAACAAGGCTACATCAAGAGAATTCCCAACTAACTTGGTCGGGCCCTCCCCAGTGGTCTCGGTTCAGGTGGAAGGAATTTACACAAGAGCCCTCCTTGACACAGGGGCCCAGGTGACTCTTTTGTATAGAGACTTCTATGATAAATATCTTACCCATCTACCTTTGCAGAAGTTGGAAGATCTGGAGATATGGGGTATTGGGACCCAAAGTTTTCCCTATGACGGGTATCTGCCAATCAAGTTGACCTTTGATCCATCAGTGGCTGGTGAAGCGGAAACCTTCGACACCTTAGCGGTGGTCTGTCCTCGTCCACCAGGGGCCAACAAAAGCTCTCTCATCGTAGGAACAAACACTGACCTGGTAAGGCGCCTTCTGATACAACTGGTCCAGGGACAAGATGCTCAGGCGCCAAGGATCCATCCCATGCTACGGCAGGCCTACCAACGATTAGTGTTGGAGCAAGAGACCCCCGCAGAAGGAGTTGGACGACTCTGGAAGCTGGATAGAGCAGAAAAGGTCTTACAGCCAGGAGAGGTGGCCTGTTTTAAGGCTTCTGTTAAACTCACATGGCAACAGCCGGGTCCCTTCATTATCTTTGAATCAGGTCAAAAGGAGAGACAGAGAGGGATAGAAGTGATCCCTGAGGTGATCCCTTTGAAGGTGTTACAGGAAAACCGTGGAAGGGTTTTAGTGAGTGTCAGAAACACCTCTATTACACCAGTGAAGGTACCGGCCAGAGTGCTCCTGGGCCAAGTCAACCCGGCTACCCCAGTTGCCCCCATTGATTTCAAAGAAAAGGAACAGGGTGAAGCGGTTATAGAGGAGCTTTGCTCTGGAAACGCTGCCCTCCCGCCGGAATGGGTGAAGAGGGCCAAGGCACAACTTGCTCGATGCAGGGAAATATTCTCTAAGGACGAGTTTGACGTGGGATGTGCCAGGAGCGCCACTCATAAGATCCGCCTGAGTGAGGACAAGCCTTTCAGGGAGAGAGTCCGGCGAGTCCCCTTAGGTGACTTAGAAGATCTACGTCAACAGCTGGCAGAGCTCAAAAAGATCGGGATTATCCGAGAATCCAGGAGCCCGTATGCTTCCCCGATAGTGGTAGTCCGGAAGAAAAATGGATCTTTGAGGCTTTGTATCGACTACCGAACGCTGAACAGAAGAACCATCCCAGACCAGTATACCACTCCTCGAATCGAAGATGCCCTACAGAGTCTGTCAGGGGCGAAGTGGTTCAGTGTGATGGACTTAAAGAGTGGGTATTATCAGATCCCCATGCACCCTGAAGATCGGGAGAAAACAGCCTTCATCACCCCTGTGGGGTTCTTTGAGTTCAATCGCATGCCTCAGGGGTTGTCCGGGGCCCCTGCTACCTTCCAAAGGCTGATGGAGAGGACCGTTGGAGATATGAATTTGATAGAGGTACTGGTATACTTGGATGATGTTATCGTGTTTGGCAGAACTTTAGAAGAACATGAGGAGAGGTTGGAAAAGGTCTTGAAGAGGCTACATGAAGAAGGTCTGAAACTTTCTCCTGAGAAGTGCCAATTCTATCAGTCCTCGGTCCATTACCTGGGCCATATCGTGTCTGAAGAAGGGGTGGCCACTGACCCGGACAAGCTGGATGCTGTTGCTTCCTGGCCGAGACCCACAAATGTGACCGAACTCCGGTCATTCTTGGGCTTTTGCTCCTATTACAGGAGGTTTGTGGAGGGGTTCGCCCAGATTGCCCGACCCCTAAATGAGCTCCTGAAGAATGAAGAAGATGATGTCCCTGAGTTGGTAAAGCCGGCGAAGTCCACCATAGGCCCCCGGAAGGCTAAGGAATCCATCCAGGATCAGTGGACCCCGGAATGCGAAGGGGCCTTTGTCCAGCTGAAGGAAACCCTAACCACTGCCCCTGTGTTGGCCTATGCGGACCCCACAAAACCATATGAACTGCATGTTGATGCCAGCCGAGATGGGCTGGGGGGGGTACTTTATCAGGAGCATGAGGGTCATCTGCGACCTGTTGCCTATGTGAGCAGAAGCCTACTGCCTGCTGAAAGGAATTATCCTACTCACAAACTTGAATTCTTGGCCTTGAAGTGGGCAGTGGTTGACAAATTGAAAGACTACCTGTACGGAGCTGAATTCATTGTCAAGACAGATAATAATCCCCTCACCTATCTGTTGACTACGGCCAAGCTGGATGCAACAGGACATCGATGGTTGGCTGCCCTCTCTAGCTTCAATTTTAGCCTGAAGTATCGGCCAGGAATCGGAAATAGGGATGCAGATGCCCTATCCAGAAGGTTGCATGTTCCACAGGAACCTGCGGAAGAATGGACTCATTTGGCTCCAGAAGGGGTGCGTGCCCTATATCAGGGAACTGAATTTCGATCCCGAGGAGGGTCAAGAGCAGAAGAGATTGGGGTTTCGGCTATCGGAGTACCCAAATGCTACTGCCAGGTGACCCAGGTTGAAGGGGAGGGTTTGCCCCGGCTGTCCAAAAGGGACTTGCGGAAGGAGCAGTTGGAAGACCCTTTGGGAAAACTTCTTTTGGAAGCCTTGGAGATCCAGAGCCCTGAGTTGCTTCTAACTGACTCCCCTCAGGGGGCCCGTCTGTTACATAGAGAGTGGACCCGGTTACAGATCAGAGAAGGAGTGGCCTACCGGAGAGGTCCATCTGAAGATCTGGAGGAGAAGTGGCAACTGTTCTTACCAGCTAAATACAGAGAGGGAGTTCTGGCCGCTCTTCATGATAATCATGGCCATCTGGGGCCCGAAAGAACCTTTCAGCTTGTCAGGGACAGGTTCTACTGGCCTTGTATGAGGGCCGAAGTTGAAGGATACTGTCATTCTTGTGTCCGGTGTATACAGAGGAAGACTCTGCCACGTCAAGCAGCCCCAATGGGCCATCTACAAAGTCAGGGACCCATGGAGCTGGTGTGCATTGATTTCCTTTGCTTAGAGCCTGATCTGAGTGGCCAGGGGAATGTCCTTGTGGTAACAGACCATTTTACCAGATATGCTCAAGCATTCCCAACAAGGGATCAGAAGGCCTCAACGGTAGCCAAAGTTCTTGTAGAGAAGTTCTTTGTACATTATGGGTTACCACAACGCCTCCATTCTGATCAGGGAAGGGACTTTGAAAGCAGACTGATCAAGAGACTGTTAGATATGTTAGGCATTCAAAAGACTAGAACCACTCCCTACCATCCACAGGGGGATGCCCAGCCTGAACGATTTAACAGGACTCTTTTGGATATGTTGGGGACTTTGAGCTCAGAGAAGAAACAGCATTGGGGCAAGCACGTAGCTGCCATTGTGCATGCCTACAACAGCACTGTCAGTGATGCTACTGGATATTCCCCTTATCGGCTGATGTTTGGAAGGGAGGCTCGGTTGCCAGTGGATTTGGCCTTTGGCATTTCGCCTGATCATACCTCTTCAGCATCGCATAGAGGATATGTGGACCGACTGCGGAAGAGTCTGAAAGCGGCCTATGACAAGGCTCAGGCCACATCTGATCAACGTGGACTGCGGAATAAAAAAAATTTCGACCTAAAAGTTCGGATCCATGACCTGCAACCAGGGGACAGGGTTTTGTTGAGAAACTTGGGTGTCCCGGGAAAACACAAGTTGGCAGACCGCTGGAAGTCCCAACCTTATGTTATCTGCAAGCAACTGCCAAACCTTCCTGTGTACCAAATTCGGCCTGAAGGAAGTGTGGGTCCATTGAAGGCTTGGCATCGGAACCATTTGCTGCCTCTCTCTGAAGCGGTTCGTATGCCCCCTGTGGAAGACGTGTCAGAGGCCCCTTCGACTTCTCGCCGGTCCAGACCAGTTACCAGATCTCAGACGACGCTCCCAGATGAGGGAGAGGGAAGTTCTCCATCTGAAGATTTGGAAGATGAAGAGGAGGTACCCGACTGGTTGTGGTCATCTCAGTTGCCAGAACCCACACCTGCCTCCCTGTCTTCATCTGACTTGGCTGATAGAGGAGCCCTTCGGGCAGAAGCCCCTGAATTCATACCCTTTCATATGCTTCCAGAAGAAGCAGCTGAGGATGAAGATCCTGAGGAGGAGGTTGCACCCTTCTCTGAAGAAGAACTGACCTCTCTTGAACCATCAGGTTCCTCTGTGTTGGAACATGAGGAGGGGGACATTGAAGAATCCTCAGAAGTGCCTGATCCTAGCACCTCTGAGAGCATGCCTCCACGGGAACAGAGGGAAAGGAGAGTCATTCACCCACCTAAGAGACTGACCTATGATCAATTGGGTGAATGTTCGGAAGAAGCTGTTTTTACCTCCAAAAGATCTCCTGACCAGCCTAGTTCCTCCACTGTAGATTTGGTGGGGGACAACCCTAGCTCACCCCCAGGCACAACTGTACAAGCCACCCAAGTTTTGGGGGGTCTGTGAGAGATCATGAGAACAAAGTATTGAAGTAGAAAACGTTTGCATTTAAGTTTGTACATAAGGATATTGGGTTTGGCCATTATAATAAGCACAGTTTTTGATGTTCACAATTTGGTTTACTTTGTGAGTTAATGTTTGTGCACATTTTGTTGCTCTGACCTCACTATATGTTTTTTTCTCTTTCTCACCTTTTGATGTTTTTTTTCAACACAAACTTTAAGATGTAAGTGTTTAAGAAATTGCAAAGGCACATGTGCTTTTTAAAGGAGCACTATATAAAAGCACTAGAAATCAGCACTATATTAACACTGTAGAAATCACTTATTTGCTTATTAATTGCACTTTATCGTTTTACTGTTGCACTGCTATTAGAATACAAAATTGGATGTATTCAGATTGACTTATTTCAGCAAAATGTTAATGTTTTTGTTGTATAATGCCAACCTATGCACTAGGGTACATACTGTTGACCTCTTTGGGGACCAAAGTTTCTCAAGTGGGGGGAGTGTGTAGCGGGGTTAAACATGCCTAAAGACACTGTTTGATATGTGGGAAGGAACTAGGCTCCCTCTAGTGGTAGCTGCATGGAATTTCCCGGGCTGTGACTTCCTTTTCACAAGATGAAGAAACTACATCTCCCAGGCTGCTTTGCAAGATCCAGGAACTAGGCTCCCTCTAGTGGTAGCTGCATGGAATTTCCCGGGCTGTGACTTCCTTTTCACAAGATGAAGAAACTACATCTCCCAGGCTGCTTTGCAAGATCCAGGGTGCACGGCTGCACCGCACGGCACTATGGGGGAGGTTATTTAAAGGAAGAGAGAAGCGCGCGAAGGGGGGGCCTTTCTGCGCTGGACTCTGAGGAACCAGCGAGCGAGAGTGAAGGACTGACACTGGATATTGGGCTAGAGCCTTTTAGCCTGGAGGGACGACGTGGAACCGTCCCATCTCAAGCACGAGGCACATTCCTGGAGGTCATACTGCTGTTTGCCGAGACCGGAAGTCATCCGCCAGAAGGACCCCGCGCGGCTGGCATATAGCCAAAGGACTGAGACCGCAGTGGAAGCGCGCGAAGGAGAAACTTCTGTTGGTGAGAGGGCACATGCCCAATAACTGACTTTATCTGCTGAAGAGACAGTTTTATCTACAGATAGCGGTAGCGCAGCAGGAGGTGATAAAACCCCGGGGTTTATCACCATACTCTCTCAGGAGACTCATAGACAAACAATAAGGTCTGTAAAGGAGTCGCCAGAGGCTTATCTCTCTCGCAGAAGTTATTGCTCAGTTACGCAGACACCCTGCGGTGACAACTAACAGCTCGTTGTTTTCTCTCTCTTGATCTTTATTCCTAATCTGGATTACAAATGAGCTCTATTCAATAACCTTGCTAGCGAAGATCAACAAGAAAGAAGAGAACTCTGGGGGAGGGACTCAGATAGGCCCACCTACCTGGTACTGTGTCTAGCCTTAATGCAGGAGGAGTGTGGGGGTATTCTTTTACCTTTTTAAAGCTGTTTTAAATAACCTTTTATGGACTTGTATTGTATTGTATTGTATCTCCCCTATTCAATTTGATATATAGTAAACTAAGTTTGGTTAATTACAATCTTGTGCGTTGTTCCATTGTGTCACCCAGAAGGACTACTATTCAAGAAGGTAACAAGGTATTGTTGCATAGTGAAGTATTGTATTCCAACCTGTGTATCTATTTGATAGTCCAGTCCTATTCTGGGTCAGTTGTGCCTGAGGAGGGATCGAGCCAATTTGATTGGGTTGTTAGGCAGGGTGTAGACCCAATAATATAATCAGCAGCTCCTGCGGGGGTGGTGCTACACCTGTATTTTCAATGACTAGGGTTCCTTTAGAACTTGCTAGTGGTTCATTGGCTGATTGACCTCCCATTTGATGGTGCCTGTAGAGCTTTGGGATCAGTGCTATTTGGAAGAGCCAGCTGTATGACACCATTTTCTTTTTATCTGTCTGTAAGAATGGCATTCTTCCCATTGACCACCAATGTAAGGAGCATTTTTCTTACTGACCACCAATGTAAGGAGCATTCTTCTTACTGACCACCAATGCAAGGAGCATTCTTCTTACTGACCACCAATGTAAAGAACATTCTTCCCACTAACCACCAATGTAAGGAATATCCTTCTTATTGACCACTAACGTAAACAGCATTCGTCCTATTGACCACCAATTAATTGGGCTCAGCAGGGGTTCCTCAAGACTTGAAAGTCATTTCAAGGGTTCCTGCTGGGTAAAAAAAAGGTTAAGAGAGGCTGAAATAAGCATTTGAAATACCTGATTTTTCTGTGCTTTTACCTGCATTTTTTTTTTTTTTTATTTGGTGACTGGGTCTCTTCAAGTAGTTTTATTTGAGTAGCCTTACCTCCCAGGGATAGGTATGTTTACTGTTAATCACTGATATTCCTTCCCTGTCAAAAATAAAGTAATCCTGTACATCATTGTACTGTGCATAAAACTAATAAAACTTATTGAAAAAAATAAAGTTATCCCTAAGTAATTGGGCTACACTGGTATAACAATTCAAGAATGGACATCCCATTGTCACAGATACATTTGGATGACAGGTTCTCTTAAAATAGTTCCTGTGAGCCCAGGAACCCCCAAGAATCTCAGATGCACAGTATGCACAGGCCTGGACCTCAGCTTTAAAGTTGAGTTAATACCCTGCCATTCAACTGTGCAATGTGAGAGTCTCTTCTAGCCACTGGAGCTCTTACATTGGGCTGATGAATGACATGCAGAGGCCTTTGAGTTCTCATAATGGTCACCATACTGTGCTCAAGCCTCCGTAAAACAAAAAGCAAGGCATCTGATTTGATTTGAATGGTTCAAGGTCCCTAATTACTTTTTATTCTATTACAGGCCATTTGTGTAATCTGTCAATTGATTTAAAACTCAGAATTGTTTAATTAGACGTACAAAATTATAATTGTGTAAGGACCAAAAAAAGTTGTATTGAAATTCCACGGTGAAATTATACTGAAATCAGCAGCAGATGCAGAAACAATAGACGCTTATCCAAGCTTCATTTTCATATGGCTTGCGAGGTTCTGATAATGCTCCTGTTTATCCAGCTGAGGCCACCATCGCCCTCCCTGTGCTTTATAGGGAACCAGAGTTATTACAGCTTCTCATTCCGTCTGACATTTACATTAAGTGGTACTTGACCTTTGCAGTCTAACATTTTAGATATTCCCTGTTTGGAGAAAATCATTTTGATAATGCTGTTCAATGACTTAGTTGATTTTAATGGAACTTAAATTTGCTTTACTGAACTTGAATTCATTACAGAGTGAATTACTATATAGTTATTGTTAATTACATATTTTTAAGATAGAAAAACAGATTGTTGTATAGTTTTTTATTTTTATTTTTTTTTTTTCAAAAAACAACCCGCTTTAGGTCAGGTAAATGCACAAAAAGTAAATTCTCAAAGGTCATTGTAAATTTTAACTTCTTCTCTGGAGATACTAAAACAGTTCATTCCACCAACTTTCCTAAATTAAAGAAGGTGGGAGTTCTAAGTGGAATGATCAGATATAATCACATGATCAGTCTCCATGTTGTTAAGTCTTGTCTTGTCTTCAGGGGAGTGATTCTTGATTGGTTCATATGGTTACTGGACCTAAGGAGGACCTATGAGTTACAAGAACACTCTAGCAGTAACACATCCAGAAGGTATCCCAGACAGTAATATCTAACCAATGCAGCCCACCTCAGACTGGGGAGTCTTAGCAGAAACTGTAAAAAAACACAGGGGGGCAAAAATGCCTAGTGCAGGTAAGTCCAATCTGTGGCGCGGGGGCCGCATGTGGCTGGGGACCACAGACAATGCGGCCCACTGCCCCCTGGCAATGTTTTCTTTTTGCTGGGGAGGAAGAAAGTTGAGTCAGGGGCACAGCCATGGCGGCTTCCAACTAAGTGTAGGCAGAGGCTGCCTCGGAGGGGATCATCCACTAGTTGTTTTAAATTAGTGCTGGGGGGGGCACAGAAGCTCGGGAAGGGCGCAGCGCCGTTTTATTACTTATATACCTTAACTATAGTATATTTTTATTTTATGCGGCCTGAGAAAATTTCTCTACACTCAATGTGGCCCAGAGAAGCCAAAAGGTTGGACACCCATGGCCTAGTGCATTACCAAAACCACTTCAGCGCCAGAAAAAAATAACCCCCTTCCTGACCAGGCAATATTTTGGGATACGGCACTATGTTACTTTAACTGACAGTTGCGTGGATGTGCGACACTGTACCTAAATAAGATTTTTGTCCTTTTCTTTCCCACAAATAGAGCTTTCTTTTGGTGGTATATGATCACCTCTGCATTTTTTATTTTTTTGCGCTATAAACAAAAAAACTATTTTGAAAAAAATAAAAACAATAATTTTTACTTTCTGCTAAAAAACATATCCAATAAAAAAAATTAAACATCAAATTTCTTCATCAATTTAGGCAAATATATATTCTGCTACATATTTTTTGTGAACAAAAACCCAATAAGGGTATTTTGACGGGCTGACTGCAAATGTTATAGCGTCTACAAACTATGGGATATATTTATGGAATTTTTTTTTTTTTTTTACTAGTTATGGCAGCGATCAGTGAATTATAGCAGGACTGAGATATTGCCGTGGACAAATTGGACACTAACTGACACTTTTTGGGGGACCAGTGACATTATTACAGTGATCGGTGCTAAAAATATTCACTATCGCTATACTAATTACACTAGCTGGGTTAACATCAGGGGTGATAAAAGGGTTAAATGTGTGCCTAGCCTGTGTTTTACTGTTGTGTGGGAGGTGCTTTTAGTAGAGGAAGGCATTGATCCATGTCGCTGTTTTGCAGGAACACAGGATCAATGCCTTCCTTGCTGACAGAGCAGCGATCTGCCTTGTTTACATAGACAGATCGCCATTCTTCCAGTGTACAGAATGATCTGTGGGACCCACTGTGTAGAATTACAGCGGGAGCGAGCCACTGCTGACATGTTCTTGCGCTCAATAACCAACAAGATCACGTATATATATGTGATCCTATGCAGCATGGCCACCCTGTAGCAGTAAAACTGCTATAGGGCAGTTGGCAAGTGGTTTTTAACACTTTGTTTGCTATTACAATAATGAATAGGTTAACCATTTATGACAGCTGTGATTACTAGTGATCTGTGTTTGGCTACAGCTTATCGGATGGTGCAGGGTGCTGCTATTAGCCCAGGTACAATGTGATAGTTGAGGGCCAATCATAGCATAGGCAACACAGCTTTGATGAATTATTAGTTCATAACAGCTTTGTTGACACTGGGATCATGTGATCGCATAGTGATCACATGATCACCAGCCCCAAATTCCAGGATCCACAATCCACTGTTGTGGAGAGGGGCCCACGCTGAGAGTCCCAGTGGGCATGCAGCACCCCCCTTACAAACGTTATATCAAAATATTATATTACATATTATATTATTATATTATATATTATTAATAGTATATAATATTGTATATATAAATTATATATTATAATTATATAAATATATAATTATAAAAAATATACAATTTAAAAAAATTATAAAAATTATAAAAAAATAAATATAATATATATTATATAATTGTTATATAATAATATTATATAATATATATTATTATTATTAATATACTATTATATATTAAATAAAATATTATATTAAAATATAAATATAAACCTTAAATATAAGCCTCAAAAAAAAAAGTATTGATTCCCTTTAAATTACTAATGATTATTTTCCCTTTCCCTGCAGAATAATGTTTTGGACAGACTGGGATGCCACATTTCCACGTATAGAGTCGGCTTCGATGAGTGGAGCAGGGAGAAAGATCATCTACAAAGACATGGAAAGTGGCGCTTGGCCTAATGGCCTCACCGTGGATCACTTTGAAAGAAGAATAGTTTGGACAGATGCCAGGTAATATTTCCAATGAAAATCTCTGTAGAGCCATATAAGGAGAGCATTTATTGCAGCTCGATGTAAGGGAAGAGTAGACAGAATAACATAAGTGAAGTGGGTGTTGCCAAGAGAAACCAATCAGCTCACAGCTGTCACTTACCATGCTTGGTGTAAATATGTTTTAAAGACAATGGAAGGGGGTTAACCCCATAATGATAGAGCACAAACATACATAGAAAGACTATCTATAGATGTGCAGACATCTTCAATAAAACCCAATGCAGCTCAAAGGCCTTTGATATTTCAAGAGAGTTTTGTAAACGTGGGACTGTGTGCAACCGTGCTTACACAGGACCCAGTCAATTCAAACATTTCTCTTCATTGTATTACAGGAAATGTAAAAACAAAGATACTCCCGCGCTGCCTGCTCTGTCTCTACCTTAGTGATTAAATCTAATATGCAATCAGATCAGTTGCTGCAGGCATCTATCTACTTGTGTTTCCACAAATACTAATAAATTCTTATAATAAAGGATGTTGCACTACGTCATACCACCTATACTGTGCATTGAATTTCAATTTTACCATAATACAAAAAATAAATAAATTCTTTGCGCATAAATCTCTGAGGTTAATTTACTAAAACTGGAGAGTGCAAGCTTAATTAAGCAAGCTGAAGTTAGAATCTGATTGGCTGCCATGCACAGCTGCACTAGATTTTAGGCTCTCCACTTTTAAACCAACCCCAGTGTATCTTATTTACAAATATCCTATTGTGTCATAATTAAAATAAATGTAATTAAAATCACAATGCAACATTGTTGTTGTTTTTTTTTTTAAATAATAAATAGTGTAGCGCAGTCTATAATAGATTATTGGGATTCAATCATTGGATAAAACACTTTAAACCAATAATAAATATATTAAATATATTAAAACATGTCTAAAAAGGAGATAGTCCATATAAGAGGCGATAACAGTCGGTAGAGGTAAAAAGTCCACTTGTGATATGGTGAAATAATAACAGGTGTGACTCTGGTGCTCAAATCCCTCCACCAAGCAATATCTGCCTCTCACCTCCAAAACATGACCCTGCAGGGCCAGAAAGCATAAACAATCTCCACAGGTAACCAACTCGTGTTGCTCCGATACAGGCAAGACCAAGACTCCAGCACTTGTCAGCACAAATAAGGATATCGCTGCAGCAGGTACAACTCACACTCGATTCCAAGTTTCCCAAGATATATAAATAAAAGAGGGGGAGATCTAGTGCTCTCTGTTGTGATCTCCCCCTCTTTTATTTATATATCTTGGGAAACTTGGAATCGAGTGTGAGTTGTACCTGCTGCAGCGATATCCTTATTTGTGCTGACAAGTGCTGGAGTCTTGGTCTTGCCTGTATCGGAGCAACACGAGTTGGTTACCTGTGGAGATTGTTTATGCTTTCTGGCCCTGCAGGGTCATGTTTTGGAGGTGAGAGGCAGATATTGCTTGGTGGAGGGATTTGAGCACCAGAGTCACACCTGTTATTATTTCACCATATCACAAGTGGACTTTTTACCTCTACCGACTGTTATCGCCTCTTATATGGACTATCTCCTTTTTAGACATGTTTTAATATATTTAATATATTTATTATTGGTTTAAAGTGTTTTATCCAATGATTGAATCCCAATAATCTATTATAGACTGCGCTACACTATTTATTATTTATTTCATTGAAGGAGTTGGATTGCCCTTGAGTGTTAGCTGCTGGTCTCATTGCAAGTTAATTTATTCAGCGCTGAATCTTCTACACACATATTATACTAGTTTTTTTTTTTAAAGCTTAACCTCCCTAGTGGTACATTGTTTTGCATGGAAATCTGTTGTTTCTGTCTGTTTACATTTTAAAACTCACCTTCCCCTGCAATCCTCCGCTGTCCTACCCCGCCATACTCCCGCTGTCCTACCCCGCCGTACTCCCGCTGTGTGCTCGGCCGATGCCGGCACCTGTCTTCCGGTTCCCTCACTGTGAGCGTTGCGACGCAGGGGGGTGGAACCTGCAGCAATTTAAAAAATGTATATACACTAAATGACATGATACAAAGCTGTGATTCTAACGGATTACACTGTATCATCCCATTTCACCACAGGATTTCACCTGGTGACTTTTCCAGTGCCCTGCCTGTGCTTTTCCAGTTCTTTGTGCCTGGAAAATAGAGAACTACCATGCCGTCCAAAAAGCGTTCTTTTTGCGCAAAATCGCTTTTAGATGAACTGGAAAACAGCAACAGCGAAACTGAGTTACATGAAGAAATGAGCTGTAGCAATTTGTGGGAAAATTCGTCATCAGGTACGGAAAGTGATGACAGCAACGTTTCTGATGTCTCTTTCTGGCACGTCGCTCCGCTGGAAATTCTGAAGAATCATTTGATAAACTTCCCAAATTCCACAAGCTATGTCCCTCCCATCACAAATCTTTCCCCTCCCCCATCCCCCAGCTCAAATCCTCTCATTCCGCATATGCCCCCAGCACAATTCCAGTCCCGTCCCCCCCCCCCAAAAAAAAAAAAAAAACCCCTTCGTAGCACAAGTCCTCTACCCCTAAAATTTCCTCTCTGAGCACAAATTCTCTCCCCTGCACTCCAAATCCCCTCCCAGCACAAAATCCCCTCCCCAAATCCTCCATTCCAGCAACACACACACGTGCATTTTCCCTCCTAGCGTAAATGCCCCCCAAACATCCCTACTAGCATAAATCCCCCTCCCAAAAAAATGTCCCCTCCCAGCACAAACTTAGCTCCCCTAATCCTCCATCCTAGCACATCCCCCCTCAATTTCCCCTTTTCCCTTCTAGCACAGATGCCACCCTAACATCCCTACTACTATAAGCCTCTCTCCTCTCCTAGCATAAATCCCCTCTACCATATTACCTTTTCTAGCACAAATCCCCCAAACCCTTCCTCCTAGCACACATCCTCTTCCCTCATCCCCCCTCCCAACACAAATCACCACTTCTAGCACACCTCCCCAAATTTCCCCTCCTAGAACAATTCTTACCTCCTGCCGCCCCCTCAAATTCCCCTTCCCAACACAAACCCCCTCCCCCTAATCTCCTTTTGGTGCCGTCCCTCTTGCCCACCCCTTGTCCCAGCTCAGCTATAGAGTGTGACTCATATTATTGAACTAACAAAACCCTCTGAAGTCACAAAAAAATCAAATGAATACAAAAGAATTTGTTATTTTCATTATTATTTATTTTGGATTTGTTGAAATGTGTTACTATTGTAATTCAGAGGTTTGGAAACATCAGAATCCCTGAATACCAAAAAGGCTCACCTATGACACTCTAAACAAGTCTCAAATCCAGGTAGCATATGATGCATAAACCTCATAAAATAAAATAAAAAAATAAAAAAGTATTTTACCTTCTTTGTCTGAGCCATATTGTCCTTCATTTGTGTCTCACATGCTCCTGCTCCCAGACACTGCAGCTCACAGATGGAGGGTTTCAGCAGCAGAGACAGAAAGCAGTGGACAGGATGAGGTGTGATCAGGTGATGATTGACAAGCTACAGACCTGTGAAAACACTGACAGCCAAGCCCCTCCATTTTCGTTATCTCATTGTAGTGCATTCAGGCACAGCCTACATGAGAGTGGTAACTATGCTCTGGATTCAGGAACAGTGCTGCATTGTTGTCAAACCATCATAAGGAGCTGCATTAGGTGGACTCAACATGTATTTGTGGGAATACGCAGGGGGGCTAAGGGGAAACTGTGGGGTTCATTTACTAAAAACAAATAGACTGTGCACTTTGGAAAGTGCAGTTGCTCCAGAGCTTAGTAAATGAGGTAAAGCGTACCCATTAATGTGCAAGGGAAAAAAATAAAATAAAAAACAGCATTTTTGCTTGCACATCATTGGATAATGGAAAACCGCAGAGCTTCTGATCATTTATTAAGCTCTGGAGCAACTGGTCTTGCAGAGTGCACAGTCTATTTGCCTTTAGTAAATCAGCCCCTTTAAGTACAGATGCAACTTCTGTATAATTAAGTTCACATATATTTTGCAATGGTAGGACACAGTTCTGAAGTGAACTTTTTCATGTTGTATTAGCTCCACACAGCATTACCAGCATGAAATTCATGATCAAACGCTTAAAAAAAAAAAAAAAAATATTCCAATTATTACAATTTAATTACTAATTAATGAATGCATAGATTCACATTTATAGAAATGCCCTATGAATCTGTGTATAAGCAGTTATAGGATATACTAAATGTATATACTTTAAATACATGTAATGATTATAAATGGTAAAAAATCACACTGTGCTTTTACCTGCATTAGGGTTACTCGTGAAAAATAGAAATCTGTGGGGGTTATTTTTTAAAACTGCATGATGTAAAATCTAGTGCAGCTCTGCATAGAAACCAATTACCTGCCAGGTTTTATTGTCAAAGCTTGATTGAACAAGCTGAAGTTAGAAGCTGATTGGCTACCATGCACAGCTGTACCAGATTCTAAGTGCTCCAGTTTTAGTAAATCCCCCCCCAATGTGTGTCCAAAGGCTGACTAGATTTTTATTTTTTTTTAATTCTTTTTATTTCAATATGTGCATAAAAACGAACATTCCAAACCTCCTTTCAACAAAGGGACAAAACAATATAAAATAAGAAAATTATACAATATCCAAATAATTATCTGTTTACTTAGTATTCATAATCTCTTTATGCCAAGGTATATCCATTTAGCTTAATTGATCGCCGTTGTCCTGGTGTGCCCCAACCCCTTGCTCCATCGCAATCATAGATTTATTTCCTCATCATACTATGTGCATCCCTCTATATCCTCTTGGTTATCTCCTTATATTCAACCATTGGTTAATGTTGATTGACACCAATTATCACCAATTTTATTATATTTCGTTGAGCATCCTCTATGCATATACAATACTTTTTCAAATGGTAAAATCTGATTTACCACTCTTATCCAGTTCTTAACAGCAGGGGGCTTCACTTGAATCCACTTAACTGTGATTGTTTTCCTTGCCATAAACAGTGTTTCTCTAAGCATTATCTTGTGATATCTAGACCATGTTATTTCATCTAATATACCCAGCAAACAGGTTTCTGGGGTCAAAGGTACAGGCATATTCAGGACAGAGGATAATATTTGAATTATTTCCTGCCAGAATCTTGATATCACTGGACAAAACCACATAATATGTATAAAGTCTGCCCGCTTAGCACTGCATCTCAAACATTTAGGAGATGCAATGCTTTGCATTGCATAAAGTCTACTTGGAGAGAGATATGATTGATGTAGCATATATAATTGTATTAACCTATTGTTTGCTGCTGGCGATACATATAAATGGGATGAACAGGCTTCTTTCCAATCTTCGTCAGTTAAATTGGGAATTATTTCCTGCCATTATTTCCTGCTGACTAGATTTTTAAAGCACACATAAATATGTGTAAAACTCAGGTACATATAAATGAAGGAGAAAGTGATCTGAGAAGTATATTTGTCAGTATCGTCTATTTTTCTGTTCCTTCCATTATTCTAGATCTGACGCGATCTATTCAGCTTTATATGATGGAAGTTCCATGAAGGAAATAATTCGGGGACATGAATATCTCTCCCATCCTTTTGCTGTTTCGCTGTTTGGTAGTGACGTATACTGGACAGACTGGAGGACAAACACATTGTCTAAAGCAAACAAGTGGACCGGCCATAACGTCAGTGTTATACAGAAGACAAGCGCCCAGCCATTTGATATTCAGATCTACCATCCCAGCCGTCAACCGCAAGGTGAGTCTCCTTTACAGAGTTACAATAATTCATTTAAAATAAATATTTGATCTGTTTCCCATACTAACCAATCAGGTTCCTTGTTTTCCCACCTAGCAAATAATGGAATGGGGATAGTAAATCCTTATGGATTGTGCCATAGAGCAGTCTTCAACCAGGGTGCCCTGAGGCTTCTTCAGGGGCGCCTTGGCAAAATGCCTAAAAATTGTATGCAAGGTAGTGGGTGGGTGAAGTCTGCCTTTTAATTATACAAAGTCCCAGGTTTTCATTGTGCACCATTACACATTGTGTACCTTCTAGCTGCCAACCTCCTATTAACCAATGACATCATCAGTTGAAAAGGAGGATGTCAGTCGCCCATATAGCATCCTTGTTTGACCCTCCCCTACCTCTCTCCACCTGCTTTGGGGTAACATTAGCTGAGTGATGGAGAAAAACTGAGGAAGAAAAGAAACATTGGAATATCCTACATGTGTGGATGTTGCTGCATTATGTAAAACTATTAGAATAGTGTTTATATTTTAGGATGGGGTCCCTCAAGACTGTCCATAATTTTAGAGGGTGCCTTGAGATTGTCCATAATTTTAAAGGGTGTCTTGACTAAAAAAAGGTTGAGAAACACTGCCATAGAGAATAACATTTGCCTTTGTCCTGTTCAACTCAGGCATGGCGTGGTGTGGTGTATGTACAGCGGTGCCATACATTTTGACGTGGTGTAGTGTGATGTTTTGCCCTCCACTGTGATATTGTGCTGAGGTGCCATTTATTTTGCATGGCTCCCCAACGTAATATTACAGCAGCGGCAACACCACTACACTGCAGTGCGTCACAATGCAATAGCTGTGTGTTTGGTGCATTCAATCAACAAAAGGAGCATGCTCATTTTTTAGTGTGTTAGGGTTCACTGCCAGGTTATTAAAAATGAATGTGCTGCTTTAACGTAATGTGTCCAAGGCCCCTTTCACACAGGCTTTCTGATCAAGTCCACCTATCAATTTTTCAGGCGGACCTGGTCAGATGCTCCATGCCCCCCTATGGAGCAGCGGATGTCAGCAGTGACACCCGCCGACACCCGCTGCTATCTGATCTGATCCTGCCTGTGAAATCCAGATGAATGGAAACCCTATTTTCCATCTGTCTCTAGGATCGGATCAGATAGGATCAGATGAAAATGGACAGGTGGCCCATTTTCATCCGATCTCCCATAGAAGAGAGCGGGCATCTGACAGGTCCGTCTCTGCAAAGTAAGCGGAGACGGAGCTGTCATCCACCTGCTCAGCAGGGATCAGCGGATCGAGCAAAATGGAGTCCGCCAGGCAGAAAGCCTGTGTGAAAGGACCCTTGGTGCTGGTGCTTCGGGGAATATTTATAACATAGAGAATATGACATTTGGCAAACATTTTCTGCAGGTTTTTCTTCCTGGTGCATGTGATTTAAATTACAGTGATTGATTCACCTACTGCGAATATTTGGTGAATGTCGCATCGACTGCTCTATAAATATGCTCGCCCTGTTCGGTTCACGCCAGAACTTTCGAACATCACAAAAGTTCAGTGCCGAACAACAAACCCCGTTGAAGTCTATGGGACCCGAGCTGGAAAAATCAAAGTGCCCATTTTGAAGGCGTAAATGCAAGTTATTGGGCATACAAAAGGTAGGGGAATACAGGTACTGCCCCCAGGGGGACATGTATCAATAAAAAAAAAGGTTGTAAAAAAGATCATTTCTAAATAAGCAGTGATTTACTGATGCCTAAAGTGAACTAATAAAAATGAAAAATTCCTTTAATTATAGTGCCTAAGGAGTCCCCTTAGTTTGCCTGTAAAGTGGCAAATCTATATTGTGTATAGAAGCTGCTGCAGCAAAACTGACATAAAGAAAGAAAAAAAATGACATTTAAAGGAGTTGTAAAGGTATAAGGTTTTTTTTTTTATATATATCTTAATGCATTCTGTGCATTAAGATAAAAAGCTTTCTGTGTGTAGAAGCCACCCCAGAACCCCCTCATACCTGAACCCCATTTCTGTCCATGAGTCCCTCAGCCTTCTGGGACTCTCCCTCCTGATTGGCTAAGACACAGCAGCGGCACCATTGGCTCCCATGGCTGTTAATCAAAGTCCATCAGCCAATAAAGAGAGAGAGAGGATAGGGCCAAATGGCAACTCCATGTCTGAATGGACACGCAGAGCTGCAGCTCGGCTCGGGTGCCCCCATAGCAAACTGCTTGCTGTGGGAGCACTCGACTGAAGGGAGGGGCTTGGAGCAGCAAAGAGGGACCCAAGAGGAGGAGGATCAGGGCTGCCCTGTGCAAAACCAACTGCACAGAGTAGGTAAGTATAACATGTTTGTTATTTAAAAAAATAAATAAATAAATAATACTTAAGGCTACATTCACACCTGAGCGTAGCGTTTTCGCGTGTTTTTTTACCGCGATTTTTGCGGCGATTTTTACCGCGATTTTTGTGCAGGCGTTTTTAGATTGAATAGAGATCAATGGAAAACGCCTGTAATCTGTCCAAAAAGAAGCTCATGTACTTTTTTGAGCGTTGGGCGTTTTGTATACAGTGTCAAAACGCTCAGATGTGAACAGGGGCCATTGAAATGAATAGGATTTGTCTTTTTGGGGCGTTTTGAGAGCTGATCCTAGAGCAGAAAAACTCCCCAAAAACGCCCCAAAACGCCTACATGTGAACGGAGCCTTACAATCACTTTAAATTGATTTTCCCTGTAAGCTTTCTTTATTTTGTAAACAACAGCTTGGAGAGCCAGTCTATATGATGAGGCCATAACCCATATGAAAGAAAAATATATTTCCAATATATTTAGGGAAAACATTTTAGAAATACATTGAATATGGCCAAAATTGTAGCATTTCAAATATATTTCCAATATATTTAGGGAAAATAAATTAAAAATGTTTTTTTTAAATATATTTTAAATATATTTTTCTTCCATGTGGGAATTTAATGCACTCGGAACAAGATTAGAGATTTTTTGGAAAAATTCTGGAGTTTCTTTGGCAGATTTTAGATTGAAATAACAGAGTTGTACCACAGGGAGCAAGCCTTATGTGAAGAAGCCAAATTATAGTACACTCAGGCCCAAGTTCATGGGGAAACATGAATGCCAATGTGTTGTTTATCAGTGTTCTCCCCTCTCTGTAGACTCATGTTACTCCCTTCCTTCAACTCAGAACCAAAATCTGAATCAAGTAATGCTGTGCATCGTCAAGAAGCAAGTGGCTGATACTTTGTTTAAATAATTCAGCTTGATTCCTCCATGCATGATGCTGGGGCTATAGCAGGAATAGCTGTGGATAAGTATGCAGAATAAGCCACTCTTGCAGCTGCAGTGGACTGCTTGAGTGACGGAGGATCAGGAGGATGAGGATGGTTTAGTAGGCCAGTCCACCACCACCTCTGCATGCTGTGGCTGGATAGCACGGGCAGCATCACTAAACAGAGGAAATGGTACCCTTCCTACACTTCTGGCCCCCTCACAGTGCCATGGGAACGTCTGTTTTTCCTCCTTGGCCTCCCAGACATGATGGGGATGGGGAAACATTGAAATATTAGTCAGTACCAGTGTGTACAAAAGTTTATTTGCTTTGGAAGAATAAATCACCTCTAACGTAGGGAGCCCTACATGTGGATGTTGCTGCATTATGTAAAGCTATTAGATTTGTTTTTTACATTTTAGAATGGGGTGCCTCGAGAATGTCTACAATTTTAAGGGTGCCTCGAGATGGCCTACAATTTTAATGGGTGCCTCGACTGAAAAAAGTTTGAGAAACGCTGCTCTACACTCACAATAGTATCACAATAGCAAACTATAGCATATTAACTCACTATCAGCCCTGTTCTATCTCTCGCTACGCCAATATCACACTGCAAATGGCTGCATTGGGAAGGAACCATTTATAGTGTAGGGTAGGTCTATGAGCAATGAGTCAAGATTGGACACAGTCATCATTACTTTCTCCAATCTTGGATCCGATAGTGTTCTGTGTCCTGATTGGACAAAGCCTTCATTGCTTCGGCCAATCAGATCTTCCAACGCACTGTGCGGCGTGCAGTGCATTGTGAGGCGTTTGACGGGCCGAAAGCCTTGAAAATTCGGATGTTCGCTGAGTGGGTGAACAGTCAATGTTCGTCCCAAACTTATGCTCGTACCAAACCGTTCGCCCAACACTACTCCCTAGTCTAAATGGGCTCTAAATCATAAATCTAAAAATTGATGGGGACATGTTGGACATGTTTGGATTGGTAATTGCTGTGATAACATTTGATTTAATTTATATTATATATATATATATATATATATATATATATATATATATATATATATATATATATATAGTATATGCATACATACATATTTGCTGGTGTTAGTAGAACAGGATATTCCAGTAGTTCTGAAATAGCAGGAACATTATGTTTCCAGTCTGAAAAGATGACTCAATAAGAGGTACCAGGTAAATCGGTACACTAAGGCCTTATTCACACCAGCAGCATTGGGCTGAACTAGGCAGCATTGTCCAACATAGTCCCAATGCAAGGGTATGGCAATATGCATTATGTCCAGTGGCTTCAGTTCACACCGTGAAAAACGTAAAACTTGTGGCACTTTTGTGCAGCACAGTAAATTCCAACATGCTGTAATGCTTCACGTTGCAACAATTACGTTAAGTATAGATTTTCAAATTTATTTATTCAAAACTAAAATGTAATATCACTTGGGAAGTTTACAAAAAAAAAAACTTTGACAAGACTTTGCTATGTTAAAAATGGTTATAATAATCCCTTCCCCCCCACACCTTCCAAAATAATCATCTCAAATACAAACTGGTGTTACTTGTTTTGAGTAATTGCACATATTACAGCTGACACTTGTGAAGCTAAACATTTTGTGCTATTACAGAAGACAGTATGACACATTTATCCTGTCTTGTTCCATTAATTCACCTTTATACTTAGATTTTAGTGTCAAATGTGGGAACACAAAGAGCTCATTGAAGAGAGCCCTCACAGAGAAAAATAATAATAATAATAAAAAAATAAACTTTTGCCATAAGACATATTTTAGTTTGTGTCTGTGGTTTCTCCATGACACCCTGTAATTACTTAGCCAGTAAAGTAGTTAGCGCTGCAGTCTTGCAGTCCTGGCATCCTTAGTGATTATGACACTGAATTATGTTTGTATGTCTAATTGCTTTGCCTCTTTTCCTCACAATTGACTTTTTTTCAGTTCTTATGTACAAATCTAAATGTAGCATTGTCCCCATAGGACTTGCTGTAGGATGACTTGTTGGGCCTCCTCTGATTACCAGCACACAGTCACTTAGGGTACAGTTCACACATCCATCCTTACTCCCAATGGCTCGTTGCTCAATAAAAACAGTCCAGGGGTGCTGGTTTTTAGTATTTATTGTGGAACTTGGATGGGAGAAGGGAACATTTTGAAAACACAAGATCTCAATGGAAACATAATGAAACATAATGTCCCAGAGGTGTTCTATTGGACTTAGGTCAGGCGAGTTTGTGGGTCATTCAATGGTATCAATACCTTCATCCTCCAGGAGCTGGCTCACATGAGGCTGGGCATTGTTGTGCTCCAGGAGGAACCCAGGACCCACTGCACCAGCGTAGGGTCTGACAATGGGTCCAAGGTTTTCATCCTCATACCTAATGACAGTCAGGGTGCCATTGTCTAGCCTGTAGAGGTCTGTGCGTCCTTTCATGGATATGCCATCACTGACCCATCACTAAGCCGGTCATGCTGAACGATGTTACAGGCAACATAACGTTCGCCAAGGCTTCTCCAGACCCTTTCACGTCTGTCAATGGGCTCAGGGTGAACCTGCTCTCATCTGTGAAAAGCACAGGGTGCCAGTGTTGGACACAGCAAACATTCTGGCAATGGCATGTATTAATGTGCCATCCTGGAGTCAGTGGCCTCCACCTGTAAAACCATTCCTGTTTTGGAGGTCGTCTTATTGCTGCCCATCTAGTGCAACTGTTGTTAATTTCATTAACATCTAAACAGCTGAAACTGATTAACAACCCCCTCTTCTACCTAACTGACCCGATCAATATCCCAGGAGTTTCATTGACTTGATGCTATACTCTGATCCTTAAATATTTTTGAGCTGTGCATATATATATATAATTTTTTTTTCTCATTAAGGTGAAACTGTGCTCTTAAAACCAGTCTGCACTGACCTCTGTGGCCTCAGGCACGGTGGAGTAATTTATCTTCAAAGGTTGCAGCATAAGCTTTTCAGTTTCTTTCACTTGCTAACACTAGCACAGCTTCCATCTCCCAAGAGTGAGTTGACAGCCTGCCAGTCTACCCAATCTCTAATGTAAACACAGAGTTGGTGCACAGAAAATGGAGAAAGAACAGAGCACTGAGACTGGACTTTAAAAATGTTGGTAAATTTTAGGGATGGATGACAGATTTGATCTCCTATTAATATTTGCTATGTAGTCCTAACCTGTTCAGCTTTAAAGTAGAACGGTGGCCAGCCTATGGGCATATACAGTATCTCACAAAAGTAAGTACACCCCTCACATTTTTCATACCATGCTGCCAGGCTGTGGGTCTCCATAACAAAGGTTCGGTCACAGTTACTTTGGGAAACTGACCACTGAGGAGGGAGCCAGATCACTGACAACCTCGCTACTGGAGGACCCGTCAACTACACCAGGTACCATGCTTTACAATTGGCTGCAATGTACCTTGCACTAGTACTTTATTACCCATAGCAACTGCATGATTTCTGCTTTTTTTGCCAAGTGAACATCTTGTAGTGGCTTTGCTTCATACCCCACAGGTGCTTTACTGACCCTCATTAATTCGTGCACCAGCAACATGCACCCCTTTAAATGCTTTCAGAGTAGGCTTAGAACAGTTGATGTAACATTTTGGTGATATAGCTCAACATGACCATTTGCAAAGGAACATCCCCTAACTAGCTCTAGTAGGCTGCCCTAGCGACCATTTGCTATATCTTGTGGCAGTATTGATCTACTATAAATCCACTGTATAGTGTCATCTTATTTTGGTGATGTCAGCAAGTGGGTAAACCTCTAAATAGCAACAGCTCTTTTGTATAGCTTAGCTCTTAGTTATTCAACTTCGGTATTGTTGACTTGCTGAAGGTATAGAGAATGCATACTTACGTAGCACTACCCCCTTGTGTGTGCAGCCAGGCGGGAGGCATTCCAATCTGGCAGCTAAGCAACCAGCATTTGTAACAGTCACTCGCAGTCATTAGACAGTCAATGAAACTGTTGTTTTTATATTTAGTGGGGAATTTCAACTTGGATGGGATATCAGGAAGGCCTAGGGTGTCATTAATCCATTACATTTACACAATGAGGACTCAATGTCTATTTAGGTAATTTCATAAAATGTTAGCTGCTGTATTGAGTCTATGGTACTCTCAATACAGCAGAAAAAACTCAGTGAATGAAGCAGAGTTTTTCTTAGCAAAAATGTATAGTAAGCATAGTAAATAGGGTGAATAACAGATAACAAGGCCTTTACTTGTGTAGTGCCCTTCTCTAATAAGGCTGTTAGGCTTATTCAATTTTTAGTTCACTTTAGTCACTGGAGCAACAGATGATTGTTTTTGTCCAGTCAGGTTTTTCAGGTTGGGTGTTAGTTTTCTCCTACTTGCTTCTGGAAGAAGCTTCCAGACTATAGGGCTGGGAGAATCAAATGACCACCATGAATATTTATCATGCTTAAGCCAATCCCTGGAAGTAGGCATCCAGAAGGAGGCTGGGGAGTTTATAAATGTGTGGGGAGCCCTTCCAGAGTGTTCTTACCACTCCGGGAAGGGTTACAGTTCACCTGGGGGGTGCTGTTCTCCTTGGAGATAGACCTCCTTGGAGAGAGCTACTGAGACAAGAATTGCAGTCTGGGTCTCAGGAAGAGCTGGGCTGAGGGTCTGGAGAAGATTACTAAAGGAATATTTGCTGGAGGGCACTGTCCTGGAATACATGTCTGGAGAAGGCCTTTTTATCATCCTCACTGAGGATCTAGCTGTGGATGCTGGGTGACAG
The DNA here is from genome assembly GCF_965119305.1 of Pelophylax lessonae. NCBI lineage: Eukaryota > Metazoa > Chordata > Amphibia > Anura > Ranidae > Pelophylax > Pelophylax lessonae. The sequence continues at coordinate 289,467,301 of NC_138773.1, forward strand.
ACAGCTCCTGGGACATTGTGAGTAGGGCCTGATTTGAAACTGTGGAGTTTGCCTGCTCCTGCAAAGATTTTCTACTTTGTCCTCCCACTGATTGCTATTATCATTTTAGAGTACCATGTGACCCTAAACCCCTCTCCTGTTCATTTCATTCAGCAAAAAAATTCTAAAAAGACATCTCCTAGCCTGAGCCTGTATTGTCGTGTGCATGGAACTGTGCTTATGAATGGCAGCCTCTGTACTAGTAGGGGGGACCTGAGTATGGAGGGGGTATAGCACTGCTCTTGATTATGGATTACCCAGTCATGTGCAAGTAACATTTAAAAAAAAAATGTGAATAAAGAATATTAAAAAAAAAAAAAAAAACTTAGTTAATGGAGCAGAGCTGGTCATGTGATTTTATTAGTGTGGCTCTCTTTTTTTTACACTCCCATGTATTATTTTTTCCCCTCTAACAGGTTCAGATTTCTGAAGCTAATGGAGTGTAATGTAAATTTGTAAAGCGTATATCTATAAATGTGCAAAGCTCTTTTTAAAAAGGAAACAGTGAGTTGAACACTGTATTGTCCTACCACCCATAGGCGTGCGCAGACCCTAATCACTACCCGCAGTGCCAATTCCCCCAACTTCTCGGGCTTCCCCCCGTGTTGCCCCCAGCCTGCAGTGCTGCTAGCTTTCCTCCTCTCCTTTCTCCCTTGCTGTGGGGGATGTGTTAGGATGGAGAGCGAAGAAGGGGCTTATATATATATATATATATATATATATATATGTAATTTACCGACGCCTTCCTTTTTTAAATGAACACAGTGAACACACTCGCTCACTGTGTCCATTCATAACTGAAAAATAGTAAACTGTGTTTACTATGCTTCTATTTGTGAATGGATAGGAAACTACACAGCACAGAACACTTCCTATCCATTCACTGTCCCGTGCAGCTGAGGATGCAGAGAAAGGAATGTGTGTTTAAGCTTTGGGGTGCACACCCTAATGTAATGGGCTGCACACACCTGTGCTACCACCTATGTCTACCCCTAAGTAAAGATTCAGCTTACAATGTAAAATTCTCTACTCCTCTAGTAAATTAAGCCCATTAACACCCATTGGGCTCTGTGCTTGGACATTGTATTCAATGCGTGGACCATGTTATGACACAACATTGAATATACATCTGACAGTGATATACTGTATGTGGCATGGCATGTGTACTTCTGAAAATGTGTTTCCTGACTATTACAGCCGTGTTATATATTTGCCACCATCAAGTCAAACATCAGCAGTGTTTATCTTTCATGACACTTACGCTGTTGTGATCTTTACAAGAAAATCATTAGAGACTTGGCTCTAGCAGCTGTTAAACCTAATGGCACTTTGCGAAAGAGCAGAGTGTGTGCAATGTAAATTGTGGATTTTTAATGTGATAGGGATCTGTTCTAAATTATTTATGTAAATTGCCCTGATTTTAAATCATATAATTACACTGCAAAAATATATATATAAATGATCATAACTAGCTCACCTCCAAGAATACTTTGCTGTGCCAGTTTTACCAAACCTTAATAAAATAACAGTGAAAAGAAGATCTATCTATCTCTCTCTCTCTCTCTCGCTCTCTCTCTCTCTCTCTCTCTCTATATATATATATATATATATATATATATATATATATATATATATATATATATATATGTATGTATGTATGTATATATATATATATATATATATATATATATATATATATATATATATATATATATAAATTTAAACTTTATTTTCTTTTTATGTGAAGGGGAGAAACTCTATGTGGACTATTGTCCATCCTGGGGGGAATTCCCCCTTACTTCCTATTAGGACTGGAAGTGATGTAAAACCTCCAACATTGGGACACAGACAAAAAGAAAAACACATTTAAGGCAAGTTCACACTGGAACGCGTGCATTCAAACGCGTTTCTTGCGCATTCCCTTGAGGTCAAGTTTTGCAATCCTTTTATTTTAATGGGCTGCAAAATGTACTGGAATGCGAAAAAAATAGTGCAAGCACTACTTTTTCTGAATGCACTGTACTAAACCACATGGCATTGCAGGTGCTGCATTCGCAATATGCATTGGGAGTGCCATTAACAATTCATTGGCACCTGCACACTATCGTAAGGGCAGTGCATTAATCCTGTGGTGCAAGAAATGCCCATGGAATGTGGCTTTCCTACATTGCATTTTGGTGTGAACTGGTTCTGGTTTCAGACATCTCCCCAGTTTTTTATACAGAACAGGAAAGGAGGAAAAATCTCCCCAGTCAGGTCACAGACAAAAAAAAACTGACGACAAGTGAATTATTCCTTACTCTATCCAAACCTAAAAGTCAAGCATACTGTATAAGGCTCTAAACACTTGGGCATTGCTCGACCCTTTGCTTGTAAATACTAGAAACATCAGCTTTCTCAGGCAACTAGAAAGCAAATAAACAAGCTTCCAACAGCTATCTTGAAACACTTCAGATACCCTTTATTTCCAACCATGGTGTGTGGAAAACTGAACTTAAAGCGGACATAAACTCATTGATTTAGAGGTTTAAAAAACAGTTATATTTCTGACATGCTGTGAATGCTAACTGTCACATTTGCTACTGCTCTAAACCAAACTGTCAAACCATCAAATGGCTGGTATCATAACTGATCACATGTGCAGCATGATGGCAGCTGCAAATCAAACAGAGACTAAGAGGGTAGCTTCTTTGATTGGGAGGGTTTAGCTCCACTATAAAGACAAGGATATTATTAACTTGTTCCTAATAAGCAGTAAATGAGCATCAAAACAACCACTTACTGACGTCTGTGGCTACAAGCATTGTGGAGCGTTTCATCCTCAAAGATCACAACATACCAGGGAGCTTGGGAAATTCTGTCATGCCTGTGCAAGGCAAAGGTCTGCACATGTCCCAAATGTATATACCTGTTGTTAAAAGGTACAGTATATGAATTTAAGGCAAACAATGACATATGCTGTGTGGAGGTGTACTGAAGCTGGAGTGTCCATACTGACACTCCAATCTCAGTGCAGCAAATTCCTCCTCACTTGTCATACAGGAGTTTTGTTGTAACCCGGTGAGTAGAACCTGTTGGGGATTCAAAGTCACGAGTTCCCTATTAGTTCTACCCACCCTGTCATTGACAGGGGGCAGTAGTTCGGTTCCATAGCCAATAGACAGCCTGATTTTGTCTATGGAATCAACCCATTGCTTGCTTTCAATCACCAGGCTAGAACAGATCTGATGGGGAACTAGTCCTTTAGTTGCATCCCCTATCGGCATCACTGGTTGATAGGAGCCTGTTTGCCGTGAAGCTGAAAAACCATATCCAAAAAATAAGTTGTGCTAAACTTGAAATCGAAACATTATTGTGAAAAAATTGTGATGCAAACAAACACCAAAAGTAAATTGAAAATATTAGTCCAAAAAGTGATATGGTATAAATCCAAGCATGGAAAATTCAAAATTGAACTGTGCAGAATAAGTGCCACCACCATAAAACTGTGTCCGCCAACATTCAGATGACCTACTTACCAGAAAGAACCATATGGGTCAACAGCACTGGACGTAGTCTAAGATACACTGATGTCAATAGCACCAAACGGACCTCTCCTTGATGTTTCTCAAAGTGATGGACAGCTTGTCACAAGGTATTTCCCAAAATATATAATAGAAGATTCGCCATAGTGTAGTAATGTATGAGAGTTTATTGAAAAAGGAAGTTAATCACATTTACAAGACGGTAGTAATCTGGAATTGTAAATCAGAAAGCTAAGCTGGCCAGCTACAGACTTAACACCCGTCCTCCTGGGATCTCCAAAACGTGGTGACGTCAGCACGTCGTGGAACTGACGCATTTTGTCACAGATGACGTTGTCCTGGGGCTCCTTATCCACAAACCGGAGGTAATTATTTTTTAATTTGGTGTAGTTATAGCATCACTTTGTTTTTGGGGTGAAGGGGTTCTGTGTCAGCCTCTGCACTCCTCTTGACATTGAATGTATTGGGAACGTGCCAGAGCCAATATACTGTAAGCAGCCATTATGAAGCGACTGTCTCCTTCCTAGCTGTTGTCAAATTTGGCACAGCAAATGGAGAGGGGGTGCAGGTTGCATATCATAACTAGGTTTGGGAAACACCTAGTAACATTGGACAAAGTACTACAGGGGAGACAGAATAGTAAAAAAATATGATAGATCTTCTTTCGCCCCTTTATGACTTCCTAACACCTATGTGCAGCAGCAAAAGGGTGGGCTTTAACACAGCAATGCTGCATATATGCATCACTGGGCAATGTTTCTGTGCTGAGAGCATGCCCACTGGGCACTCCCAGCACAGAGACCGAGTTGTGAAAGACAGCGCTAATTACATTTATAGTTACATAGTAGCTGAGGTTGAATAAAGACAATAGTCCATCCAGTTCAACCTGTGTAGGTGCGTGTGGCCGTAATCATCTCTCATACCCTTGAATGTTCTGATCCTTGAGATGTATGTCCGAGAGACTTTTGAAAGTAGCCATACTTCCCGCAGAAATTACCTCTTGTGGTAGAGAATTCTACAATCTTTTAGCCCTAACAGTAAAGGACCCCCTGCATTGCCTGAGGTTAAAACACTTCTCCTCTAATCGCATTATGTGTCCTCGCGTCCTCATGCAATCCTTGCGACTGAATAGATTTTTTTCTATGCTGAGATCACCATTGAGGTATTTGTAAATTGCTATCATGTCCCCTCTCCGGCGTCTCTTCTCCAGGGAGAATAAATTGATCAGTAAATGATCAGTAGCCAGCGGAAACAGCTTTAAATCATGTGACCACTGTGACAGTAAATCACAGTGGTCACGTGAAAAGGTTAAAGTCCAGTAGCAGCTCATTTCTGAGCAGCATAGATCACCTGCTGTTTCTTTACATTGGAAGGCTGTCAGGTTGCCAAGTTTCTTCTGTCATAAGAAACAAAGGGAGAGGAGCTGTCAGTTCAGAGCCCCTGTTGTAAACTTTGGAGATACATTTCTCCACATTGCCTAAAGCTACAGAGGTAAGTAAGGACTTGTTTTGTAACCCTTGCATACAGCTTGATAAAAGCATGTACATTTTTTTACATGTCCATAACCTGGTCACAGGTTCACATTAGAAACTTCTTGAAAGTTGATTGAAAATGTTCAAATGCTTTGGAAATGTGTGCTAGAGTTAATGCTGCTGGCATTTTCAAGTAAATAATAAACAATGCCCATGCATTTTGGGTCTTAAGTTGGGTTCCCTGTAGTTGTCACCAAACTCAAAAATAGAACTCAGAAATAGATGTGTGTTAGAATCGTAGAATTATTAGAGGAGCATTAAGGCAATCAGCCTAATCTCCCCTAAGTCTAGGTTTATGCCCTTTGTGTATCATGTATTGAGTGCCTCAATAAATTGTGTGCATGTGTGGGCGAAGGAGTGGGGTAGCAATTTTTTGAAAATTACTTACTTTTCTTGAGTTTCATGGAAAACTTTAAGGCAGGATTAAGAATAGTTAAGGATCAATGTAATGCCATAAGACATAACACTTTAAAATTAGGTGAGTGAAGTAGTTGAACAGCTTTAAGCCAAACCATTCCTGTCTTTTTATAGTTTTTTACGTTTTTTTTATTTGCTACATTGTTAGCTGTTTACTAAAACAATCCACCTTTTTTTAATACAAGAAAAAAGTGCTGACATATGTGGAATCTGTAGGTGTCTCAGTTCCAAATTTGAATACAAAAACAAGGGGAAGCGCCCACAGGACTTTTAAAGAGACACATACCAAATATAAAAAAATGTATTTTATTTAATATTATTATTGGATTTTAAATGTACATTATGATGTGCAATAAACTTGCATATTTTTTATATTTGGTATGTGTCTCTTTAAAAGTCCCATGGGCCATTCTCTTTGTTTTCACCTTTTTTAAATAGTCATACTTTATAGTCATATAAATAAACTTTTTATGCTGTTTTTTTTTTTTTAATTATATGTAGCTTACTTGAAAAAAAAAATGGCAATTTTTGAAGCCACTTCTTTCTACAGTCCACTTTGCCAGGTTGTAATGTCCATACTATGATGCATCCCCTACATTTACATTTCAACCAAAAATACATCAGAACTAGAGAACAGACCAATCTGGGCCTTTAATAAAAGTAAAAATATTCATGCTAGAGTGCATATAAAAGCAATAAATCAGTAGCCAGCATCAATTTGTTGATCCCAAATAAAACTTATATCATAATAATGTGCAGCTCTAAAAAATACGTAAAAAGTTCATAAAAGAGTCCATATGGCTTAAATGTCAAAAGATGGAAATCCCCACACCAGCTTCAGTGTGATAAGAAGATAGATATACACGGCACCACTGTGTTCAGGCAAATCTCCTTTCCGAAGGGAATGGACCCTCCAATTATAGAGCGGTCAATCATGCCTGGCTGTTATCAAAAGGCAGACCTCTGTCAAGGAAGTGGTACCGCACATTTCATAGGTTGATCACAATAAGCCTTGAGAAGCAGGATGCCAAATGGACAACTATAAACATCTCGGATAGCCAGCACTTAATCAACTAATGCTGATAGAACTTACAAAGGCATAAACAAATACCAAAGTTCAGTAGGTTTTTATATAAAGCAATACGTTTTATTCTGGAAAATGCACAGTCACATGTAAACAGACATTAAGCACTTCAAAGAATTCCAAGATGGCCACGGGGTCCGGCATGCTTTCGTCATGTGTAGGGTCCCATCTTACACGTTTCGTCACAAAAATTACGTCATCAGAGGCATGACCAGCAGACACAAGCACACATAATATAGGGGAAAAAAATGGAAACAGGATGCCAGAAGTTGGATGTAACTACAAGGGCTGGAACTAAGAAAAGAGTCCGGGATGAGCCTTGCAGCATACAATACATTACATTATTTTACATTACATTTTTTTAAAACCTCAAACATAATGCCTCAATCAGCATAAAAATTAAAATAACCCAGACCCCCTAACAGATTTTTTTTAATTAAAAATCATAATGAAAGGCCGAAAAAAAACACCTCTACATGAAAGAATTCTTGTTCCCAGCCTGAAAAAGTTAGCATCCCATCTTGTGGCAGCATCTAAAACTGAACAGCAATCAAAATATTGTACAATAGTAAATTGTCAGATAATAGATTGTGGCTAACAATCTACAATTAATATGGATAAAAGATCAGGGAAGACAAAGAAGGAATAAAATATGTGGGGACAAAAAATATCAAAACAAGAACAGACAGGAATTTATATAATAATCAAAAGAGTAAAGGGAAAAATTCCCTCAATACTAAAGTCAAATTAAAAAATCCTGAAAATGTATTGCTTTATATAAAACCTACTGCACTATGGTATTTGTTTATGCCTTTGTATGAGGGTACCTGATTAAGTGCTGGCTATCGGAGATGTTTATGGTTGTCCAATTGGCTTCCTGCTTCTCAAGGCTTATTGTGATCAACCTATGAAATGTGCGGTACAGCTTCCTTGACAGAGGCTTGCCTTTTGATAACAGCCAGGTGTGATTGACCACTCTATAATTTGAGGGCCCATTCCCTCTGGTAAGGAGATTTGCCTGATCACAGTGGTACCGTGTATATCTCTCTTCCTATTACACTGAAGTCTGGGACTTTGTCTTCTTTTTAAAGTGCGTTAAAGGAGCAGGCCACTCAAAATTGATACTCTCATTTTTGGTAGGTGCTGGAGAACTAAAACACCCGATTGTTTCTGATAATTTATTTGTAGTTCTATCTTCCAGCTTGCTTTCCTTGATAATGGACATGTACAGCATGTAAAGCGATTGTAGGATTAAGTGTTTCACCTGACTGGCGGTGTTATAGATCATGTACAAATAAAGTACCATTTAACAGACAACTAGTGTAAGACTTTTGTGACTCCCTTGGTATGGAATATTGATGAAGCCATACTTTATCTGAGCACTGTGGAGAGAACAGAAAATCAGAGACAGAAAGCCATGGGTTTAATATGTTCATAAAGATGTGCAATTCCATGTGTGGGAAACCTCCTTTTTCCTTTTTCCTTTTTCTTTATTTCTTTATTTTTTTTTATATCCTTTGTTTCTTTTTTGGACTTAAAGTGGAAATTAAGTTCTGCTAGATCACTTCAGGCTGCAGGTAAAGCTATGTAAAACGTTTAAAATAAGTGCGCATACCAGGGTTTCTCAACCAGGGTTCTGTGGAACCCTGGGGTTCCTCCACAGCTTACTAGGACTTTCTTGACCAATGAGAAGTTTCTAACTCTCAGATAAGTTCACATGGACACCATTGATCCTTTTAGACCTCTGTAAGGGGGTAGTTCTTCCCAGTGACTGCAAGTGTAAGGGTCATTCTTCCCACTATCCATCACACTAATGTATCATGAGTTGTAGATAGAGTCATTTTTACCAGGAGTTCCCTGAGATTGGAAAGTTATTTTAAGGGTGCTCCTGTGTTGATAATGTTGAGAAAAGGCTGGCCTATACTACTTAAAATCCAGTATTACACTCTTCTCTGCACATGCTCAGTTGCTCTATATTTTTTGGCACTGTGCCAAAAATCAGAGCCACTAGAGGCAAATCTGCTGACAAGCTAAAGATTTACTGCTGCTCAGGGGCTCAGCAAAATGGCAGCCTCAGGCAAAAATAAATAGGAACAATGCTGCACAGCACACAATCATTTTGGTAGCATAATTATTAATGTAGTTCCTTGTTAAGTTGTTGTCATTTTTATCAGATTGTAAGGGTAAAGCTCCACTTTAAGGCGAAAGTCCACAGAGGGACAAGGGGGGATTGGGACTATGCAATACCAAAAAAATAAAATATGATAGAAAATGGAAATGTAAATATTGAAAATTGATATTCTAAAAAATATTTTTTATTAGTACAAAACACAGTAAAATACATGAATGAAGATCATTGTTGAGTAGGGTAAAAAACCATGAAAGCATACAAAAGGACATTAATGTATATATATATGGGAAAGCCCCTAATATAGATACAATTACAGATGTCAGAGATAGTGGACATAGAAGCACTGACGAATTTCAACCTGAAGTCTTCTTCTGGGGATAGATGTCCACTTTACAAAGTTATCTACAACAGTTATATCAAGAGATATAATGACTTTACAAGCATTTAAACAGAAAACAATACAACAGCAATAATAAATAAAGCAAATACAACAACCCATTAAACACTACTTACAGTGAATAGATCAACATCTGTAAATATGGCCAGGAAACCCACTGTGTGTCAGAGACTCCAAGAGGACACCTTGGATACCTCAAAGGGGTGACAGCCAAAGTTCCCAAAACCACACAAGGGATCAAGAAGCAAAGAGGCCACAAGATCTCAGATTCTGGAAGTGTAAACGTAACAATTACAAAAAAAAAAAAAAAAACACTTTAAGGCATTTTTGTTCATTTTGGATAAATGAAGGAAGGGTTCTAACCCCTTTTGGTGTCTTTTTGCCATCTGTGTCCCATTGGGGAGATATCCCTTTTACTTCCTGTCCCATAGCTAAAACAGGAAGTGAAAAGAAATTCCCTCAAAATAAAAAAATCTCACTGGAGGTATCCTTTAAATACTGTTCGGTAACAACCCAGAATTTGGGATTTTCATTTACTTTCACTTTAGAGAGGGAGAATCTCCCTAACGGGGGCACAGACCCCAATGAAAACCTGACAGGTGTTCCAATCCCTCTTCACGCTATCCAGTGCAGCATTAAAAAAAAAAAAATGTTTACCTTTAGTTACACTTTAATAGTTTCTTATATCTCTTGAGAAAACTTTTGGTTATATTTCTGTGCTTGACTTTCTGTGCCTGCTGTGGCCATGATATAGAACTGGAGTGTAAGAGGACCAATGCGCTACCTGAGGGGTAGGACTGATGAGCAAGACAAACAATTGGTGCCACAAAAAATGATAAATGAATAAATGATGAAAAAAGAATAGAATAGAAAAAGCATAATAATAATGTCATCCTATTTTGTGCACCCACTTTAGTTTTTGTTGGTCACATCTACTTTCTGCATTATGTATTGAATGGCATTATCAGTTTTGTCATCTATGATTTTTATTTCTACATGCACTATAGGTTTCTTTTTGCATGTTTGACATTTTGTGCACTTATTGTATTTATTACATTGTCTTTGCATCATCTACCAGTTTATTGCATCATCATCGCTGTTTTATAGCACTCATTTATGAATTAGTGCCGATTTTTTTTTACTTTATATCATCATATAGAACTCTCGCTCTGCCTGCTGGATTTTTAAATGGTTTTAAAATTATGGGGAATGAAACAGATGATTCAGGAACATGCAAACATGGGAGAGCACCCAAAATTTCTAGGTAGACAGGAACACGATTAGTAATAATGGCATGGAGCTTTCACTGTTGAAGTATCCAACTGACAAAGCCCACAAGGTTCCTCCTTAAACTAAAATACAATTGCATTACATTGCGATTGAGTACAGTTGCAAGTGGTTTGTATTTGCAGTTGCTTTGAATTGAGGTGTGGATATTTTATCCCTATTTTTATGCAAAACAAAAGCATCTGCAAGACTTTTTTTTTTTTCTTTTGAATGCCAAAAAAACCTTTTCAGCAGAAAGTAATTTTGCAGAGTAGCAGAGGAAAGTATAGTAATTGAAAGCAATTGGAGTTGAGCGCAGAGAGAGTTTTGTGTGGTGGATCTGAAGCTTTTGTTTGGGTTATGCTGTGCCGTTATGCTGGCCTGGTACTCATGTGACGATAAGAGCAACAGGTCCGGTGTGTGGGATGCGATTGAAGTTATTCATTCTATCTATATGGCTTCAGGTTTCAGACATCGTTTGAAGTCATTTTTCACATGGCTCCTTGGTTTGGAAGTAATGTGCTTTATTTACTGAGGGAGAGTGGAGATGGGAAAACAAATGGATTGCTAATGCATTCTGTTGGGTCAGTACATTACGTAACCTTGTACGGTGAAGGAGCAGATTTGTTTGTCCTTTCTCTATTGTCATTGTAGTCATTCGTGTGTGTGTGTGTTCAGTTATCTCATATTTTCTGTGCATTCGTACACCAAAGCTTTCCACTCTGCTTAACACAACCAATTAGATGAACCTGTTAGTGAAGTAAACGTCTGCTCATAAAAAGTGCAGTCAGTTTGATGATTGCAGCGCTAGGCTGGGAATAAAACAGAGCTGCTATATCAATCTCTTTGAAAAAAAAAAAGCACATTTACAGTATAAAGTATAGAGATGTGCTTCATAGATGTGCTTAGCGCTCTACCGGCGTCAGGTCTCTAAATATTCTGGAGAGCTATTGAATAAATATGGGAAAAGTAAAAGCCAGGAAGAGAGCATAGTCATATGAATAGTGAAAAAAGATGCGCTAACCAAGCAAGTGGATAGCAGCACCTAGAACTCCCTGAACTTTGGGAGAAAAATCTATAAATAAAAAACACCAGTAGAAAACTTCCAAAGACTGGAACCCAGAAGAACCCTAAGGGTGGAGTCAGCCGTGTTGTCACCACGCACGGTCCGCACTGCAGGCGGCAGTGCACACTCGATAAGCTGTTTCTTGTCTTCATTTATGTAAGTGCAATTTTAAAGTAATAAATTGCCTCCAATTTTATTGAGATGATATGCCTGGAAAGTCTGGGATGTGTATGGCCCTTCCGATCCTCCGTGGTCAGAGCAGTTCCATCCGTGGATTGTCTGGTCTATAGGGACAGCCACTCATTTTTGTTTAATCACAGTGGGAACACATGCAGCACTTGGCATCATATGTGGTGGGAATTGCACCTTTATCAATAAATTTCTGTTGGACTCTAAGTTTTAATAGAGTTGAAATGTTATTAGTTCACCAGTGACTAATTTTTGTTTTTTTTATATACATATTTTTTCACTTGGGGCACGTTTGCATTTTTCTTTGCACCATTTCTATATGTTACCTTTGATGCACTTTTGTGGAATTTTGGACACTTTTAATGGACATTTTGGATGTTCTTTAATGTGATGTATCACTGTTATAATTTTTATATTATGTCAATTTATTTTTGCAGATAGCGCACTAGTGTTTTTTACTTAGCATAGTCATATGACCTGTGAAAATCACATAACCAGTAAACTGTGATCAGGAAAGCTTTTTGTTGCAGAAGAGATATGCATTGTCTCTTCTGCAAGAAAGTACATTAACTTGCCTATTCACAGTCCTCTGTGAAATGTACACTAAAATGCACATGCACATCTCAGTTTACATTCCGTACAATGACTGACATCATCCCACATTAGCCAATCAAAACTTACAAAGACTGGCACCCAGAAGAACCCAGGGAAAAGATGCTGACTCCAGCAAGGGTCCTCACAGGTGTCAGATCTTTGAAACTAAGGTAAGTATTTTTGTTGTTATTTCCACTTTAAGAGGAGCGATGAGGGAGCCAACTGTGACTTCACTTCACAGCTGGCTACCCACTGCACATGTGCAAGATTATGTGGCACAGTCAAACTGGTCATGTAGCCTCCTGGGATCTATGTGCAAGATTATGTGGCACAGTCAAACTGGTCCTGTAGCGGTCCCAGGAGGTTGCTGGTGAGGAGGCAGGCCAAGATAATGTAATTTTCTCCCAGTCGAGAATTGCAGACATAGGAAAGTGCTTGCCAGAAGAAGGTACCCACTCCCAGAAAGAAGAAGAAAAAAAATAACCACTAAAGTTAGAGTGGGGGGGAGGTGGATGACCGGTATTTTCAATTTTAGATGACTGTCAACTTTACTCTGCTGCACTAAGCAGAGGGAGCTCCATGGGTCATTGCAGACTCCACACTGTAGCCCCTATTTTATGTATAGGCCATAAAGTGCAGGGAGGGTGTGGGCTGTATAGCTGTCAATTACAAATAAGCCCCATAGTCTCTATGAAGAGAGGAGCACTTTAAAGTGGTAATAAACCGCATTTGGTGAAAAAAATATTTTCCCTACAAGGCAATGTTAGAAATGCATACCAGCACATTATGAGAAACCTACCTAAGAATGAAACCCTCCAGTGCCATCCTGTCACCGCTGAGAGGGCTGACATTTTCCCCCAGTCTTTCTTCTGGGTTCAGGGCCTCCAGCTACATGAGTGGCCGGGGGCACAGCGACGTAACTCTAGTGCATGCACATGGGAGCCGCAGTTTACGGCACACGCTCTGAAGGTCCGGCACTGTATGATGGACCTTCAGAGCGCACGTTATCGGCTGCATGCAATCTGAATATTTCTTAAACAGTGCAAGTTTAAAAGATTTTCACAGTACCTAGAGGTAAGCCTTAGTATGGGCTTACCTGTAGGTATAGGTGGTGTAACAGAGCTTACTACCACTCTAAGCTTAACTCCAAGCAAACAGATAAATACATTGATGCATTACATGTAAGGGAGCTGATTTACCTGCAAAATGATTTGCATTTCCATCCATGCAGTTCTGAGATTTACACAACCAGGAGGATGATACCACATCCTCTGTTTAATTTAAAGAATGCAGTGGTGTCATCTCTATACTCTCACCCTGCTGGTTAGACAGTAAAGAAAATTATCCCTTTATTCACACTGCTCTTCCAACAGAGCCCTTCCACCCTAAACCCAAGCATCAGCCACCAGATCAGCATTTGGTAGCTTTGTTGTTTGTGTTTTGGGTGGAGGGGGGTGTAATGGTTGAAACAAAATGTTTTGGCTTTAGCTGCGATTTAATAAAATGTTAAAAAAAATATTGTTTATCCTGAAGTATAATAAAACACTAAAGAAATAAAACAGCGCTAGCATCATATAAACATATAAGTAACAGTCCAAATAAAGTGATATAATCAATGTAAAGTGCTCTTGTGCTTTAAACTTCTTAAAAGTGCTAAAGTGCTCCACATAAATTAATGCTGTGATGTGACACTCACCCCTTTTATGTTCCACCTTACCAGAAACAATGGACGCCCAGCTTTTCAGTCTGGGAGTAAAACAGGCTTGATTTAAATAGGACTGATGGGTCACAAGGAACGGATCAAGAACTCCCAGTAGCCTCTAAGATGCCCCAGTAATCCTCAAAGGCAGAACAAAGAAAAGGAGCCATTAGTGAAGCACTGTAGGGTTGCAGTTTATTGGCGCAGTAAAAACATACTTACAAAATGGTAGCAGTAAAACAGCCTGTAAACAGCAATGAGCTTCCACGAATGCTGTAACCACCATACGTTCTACGTCAACCTGTATTGAGTTTTCACTTCCGGTTGGCATGGAACGCATGGTGTCGGATGGTATCGGCCGGTTCAACAGAAACCCTTCGACAAAGGCATGACCGAAAAAAGTCTAATGGCTGAGAGCGCTGACCGGATTGTTCTGGTGGGGGATGGGGGGGGGGCTTATATCTCCAACTGGATCTCTTGATTCGTTACTGACCCATGTTTACCATTTAAATTTGTATCATAGTTCTCTGCACAACCACAATCTTGTGTCACTCCATAATAGTAAGTGACAATTCCTATTTTCTAGCAGTAGAATTAGTAGTAGTAGATTTGAACAGAATTAACATTATTTTGCTTAATTTGCACAAGATGGTTGTATTTTCGTTATTTTGTAATGATTGTCCATTAATGTTTACATGAAAAGGAGTGAGATTTTTTTTTGAGATTATTTTTCTTGAAACTTTGTATATGTCATACATGTACTGTAGGAGGCAATCACATTTGAATAAACTAAAGTACATATATTCATTGCATGCAAAGTTATGTTTATGTGACTATTTCTAGGGAGGGGGTCCATAGCTTTCATCAGATTTTTAAAAAGGTCAGTCACTCAAAAAAGGTGACGAATCAGTGGCTTAGACTTTAGCCCCGTACACACGCTCCGAATTTCCGCCGACCGCTCGTCCATTTTTTGTGGCATGCTAGTCTGATGTGGAAAGTGAAGAGGTTATTTTCATACGAATTTTCCCGTACAACAGAATTCTACTTCAGAAGTGATGTCATGTGTTGGATTGATTTGTATGTGTTCTTTCGTCTCTGAGCATGCCTAGTCTTGCTCATAAGATTTTTCACCATCAAAATCTGTACTAATGAGACGAAAATCAGACGTGTGTTGACGGAGGACAAAAATTTTATAGCCTGCACATCAGGATTTTGTCAGCCGAAAAGTCGGAGTCGGCTGTCGACATACTAACAATCCGAAAATCGGCAGATCGGTCGTCGGACAAAATTTCCCTTCCGAATTTCTTATCGTGTGTAGGGGCCTTTAGGCTTAGATCTTTGTCGTGGCTTTCTGGCTCTCGTTTTCTCCTTGTCTTTTCTCACCTGGAGCACCAATGATTCATGCCCCTCTGCACAGTGCTT